>NC_092635.1:63543550-64197550 GCF_039555335.1 Amphiura filiformis | reverse complement strand
TACGACGGACTCAATGTTGACTTCAACACCAATCCGTGCATGCTAGGCCTAATAAAGTGTCAGTCAGGACCAGTCCCGGACAAGTAATATTTAAAATTTTGCAAATTGAGTTCGGGGCCTTTTTTGTTTTAAGCAATGATAAAAGTGTAAAAATGATGCACCAAATTACTTAAATGGGACCTGGCATTTTCCAACTTCTGAGGGGAGATAAACAGGTGACCGTTTTCACTTCTGTTTTGGACATCCGTACACTTTATGTTTTAACATATGTTTAAGCAATATAATTAGGCCTACATCATCATCATCATCATCAGTCGGCTGCGGAGCAGGCGACTACAAGCTTTCTCCAACTAATGCGATCTTGGGCAAGCGAAACAATTTTGTTTGGCTGCAGCATCCCTTCAGTATCTCCCATGAGGTGCTGGACATACTGTAAGTACAGTGTGCGCGGCCGTCCCGGTTTCCTCTTCCCATGTGGTGGAATATAAAGCGCATATTCTTTCACAGGCTCGCCATCTTCAAGACGCAGTATATGGCCGAGAAATTTGAGTTGATGAATCTTGACTCTGGCAACCAGTGGAGTGGTGTTGGTCAGGTTGTAGATGGTTTCATTTGGAATCCGATCCACACGCTTGATGTTTAACATGACTCTGTAGCAAGATGTTGCAAATGCATTGATCTTGTCTACAGTAATAGTATCTAGGAGTGGCTTCAATTGTGCCTTCATTTTCACACATTTTCTAACTTATCGGGGGGACATCTCTCCTCAAACACCCCTGTGCGTAAACTGCGTATGCATAAAGAAGTTGCCATTTTCACTTCTGCTTTGAACACCAGGCCCTTTATGTTTCAAGCAATAATTGACACAATAGTGAAAATTTTCCACCAAATGGTTTCAATTGGGCCTTTATTTTGCAAAATTATTTTCCAACTTCTCAGGAGGGAACATCCCACCTCTGCGTATGCATAAAGAAGTTGCCATTTTCACTTCTGCTTTTGACACCAGACACTTTATGTTTAACGCAAACATTAATAGTGAAAAATTGTCGACGAATGACTTCAATTGGGCCGTCATTTCACAAACTTTCGGCTTTTCAAATTAAAACTTTACACAATAATAGTGCCAAAATGGTCCACCAAATGGCTTCAATTAGGTCTTCATTTTGCAAAAGTCTCTCAATTCTGAGAGGGCATATCCCCCTCAGACACCCCCTGCGTATGCATAAAGAACTTAACCTTTTCGCTTCTGTTTTGGACACCCGACACTTTATGTTTAAAGCAATAATTTACACAATAATAGTGAAAGCTTATCGACAAATTACTTCAATTCGACCGTCATTTCGCAAATTTTCGGCTTTTTCAAATTAAAATTTTACACAATTATAGTGCCAAAATGGTCCACCAAATAGCTTCAATTAGGTCTTCATTTTGAAAAAGTTTCTCACTTCTGAGGGGGCCACATCCCCCCTCACACACCCCCCTGCGTCGCGCAAGCGCGACGTACGTCGCTGCCGCGCCGATGATTCTAAATTTGTGCCCCCCCTTTTCCAAAATCCTGGATCCGCCACTGATTAATCATTATACTATCCTATGATCGCTCATTCCAGGACAAACATTGACCTGCTCCACCAGATCTGGGTTGGCATGGTTGGTGGTTAATAAAAGGTCTAGGATGTTATTCAAGCGGGTTGGTTCCTTTACTTGTTTGATTAAACCATGTTCTTGAACGGTATCCAATAAACATGATAAAGCTCTGTTGTCTTTGTAGCCATACTGAGGATTTGGCTTTATGGTGTTGGTTGCCCATTCGACATCTAGACAATTAAAATCACCACCCAGAATGACATTAGGTAACGTACCATTCTGTGTTATTTTGCTTAAAGATATATTAAATTGTTGGATAGGTTCAGGTTTGTTATCAGTGGGTCTATAAAACGATCCTATATATGTGACAAAACTACAGCACCTAAAGTCTTGATTTTTGCAGAGTATCTTTATTGACTAAAGTACATTACAGTCGTGTAAAAACCAAAATTTTTTGAGGGTGTTCTCCACAGCAAATGTTATAATATGGCTCACAGTGTCATCGCCCCGATATCTTCATGGCAGAAATCGCCATGGTAGGTTGAATCCACCGCCACGCATGGCCAATTTGTATCGACCTGTTTAATAGTTTTGAGTCGCAGAACATCTGACTAAGGCTACTGACAATAGCCCCGATTAGCTCGGTGACTGAACTCGCTGTGTGTCAGTCGAGCATGGGACGCCATAGGTCATATTCTTTTAGACTACCTTCACGATTGGCCTATACACTGCGCTATATAATTCGGCACATATAAATCAGATTTATTGTCAGTTTTTGACTCAAGACGCAAGCTACTGTCTCAAGACGCAACCCAGCTAACCAAAAAACGTTTTCTGAACGTTGTGAGAACGTACCGTTGACGTTTTCTAGACGTTCTGATAAAACGTTTTTAAAACGTAATTTTGTGGAGGGTTTTGACGTTTTAAAAACGTTATTAAAAGACGTTCTAAAACGTTTTCGCAACGTAAAAGACGTTTTTAAGACCTATCTTTCCGTTACCCAAGACGTATCCAGGACCTACAGAAAACGTATTGGACGTTCTAGCACGCAACTAACGTACTAAGAACGTTGCAGAAACGTCCAAAACGTCCTGAAAACGTTATAGCAACGTAAAAACGTATTGGAGGATGCATTACTCACCACCAGAAAACGTATGTTACGTTTCTACTACGTTTTAGAACGTTTTCTTGACGTTTTAGTGACGTTTAGAAAACGTGCTATGTTTTATTAGTTTAAGACAATGAAAATAAAGCGAAAATGTAATTTAATAAAAGTCCAAAACAAATATCAAATATTATTAAATTAGGCCAATACAAAATTCATGAAACAAGTTAGTTTGGCAAATTAGTGATACTTACGACTTACGACACATAATAAATCACACCAGACAATTAATGTTGATTTGATGTGTGATTCATTAAACTTTATTCCTGTGTATGAATACTATTCTTCATTCATTTTCGTTGAAAATACTGCTGAAACATAAATTAATTTTATACAAACATGCTATGCAAAATCACCCCATGGAACATGTGGAACTTGTGTTACCATGTATCGAGTCAACTATTGTCATGACCATTGATGACTGTTTATACACTCTATTACTCGATTTATAATAATTATTGTTTAATACATATGCATGGATGGAATACTCATGAAACCCGATTATTGTACATTTATAGGATAAAAAGTTTTAAAACATGATTTATATACATGAAAACTCTCAAATATAAGTTACTATTTATAATTGAAGACAGAATAATATTCAAAAGACTAGTTTGCGTATAATGTCCTGTCAACCAGACCAAAAATGCCGTTCTGCGCAGGTCAGCAACCAATCACACCGCGCCTTTGCCCTGACGTCAGACGCAAACTAATGTTTTCAATTCGGTCTTCAGTTAAATTCGACAAACTTAATTGATTACTCTCACGTACAAAGCGCAGTTAACACTCTAAGAAATAAAGGTTCTAAAAAGATTCTAAAGTTGTCCTCACAGGAGAACCCTTAGAGGTTTTCTAAAGAACCAAATATGGTTCCAAGACCATCGAAAATGACCCCAAACTAAAGAACCTTTTAGAGGTTCAAGATCTAAGAGGGCGGGTTCGCCTGAGAGGACAATGATTTCTTAGAGAGTTGATGATGACTAGACTTGAAAGTGCTCGTAACTTTTGCCAACACTTTGCTAAAATTAAGTCATAATTATTGTTCATGGTTTACTTTAATTTTGTAGAATTTTGCCATAGGCCTACTATGTTCGTAATGTCTAGCCCCTCTCAAATTTAATTTAATAGCATTTATGCAAAGTAACGTGGTCCGGTTTGACACTTTGACAAGAACGTATTTGCGCGATGTTGACAAGTCGCAACTCACAACGAATATATGGCGACGGAATTAACAACACGTATTTTGATTGACCAAGTTTTAAGGCAGAATTCTGTAAAATAAAAGTACCATGAACATTTATGCATTTATTTTAGGCATAATATTGACAAATGTACAGTTCATGAGCCTTTTCACGGCTCATTACCTAAATTGATTAAATGTAGGCCTATAAAGATGATAAGTCTGCATTTCCCTTATGGAACTAGCCCCGTTCTCAAACCGCGACGCCTCTCGAACAGCGAGCGCAGTGGAAAATCATCATACAGGTATCAGAGTACAGAGTGCTAGGAACTACCGGTACCCAAAGCATTAACGAGCAAATTAGTCCTATAAACGAAACTACTTTCGTTTTCGGCCATCATCTCCCTCCCTGCCAGAAACGTAAATCCACAAATGTTGAAAATTATCTTCTTAAAAGAAATATGTTTACAAACGTCATTGAGATTTGAAACCCACTCCCAAAAACCTCGATCTTTTTTGGTTGTTCCTTTAAGGGATGGGGTATGAACGTTTGGACAAAATTTATTGTGGGACATGAGAGCACATCAGACATATCGAATGGCATTCTGAATACGAAGAATGTCCTTCTGTTCTCAAATAATTTTGATTTTTTTTTTTAAATTCGCAATGTAATACACATTTTATGTGAAATGATTAAAAATTGATATTTTTGAAATTAACAGTACTTGCAGTTAACTTTATAAATTTGATGTTTTATACTTAAAGTGTATTTATTTAGGATAAAAAGCCGACGATCAATTTAGAAAATTTTGACCTTTCGTATCATGGATTTTTTTCTCCCAAACACCCAAAAAAATAGGTCTTTTGGGGAAAAATTCCATATCTTCAATATGGAAAGTCAAAATATTCAATTGATCGTCGGGTTTTCCTCCCAGCTACATACACTTTAAGAATATATCATTAGATTTATAACATTTACTTCGAGGACTGTTAATATCAAAATGTGAACAATATCAAATTTTAATAATTTGTCATAAAATTTGTATTATACCGTTAATTTAAAAAAGAAAATTATTTGATATCAGAAAGACATTCTTCGTATTCAGAATGCAATTCGATATGTCTGATGTGCTCATGTCCCACAAAAATACTGTCGAAACGCTCAAAACGCTCATTCCAGATCCCTTAATGTCATTAAACACGTCAAATAATTTGAATACGCATAGTCTAGTCTCAAAGATAAAATAAGTTCAATTGAAGTGTTGTGTGAAAACTCCTCAAATTGAATTATTACCTCTTTACTAGTGTCCCCAAATACAACGTAAAACCACTAATTTACATTGTTTACACAACATACAGATAATATCATCACTTCCGTTGCTGATGGGCAGAGCGATTAACTGTAAACCGTTGACAAGAGCGTACTTGCGCGATTGACAAGGCGCAACTTGCGAGTATGGCGACAGAAATAACAACACGTACGGCATGTAAAGCACACATAGTAGGCCTACGCTTCGGATCGGAGGCGCATTGTGAACATCGCGGAAGTATGCTCTCGTTTTACAGCAAATTAAAATCACGGTATAGTTACTATAATCGATAAGTCGCTATAATCTGAGGCAGAATTTAAAAGTCCGAGTACATTTTCGGTCTGGTTGGCAGGATGTCAGACGCAAATTAGTCTTTTTAATTCGGGCTCAGATTATAGCATGCCCTCGAGCGTCAAGTCGCAAGCCATACATGGCCTTTAATGCAACTTTGACCAAAGGGCCGTTCATATTACGCCGCAATTGCGGTGCGGTGCGGTGCCGCACTGCAGAATACTTCAATAAATGAAGTTCAATACATTTTAACTTGGAAATGCGACGAGTAGCGTTGAGTTGAGGCAAAAAGTAATCGATTTATCGGTACCGCATCGCACTGCATTGCGGCGTAGTTTGAACGGACCTCGACGGTGCAACAATAAGGCTTTTTGAAGTATGACGGGCACAAATGGAGATGGTGTACTTTTATTTGGGTAATCTTGTGTATGCTTTCTTTCAGCATACAAAAGATTACCCAAATCAACGTACTCCCTCTTTTGTGCCCGCCATACTTCAAAAAGGCTTAATATAAATCAGCGATTGTGGAAACGCACTCAGCGAATACTAGTGTGATTATCATGGAGCTATTAAATAGATGGAGAAGAAATAGATTACGTAACGCATTGAAACCTTGTGCCGATTTGAAATCTGACAAGCTATTCATCGAAAGGTACCTTTTGTTTGGGACAAAGGGCTTCCGCCATTAAATCGGTAAGCTGACCCGACAATGCCTCATTTCAAATATATAGTTTTAGTTTTGGTTTTGGTTTTGGTCACGTGGTTTCCTATTGTCCTGCCTAACCACTTGAATCACAAGATATCGAACTCTTTGTTTCTACCTTTTGTTTAAAACTAAACATTTGTGACAGGTAGTTTCGGTTTTGGTTTCAGTTTCTTATAAGTGGTGTGACGAATAAAATTACAGGATTTTCGAGTTACCTGATCTAAGTATACAAAAGAAATGTTTAAATTTCGCAGTGCAATATTCACGAGCAGAGAAGTCGAACAAAACAGTCTACATTTAAAAGCATTGATTTAGTTTGAAAGCATTGGCTTGAGACTACGAAATAGCCTAAGCTGATTTCACTGTGAAAATATATAGACCATCGAAATATTTGCATTCGACATTACAAAAGGGCTACTACTGTAATTGTATAGGTGCTATAAACAAAATCGATTCATGTCCTTAATCCCATGTACCAGAATCGATGGAAGGCCATTATATGACCTCAAATAACCTAATGACTTTTACTGAAGCAATTTTACTGCAAAAGTAGAAGATAGAGGGAGAAGATTGGGGTGTGTGTGTGTGGGGGGGGGGGTTGGTAGGCAAGGGGATATGGGCCGGGAGAGAGAGAAACATATGAGAGAGAGCATTGGAAGTGAAAGAGAAGGGGGGGAGGAGAGCTCGAGATGAAGATATCGAATGTAGGGGAGGAGGAGGGGGAAAGGGGTAATTTAGGAAAGAGGTGGTTATATAGGGAGGGAGCCCCTCTTAAAGAGGTATGGGTTGTGCTTCCCGGGGATAATAAACTAATTCATAATCAAATCATCTCCATGCATCGTTTATGTTTTATACAAACAAACAAATTCCCCCACCCCACCCCATCCTTCAGTATACGCGCATGTATATGATCTCTAGGCCTAGAACTCGTGAGTGTAATATGCCACCTATACCTTCGACAGAGAGCATCAACTGTCGTCCGCGGGATAGATTTCCGATATCAATCATGATAATAATTATGTTAGCACAATAGGCTATTGTATACTTCTGGTTATATACCCTATACTGTGTCCTCCCAGCATAATAGTGTTATGATTGCAGATCAGATCAGCTCTACTTTTTAATCCCTTGATTTTTGGTTTCTGAACAAAAGAGAAACCAAAACTATATATTTGAAATGAGGGAATGTATTAACGCTTTACCTAGCAGGCTACTGTCAATAAGTGATCAAACGAAAGGCGCGTGAAAGCGACGTCTGGAACGAAAAGTACCTTTTGTTGTAATAACACACAAGGATGTGATTGAGTAGCCGTAAGCACAAAAAGCACACATTAGCCGCTGAGTACAGTTCGTGATCACCCCACTGACTTCAGGTGCTTCATTTAAATACATTGAATGCGCTTGCTGAATGATTACACATCAAGCATTCAAGGCTGCCATTTATGTCTATAGTGCTGTATAATGGTAATAGCTATACGTATACATGTAACAAATAATAAGTATACCGGTATAGGCCTATATAAAAGTTGTTTCACAAATTGACATTTTATTTTATTTTAAGAAGGAGAATGTCATAAACAGTGGCGTACTGAAGGGCAGGGCAGCTCTTCTGTGAGAGGTCTTGGGAAGGGATGAGGGAGGAAGAGGTGAAAGAGGGATATGAAGAACGAGAGGGGGGGTGGAGGAAGAGAGAAAGAGGAAGAAATGAAGAGAAATAAATAAATAGAAGTAAATAAATAGAAAGGTAAGGTAAGAAAAATGATAGGAATGAGAGGGGACAAAAGTAAGAGGGGATGGAGAAGGAAGGGAGATAAGAAGAGGGAGTGATACTTCAAGGTAAGAATAAGTACAGAGAAAAGAAAAAGGAATGACAAAATGTAGGCATTATAATAATTATTATAGAAACTAAACACAGCCCCCCCATAGGCCTAACGCTAACAGCACTATAGGCAGCCATTCGATGATGTCAATGCCTTTATGCGTTACGTATTTAAAACGCCCAGTCAGATGTATTTTACACCTGCCAAGCACAAGTCACCCAATTTCGAAAATTGGACGTTGAATGTACACTCTCATGAATATTGATTGGCAACATTTTCCAATATGTCAGCGCTCAAATCGGACACAATAGAACAATAGACCATTCAGTGCGTTGGTGATTATACACTGGTGAAGTGACGTAGTTAGTCGGATTAACTACCATAGCAATAGATGAATAAAATTTTGACTGTATCCCCTGCACTACAACGTTCATGCGGTACCGATGCATTGAACCATATATTATGTCAAAGAAATGCTAATCACTTGCACCTGTAAGATTAGCCTGTTTGAAAAGAGCGGTATTGTATTCAATCTATTATATGATTGAAGACAGGTGATGAGTGCAACCTGCTGTAGTGCAGAGCGATCTATTCAAAAATTGTATTCATCTATTGCTATGGTAGTTAATCCGATTAGGACGTCACTTCGCCAGAAACAAAAACATCTTAACATGCTTATGAGAAATGTTTTAAAATAAAAGTCTGATATATAATCACAGCTATTTTAAACTTAAACCTTATATTTATCGAATATATATACTTCAATAGACAGTGAGCACCTTGTCCGACAATGTTGTAAAACTAGCATGTTTACCAGTACAGTGCCTGTGGTCTTCAGTTTCAATGTGTCCCCTAGTCTTGTTCTTCCTCTTCCTGTTGGGAGCCACGTTCATTTTCGCCGCGCTCATCATCCTCCAATTCCCCTACAGGTACCGCTGCATCCACATTCCCAGCTTTCTATAGATAATAAAATGGAAAACAATCTATTTATAAGCATGATCATCATTTTGGGAAACATCATTTTTAAATTGAACTGAAACCCGATTCCCCTTAAATCTATCAGCTCACTAAAATAGCAGCCATGACAAAATATATATAAATAGGCATAAGAAATTCTATGAATAAAAAATACTATCAGGTTATGGTCACCCTTAGATATCCAGACAACTTATTTATATTATCAGTATCATTAATTCTGAGTAATTTTCAAGGTCTGTATAAACCATAACGAAATCATAATGCGCGCGTGGGGGTGTGTGGGGAGGGGGCATGGTGCCCTACTGAACCTAAGAGAAGTGAAAATAAACAAAAATGCTCCATAGAGAAAGAAACATCACGTAGGTGTGTGAAATGTAAGGACAAAAAGTATGTCTCAGATACATTTGGTAAAATAGCTTTGTGCTATGCTTTATTATTTTTTTTTTTTTTTTTTTTCAGAAAATGAGCTGTGCGATATGCGATATTTTTTCATTTTACATTCAACGAACAATATTTATGCACTTTTGATATTCAGATACAGAAACATAGTAATACACTGCAAAAACAGTGTCTAGAGATTGAACACTTTTTTTTTGTCCTCAATTTGTAAATACGTTTAAAACCTAAACACCAATGTCAAATTTCAAAACATCATATGTTTAATATCTAAACACATTAAGACATATTAATTCCTAAACATGTTTAGCATTTAAACGTGTTTACAAATAGAGGACAAGGTGGTGTCTAGAATGAGTGCTTATATTATAATCCCTAGACATTGTTTTAGGCCTACATGAATTAAATAAATGAATTTGGCATTTCAGCAATGATATTTGAACTTACTTTATACTTTTTTCCACCTGGAAGATTTGGTGTTCTTTTCAGATAATCTCCAAGTCCCTTCTCTATCTCAACCTCCTTAGCTTGAGGATGATTCTTCATGCAAGCTTCTATAGAAAGGTGGAAATGATATGAGTTCAGTATTAAATTAAACTCCTTTATCAAAATAAACGGTCTGTATCTCAATATTAGGATTTTCCAAAAGCCTACATGTCGACGTGTTACCATACGTGCGGTCTGTGGTCTTAGGGGAAATATTTTTTATTTGATAAGTTTATGAATAAAGTATACACATATAATCTAAAATAACAAAAAAAAAAAACCAAGTTGGAAACGTATGTCCGATTTAGGGTCAGATTTAAATATCCATATTTTAATTTTATAGTCACAGAATATGAGTATATTACACCCACTATGATTGGTTCAGACAGCATGACAAATTATATGCATTCTGTTTAGGCTTAGCCGATCTTGGCTCTATGGAAGCTTATGGATCTGTTTTCTCACAGGTGGGATGAAAAGCCGACGATCAATTGAAAATTTTGACCTTTCGTATTGAAGATATGGATTTTTTTCCCAAAACACCACAAAAAAAAGTCTTTTGGGAAAAAAATCCATATCTTCAATATGAAAGGTCAAAATTTTCAATTGACCGTCGGCTTTTCCTCCCTGCTACATACACTTTAAGAATATGTCATTAGATTTATATAATTTACTTCGAGGATTGTTATATATCAAAAATTTGAATTTATATCAATTTTTATAATTTGTCATAAAATTTGTATTATATTGTGATTTTCAAAAATGAAAAATATTTGATATCAGAAAGACATGCTTCGTATTCAGAATGCAATTCGATAGGTCTGAGGTGCTCTCATGTCCCTCAAAAAATACTGTCGAAACGCAATAAACGCTCATTTGAAAATCACAATATAATACAAATTTTATGACAAATTATAAAAATTTGATATTTTCAAATTTTTGATATATAACAGTCCTCGAAGTAAATTATATAAATCTAATGATATATTCTTAAAGTGTATGTAGCAGGGAGGAAAAATGACGGTCAATTGAAAATTTTGACCTTTCATATTGAAGATATAGATTTTTTTCCCAAAAAGACCAAATTTTTTTTTTGGTGTTTTGGGAAAAAAATCCATATCTTCAATACGAAAGGTCAACATTTTTAATTGATCGTCGGCATTTCATCCCATCTACATACACGTTAAGTATAAATCATCAGATTTATAAAGTTTACTTCGAGTACTGTTAAATATCAAAAATATCAATTTTTAATGATTTGCCATAAAATGTGTATTAAATTGCGAATTTCAAAAACCAAAATTATTTGATATCAGAATGACATTCTTCGTATTCAGAATGCAATTCGATATGTCTGATGTGCTCTAATGTCCCAAAATAAATACTGTCCAAACGTTCATACCCCAGCCCTTAAGAGTGCACCAAAATATTGACATAGTTTTTTGTATTTCAATCAGGTACAATAAAAAGCTATCTTGTCATGTTTCTTTACAAAGTTCTAATTGATAACTAACTAAACAGCAGATTGCGTAACTCTATCACTCTTTAAACAAATGATAAACTTCAATGTTGCAAAATATGGAATATGGATATTTTTCGACAATGTTCTTAGCACATCGAAAAATGTTTCAACAGAACGAAGGACAATATCTTGAACTTCTGAACCAGCAGTTGCCAGACCTTAAGGCCTATATGATTTTATGACATGTTACATGTACAAAATAAGTAATTGTCTTGCTTTTAAAACTTTATACGAAGGAGAACAACTATAAGATTACAAGAGATGGTAATCTAATACTAATGGATATGCGTTTTCCCAGTCGCCACCCAAACAGGGTGGTGGGTTATGTATTTTAAATTGTGATCTGTTTAATTGATAAAATGTCATAGTTTGTTTTGGTGTCATTTGAAAGCTAAAACACCACTAACATTAGTAACCCAGCAAACACAAAACGTTTTCGACATCATTCGCAAAAGGTTATAAAAGTTGTCGGAAAACGTTTAAATGTCGGGTTATATAAAGGGTACATTAATGATGTAAAACGTTTTCTTAACATTAAATAACATTTGTTGGTAATTTACTGCACAGCAAACACAAATGTTTTACAAAAAACAGATAAATGTAGGGTTAGATGAAGGGTATAACAACGTGATAAAAACATTAAAAAAACATTTTTGAAAACTTGATACAAAACATTCGAAACAGAATGTTATTTTGAGGTTGAAAAATATTTTGCAAAAAAATGTTTGCCCAAAATATTTACAATAACGTTTTAAAAATGTTTTCACGACCTTTATATAACCCGACATTTAAATGTTATTAAAACGTTTTGTAAAAAACATTTTAAGAACATTTCTGTGTTTGCGGGGTGCAAATATTTTAACATAATGTTATTTAAGTGTTGACAAAATATTTGGCCAAAAATGTTTGCAAAAATAGTTTACAATGACATTTCGAAAACATTTTAAAAATATTGTTGTAGTGTGTTTTCATACAAAACGTTTTAAAACGATTTCATGACCTTTATATAACCCGACATTTTAATGTTATTAAAACATTTTTACTGGAACCAAAACCCAAAATATAACTTATTTAAAACGTTTTAAAAACGTTTTTGTGTTTGCTGGGAACAACCCTGTAAATATGAACAATGTAGCTTTTCAACTACTGGAGATGTGTGGTTGATCGAAAGTTGTGAGGGAAGGATGGGGAAGAGGAGCACACAAAGTCTATGGGAACAGGGCGTTTCGCATGTGTAACTTGAATAAATTAATGACTACAGGGGCTACATGAACTTGATTTTGGTCTTAATTTACAGCTAAAAAATTCTACTTGTTGTTTTTAATCATTTTGAACTCTTATGCATGCATACCTAGGGCTAAAGAATCGTACTGGTCATCGATCTCTTTGATTTTTTTAATTCAGTGCTTTCAGGCAACACAAACCTAATTAATTACACTAAAAATAAAAACAAATGTGTTCCACTTCCAAGCAATCAATATACATCATTATTCATTTGCAATCATTTCATAAATATTCCAACATTCCATTGTTTAGGGCAAAATTTAGCGTACTTGAACTTCTCTGGGTAATATATGATTTATAGGTCATACCATCTGTTGTTTTTAACCATGGACTTGGAGTTTGTGACTAACCCAGAACATAGGTCAAGACTGAGGTGGTACAGGTGAAGTTCTGGGTGCACAAAATACACCCCTGGGTGCAATAACCGGCAACATGATAATCATTTCAATGGATTTCCAGTAAACCCTTCTGCCTGACTTTAAAGTAATTATTCAAATTATGAGGTTTTGGGCGCTAAATACTCCCTATTAATCACATATTGCTTACATATTGGGTAACCACGGCCACTCTTTTTGCACTTGTAATTAATAATGTTACTTCTCACGTGTTCTGTTTTTATACTTGATGACTTCTCTTACTACTTTCAGGAATTTGCCTGTGTAAATATACATGATATAGATGAGAATAATAATATAGCCTACTTGTAATTAAATCAGGTACTAAGTTGTCCGACGATCTGATGATCGAGTGTCATGAGTGTCATGCTAATCTAATACTCATCTAACACATTATGTCAGATAGACTTATGAAATAGGTATAACAATTTGACAAACAAGACAAAACTCAAGTCAATAAACCACCTTGAATTTCAATCAAATAATTAATTGTAGGCACGGCCTTTCGATTCTGACAACATCGCCGATCTTTTTCAATTTTGAGATTGCAATTTTATAAAGCTTTCAATCACGACGAATAGGCCAGCTATACGAATGCATCACGAACATACAAGTATTTTATTTAGTAGTACCAATACGGAATTAAACCATGAATATCATCAAATCTTACAACATACTTTTAAGTCAAGAATGGTAAATAATTAGAAAAACAATATCCTATTAAAAACATCTTAAGTCCTCAGCTTTTAAAGACTTTCCTCGAATTCAAATTACATCAACCGTCATTATATTGTGGATGCCATATGTTACTCATTGTACTTAAAACTTCACTGATTAAATTGACTAAAAACATACACGCTTTAACATGTTTAATGCAAATATAGTAATAATAAAATACAATCTTACCTTTGTTTGGTAGAACTGAAAGAAACAGATGCAACTAGAGCTAATTGCGCATACACATATACGCGACCTTCTATCTTGCGGACGCATCCGAGAAAGAGTTTACAATTCTTTTCCAGGAATCTCTATCAGCCATCAGATTTGGGAGGTCAGTAATTTCTTGATTGACGTCCCTTGCCACACAGTCAATGTAGTTGAATGGTCTTCTTCCTCTACATGTTCGTGGAAGCCTCATACAGATGACATCTGAAATTATTTGGTCTTTTGCACGGTAGCAGTGGCCTGCAAATCTGGCTCGCCGTTGAGCAACGATGGAGGACACCTGTGGAACACCATCATAGATCTCTGCTTTGGTTTTATGTTCACGCCAGGATATATTTTGAACCCTCATCAACAGCCGGGTGTAGGTACCATCAAGACGGTCCTGAAGATCTTTCTTCATTGTCCAGGTCTCACTTCCATATAAGAGGATACTCTCTATGCAGGCTCTAAAGAAGGCAAGCTTGGTATTTCCTGATATGTTGGACTGCCAGATGGTGTGCAGCTTGTTGCAAGCTTTCCATGCTTGAGCTTTGCGAGTCAGAAAGTCTTTCTTGCTGTCGGCAACAAATGAACCAAGATATTTAAAGTCCGACACCTCCTTGAGTTGTGTGCCATCCCGAGAAAGGATTGGAGTTGGGTTCTTATCTCCATTAATACACATATATTCTGTCTTCTTGGAATTGAGAAAGAGGCCAACTTTGGCAGAAGCATCTTCTAAAGATGACAGAAGATCTTGGGCATCTTGTGATAACGTAGCTGTTAAAGCTATGTCATCTGCGTAGTCAAGATCGGTTAGATACTTGTTCTTCTCTCTGCTCGTCTTATTGGGCATGATGTCAATCCCTTTAGACTTGTCAGTGTCTATCGACTGTCTGAGGAGATAGTCTACCACTATCACAAAAAGGTAAGGGGCCAATGTGTCGCCCTGCAGGATTCCAGCAGTAGAGAGAAACTCTTCAGTTGGTCCATCACCTGTTTGTACAAAACTTGTAGGATTATCATACATTATTGCAATAGCATTCACAATCTCCTGAGGGATCCCATAATTACAAAGAATATGCAGCATGGCCTTCCGGTTAACACTGTCGAAAGCTTTTGAGAAGTCAACAAACACAATATATGCCTGCTTGTTTGAGATTTTAAGCTCTTCTATTATCCTTCTAAGGGCTAGAATCTGTGGTGTGGTTGATCTACCCTTGCGAAAACCATTTTGGTTACGTCTGAGAATAGGATCTAGATGAGGAGAAATCCTGTTGAGCAGCATAGTGTTATACAGCTTGGCAGCAAGTGCTGACAGTGTGATACCTCTATAATTTGATGGTTGTGAAAGGTCCCCTTTCTTCGGGAGAGGTATAATTGTGGATCTTGACAAGGCTTTTGGCTTATTTCCCTTCATGGTTTCATTACAGAAATCAAGCAGTTGCTGATGGAAGAGTGGGTTTTTCCAAACAATGGCTGGTATGTTGTCGGGACCAGGTGTTTTTGACTTGTTGAGCTTGCTCAGACCTTTTTGCAGTTCCTCCATAGTAAATGGACCAGTGTGTATTGGGAGATCATCAGAGACGTTGCTGTTAAAGAACGTATCTTCAAGGTTTACGTCTTGCTCTGGTTTCCCTAGTAAGTTGGAAAAGTGTAGAAACCAGTTGTCACGACGCTCTTCAGATGTCTTGCCTTTCACTCTAACCACAGGAGCAGATTTGGTGTCAGTTATCTCCCGGAGGAGTTCCCAAGAAGCTGCATGTTTATATTCATGATGGAGGTTGTCAAGTTCCTCTGTCTTCTTTTGAATAGAGGACTCCAGAGTTTCTGTGTAGGCTTTATCAAGAGTTACTTTGGCCGATTCGAGGAGCTTTTGTGAGGCTCAGGTGGATCTAGCATTGTGTTTCATAGATGCACTCTTTAAGACATCTCTTGCCTCAGTGACTTTATCTGATGCAGCAATGTTGTAGGACTGCTTTGATTTTTTAGGGAGCATCTCCAGTGCAACTTCCTCATTAGCCGCAACTAAGGTATCATAAGTGGTGCTAATATTGGGTTCTTGCAGCTCATCGTGTAGAGAACTAAAGCGGTTATAGACTGCTACCACAAACCGCTCACCCAGGATGGTGTCTCTGGTAACCTTCTTCCAGTCAATACGTTTCATTACGCGACCTTAGCAATAGCTAATTAACTAGGCCTATATCTAATTAGCCCAGCTATATAGCATGAATGCATGTAAGCAGTAGTATATTATGCTGATTTTACTGAGAGGTCTTTTTTGTAATGCACTATAACTTTGGAATTTGGCTAGAGACCAAGGTTAATTTGTTTATAGCTCACCTATAGCATATGCAAGTTCAAAAGGTCCAGCATATATTATGTATAATTCCTTGGAATATACATGTATGAACAGATGTTTGTAGTATTATAATTATAATAATAAATTATATTACATAATTATTTTCCATAATATTACAGTATGTGAAATCATTTTGATAAGGCCAAGTAAAATAAAAAAACATGTTTCAAAAAGGAGGAAGAGGGGGCTTTTTATTTTTTATCGTAAAATTGTTGCAAATACCCATAATTAGAACTGTTTTAGCGCACACAATAATGCCCGGAAAAAGGAGGAGGCCTCTTTTTATATCTTGTTCAACGAGATAGGCCTCTTCTAATTATCACAAAACCTTCCAAAAGTGTTTCTTGTATATTAGCAAGGCTATAGAAAGCATCTTTACTCCCTAGACATATTTTTTTCAAAGTTATAACTGAATTTCAAAAAATAAAATTATAAACTGAAGAAACCTCAAAAAAGGAAGCGGGAGAAGACGCGAAACATGATTATTTTTTTATTCGGCCTAACCAAAAATTATTCAAGATTCATGTAAATATTTCTGTGCAACTTTGGTCATGCGCTATTATAGTGCGACTTCCTAAGGTATTTTGCTTCATACTGGAAGTAATACCTACATGAACTTTGACCCCAATGACCTTTGACCCAATGACCTTTGACTCCAATGGATGTATGCAAGTAATGTCATGCTATATTATAATTTGTGGAATGACTTAGAATTTTTAGTAACAGAACAGAAAATCACATCAGCCATAATGACCTTCGTATGACCTTTGACCTCAAGGCTAATGCATGTGTCAAGTGACGTCATCTTGCTGTGTAATTCGTGTAAGGAGTAGCAGTTTTAGTAAAAATAATAGGAAATAACATTTTCGGCCATAATGACCTTTCCATGACCTTTGACCTTGAGTTGGTCATGTGACATTTAATGCCACCAGCTATTGTACCTGATGACCAAGTAACATTGTTGTACTATATATATTTGCGACAGCATCAGCATTTTAGGGTATTTGGTCATATACCGGAAGTATCCCTTTAATGACCTTTGACCCCGATTCTGGACATTAACTTTTAGACACTGGGTATAGCTGATGCATGTACCAAAGTGCCATCATCGTGCTGTGTAATTTGTGGAAGGAGTAACATTTTTAGTGAAATCACGTTTTTGGCCATTGACCGGAAGTGGATGACCTTTGACCTGAAGTTGATCATGTTTCATTTGTCCCCCCACCCAATGGTCCTAATGACCAACTATGGTCAACATAGCTCAAAGCATATGGCTACGGTGGCTCATTATAAGATTGACAGAAAGAAAGAAAGAAACTAGATATATTGCATCCCTGTAAGGCTGCGAAGTCCAGCCGTGACCTTTAAGTGACTTCACAGTTATCTGACAGTGTTTGAAAATGGTGCCTTTGATCCCATATACGCTAATTTTAGTCATATGAAGTTTATTATTGTGATTTTTATAACGTACATATCTCTAACATTAATATAAGGCGTAATCGTCTTGTTGTTTTCCTTGAAAGACGGTATAAAAAGAACACAGCAAAAATGTACATACCTTATACGAGAGCTCATAGCATATAGCAATGTGTTGCAATAAAAAAAAAATGTGATATGGCGTCCGACTTTAGAAAATTATTAAAGTGATGGTAATCGATCAGTGCCATAGGGTTTTGCACGGAAGGTCATAAGTTCAAATCATCCTCCAGACACGCTCCAGAAGACATACAAATGCACGCAGTACAATACCAATCACCTGTTTAACTGGTATTGATCAAAGTAAATATTTTGTACTCCATGCATTTGCATATCTGTTGGAGCGTGTCTGTAGGATGATTTGAACCAATGACCTTCCGTGCAAGCACTCTATGGGAATTAAATGAAACGCCTCAAGTCAATTTCTTTAGTATTATTAACATGCATGACTGACCAAGAGTAAATAGAACCTCTGAATAGAAAGGACTATTATCTGTGTACCAAAGCGGGACAATCTACATTCATAGATTATCTTCTGTGAATAGCTGTGTATAAGATGATTATGTAACTGTATCAATAACTTGTGATCTACTCTGTAGTTTAGTGCGGTATGCTCTCAAATTTTTGCCTAACTATACATCTTATGATTTTTAACGGTGTGTAGAGTAGCCTGCATTAGTGCCTAACTCTGTTATATTGGCTGTTAAGTTAGGCAAATTGTTTTACATTCACCGTTAGAAAGTGTTTGGTCTGCGAAATTGCAATTTTCATTTTAAAATCATTTAAATTGGATAAAATGTTCAATTTTACCCCCTTTTGACCTTTGGTTGACCTCTGGTGACCTTGAAATGACCTCCATCATATTTTGAATCCTACCGTGATTACATATACTAATTTTCAATTGAATTGGGCAAATTTCAAAATTTTACCCCTTTTGACCTCAAAAGAGACCCCTCCCCATGTCCAAGCCAAATCTGATTATAATCCTGTATGCACCCAATGCTATAGTCATTTTGGCATTATTCTGATGATCACAGCACTTAATATGCAGGAAAAAGTGAACTTTAAGGTGATATTCAGTAATCAACCCTATTTTACCCCTTCATGACCTTGAACTCAAAATCCGTGTTTACCCTATAGACACCAGCTAATGTCAGTGCATATGTGTCAATCTCATCTCTGTACTATGTAATCTGTAGGAAAGGAAGCATTTTGAAAGTATTTGGTTATGTGCCGAAAAACTCCCCTTAATGACCTATGCCCCCAAATCTGTGTTTACCCCATAGACTCCAACTATAGTCGATGCCGATGACCAAGTTTCATTGCGCTACCATGTAATCTGTAAAAGAAGAAGCATTTTTGGTAAAATTCGCATTTTTAGCCAAAATTACTCATGCGTGATATTTGACCCCAAATGGGTCATGTCAAATGTAAAGGCTGGGGTAGTGGAGCCTTTGCCCAAGTTTGGTTAGAATCGGTCAAATAATTAGGGAGCTAGAGCCAATTATGTCAAATGTTGACAGAAAGAAAGAAAGAAAGAAAGAAGAAGCAGAAACCGCTGGGATGCAAGAGTCCAGCCGTTGCTCGGCTGGACTAAGAACTAGTGGCAAATGGTGGTCATAGACCACAAACCTAGCTGGGGCATGTTGGTGTTGTGGAGGTATCTGACCCCTACAAAATGTTCCAAAAATGCTACCCTGGTCATGGGGTTTGTTTTCACGGAGTTTGAGTCCCGTACTCCTAACAGATGTCCAAAAAATTCAATTCTAAGATTTGACCCCAGATGACCTTTGACCTGACCTATGCATGATGTTCCATAATGTTCCCCTGGTCTTGAGGTTTGTTGTCACCATGTTTGAGCCCCGTACCTCTTACAGATATCCAGAAAATGAAATTCTACGACTTGACCCCAGATGACCTTTGACATGACCCTTGCATAGTGTTCCAAAATGTTCCCCAGGTCAGTAAGTTTGTTGTTGTGGAGTTTGAGCCCCGTACCCCTAACATATGTCCAGAAAATGCATTTAGAAAATTTGACCTCTACATGACCTTTGACCTGACCCCTGCAAAATGTTCCCCTGGTCATGAGATTTGTTGTCACTGAGTTTGAGCCCCATGCCCCTTGCAGATATCCAGAAAATGAAGTTATAAAGATTTGACCCAGATAACCTTTGACCTGACCCCTGCAAAGTGTTCCAACATGTTCCCCTGATCATTAAGTTTGTTGTCACCAAGTTTGAGCCCCGTACCCCTTACAGATGTCCAGGAAATGCATTTCTAAAATTTGACCTCTGCATGACCTTTGACCTGACCCCCGCAACATGTTCCCCTGGTCATGAGATTTATTGTATCGAGTTTGAGCCCCATACTCCTTACAGATGTCCAGATAATGCAATTGTAAGATTTTACCCCTTAATGACCTTTGACCCCAATTCTGTGTGCAAGGTATGGGCACTGGGTAAAGCCGATGCACATGTGTAAGTGACGTCATTGTGCTATGTAATATGTGGCAGAAGAAGCATTTTGAAGATATTTGGTTATATACCGAAAATGCCCTTTAATGACCTTTGATCCCAATTCTGTTTGCACCATATGGGCACTGGATATAGGCGGTACATATGTGCAAGTTACGTAATTGTAGGGTGTAACATGTAGGAGGAGAAGCATTTCGAAGTTTGTTGCCAGAAGAAGAAGAAGAAAGAAGAATCGGAGAGCATTACAGTACCTAGCTGGGGGTGTAAACCCCCCAGCTAGGTAAAGAAACAAAGAAACAACTAGACTAAGCTGTGGTCTAACCCACGAACACAGCCGTGTTGTTACCCCTAATGACCTTTGACCCCAAAATATATGAAAACGGCCATAGACATTGGCTAATGTCAATGCATGGGTGCATGTGGCACCACTTTGCTATGTTACTTGTGGCAGAAGGGCATTTTGAAGGTGTTTCGTCTCAGACCGGAAGTGACCCCTTAATGACATTTGACCCCAAATAAAAAAATACCACATATGAATTGGGTACCCACAATTCATGTGTGAACATACCATTACTGTCCTATGTTTTTCTTAGCAAATAAAAAATTTTGACGGTTTTTCGTTTTATACCGGAAGTGACCCCTTAATGACATTTGACCCCAAATAAAAAAAATACCACATATGAATTGGGTACCCACAATTCATGTGTGAACATGCCGTTACTGTCCTATGTTTTTCTTAGCAAATAAAAAAATTTGAAGGTTTTTCGTCTTATACCGGAAGTGACCCCTTAATGACCTTTGACCCCAAATCTGTGAGGACCCCATAGACACTGGGTAATAACAATGCATGTATGCAAGTGGTGTTACTGTCCTACGTAATTTGTGGGAGAAGAAGCATTTTAAAGGTATTTCGTTTTGTACCGGAAGTGGCCCCTTAATGACCTTTGACCCTAAATAAAAAAAATACCACATATACACAGGGTAACTACAATTTATGTGTGAACATACCGTTACTGTCCTATGTTTATCTTAGCAAATAAAAATTTTGAAGGTTTTTCGTTTTATACCGGAAGTGACCCCTTAATGACCTTTGACCCCAAATCTGTGAGGACCCCATAGACACTGGGTAATAGCAATGCATGTGTGCAAGTGGGGTCACCGTCATACGTAATCTGTAGGAGAAGAAGCATTTTGAGTTGAAATCACGTTTTTGACCCCTATGACCCCAGCGTGACCTTTGACCCCACGAGTTTCATGTGACATGTAGGGGCACGTTCAATGATGGTTGTGACTAAGTTGGGTCCAAATCGGTGTAAGCATGTGAGTGCTAGAGCAAATGTAATGGTCGGCAGAAGAAAGAACTAGACTAAGCTGTGGTCTAACCCACGAACACAGCCGTGTTGTTACCCCTAATGACCTTTGACCCCAAAATATATGAAAACGGCCATAGACATTGGCTAATGTCAATGCATGGGTGCATGTGGCACCACTTTGCTATGTTACTTTTGGCAGAAGGGGCATTTTGAAGGTTTTTCGTCTCAGACCGGAAGTGACCCCTTAATGACATTTGGCCCCAAATAAAAAAATACCACATATGAATTGGGTACCCACAATTCATGTGTGAACATACCGTTACTGTCCTATGTTTTTCTTAGCAAATAAAAATTTTTGACGGTTTTTCGTTTTACACCGGAAGTGACCCCTTAATGACATTTGACCCCAAATAAAAAAATACCACATATGAATTGGGTACCCACAATTCATTTGTGAACATACCGTCACTGTCCTATGTTTTTCTTAGCAAATAAAAAAAATTGAAGGTTTTTCGTTTTATACCGGAAGTGACCCCTTAATGACCTTTGACCCCAAATATGTGAGGACCCCATAGACACTGCGTAATAACAATGCATTTATGCAAGTGGCGTTACTGTCCTACGTAATTTGTGGGAGAAGAAGCATTTTAAAGGTATTTCGTTTTATACCGGAAGTGGCCCCTTAATGACCTTTGACCCTAAATAAAAAAATACCACATATATACAGGGTAACTACAATTTATGTGTGAACATACCGTTACTGTCCTATGTTTTTCTTAGCAAATAAAAAAATTTGAAGGTTTTTCGTTTTATACCGGAAGTGACCCCTTAATGACCTTTGACCCCAAATCTGTGAGGACCCCATAGACACTGGATAATGGCAATGCATGTGTGCAAGTGGTGTCACTGTCCTACGTAATCTGTGAGAGAAGAAGCATTTTGAGTTGAAATCACGTTTTTGACCCCTATGACCCCTGCGTGACCTTTGACCCCACGAGTTTCATGTGACATATAGGGGCATGGTCAATGATGGTTGTGACTAAGTTACGTCAAAATCGGTGTAAGTATGTAAGTGCTAGAGCAAATGTAGTGGTCGGCAGAAGAAGAAGAAAGAAGAAAGAACCTGTAAGAAAAAAGACACAGCCGTGACGTTAGTCACGGCTGTGTAAAGAACTAGACTTAGCTGTGGTCTAAGACCACGAACACAGCCGTGTTTTGACGCCTTAATGACCTTTGACCTCAAAATATATAAAACGCCCATAGACATTGGCTAATGTCAATGTATGGGTGCAAGTGGCACCACTTTGCTATGTTATTTGTGGCAGAAAGGGGCATTTTGAAGGTTTTTCGTCTCAGACCGAAAGTGACCCCTTAATGACCTTTGACCCCAAATGAAAAAATACCACATGTACAATAGGTAAACACAATTCACGTGTGAATATACCATCACCCTCCAATGTTTTTCTTAGCAAATAAAATTTTTTGAAGGTTTTTCGTTTTATACCGGAAGTGACCCCTTAATGACCTTTGATTTCAAATTTGTGAGGACCCCATAGACACTGGGTAATAACAATGCACGTGTGCAAGTGGCGTCACTATCATACGTAATTTGTGGGAGAAGAAGCATTTTAAAGGAATTTCGTTTTATACCGGAAGTAGCCCCTTAATGACCTTTGACCCTAAATAAAAAATACCACATATGCACAGAGTAACTACAATTTATTTGTGAACATACTGTTACTGTCCTATGTTTTTCTTAGCAAATAAAATTTTTTGAAGGTTTTTCGTTTTATACCGGAAGTGACCCCTTAATGACCTTTGACCCCAAATCTGTGAGGACCCCATAGACACTGGATAATAACAATTCATGTGTGCAAGTGGTGTCACTCTCCTACGTAATCTGTGAGAGAAGGAGCATTTTGAGTTGAAATCACGTTTTTGACCCCTATGACCCCTGCGTGACCTTTGACCCCACGAGTTTCATATGACATGTAGGGGCATGGTCAATGATGGTTGTGACCAAGTTAGATCAAAATCGGTACAAGCATGTAAGTGCTAGAGCAAATGTAGTGGTCGGCAGAAAGAAGAAAGAATTAGCTGTGGTCTAAGACCACGAACACAGCCGTGTTTTGACGCCTTAATGACCTTTGACCTCAAAATATATAAAACGCCCATAGACAGTGGCTAATGTTAATGTATGGGTGCAAGTGGCACCACTTTGCTATGTTATTTGTGGCAGAAAGGGGCATTTTGAAGGTTTTTCGTCTCAGACCGGAAGTGACCCCTTAATGACCTTTGACCCCAAATGAAAAAATACCACATGTACAATAGGTAAACACAATTTACGTGTGAATATACCATCACCCTCCAATGTTTTTCTTAGCAAATAAAACATTTTGAAGGTTTTTCGTTTTATACCGGAAGTGACCCCTTAATGACCTTTGATTCCAAATTTGTGAGGACCCCATAGACACTGGGTAATAACAATGCATGTGTGCAAGTGGCGTCACTGTCATACGTAATTTGTGGAAGAAGAAGCATTTTAAAGGAATTTCGTTTTATACCGGAAGTAGCCCCTTAATGACCTTTGACCCTAAATAAAAAAATACCACATATGCACAGAGTAACTACAATTTATTTGTGAACATACTGTTACTGTCCTATGTTTTTCTTAGCAAATAAAAATTTTTGAAGGTTTTTCGTTTTATACCGGAAGTGACCCTTAATGACCTTTGACCCCAAATCTGTGAGGACCCCATAGACACTGGATAATAACAATTCATGTGTGCAAGTGGTGTCACTCTCCTACGTAATCTGTGAGAGAAGAAGCATTTTGAGTTGAAATCACGTTTTTGACCCCTATGACCCCTGCGTGACCTTTGACCCCACGAGTTTCATATGACATGTAGGGGCATGGTCAATGATGGTTGTGACCAAGTTAGATCAAAATCGGTACAAGCATGTAAGTGCTAGAGCAAATGTAGTGGTCGGCAGAAAGAAGAAAGAATTAGCTGTGGTCTAAGACCACGAACACAGCCGTGTTTTGACGCCTTAATGACCTTTGACCTCAAAATATATAAAACGCCCATAGACAGTGGCTAATGTTAATGTATGGGTGCAAGTGGCACCACTTTGCTATGTTATTTGTGGCAGAAAGGGGCATTTTGAAGGTTTTTCGTCTCAGACCGGAAGTGACCCCTTAATGACCTTTGACCCCAAATGAAAAAATACCACATGTACAATAGGTAAACACAATTTACGTGTGAATATACCATCACCCTCCAATGTTTTTCTTAGCAAATAAAACATTTTGAAGGTTTTTCGTTTTATACCGGAAGTGACCCCTTAATGACCTTTGATTCCAAATTTGTGAGGACCCCATAGACACTGGGTAATAACAATGCATGTGTGCAAGTGGCGTCACTGTCATACGTAATTTGTGGAAGAAGAAGCATTTTAAAGGAATTTCGTTTTATACCGGAAGTAGCCCTTAATGACCTTTGACCCTAAATGAAAAAATACCACAAATGCACAGAGTAACTACAATTTATTTGTGAACATACCGTTACTGTCCTATGTTTTTCTTAGCAAATAAAAATTTTTGAAGGTTTTTCGTTTTATACCGGAAGTGACCCCTTAATGACCTTTGACCCCAAATCTGTGAGGACCCCATAGACACTGGCTAATAACAATGCATGTGTGCAAGTGGTGTCACTCTCCTATGTAATCTGTGAGAGAAGAAGCATTTTGAGTTGAAATCACGTTTTTGACCCTATGACCCCTGTTTGACCTTTGACCCCACGAGTTTCATGTGACATGTAGGGGCATGGTCAATGATCATTGTGACCAAGTTAGGCCAAAATCGGTGCAAGCATGTAAGTGCTAGAGCAAATGTAGTGGTCGGCAGAAGAAAGAAAGAAGAAAGAACCTGTAAGAAAAAAAGACACAGCCGTGACTAACGTCACGGCTGTAAAGAACCTGTAAGAAAAAGACACAGCCGTGACTAACGTCACGGCTGTGTAAAGAAAGAACTTGACAGAAACAGACCTTAGCAATTTTGCAAATTGCTAAGGAAATAGTTCCTTTTGATGAGCAACTTGATGTATATTCCTTAGAACAGCATGCCAGCATAAACGATCGTGTGAAACGTATAATTTTTCACATTCCAGGTTTGAATTTTGGGTTGCCAGACGATTCACAAAACCATAAAACTTTTATATAGGTCACACTTAAAGATGTCAAGCAAGTCAAACACCCGGGTCATACATCACAATCTCTAAGACACAGTTCCTCACTAACCAGCAGCTTATGCTAGGCTTAGGCTGACTTTAAAATGTTGGTTGCAAAAGCTTAACTCTACAAATTGAGATCAACGTCCGAGAAGTGATGTTGTCGAATGCATATAATTGAACCGTGCTGTGATGAAGAGATTGTTATAATAAAAAGGACTGCGTGAAACACTTGCCAAATTAGGTACATGTTTCCTGATTGATGCACATATAATAAAGAATTAAACAGTTAAACTTGTATTCATCAACAATATACAGACATCATTGACTTCACAATTGCTGGGATTTATATGCGCGCACAGCAGGCGAACATTAAGTTTCATATTTTGAAGTGAAAGTTGATACACATTTGGGTTCATTTCCCACGAAGCGCGCAAAAATATGCAATTTTACACTATTTTATACCAAATCAAGGCGTTTAATGCTATCTATAAACAACAAGGAATTTTTCTTTCACTTTTTCTTCTTTGAGATGTCGGGGGGGGAGGGGTTGTCATAAGAATTCAAGGAATTATTTAATCCCTGTTGATTTAATATTTAGTCGGCTTTGTCATGTGTATCTTGTCTTTTTTTTTACTTTCTTCAATCCTTCGATTCCGTCCTTTTCCTCAGTCATCTGACATGATAGCTCCACTTTTTCCTTTCTGTTAATTGCTGACGTACCAGATATCAGGGGTATGACATAGACAAATTGCTTTTTACCGGTCAAGTTTACGGGGAGATGCGCGTATTATTCACACAAATCTTGTTATACTATTTTAGCCCCCAATCACGGTGAATTGGATGTGAATATGAAGGTGAATTTGAATTCGATGAAGTACGCGGAGCGCGAGAAAATTTCAATTCTAAACTAGACCAGGGAAGTGTTTGCCGAAAACGGGGTGGGGTGACATTTGATATCCCAAAGTGTATGCGGACGTGTCCCCGCTGTCCCCAGGATTTACGACCATACAGTGCCTTAAACCAGAGTAGGCTACGTGTTAAAACATTTTGATAATATGAAATAATAATTAAACGCTTTAGAAAGACATTTAATTGACGTTGTACAAAACGTTCGAAAAACGTTCTGGAAATAACGTATTATAAACGTGGCAAAATAACGTAAAAAATCGAAATATTTTGCAACGTTTTAAAAACGTTTTCTGAACGTCATGGTAAAACGAACAATATTTTAACCAAGTCAAAACGTTTTTAAAACGTTTTGGAAGACGAAGACGTAAAAGACCAAACTAGAACCTAGAGAAAACGTTTTCTAAACGTTTTGTGTTTGCTGGGAAGCTAACGACTATCATATCTGTTCAAAATATATATTCATGTGCAAGGAACCACATCTGGTTTCTTTATACGAAATCATTTACGGGAGATATTCATCATTTTCTTCCCCGGTATCCAAAGATTTTCTTCTCATATCAAATTCGTGCATAGCAAATTGTGTATCGATCCCGGGTATTTATTTTAGTATCTCTGCTGACAAAGTAATTATTAGCCAGGCGATGTCGGTGTGTGGCTTTAAAGAGAATTGACCATTGCTCATTCAAGTGACTCTTATAGTATATGGACAATATAAGCGTGCTTTTTCATTTAATGGCATAAAATTTGAAAAATATTGTAAGGAATACTTGAGGTTTAGACTTTTAAAACCTACATTTTGGTCAACAAATGTGCTTGGATAGGTAGTTTTCAACAGATTTTCCACATTCGCCTTGCTATACCATTGAATTGTGTTATCTGTTGACCTAGTGACTAAAAGTGTTTTTAGGGGGAAGTGATAGCTGATAGATAGTAATGGATGGTGCGACTGGTAGTTGAGGTATTGGTCGGTATGCGTTTGTGGTTCTTTATAATCGATAGGCCTACGGGCAATCTGGTTGGATATCCAAATTTCGCGGTTTGTGGTTCTTTATAGCCCTGCGAGATAGACACAGAGAGTAAGTCCGATTTAGGCCTACTTCAAGTCGGAACTGGTTAATGCGCATATATTTAAGCCTATACTACGGAAGCGTCCAAATGCCCCGACTAGGCAAGATAATCGTGTTTTAATGTTAGTGGTTCTTTGTAGCCATGCGGGGCAATTTACTTGGCTATCCGAATTTCGCGGTTTGTGGTTCATTGTATAGACCTTCGGGGCAACCTAGTTGGATATTCCTATTAAGCGGCGGTTGTCGGCGATCTTTCGTGGTTTGTTGTTTTTACCAAGCCCTGCCCTCTATCAGTTTGTGGTTCTTTGTATCCCTGCGGGGCAATCTAGTTGGATATCAATATTGAGCGGCAGTTGTTGTTGATCTTTCGCGGTCTGTGGTCTTAATTTGTTAGATATCCATATTTCACGGCTTGTGGTTCGTTATAATCGATAGGCCTGCGGGCAATCTAGTTGGATATCCAAATTTCGCGGTTTGTGGTTCTTTGTAGCCCTGCGGGGCAATCTAGTTGGATATCCCTATTAAGCGGCGGTTATCGGCGATCTTTTGTGGTTTGTGGTTTTAATTTACCTCATCAAGCCCTGCCCTCTATTGGGAGCTAATTTATAGTTTAAGCTTGTTGGATATCCATATTTCGTGGTTTGTGGTTCTTTGAAGCCCTGTGGGGCAATAGTTGCATATCCAAATTTCGCGGTTTGTGGTTCTTTATAGCCCTGCGGGGCAATCTAGTTGGATATCAATATTGAGCGGCAGTTGTTGGCGATCTTTCGCGGTTTGTGGTCTTAATTTGTTGGATATCCATATTTCGCGGTTTGTGGTTCTTTATAATCGATAGGCCTACGGGCAATATGGTTGGATATCCAAATTTCGCGGTTTGTGGTTCTTTATAGCCCTGCGGGGCAATCTAGTTGAATATTCCTATTAATCGACGGTTGTCGGCGATCTTTCGTGGTTTGTTGTTTTCACCAAGCCCTGCCCTCTATCGGGAGCTAATTTATAGTTTAAGCTTGTTGGATATCCACATTTCGCGGTTTGTGGTTCTTTATAGCCCTGCGGGGCAATCTAGTTGGATATCAATATTGAGCGGCAGTTGTTGGCGATCTTTCGCGGTTTGTGGTCTTAATTTGTTGGATATCCATATTTCGCGGTTTGTGGTTCTTTATAATCGATAGGGCTACGGGCAATCTGGTTGGATATCCAAATTTCGCGGTTTGTGGTTCTTTGTATCCCTGCGGGGCAATCGGCGATCTTTCGCGGTTTGTGATTTGAATTTCCCTTATCAAGCCCTGCCCTCTATCGGGAGCTAATTTATAATTTAAGCTTGTTGGATATATCCCTATTTCGTGGTGTGTGATTCTTTGTAGCCCTGCGGGGCAATCTAGTTGGATATCCAAATTTGCTGGTTGTGGTTCTTTATAGCCCTGTGGGGAAAGCTAGTTTGATATCAATATTTAGTGGCAGTTGTTGGTTATCTTTCGCGGTTTGTGATTTTAATTTGTGACAATTTATAACATTTATTCCAAATATAATTTCAGTCTGAGCTGTGAACAGAGCCACTGATAAATTGTTTGTTTGATGAAAAAATAATAATATCACCATAGCAATCGGTGTTCAAAATGGTGTTATTCTTGATTTATGACAATAAATTGGTTAATAAAACATTGAAAAAAAAGTGGTGGGAAGTTTCGAACTTGAGCAAAAACTCATAAATGGATTAGAAGTCCATGGCCTTAACCGATTCGCCACGGGGACTTCTCGATATAAAGACGTGTAAAAGTGGAGTATTTATTAATATGAATGTATGCTGTGGTCCGGAAAGAATAAAAGAATTGTGAAAAACTTGATTTTTTGGCGAATGGGATCCAGAATTTGTATGGAGGGTATCCAGGAAAATGCTAGGGTATATTTGGAAGTGAATCTCAAAAAGTAGTGCGACAGTGACAGCCATGTATGGCTGTAGCAGTGTCGAAAGATTCTGGATATCAGTATGATTAGCTATGATTTGCCACTAAATGTGGCTATAAAATACCGCGTAAAATGAAGCAAGAATGTTTGTTTATTATCAAACAATCGGATTGACTGTAAGATTGGTGTAACTTTTGAATTAATGAGTTATTAAAATATTACACTTTGGACAGTAAATAAGATTTAGCATGGTTTTAGATATATTTTGTACCCAGCGAAAAATATCATGGAACAATAGCGTTTTGTTTCGTGTAAATATAGTCCCGCGGTGCATCTGTTTATTCTTCTTTATCAGTCGGTTTTTTTAAAACTTGCTGGTCATGCTACCGCTTGACTCTAATTGGCACATTTTAAGATTTTGAAGGTATATTTGGACGCTTGCTTGAAAAAGCAGCGTTAATTTAAATATCACATGTTAAATGCATATCTTTCCTGACTTCGTTACAGAAAACAAAATTAAAAAATCTATCATTGAATAATTATAATAAATTAACCAAATATACTATTTTAGCAATTTCGGCCAATCTGCAGACAAATTAAGTGCAATATCAGATATTTATTTAGTAGGGTTGGCCACGGTCAAAAAAATTTTGCTTGCTGAGGTGAAAGGACTTTGGTTGGAGGTTACAAAAATGCATTTCGAAAATTCAGCTGAAGTCCGTTGCCATGGCAACGGCCCGATTTGTGTTTTTTACAATTTTCGCTTATTTTGGAGCTAAAAAATTGAAAATTGCCCTTAAAAGGACGCCTTGTTGCCTTAATATACAAGTTGGTATTTAAAAATAAATTATATCATAAAAAAGCCTTATCCTAGTTCTATCTACAAACGAAGTTGTATTTAGAGATTTGTTTTCTAAATATCGATTTCGGGCCTGGCAACACTGCAAGTTTTTCAAATTTGAAAAATGCCATTTTTTACCGATTTTGGCGATACGAAAAATTTACTTTCGCGCTCACCTAGGATTTTTTCGTTATGGTTATTGGTAGAACATACCTTACCCCCAACATATATAATAAGATCAGCTTGGGGAAATTTATTTCTCTAAGGAAGGTGTTGCCAGAAAAACATACATTTTGTAAAAATTCAAAATTCTCATAAAAGGAACATTTGCTGCAATTTGCCCTAGATTTAGCACATGTGATGTAATGAGTCATTTTATCATCATGGTCAACGATTCTGAATGTTTGGAAACAATAAATGAAGTTTAATTTTAATGCGGTGTTGCCAGATGCCCAAAATTATGAAAGCTACATTACGCAAAATAGCCCAAATAGGTCAAGTTTTCATGTATGAATCTAGTCAATCCAGTCAAATCACAGTCTATTATTATAAATCATTTTATCATAATTTTCACCTGTTTTGAATGTTTGGAAACAAAAAAGTTCATCATACAGTGTTGCCAGATGCCAAAAAGTAGAAAAGGTACAATTCTGGTTTACCCTGTGCACCCTGTGTTTTCAATACCATTTTTGGTTTACCGTGCGCACACTATTTTCATAAAAGGACATTTTTTTCCAATTTGCCCCGAATTTAGTACATGTGATGTAATGAATTGTATGTAGAGTCACATTATCACCATGGACAACTATTCTCTATGTTTCGAAACTTTAACTTACAGTGTTGCCAGATGCCTAAACTATGAAAAATAGGACAAGTTTTTATGTATGATAAACAATTTCTTTAATGATGTATCTAAAATACAATTTAATTATAATACATTATGATATGACTCCTTAAACTATTTGTTTGGAGATTTGATACGGCGCCGAAGACTACAGCTGTGCCATAATAAAACTGAAACCCTGTTTCCAGACGAAAATTTGTATGTTGTTACAGGAAATTCAAAGTAATTTTATCATCAAGGGACCCACATAGACATGATAGAGCAATACGACATCGATCGTGAGCCAATCTGCATTCTGTTGCCTGCAAAAGCCGAAGATCAGAATGATATTTTTCTTAATTTCTTAGTAAACTTTAAACGTATTAAAAACGCCAAATTGCAGTCACAAAATATATGATATTAGTAAATCACCAAAGCGAATGGTAACAAAGGTATGCGGAAACGAACTGCATTAACAATAACAAAGTATGTGCCCAAAGATTTGTCTTTGGCATGTCGCTTTTTGAAATATCACCAAAAATGTTAAATTTTGGGAAAACAACCCAAAATTTAGAACGTCGAAACAAACACGAACCTTCCAAAATAAATACATTTTCACACTCGGCGGCCCAGTCACTACCTGCTGCTGTGATTTGGGGTAACTCGTTGCTTCCCCTCTTCAGATACCTGTACTTCAAGTATACCCCAAAGAAATTTGTGTATTAACACTTTCTAGGGTGTTAAATTAAATCGTAGTCAGATACATTGAGATTACAAGTAGATAGTGTGGCAGAATGGTGAAAGACTGTAGACAGTGTCTGTTAGGTTAGACCTGGTAAGAGTTATTGGAATGGTTCCACAGTATTCAATACTTCAACATGCTTTCATAATGAAGAATTACTGGTTGACACTAAGCTATGGAGAAGTGCAGAGCAGATTTAGAAGACAGTTTCCAAGAGCATGCAAACATAATTTCAAAACGTTTCAAAATTTGATGCCGGCAGTTACAGAATGGATCTATCCCAAGCTCATTTAAGATCACGGAGCTTCACCACACACTGTCAGAGTCGTGAGGCAGAGACTTCTGGAACTATCTTTCTAAAAGTACGTGTACAGCAATTTTATGTTATGTAGACTGAAGTGAGATAATGTTTGAGAGCATGTATGCAATAAATAGTTCAAGCAGTGAACCTATTCATCTTGTAAGTAAAACAATGCTTAAGTCGATCTTCGCTTAAATGACTGTAGCTCCCAGATGCATCAACCTATTATCTTCAGATTATTAGAACAATAAGTTAACATATATATTCCCCTTTCTATTTGTTTTAGCAATTTTATATTTTTGATATATTTTTGAAAATGTCACATATCCCGTTACCAACCATTTTGATACACCCTGTACATCAAGAATGTCTTGTTAAACTCAAAATTATGTTCTGGGAACACTTTTTGATCAAATACCTGGTCATATAATCATGATAATAGAACACTGGTAAAGAGTGTATGTGTATTGATAAGATATGATTGGCCAATTCTTTTCCAACTTTTCAGCAATATCTGAAATGAAAATGAAAATCGGCGATACTGAAGACTTCTATTAAAGTAATGAAATTACAATTTTGTTTGTAAACATGTTTACTGGAAAGTTTATGTCAATGTTAAAGTGGTTAAGTAAAGTACAAGGTTTAAAAAGCTCTGGACTGAGAGTGTATGGCATGTATGGTGTATTTTTTACAAAATCCTCCAATGTCAGCTAGTATTTGGCATCTGGCAACACTATGTCAAACATTCACAACTGACAAACAGATAGGTTAACATGGTTAAAGGGGTCATATCGAAATTTTAGATTTTAGATGCATCATCAAAGAAATTGTTTATCAATATCATACATAAAAACTAGTCAATTTTTTTTTATAGATTAGGAATCTGGCAACACTGCATTAAAATTAAAGTTTGGAAACATAGAGAATAGTTGTCCATGATGATAATGTGACTCTACATACAATTCATTACATCACATGTACTAAATTCGGGGCAAATTAGAAAAAAAAATGTATTGAAAACACAGGGTGCACAGGGTAAACCAGAATTTTACCTATCTCTTCTACTTTTTGGCATCTGGCAACACTGTATGATGAACTTTTTTGTTTCCAAACATTCAGAACAGGTGAAAATTATGATAAAATGATTTATAATAATAGACCGTGGTTTAACTGGATTGATTAGATTCATACATGAAAACTTGACCTATTTGGGCTATTTTGCGTAATGTAGCTTTCATAATTTTGGGCATCTGGCAACACCGCATTAAAATTAAACTGCATTTATTGTTTCCAAACATTCAGAATCGTTGAACATGATGATAAAATGACTCTACATACAACTCATTACATCACATGTGCCAAATCTAGGTCAAAATGCAGCAAATTTTCTTTTTATGAGAATTTTGAATTTTTACAAAATGTATGTTTTTCTGGCAACACCTTCCTTAGAGAAATAAATTTCCCCAAGCTGTTCTTAATAGATATGTTGGGGGCAAGGTATGTTCTACCAATAACCATAACGACAAAATCCTAGGTGAGCGCAAAAGTTAATTTTTCGTATCGCCAAAATCGTAAAAAAAAAATGGCATTTTTCACATTTGAAAAACTTGCAGTGTTGCCAGGTCCGAAATCAATATTTAAAAAACGAATCTCTAAACACAACTTCGTTTGTAGATAGAACATGGATAAGGCTTTTTTATGATACAATTTATTTTTAAATACTAACTTGTATATTAAGGCAACGAGGCGCCCTTTTAAGGACAATTTTCACTTTTTTAGCTCCAAAATAGGCAAAAATTGTAAAAAACACAAATCGGGCCGTTGCCATGGCAACGGACTTCAGCTGAATTTTCGAAATGCATTTTTGTAACCTCCAACCAAAGTCCTTTTACCTCGGCAAGAAAAAAATTTTTGACCGTGGCCAACCCTACTAAATAAATATCTGATATTGCACTTAAATCTCAAAAAATGAATAAGTTCAGCTAATTAATATGCAAAATTGATGCCAATAGAAAACCGTACATGATATAAAGGTGCGGTTTTTTTGCACACATATGTATACAAAGTTCTTTCAATTGATAACAAAAAATACACAAAAAGTAATTAATTATGCAAATTAGGTAATTACAGCTAATTATGTATTTATGATATTATTATGCAAATTAGGCATGAGTAATTTTAGGTTTTTTTCAATATTTAATGAACGTCTGTTCATTCATCATAAATTTTTAAGTATGATCCTTTATGAGATTGAATAAATGAACTGCAGTTAATTATTTAAAAACAATACAAAAAAATAAAAAGTTTGACATTTTGACGGTGTCTGGAATATAATTTTCATTTTACTGTAAACATGGTATGTGTCACCATTACTCAAAGCCAAGTCCGAAAAGTAAAAATTAAAATTCAGTTGCAATGAGACTTTAAATTAACATTTTGTCATCTGGATTAACATGGGAGGATAATCGGTAAAAGCAAAAGCCATTTTACTGTACCGCGTATACAAAAATAGTATGGCCTTGGACACACACAATGGCTTAGAGCTATTGTGGTTTGGAAAATTACTCCTAAAAATATCATTGATTAATGTTTTGCTTCAACTAGTTTTAGGGAAGTGTTTCATTCGTTGTCGACGGAATTAATTTACATGCTAAGAAAGATTAGTATTTCAGCTAAATGGTGGTAGTTCCTTTACTTCAATAGGCCTATATTTACTGATTTATGAGCGATCTTCAAAAATCCATAAAAACAGGCAGTAGCTCTTAAACAAAACAATTTTTTTATTTAAGGACCCGATGTTAGCCTCGGAAAGGCTTCACACACCATATATTAAAAATTTAAACAATTTGGATAAATGAAGCATATGAAGAAATTCATTTATCGACATGGATGTTTTCTAAAATTGGCCAAATTTGAAGCGCGCCCTTTTCAATTCACTGTTATGCTTGCATGCACAGTGTAGCAGAATTATTGTGCAGCCACTGTGACATACCTATTTCTAGTTGCTCGAGAAACACTAGCTACGAATTTGGGGGTCTTTTTATCTTTTCTGTTTCGGGAGCTCTATTGTTCAGAAACGAAAACGCAAGGGATTAAGTAAGTTGGTGTGTAACTTGGACTTCATTGTTACGTTTGGCGCATCATGCTTCTCATTTCAAGAGGTAATTATAGGTACTGTCAATCACACTTATGTCTGTGAATAAAGGTTGGATAAGTCAATTATATGCAACACTGGTGCTTCAAGTGGGCAATCTTACTCATGACTCTCATTTAACTAGGCAGGATAGGCCTACATCAGGCCTGAACGTAAATGTGATGTCATTTTGGTCTATATTAATGTGACATTTAAAGAAAAGGACCCCTCCCTCTTCTGCTCTCGCTTTCTTCTCTTTCTAGTCTGTCTGTCTCTCCCCCTCCCCGACTCTCACCTGTGTCATCTTTTCAATTACGTGGATATCTGAATTTTAGTGGATGTTGTATTTCCTTTACCCTTCTCCCCCTCTCAGTTTTAGCAGTAGGTCTATAAATCAACGTGGAAAAATTAAAATAAACGGAATAATGAACTCCTCCCTGCTCTACTCGCCCTCCTCTCCTCACTTCATCTCTCCTCTCCTCCATCCGATCATCTCGTCTCATCATCCCCACTCTCTCATTTCCCCTACTTCGCAATTTGCAATCTTTAAGGGATCTGGAATGAGCGTTTTGAGTGTTTCGACAGTATTTTTTGTGGGACATGAGAGCACATCAGACATATCGAATTGCATTCTGAATACGAAGAATGTCTTTCTGATATCAAACAATTTTCATTTTTGAAATTCACGATATAATACAAATTTTATGACAAATTATAAAAATTAGATATTTTTCACATTTTTGATATAATTATAACAGTCCTCGAAGTAAATTTTATAAATCTAATGATATATTCTTAAAGTGTATGTAGCTGGGAGGAAAAGCCGACGATCAATTGAAAATTTTGACCTTTCAAATTGAAGATATGGATTTTTTTCAAAAAAGACCTAATTTTTTTGGTATTTGGGGGAAAAAAATCCATATCTTCAATACTAAAGGTCAAAATTTTCAATTGATCGTCGGCTTTTCATCCCACCTACATACACTTTAAGTATAAATCATCAGATTTATAAAGTTTACTTCGAGTACTGTTAAATATCAAAATATCAATTTTAATCATTTGCCATAAAATGTGTATTCCATTGCGAATTTCAAAAAAATAAAAATTATTTGATATCAGAAGGACATTCTTCGTATTCAGAATGCAATTCGATATGTCTGATGTGCTCTAATGTCCCACAATAAATACTGTCCAAACGTTCATACCCCACCCCTTAACATGTTTAACAGCCTGGTCAATGGATAACAAATAATATACATTTTAAATAGATTTGAGTCTGACTGAAGCAATTATCAGATTACCAATATTCCAATGAAAGAAATCCAATTAGTTTCACTTCAACGCACTTCATTTGTGTTGCATATTACTACACACGCAAGTTTTAAGGTGTATTTGGGACGAAAATAATTTCATCTATAGTATAATCATATGACCGATTTTTGCGCGATTGCACGAACAAGTATAGGCCTACGTAATTCTTGGCAACACTGATTAGTGTATATTTCTACGCTGGGCTATTTTCACGAGCCACTCCCGCCTAGGCGGAAGTACCTATACACCCAACGCAAGTCAATTGAAGCCGTACAATTTATCGCCAATTTACGACCGTAAAATTTAGACACTTCTTTTGTCTAGATTAGCATCAACCCTCTCAATTCACGTTCTCATATCAAAAATTAACAACTCCCGAAACCGAAAACAGAAGTTACCTTCGTTCAACTTTTCAGTAGGCAACAAAAGACTAGAATAAAAGGATTGTTCACACGTACCATGCTAACACTTCAAAATAACAATGAGATCCGAAACAGAAACAGAAAAGATATAGGTACGTATGCTTCAACACGTATGCTGTCGTTGTATAGTTTCGTACTGCATGCAGGTGATGATGATCAATGAAGTGTTGAACTATGCATACGTATACGTGCACACACCTAGTCCGAATAATCAGACCCAGAACAAAATATTAATTTCTAACATGATCCTGTTCTGGGTCTGAACTGTTTTCATTCGAAATCTTGGTGGCAAATAGGACAAAAGAAGCACATGGTCCTACTTCGCAGTTTTTTAATCCCCTATTCATGTTGCGTGAACTCTATAGTGGACCATCCTTTTGATACTTGGGAGTATTTGGACAAGCGGAACAGTTTTGACAGACCCTTTGTCTACCTCTCTGTTTGTAAACAAACGAGGATGTCGAAATCGTCCTCCTCGCCGAATACGAAAGTCAGCGTACGGCACTGGCACACACCTACAGTATACGGTTTAAATGCCCCGCCACTCTTGTATGATTCCACTCATCGGCGATACACATTGGTGGTCAAAAATTCATAGGATACACATGAAATTCAGTCCTTAAAAACGTTCCAGATGATGCCAGTAATCCAATAGTGATCCTGACGTGGAATACCGCAAATTAAAATCAAATTTTGCGTAATATTCCGATATTTGTGGGAGCTCGATGTTACCGTGTCCTCATTCATCGGACAGCATTTTTCTGATGCTAATGTCTCTATGGAGGGTTCATAGATTTTTGGGTCAAAGGTCATTAAGGGGTCACACCTCGGCTGTGTTTGTGGTCTTCTTAGATTATTAATACACAGATTGGAATTTTTCATGCCTGTGCCCTCTAAGCGTACTCGAATTCAGCTCACGCCGGTACAGCGTACAGACCTGGCGACATCGCTTATCTTACGCGCGAAGCTTCCTTTGAATGCCGCTCGCGCTGTTTGCGCTTATTTTGAGTTTGCTCACGCGGTACCTGACTTAGCGTCGATCCCGAGGCAACATGCCATGTTTCCGCGGTATGGTGGTCTTAGACCACAGCTGTCTAGTTTTCGACCTATGTGGACCAGCCCAAAATTCAATCTGTTGGCTTATATTCTTTACTCTGAATAATTTGGTATAGTTCATGATGGGAGCAATTTTGAAATTTGACTCCTGTATGACCTTTTCCTGCCAAAAACTACCTTATAAATTGTATATACTTTATGCTGTTCATGGGACATCTCTGGAAACAATAGCAGTGATAACAATTCTGTTGCAATTAGTTGCGTGTCAAAATCCTCTTTGACTGTACTTAATAAATTGACATTGGGCTGTGACTTTCCCACCTGCTTTTTGGAGGGGGAAGGAAAGAAGGAAGAAAGAACTTTTTTTCTCGGGTGCAGTTTTTAATCACAAACCCCTCAGGTGCCAGACACATGCACAGGCCTACCTTGCCACAGGGGTGTAGCTTGGCCGGCCAAGTTTTCCGCGACCATATGACTGTTTGCATGATCATGCAATCGCATGTGGCATGTGGGATACCTGCCCGTGCATATGCTTTGTAAATTGTGGTTTGTGATGTTTAGAATGGTTAAGGTTATGCCTTGGTTACTCGGTGGATATCCTCTGCTATTCCATGAGACCCTTTTCAAATCAACATCGGGTCTATGCGTCATGATACACTTGCGTATTAATTCACATCGGCACTCACCAGTGACGCGCATTACACAACCATGGCAACTAGCGATGCGCTGCGCCCAACAGCTGCTTGATGACCCAGGATTCTAAACTGGGTCATCATAAACAATAGCTTCAGATTTGAAAAAGGTCCATGTTAAAATACATTCATATTTTCTTTTGAACTCCCAGTACTAGCAATTATGCAGCTCAGTACAAATGGCGCGCGAGCCACCATTTGAGGTGGCCCGCCTTAGAGAAACATTATCATGTGTCTATACACCAATCCGAGAAACTCTATTTGTCCCTCTATTGACAGAACCACAGATGTACCAGTGCGGGAGATTTAATTTTTGCAATCAATTCATGATCGTGTATTGAAAATCACCGTTGTGTACAATGTACAATTCTGTATAGCACACCATGCAGGAAATGGTGTAACCCCGACCTTGGGACACCGCAGTTTTATGTCGGGGACACCGCAGTAATGGCCTAGTCGGATTGGTCTATTGTATAGTACTTGATTTTCCATTATGATACCATTGTTAAATCTCACTACAAAGGAAAACAACAATACCACTACCATTATTCTTTTGCAAATAATTTATTTGCACAATCCAACCCTCACAAGGATAATTTTCTCAATCTTGCAATTACACACACAACATATTTAACTCCAAAATAATTAGTAATACAATAGATCTTCATCTCAATAGAATTTCTGATTTATATGTTCTCTGTCCTAAATTTGTATTACTGATACTCCCAAAGCACAAATACTTATTATTTCTGGAAGATATGGGTAACCAGTACAGTGTAAGTACCTCCTACCACTAGCTGATGTGTAATGTTACAACATGAATTTTGTGAAATGAAATTCCAATCACAGCTTGTGGTACCATTCACACATTATAATGGTTTTTGAAACCGAAGCCTGACTGACACACAGAAATTATGTAGACGCTTCCGGCTCCAAGAACATCATTTCATTGCTCCAACAATCCCACCACCCCTGTGGTTTGACAGCTGTACATACGCAACATAATGATGGGTGCTTTTGTGCGATGTGCTATTAACATGCTACCAATAAATATTTCAGTTCTGTTGTTTTTGTATTTGACCATTTCATTCCATCAGGCATACTCCCAGCTGGTCACATATTTTGTTATGTTGATTTAGCATAGGAATATCTTTATTTTGGTGTACTGAAGTAGACGTATATATCTAGACTGTTTCATGACGGACACCATTGAAGCCAACATCCTACACTCTCTGTTTCCATCAGTCAGGCTTCCATAACAACTGATACTTACAAGGTACTGGAATGCTCATTGTTATATTTCTATCAATTGGGGTTTTTTTTCCCCTGACATGCACTGGGGGAGTAAAACAGTATTCCACACAATATGTAGGGGTTGGTCTCTCATATTTTGTTTCTAAGCATTTATAATATTGAAAACAATTTTGACAGCAAACAAGGATCTATGACGGGTGGGTCCCTCATGGCTCAAAGGTGTCGAGGAATTTGAGTACAACATCCTTAAGCTTGACGTCTGTCTCGGGGGAGATCATGCCCTTGGTTCGGATGTCTGTAAGTATATCTTGGTGGCTATTTCTGATGTGCACTAAGAAAGCTGCCTCAAATTTGGTGATGTTGGATGGGTCGACCTTGTCTAGATGACCCCTGACGCCAGCGTAGATGAGTGCAACCTGATCTTCTACAGCCATAGGATCTGTGGTGAACACAATGAAAGTGGTAGAAATTCAGTTATCAGAGCAAAAATCATATTCTCTATTGAAAGTTATTATACTTAGTTCTCTGGGTTGATGAACAAATTTGAATCTTTCCCCAGAGCAGCCAGCACATATAAACGTTGCAAAAAACAGCGAATCTAGCCGGATTCAAACCGGCGACCTTTATAATACTAGCACAACGCTCTAACCAACTGAGCCACAGAGGCACGCTGGTGAAGAGTGGAAGATATAAATCTATAGGTATTATGTTTGAATGATGTTCGTCGCATTCCTATCTGAATGCATCAGAACTACACATTTATAACAGATACACAAAGTCACAATGGTATGCAAGTTATAATACTTATAGCTAAAATATTAAATTCTCGATCATGAGAGCCAACTTGGTTATGCACAGGTATTTGCGTTGAGCGTACTACGCAAATACCGGCGCTTACGGTGCAAAAACAGCTTTTGAGAATTAACCAATCACACAGTCGTTGCTAGGCAAGGTCAAGGTTCGGTCATGCAGGTCGCGCGATCATGTTATTCTATGAAAAGTACGCTGACGCCGAAGGTACATCCTCTCATGATCGAGAATTTGTTACTTTGGCTATAGTTGGGGGAATGATGTTTGGTAGCGACGAACATCATTCGAACCCAAATACCTACAGATTTATATCTTTCGCTCTTCTCCAGCATGCCTCTGTGGCTCAGTTGGATAGAGTGTTGTGCTTGTATTATTATTATGCGTGATGCACTGGTTTTAAAAAAAATTTATGTGCACTGGCTGCTCTGGGGAAAGATTAAAATTTGTTCATATTCTCTATTCTACTGTATAGCTTGTTTATGTTTGCCCATCGCCAAGATATTACCAAAGTCAGCAATAGGGACATTGGGTACAAAAGGCTCTTAGTGCAGTAGGTCTGAAGTTAGGTCATGAAATTGGCATAAATTTTGTAGTTCTCATTTAAGTATCACAGGGTTTTATCAAAAGAGGGACTGTCCCTAGTTTTATTCTGGCCAACATAAGTATTGGCATAATACTCCCTGTTAAAATGACAAAATTGGAAGGTATGGGAAAAGCATGCCAGTTTGCACGCACACCCCTTCACGAAGATCACAGAACATCTTTGATATCATATCCAGAAGACAACATGTATAAATTTTCTAACTGGCACTCCTTCAGTGGGTATTACAATTCTGCAAGGACTTCTGTCAATGAAAATACCATGATATTCTCTAACTATACTCACCATATTGCCCCTGCTTCAAGAGTTCAGTAAGACGTACACCTCTGTTGAGAAGATTCTGTGTGGCGGCATCCAGATCCGAGCCGAACTGGGCGAAAGCTGCTACTTCACGGTACTGGGCCAACTCAAGTTTCATGGAACCAGCCACCTGAAGTCAAATATGATAACAGTCACATGATTAATACAAATATTAGCAACATACACTTGTTAAAGGTGGGTAAACATATTTTTGTTCATATTGTGTATTGTACCTCACATTGAGACCTGTACCAAAATATCTGATTTCCAAGTTTTGAGTTCAAGTTTTATATGGCCATTCATAAAGTTGGGCACCCCGATAGGTTGGAGTTGTGACATTTTACTTTAAGGAAATTAAAGCCATATTATAACATTTCTTTAAAAATAAACTGAGCTCAAAAAGAAACTTATAATTTTTCACAAGGTCATATCTTGAAATCCTGTCCATCAAATTAAACCAAAATTACACACAGATTTACTTCAATACTCTACTCTTAACACATGTCAGTAACCAAGCAGTTATCCAACTAGACTATGCCATAGTCGATTTTTGATAAATAAAAATACGTTATTAATCATGATGAACGCATTCAGTTGAACTTGAATTTATACTGATATTTATTACATCAAAATACTAGTATAAAATGGTTATGAAAAAGTTTATATAATTATATTTGTGACAGTAAAAGTAAAGTATACGTAGGCTTATATTATTGAATGCAACATATCATAATGGCATAACTGTAATGGCACTCCAATACTGAACAATTCTGATTTTAGAATCTGCCAGTTTATTACGATTTAAAATCGACTATGGACTTTCACTTTTAAGCAGAACTTTACCCCGGGACTCACACACTGTCAATCATACTTGTTTATCAATAAAATCTAACCACAAGACTAAGCATGGTGGTACAATACGCGCTAGATGCATACGTTCATCCACCAGCACAAAAGCGCCGCATTCCCTAGATAGTTGTGTACCATGTATAGTTATAATGGTACCAGTACGCATCGGGAGGATTTAAACAATAACGAGATCTGGGCGACCAATCACAAGCCAGATTCATTTTTAAAGATGCATTACATCATCACCAATTTTAGTTAGGCCAGAAATTGGCCTAACTCTCAAGGCAAAGTCAGTAGTCCACTTGGGAAGCTAACATACAGAGGGAGTACGGTGACTGAAAAGATGATCAGTTGTGAAAATCTATCAATTGTGCACAAATTATTTAAATCGGAGTTTTAAGCTTAAATGCAATATCCAAAGTATGCACATTCATGACAATGGGCAAGTGGACTACGGAGTAGTCTATTATCCAACTGACACAACAGCAAAATGCACTGACATGGGGCAGCTTCCTGGACCACATTCACAGCCCAGTCCTGTTTCATGAAAAAAGTTGTATGAAAAGCAGAAAGCAGCACCGTTTTATCATCTGTGCAAGGATCTTATGTGCATTCTCAGATTTTTTGTCCTGGGTGCCATATGTTGGGCTGTGAAAGTGAAGGAAGTCCAGGAAGCTGTCCCATGACAGTGTATTTTGCTGTTGTGTCAGTTGGACAACTGCTTGGTTACTGACATGTCTTTTGAGTAGAGTATTAAGGTAATCCTGTGTGTAATTTTGGTTCATTTTGATTGACAGTATTTTAAGATATGACCTTGTGATTCACAAGTTGTAAAAAATTATAAGTTTCTTTTTGAGCTCAGTTTAGATTAGTATTCATTTTCAATAAAATGTTAGCATTTACTGTCAGATATGTCCCCTTTTAATTTTAAGTGAGGTAAAGCAAAGAAAATTGGAATTTACAACTAGCGCCAATGCATGTTACTCCGGGCGGTTGTAATATGCTCCGATCCTGTGGCGTGTCTGTGTGTGTCCCGCACGCCGTGTACGTAGTACTGTGTTGACATCGCATACGCGTTCGAGTAACATTTCTATCGTAATAATAAAACGCCGAATCCGGCGGTTTATTGAAAATCTCGGATTTCGACAAAACTACAGCACCTAAAGTCTTGATTTTTGCAGAGAATCTTTGTTTACTAAAGTACATTACAATCGTGTAAAAACCTGAATTAAAAATTTTTTTGAGGGCGTTCTTTTCAGCAAATGTTATAATATGGCTTGAACTGTTCTGTTTTGTTTGTTTAAGAAGATGACCAGGTTTATAACTTATTTTGGTCTTAATGGAAAGCCTGGTTCTTTCTTTCTAATTTGATACCAAATTAAGGTCTATATATTGCTACCAATTTATTTTATGATTATTTAAGCCAATTAGGTCCTTGGTTTGAGGTGTGGACACAGAGCCATACAAACTCTCTACTAAGCTCATTTCGGCAGTTCTGGCTTTAAGCCCTCGATATACACCAATAAGTGTTGCAATACAAGAGAGATCAACTTTCTACCTGGCTCACAAGGCAAGATATATAATATTTTGAATGTACAGAAATAAACCCATTAATTTATCTCTGAAGGACTGTGAGACAAACACTTGGTCTAACTAGTCTTCTTTCAGTCCACCTACCTGCTTCATAGCTTTGATTTGGGCAGCAGATCCTACACGGCTGACAGACAAACCTACATTGATAGCTGGTCGGATACCTTTGTAGAACAATTCAGTCTCCAAGAAAATCTGAAATGCATATTGGAAGAAAGATGGAGTTAATAAATGAGAAAACATGCTGGTAGAAAAGTAGATGTGATAAAAATTATACAAAATAGATGAAAGTTGTCTTCCAGACACTCTAAAATAAAACTAGGGCCAAACACAAAGTGGTGATGAACCACACAGTTGCTTTTTTAACATTTCCCATCTAAATTTCTCTACTGCTGTTAGTGGTCGGAAATAGGCATAAATCGGGTAGAACAAAACCAGATCACAAAAAAAACACAACAACACCACAACAACAACAACAACAACAACAACAACAACAACAACAACAACAACAACAACAACAACACAATAAATGTATGCAAAACCGTCATTCCTGTGCACATACTTATGATGATCGAGGTCATCCGTAATATTAGCCTGCATTCTCCAAGCCTCGTCTAGCTTATTTATTAGCAACAGGCCATCTCCATGCCTCGTATTCAACAATGACTTAACTTTAAGGGCATCACAAGTTTTTCTTCTCATCTTTACAAACCACAATTGCTGTCTGCATGTCCAATATTACTAGTTAATTACTTGCCGACTACCTACCAACTTGTCCCATTCATTACTTTTACAAAACAAACACATCCCATTACATCGAGTACCAAGTACCTTCTTTGTCATTATTTTTCCCATCATGCTTGTCGCTAGAGATCATGCGGGAGAAATTCAGAAATTTGAACCCAAGGCCTATTAGGTAACATGTAGTGCTTCAATACCATCATGCCTCAATAGCTTAGTGGTAAAAGTATCCCAGATTTAATTCCTGATCGAAAAAATTTATTCATTCACTGCACAAAACAAACCACCTGTTACTGATAAGCACCCACCTGTCCATCTGTGATAGAGATGACATTTGTTGGGATGTATGCCGACACGTCACCAGCTTGGGTCTCAATGACGGGCAGAGCAGTCAGCGAACCACCACCGAAGGTGTCGTTCATCTTGGCGGCACGTTCTAGCAGACGGGAGTGAAGGTAGAACACATCTCCTGGGTAGGCTTCACGACCTGGTGGACGCCTCAGCAACAGAGACATCTGACGGTAGGCTACAGCCTATAGAGGGTACAAAATTAATTCAGTGTAATATTATGGATTGAGTAAGTCAAAGTATTCATGTTACACAAAATGCTTTTATTACAATATTTGGCACAATAAAGTGGAATGAATAACTATCTATAGCTATCACACAAGAAACGGCAACAATTATAATCAAACAAGAAATAAAAAGGTTTTTACTGAGTGGTCAGAACCATAGGCCCAATCCTGCGGAAATTGCATCTTTTCTCATCTTACAATTAACTCTTGGAGCAAACTCCATGTGTCTTGTGTGGTAGTCTCTCATTTTGATTTTCTTTTATGTCTTATAAACGGGGGTAATCAATGCTGGCCTTATTGGCTATTCGATCATACAATGTACCCTCCATAATTGTTTCGTTTAATCTTTCTTTGTAGTTTGTAGTAAATGTATCTAATAAGTATTTTGTCCGGTTTTTTTATTCATTGTGAAAAATAAAGTTCAAGTTGAATGAGTCGCATGCCAGCAATTTTCAATTAGAAGTTTTTCACATCATTTTCTGGCACTTTACCAATGCTATATTTTGATGCAAGCCCCATCAAAATTGGACATCTGGTTACTGTTTATGAGCAATTTTTCAATGGCTAAAAACAATATGATAAATTAAAACAAAAGAATTTGAACACTGTTTTTGCAAATATCTCAAAATAACAACATCCAACTCAAAGAACTGTGCTAAGACAATTCTTTTGACAAGTTGACATTCCAATTCTGGCAGTAAAGCACCATGTTTGAAACTGTATTTGTGTATTTGGTTCTCTAAATCTAGCCATCGACACTTGGCTTACCTGTTTGGACAAATCGTCATAGATAATGAGGGCGTGCTTGCCATTGTCACGGAAGAACTCTCCCATGGCGCAGCCAGAGTAAGGTGCAAGGTACTGCAATGGGGCAGCATCTGAAGCTGTGGCACTCACTATAATGGTGTACTTCATGGCACCTGAAATTTGAAATTGGATACATGTCATGCAGTTGTTACTGGTACAATGTATATGGACGAGGAATCATACCGGACAAGGAAGAAACTATTTTAGCCAGCAGTCAACATAACCTTCTGAAATTGTAATCAGCAGGTAATAATAACCATTCAGTGAACTCTTGAAGCTATCTCGAGAGGGCTTTGAAACAGATCTGAAGGGTTCCAGGCTTTGCTGGATCTTAAGATAAAGTTGATCGCAAATCTGTTGGCCCCGTGCACGAACCTGATATTCCATAATTAGTTATAGTCATGAACGTGTAGGGTAACACTACATCTATCTTTGCTAAAAACCCAACAGCCTGGATAATCAAAACTTTTTATCCATACATGTAGAAGGCAGTATTATTTTTCTCCCATAGGGTCATGCACTGAGTAAAAATTTCCAAATTTATTTTTCTCAGTTTAGTGTCTGTGTGGAAAATCAGGTTCATGCATGGGGCCACAGAAATATTAAGCAAGGCTGTGCAGTTGACAAGAGTCGAAGAATCAATCAAATTGACCGATTCTCCTAAAATCATGGCGATTCCCACACAGCCAAGTTGCTAGATTCATGTTACACCTGGGACCTGTCGACCAGCAACAGCCCTTCTGGATACAGGCATCAATTTTGATTCACTTAAGTTTGAACAAAATTGCACCACTGATGCAAAATTGTAATTATATTATTTATTACACAAAATTTGGGCTATAAAATTCTCACCTGTGTCAGTAAGCCTCTTTACAATCTGGGCTACTGTACTCCTCTTCTGTCCAATAGCAACATAGATACAATACAGTTTGGCTTTCTCATCTTGAGCATCGTTGAACCTCTTCTGGTTGATGATGGTGTCAATAGCTACAGCAGTTTTTCTGTACAAACAAGAGATTATATCTCAAACATGATAATGACACCTTGCAATGGTAAAATTATTTCTTCTTATCATTTAACTGACCAAAAAAAACATGTTGTCTTGCAATGCTAGAAATATGATTTATAAAGATCCTACAGTCATGGGTGGATAAATTAAATTGACCAAAAAAATTATGTTGCCTCGCAATGCTAGATTTTCTTCTTTTATAGATCCTACTACCATACCAATTTCATTAACTTGTTTACATTTATATTCTGAGCCACTGATGGGTATTATTAGGGGAATAATTGTATTGGCTTAAAAAATCCAGAATTTTTCCCTACATTTTCGTACTGGGAGGGGAGCCACAGGTCCTGAAATACGGATCAAAAATAAACCACAAAAGTTAAGCCTTACAACTTACCCAGTCTGCCTATCACCAATGATGAGTTCTCTCTGACCTCTACCAATAGGTACGAGACTGTCTACAGCCTTGATACCGGTCTGCATAGGCTCACGCACAGAGATACGTGGGATGATACCGGGAGCCTTGACGCCCACACGTTGCCGCCTTGAAGTCCCGATTGGACCCTGTCAGAATGGAAACAAGAATTTTGTTACAATGTATCTAGATGCTACAGTCAAGTTTAATGCCAGCATTTGTTGAAAGGAATCACAATTAATTACTACTAACTGGTTTAAGGTTACACGAAGAAACGTATAAAAAACGTATAAAAGACGTATAAAGTTGTTCTCTAAAACCGCGTTTTCTCAGCAATCAAATGTCGCAGTGAGTCAAATGTTGGTGCATGGATGTATCTTTACATTATTTTTGTGTGTTTATAAAAAAATTTAGAATCCGTTTGAAAATCCTTCGTTTAAATCATTTTTACGCACCATGTTCACAAGATCAAAAACACGTTCCATGCAGTTTTTTTCAAATGTTCGCTCCGTATAAAACCACGACGAGTGATTGTTTTCTCCTTTTTTGTATTGTACTACAAATCGATTAAAGAAATAATGTTGCCATGGGGAAGAACCAAATACAGTACCGATTAAATTTAAAAAGCCCGTTTTTGGGGAACATTTTCGAGAATCTTGTCTGAGAAAAAACTGTTTTGTGAAATTATCGATATCTTGATACCGGGGCGTTAATTTAGACATCTGAATACCTACATTATTTCTCAACATTCTGCCAATTGCTATCCCATTTGATTTTCACTCCAAATTGAAGCTAGTATTGCAAAAAACGAGGTTTTTCCTCCATCACTTCGTTCAAAATTTCAGCGCCGACATGCGTGTTTATTCTAAGAGCCATTGTGCGGACGCCGATTGTAATCATTAAGTAATTGCATCAATAGTTACATATCCGCTTGAGAACAAGAAATTTCGTAAGATGATGTATGGTCGAGTGGATAGGGCGTTGGACTGGGAATCTGTTATGAACAATTTTGTGGGTTCGAGTCCCGTGTGGCTGAATTTTCTTTCCTTTTTTTCTTTTCTCATTTTTACTTTCTTTCTTTCCTCTTTTCTTTCTCTTTTTCTTTTTCATTTTTTTATTTCTTTCTCTCTTTTCTTCCTTTCTTTGTCGTTCTTTTCTTTCTCTCTCTTTTCTTTCTCTTTTCACTATTTCTTTATTCTTTCTTGCTCCTTTCTTTTTAGTTTTATTTGATTGATTCGCTGACTGCAGTGAATCGTGATTGATTGTTTTTCACTTTATATAATTCAGAAATTTGTAGGCCTGCTAAGTCTGTCTTTTTGAATATTCTTCCCAAATTCGATTTGCAAATAATTGCTTTTTGATACTGTTGTTGATGTTATATTTAAAATTTATAAAATCCTTATGAAAATTGCGAAAACGGCTTGTGCCTCCCTCGGCATCCGACCCGGCATGCCGCCCCTCATGACACCCCGCCCGCCCCGACTCACGAGCTCCGGGCACGAGCTAAGCCAAGTTTCATGTCTTGACCGTGGATCAATATTCTATTGTAAAGTAGGCCTCACGTCCCAGCACGCTTGTTCATTTTCTGCATGGCTGTTTCTGTTATGAACTTACGCCCTCTGAAATCAAGCGCATGAAAAACTCTCGGCTAACCTTAACAGAATCAAATTTAAATCTAACTGTAGGTTAAAGATTTGGGTGTAATATCCTCTTTTCCTAGCATGGGTTTTAAATTAATATTCTGCTCTATTGAAGCTTATACGCAAATTCATTTGCTCATTAACTCCTGGACAGAGCTGCAAGCTCTTATTAGTCCTTTTCAAAATCTTTGTGGAAATATTTTGCTGCCCCTTTCCCCCACCCTTCAAAATTCAACTTAGGAACTACAGACTGTTGCAAAGACCAAGTGCATTATATGTTGACGCTCTCAATTCTTATCCCGCAAACTAAGATGAGAATATATCAATCTATACTACCCAGTACTGACCTTGCCATCAATTGGTGTTCCCAGAGCATCTACTACTCTGCCTAGAAGTTCCTCACCAGTAGGTACATCCACAATGGCACCTGTCCTCTTTACAATGTCTCCTTCCTTGATGAGTTTATCGTTACCAAATACTACAACACCTACATTGTCAGGCTCCAAGTTCAAAGCCATACCCTACGCACAGAGAATAGAAATAAAGATTTTGTGTGCATACAGTACTTGAGTTAGTGATGAATCATTCCATGTAATTTTACATAGCAGCTTTGTGCTGGGGAAGATATTTGCGATGATTTTGTTCTCTGAACCCACATTAATTTGTATGTACAGAAGGAAAACCTGGGCACTACATTTGGCTGCTAAATACCAAGCTTAGATTAGATACTAGAAAGTGAAAAATTCGTTAAAACTAAATACGAAGCTTAGATATTAGATGGAAGCAAAAAATTGATAGTACTCGCACTACTCGACCTGTTTCTTCATGCTTTCTTTAGTGACCTAAGATACATTGCTCTACAAATACCACAGCCTTTCAAACTGGCCAGCCCAAGAACTTTCGTTTTACTTCAAAGCATTCTTTTGCAGTCTGGCTGAGAGTCCCTTGTTTTTGCATTCTCAGTGAACAGAAGAGCCCCTTAACAATGAGATCTGGCAAGTCTGTTCCTTCTTCTTTCACTCCTTTTAATAATGGGGACTTTAACTAAGCCAAATATCAAGTCCCCATTATTCTGCAAAATATTCCAACTTTACCTCTTCAATATTCCAACAGTCTACCTGTACAATGCAGGAAGGTGCATTATTAGCTGTGGGCCTGTTTCACAATCCTACAGTTGATTTTTCTTGGAAATATTAACCTAGAGCCATTGAATCAAACTGCAGCATTATTACATCAAACTTATTGATAACAGATAAAGTTGCTTTAATCATTTTTCTTCTTACCTTTAGACCACTTGAGAATTCTACCATTTCCTCTGCTTGGATGTTCTTCAAACCATATACACGAGCAATACCATCACCAATTGATAGTACTCTACCCGTTTCTTCCATGCTTTCTTTTGGTGTGTGGCCTAAGATACGTTGTTCTAAAATTGATGATACTTCTGCAGTACCTGGAATATAGATGAAAGTGTTACAAAACTGAATAGTTATTAGTTCAGTGGGTAGAAGGGTCTATTGTGCACCCTCGGAAATCTACTTTTCTAGATCAGAAAACATGCACAGAAAAAGATAAGCTAAGTGTCTGTGTTCCTAGGGAGCTCCCTTACTAAATAGGTCAGTTATATTCACTTGATAAAAACCGAAAACGGTTGCCTGTATTATTTTGGATTCCTGCTCCCAGAAGGGGAGCTTTTAAGCTTACAATTCCAGATCAAAAACGATTGGTTTACCATTACCCTAATATACTTACCTCCAGCTGCAGCATGCGGCCTTGTTGTAGATATATTTCTCTGTGCTGCAAAGGCTGCACCCATGCAACCTTTCATGGCCTGTTGATAATCAAATAATGATAAATCAGGGATGTATGTTAGTTGCATAATTTCATTGGAAGTGGCTGTCCAATATGCGAAATTATTTGTATCAATCATGGAATCGATGCATTGCATACCAAAAACAGTTGAGTAGATATTGTAGTTATTAGCTTTCTTAATTTTGGGTCTTTATTGCCGACTGACGTGTCGGCTGTCGGGTCGAGGAACCCTGCCTTTTTCAAAACAATGATGTTCTAGCCTTTGTGCATTAATATTGTCAACATGACCCTAAATCCGACATGTCAAAAATAAACTGTCCCTTTTCGACACATCAAAATGAAACAAAAAATTAAATTTCCATGCTATAGTATCCGAATAAGTTTAATAACCGTACGATCATGTTTTCATCGGAAAGTCGAAAATTACATCTCGAAGTTGACCCGAACTCGGAAGTAGAACGAAAATATGTTTACATGTTACACCGGAAGTGGGTGATCGTAACTCATGTCGGCTTGATTTTAAGCTTATCTATCAACTTTTTTTTTTAAATCTCATTACAACTTACATATTTTTCCCCTGACGAAGTGTCGAATTAGAAATCATGTGTCGATAACACCTCTAAAGGGTTACTCGAGAACTCATGCTTCGAATTTGCACACGATAGTTACGCATTCGATGCTAGAGTGCGTTTGTATCGTTTTTCGGTCGGACAGCGGTGCAATTTTGCACCAGAGGTTATTTATTCTGTTATTGTTGAAATTTTGCTGAAGTGTAATTTTAGCAAGATTTTTGATGCAATCGCCTGTCGTGATCGGCTGTGTTTACACCCATACTCTCTATGAGTATCGTATCGGTGAGCAAATTCTTGGCTAGACTTCTCAAGCAACCTTAGGGTACATACCAATTTACGTTGATTTTACCGACGTGCGGTCTCAAATTCGGACAAAATCGCCGTAGAAAACTTACGATAAATGAGTGAATGTTGGAATTAAATCTAATACTGGAACTTACGATACCTCGAATATGAAACGACAGAATTCAACGCCCAACGGGGAAAGCTGTGATATTTTTGATAGATTGATACATAGTCTTTTTCAGTTCTCTTGCCATCTCCCACCCCTAGTCCCCTACAATTTTTAAAATGAGCAAAATGCAACCTGTACTGGAGACTGGCTCGATCGGCAGAATTGAAAAGCCAGGATATCGATGACGAGTTTGATGTCATTTAATGAGTGGCGCTGTTCCGAATTCTGCTTCATTTGCATAAACTTATGTTTGTGAAATCCTGTGCAGAGTTTTGGAAGTGCAGTGGCAGTGGTAACAAACATGTTGCTCCATTCACAATCACATGTTCAGCAGGGTCAGAATTTCGGCGTGAATCAGAGAATCGATTCTCGCAAACAGATTTGCGTGAATCAAAGTTGATTCCCGCAAACTTTTGTAGTTTACACAGAAGTTGATTTGCGAGAATCAAATAATTTCCGCAACTTTATTCTGCAAGAATCAAGATTGATTCTCGCACTATAGCCAAAATAATAAATTCTGGATCATGAGAGCCAACTTGGGTATGCACAGTTATTTGCACCGAGCGTACTACGCAAAGACCGGCGCTTACGGCGCAAACACAGCTTTTGAGAATTGACCAATCACACGGTCGTTGCTAGGCAAGGTCAAGGTTCAGTCATGCAGGTCGCGCTATCGTGTTATTCTATGAAAAGTACGCTGATGCAGAAGGTACATCCTCTCATGATCGAGAATTGTTATTTTAGCTATAGACGAATCCAACAAGCCAAGTCATGGTCAGGATTTGGTCGGCCATGACGGGTCTAGACTCACTTGCCAGTCCTATACGCCGTACCTATTAGGGTGGTTCTTATTTTACAAAAGTCTGAAATTCCATGCTCCTACCCCTTAGAATGGTTCAGTTGGATGAAAAACTTATTCTGTAAAATTTTCAGGAAGATCGGACAATATTTACTGGTAGCCCAAGAGCCTCCAATATGGTGACCCCTGTCGTGATTATTGGTCATCGGACATTTTTGAGCAATTTTAGGGAGTATATTTTCAAAATAGAGTGTCTCTTGATATTCAATCTTTCTAAATGCATTAACAGTAACTAGTTTAACATGTATAAAACAAAAGGTGCCTTGTATTTACTTCCATTGTTGTTTTAAACTCAACCAGATATGGGACTTCGTGCTGCGAATCCTCCTAAATACCGGTCCTCGGCCGTTTTCAAGCATTTGTAAGGTCTAATATAAAAAATAGAGTGTCTCTTGATACCCAATCTTTGTAATTGCATTAACAGTAACTAGTTTAACATGTGTATAACAAAAGATGTCTTGTATTCACTTCCATTGATTGTTTAAACTCAACTAAATATGGTAGTTTGTGCCGTGAGTACTCCTAAATACCGGTCAACAGCCATTTTCGAGCAACTTTTATAAGGGGTTTATTTTCAAAATAAAGTGTCTCTTGATACTGAATCTTTGTAATTGCATTAACAGCAAACAGTAAACATATCTAGATAGCAAAAGATGTCTTGTATTCACTTCCATTGTTGTTTTATTCTCAACCAGATATGGTAGTTTGTGCTGTGAGTATTAAAATATGGCCGGTTGTCAGCCATTTTCGAGCAACTATAAGGGGGGCCTATTTTCAAAATAGAGTGCCTCTTGATACTCAATCTTTGTAATTGCATTAACATCCAATAACTTAACATGTATATAACAAAAGATGTCCTGTATTCACTTTCATTGTTGTTTTATTCTCAACCAGATATGGTAGTTTGTGTATGCTGTGATTACAATGGTCGTCAGCCATTTTCGAACAATTTTATGTAGGGGGTCTATTTTCAAAATAGAGTGGATCTCTTAAAATTATTCTTCTTTTCTCTTTGTAATTGGCATTAACAGCAACAAGACAGCCTGCAAATGTCTCTATAGGCAACATCTGCCAAGTAAAGTCTCCACCTGTGGTATCTTTCTAGAGCAGCATTGGTTCTTCGATCCCATCGCTCCAGTGGCCACAAAATGTGAAATGGTAAAATCAATGCAAAATGGGGAGGGTGAGAATGAAACGTTCAAGCTCATCAAAGTTGCTGCACGGCTAATTTCAGATTGTCGACTGGAAGACTTTGGCACACAGAATACCAGAAGACTCTTGGAGAAGTTGGGTATTATCAGCTGACTTTATGGATCATGATCCAGAAACTTGGACCAGCCATGATCATGGTGATGACTTTCTTGAGGGGCCGTGGAAATCATTAAAAACATTAAGGTGATAAACGTTAATGCAGAGCATGGAGTGGCACTGGTGCAGGAGTTCAACACGATGAAGACCATGCATGCCAGTTGCAGTTTCTTTTGCAAGTTGTATCTGAGCATCAACACCAGTTTCCTGACAGCCATGAGAAAGTCAACATCCTTTTTATAAATTGCAGCAAATTATAAAATTAACTATTCCCACAGTCTGACAGTCAGCACAGACTATGTTATTTGGGTTAGAACAATGAATGTGAATACAGAACAGTTTTTGTTATGTTTTCAAAAACTAGTTCAGTTGCTTTTAATGCAATTGCAAAGATTGAGTATCAATGGATACTCTATTGGGAAAATACCCCATAAATTGCTTAAAAATGGCTGACGACCATTAGGGGTACTCACGTCACAAGTTGCCATATCTGGTTGAGTTTAAAACAACATTGGAAGTAAATACAAGACAGCCTTTGTTATAGATATATGTTAAACTAGTTACTGTTAATACAATTACAAAGATTGAGTATCAAGAGACACCCTGTTGGGAAAATAGACCCCCTTGAAAATGGCTGACGACCAGTCCGTATTTAGGTTCTCACGGCACATACCGGTAACTGCTATTTGGTTGCGTTTAAAACAACAATGCAAGTGAATACAAGACATCTTTTGCTATCTAGATATGTTTACTGTTTGCTGTTAATGCAATTACAAAGATTCAGTATCAAGAGACACTCTATTTTGAAAATAAACCCTTATAAAAGTTGCTCAAAATGGCTGTTGACCGGTATTTAGGAGTACTCACGGCACAAACTAGCATTTTTAGTTGAGTTTAAAAAATCAATGGAAGTGAATACAAGACATCTTTTGTTATACACATGTTAAACTAGTTACTGTTAATGCAATTACAAAGATTGGGTGTCAAAAGACACTCTATTTTTTATATTAGACCCCTTACAACTGCTTGAAAATGGCCGAGGACCGGTATTTAGGAGTATTCGCAGCACGAAGTCCCATATCTGGTTGAGTTTAAAACAACAATGGAAGTAAATACAAGGCACCTTTTGTTTTATACATGTTAAACTAGTTACTGTTAATGCATTTAGAAAGATTGAATATCAAGAGACACTCTATTTTGAAAATATACTCCCCTAAAATTGCTCAAAAATGTCCGATGACCAATAATCACGACAGGGGTCACCATATTGGAGGCTCCTGGGCTACCAGTAAATATTGTCCGATCTTCCTGAAAATTTTACAGAATAAGTTTTTCATCCAACTGAACCATTCTAAGGGGTAGGAGCATGGAATTTCAGACTTTTGTAAAATAAGAACCACCCTAGTACCTATGTATATTAAGGACTGGCTTACGCCATTTTGGATGTCAATGGGAAATACACACTTAACGATTTGCGAAACTTGAAAAAAAATCTTTAAAATTTCATCATTGTATAAAGTGGTACCAACCTTATTGTGCTTGCTAATTTAAGACTCGGTTGAAACAAAATTAAGGATCGAATGCATTTTAGTGTCCACGCACAATTATCGTCAAATTATCGTCAAAGTCCTGCGATCAAAAACACAAAATTACAACTTTAAACATACTATTGGCAAAAGACATTATTACCAAACAATATAGAATAGAAAATTTGACATCATTTTCTCAAAATATTGAAGAAATTTGCTCACTAGACATCGAAAAAGTATGCAATCCAATTCCCGTTCAAACGCGTGAGAAACTGAAAGTGCATAATCCCCGCATGCACCACACTGGTGTAGTGACTGCCCAATTGGGTGGATTAAAGCCGCTTAAAATTTGATGTTAGATTCTTTTGTGTTGTATTCTGTCATTATTCTTTTGTCTACGTGTAACACAGGTAATAGAATCAGAATGCAGTTTAAAATACCCTCCAAGGCCGCATTATTTCACATTTTATGTGAGATTGAGCCGACAGGGACCCAACTTTGGCAGCCATTAGGCCAATGGAACTCGATTATTAGTTTCCGATTGGATGTTTGAAAAAAAGGACGAGGTTGCTATTTCATTATTCATTATTCGGTCTCTTTTCATTATCCATTATGTCAACAAAATCAATGATTTTATGAACAGCTTTCTCCAAATTTAGGTTCCCCACCCACGGTTCGATTTAGAGGGGTTTTACATGCACAAATGCATGTAACTTTGGCTCTGTGCATGTAGAATTTTGCCTGTGCATGCAAAATTTTGTGTTATTTGGCCCATTTTGAGGGAAAAATCGAGTTGTGCATGTACATTTTATTTTCTAAATCGAACCCTGTCCCCACCAGTACCAAAGTATATATTGTTGATGAAAGACCATCTCAAAACTGATATTAATGCTTAGATTATCTTTACAGACATTTTGCAACAGATTGAGAAAAGATTTGAATTTGTTTTCATTAAAATGAAAAGAAATTTGCAATTTTTGTAATCACTAGAAACATGATGAGGTAATCCTTAAATTTCCATTATTTACTACATCCTCTACCCCTACAACTAAGAAAAACTGCTGATTATGATCAGCAGGGGATGTCAGACATTTTGAGAGTTTCAATTTTAATTATTTCCATTTCAATTTTCAGATCATTGACTTTTTTATGAAAATAATGAAAGTTTTGGTCAAATTGAAAAAGTGATGCGGGCGGTCAATAGGAAACTAACAATCGAGTTCCATTAGCCTTAATAAGCCTAAGTTATAGGAATGCATGAATTTGGATTTGTCTATAGTGTGAAACGAAATTCTGACCCTGTTCAGCGTGCGTGATTTATGTTAGGTATGCCCACATTGCTTATTACAGAGGGCCTCATTCAACTCCTACTTGTGACCACAGAAATGGCTTAACTGTGTAATCCCCATAGGAAAATACAAAAATTTGAAATTTAGACGCCAGAAACCTTACGTAGAAAGATAAAAAGTGTCAACTGGTATACTTGGATACAGAAGTTATCATACAGTGATAGTAATTTTTTTTCAAATAAAATCGCTTTTCTATAAAATAGATCGCCATACTGAAAAATGTTGCATGTACATGCTTGTTTGTACAGTAATTCATTGTAAGGTACCATCAATGATGGTCACAGAACTTGGAAAATTACATTTGCCCATAACTTCGCTAATTTTTGTCCTACAACTACAGACATGGTTGACCCCTTATTTTTTAAGTTAAATAATCACCTTTCTAAATAAATCAATTTCAATGTGAAATATCATACTTGAAAATTTGATGATCATACCTATTTATGTTGCTGGATGCAGCATTAACGCTCGATCAAGAGTAACGCTGGATCTAGCGTGTGCCGTGTCATGCGTTTGGCCCCAGACTCACATGACTCTGGCATGAGAATAATCATCCATGAAAAAACCTGGCATATGCCTGGAAACTTTGGAAAAGCCTGCCCTGAAAATGTGTGTGAAATTTAGCCTAAAAACGGGCCGAAATAAAAAGAAAGTGTGGAAATTTGGACCCAATAGAGCCTAAATTCAGGCTTAAACCTGAAAATTATGCCTGCCCGATTCGCGAAAATAACTGTACGCAAAAACCGAAAATTACTAGTATGAGGGGTGCATGGTGGTGCAAAATATCTGTGCCAAAAATTGCTTGCCCCACCCCCCCCCCCCTTTGACGAGTTTCTTTCGACCTGCCAAAAATTGCTCGACCCCCCCTTTCGACCTGCCAAAAAATGCTTGCCCACCCCTTTTGGCCTGCCAACAAATCTTTGCCCCCCCCCTACCCCCTATAATTCACCACCCCAGGGGTACACATTATTATTGCACCACCCTGAATAGTGCGTGTCGGTACGGTCAGCATGTTCAGCAGTGAGCAGACATTTTTTTTTTGTACATCATGTGATAGCCATGATAGCATGTTTTTACACGAATTCACTGCTAGGGAAGTTTGACCAGCTTTCAAATCTATTCTATCATATCAGCAACTAACAACTACTTACCACGGGAGCTTGTCTGGACAAACTCCTGGCCACAGCGGCCGTCATTCTAGCTGAAAGCATAGCCATAGTTTTGCCGAAGTTCACCTCGCAAATGGCCGACACCGGTGAGGAGGATCCTTGCAAAGCAAATAGGAAACCCGAAATAAGCTGTCTCGTACCTGTTCAAGACCATTTATTCTTCCTAATAAATTTGACTGTCAATATTTTCTTGCCTTAAATATATTATTTTACTTGCGAAAATAACATTCAATATATATTTTAGAGATGTTGCTTATAAAAGCTCACAAAATTATGTTCATAAAAAAATGTAATTTACAAGAGCCTAAAAACCTTCCCGTCATGCACAACGATAATCAGTGTCATGGCGGCGCCCATGATAAGAAAATGTGAGAGTTTGGTGCAACTGCAAGCCTAAATAAAGATTTGGCTTGAGTACCCGTTTGAACCCGGCAAGATGAATAATCCAGGACCTAGTGACAAAAATGGGGCTTCTTCGTCATCTTCAAGTGTGACGCAAGAGCTGGATCGGCCTCAACTTACAGAAGTAAGATCACATTTCAGAAAGATTTTGTCACTGACACTGCTGTTCAGTTTGTGGCCGGCTAAAAAGCCTAAGTAAAAGGGGAGGGAGGGAAAGCATTTTTGGCAGGTCGAAAGGGGGGGGGTCAACGGAGATGCCAGTTTTCAGGTTTTAACCTGAATTTATTTTCAGCCTGTTTTTCTTCTTCTTCCATTGGAGTACATGTACATCCCGGCCGGGCTCCATAGTGTAGGTATGCTAGGTGAATTCAAATTTGCCATCAAACTGCATCATTTTATATATCAAATTAAAGTCCTTGAGTAAACAAAGCCAAAACTGAAAACCTTTTTTTCATAGCACTTTCCGTAGCAAAGTTACATCTTGTCAAAGATTGACTTTCATCAAACAATGATGTCAAAAAGATTCAGCTAGCAAAATTCACCAAAACGGCATTTCGGCGGTGTTTCTAGATCTTAATCTCATGATGATAGCAGCTTTTTTTCTTTTTTTTTTTTTTTTTTTTTATGTTTCTGTGTTTTTTATTTTTATAAGATATCACACAAAAAAGAATTACAAAGCAATCATAAAAAAATCACAAAAGATCACCAAAACAAACAAAAATTGCACAAATTTAACACTAGTGATACAATCCAGCAACAAATGTTGAAAAATCATAGCATACCTCATAGCATGGATCATGCAGCCATCAAAACTTAATGAAATAGATACAGCAAAAATTACAAATCAAACCTCCATTTACGGAAATGGGCAGAAAGCTTGTCTTTTCCCTTGGCAATAAAGTATTCTGTTTCCCTATTAAATTTAACATGGGCCCTAAATCCAATAAAATAATGGAACTGCTATCAAAATCCCTCTAAAATTCCATGACCATGTGCGAGTGACTTATCACCATAAAAAATCATATATTTGGGTCAAGTGAAGTATAGAAAACATATTTATGTAGGTTTCTTTCTTCGGCCAGTTGTTTTAAATTTCTATGTAAAAATGCATTGACATTGTCGGCGAATTTGGCTGACTAGCAAATGTGTTTGCCTGGCATACCTACATAGTGGAGTATATATAGTCGTACTTTTTGGGCTTTTTGGCCTGCATTCACATGCTTTTCAGGTTTTTTGAGTGAAACTGACTGGCATCTCTGAGCTGGTCAAGCGATTTGTGGCAGGTCGAAAGGGGGAGCAAGCGATTTGTGGCACAGATATTTTCAATTTTGGGCGACATTATATGGCATTTCTATATGAAGGTGTAGTAGGAAAATATTAGGAACATGTTCAAATATGCAAAATTTCCTGCTCGCTGCACTCGCATTACTGTGATAAGACAGTTTAAGGTTTTAAATTTGGGTTCCCCAAAATCTTAGTGGGTAAAGGGGGGGCAAAGATTTTTGGCATGCCAAAAGGGGCAAGTGATTTTGGCACATCAAAAGGGGGGCAAAGGGGATAAGCGATTTTGGCAGACCACTTTGAGAATTCACCATTTCGGGGTACACATTTTATTGCACAACCCCTTAGTCCTGGCCTAGTGCATCTGTAGTATCATAAAAAATTTTGAAGTTTAAAATATCTCCTTCAAAATGCAATCAAATGAAAGATGCCAATTTTCTTTAAAAAATGATGGTTCAACCATGTCTGGTTAAAGGAAGGTGACCCGATATATTTGGAAAATCGAATTCTTTAAAACTCACCTATAACATAAAATATCGTCCCTTTCAAATATTCATGCAAAAAGAACATGTACGGTAAATGTTCTTTGTAAATGTGACTAATTCCTTATAGAATTACTGACATTTTATACAGCGTGATTTTGGTAGTCTACAGTGTTTTTATGAATGATAATCATTAGGCCAAATAAAAAAATAAACATGTTTCACGTCCCCTCCCGCTTCCTTTTTTGAGGTTTCTTCAATTTTTGAGGTTTCTTCAATTTTGTTTTTATTTTTTGAAATTCGGTTATAACTTTTCAAAAAATATGTCTGGGAAGTAGAGATGCTTTCTATAGTCTTGCTAATATACAAGGAACACTTTTATAAGGTTTTGTGATAGGTAGAGGGGGCCTATATCTTGGCCTTATGATCATGTCATAAATTGATATCAAATTAACATATTGAAATTAGGCGTTCCAAATCGGTGTATTTCCGAAGCTATGATAAAAAAACTGTTGAATTAGTCTCAAATGTGGTATACCACATTTGAGACTCAAATGTGGTATACCACATTTGAGACTAATTCAACAGTTTTTCTGATGATTTCTCTGAAAATATACCGATTTGGAACGCCTAATTTCAGTACCGTACCGGTACCGTAAAGCGGGGTGACTTTAGACAGTGGGGTGACTTTGGACACGCATAGGACAGGGTTGCTCAATTTAAATCAATGATTTTTTTGAAAAAAATTGTGATTTAAATCAAGCAACCCTGTCTTACATATACGTGTCCAAAGTCACCCCAGTGTCCAAAGTCTTTACGGTATGTTAATGAGAAAAATATGAGCTTTCCTCTGGTACCAAAATCTGCATTTTGATGGGGTAAAGTGGGGGGATGAGGTTGTCAATCAGGTTACCCACCTTTAAATAATAATAAAGTTAAGTATGTCGCCTTTTTCTCATTGCCCAAATTGCATTGGCAATTGCAATTTTTGGATCACAAAAAGTTTGTTCATCCAAATCATGTGCGGCTTGCCATTTAGCATGATTTCGACATTTTCCCATTTGAAACCTGTGCTAAATTTTAAACCATTTTCGCTAAAATGCGTTTTACTTTCATGAGACATGATGTCCAGTTGCTTGTGTGTGGTTATTTAGCCTAGCATCCGTGAATACACCCTATTACAACATAGGATTTATAAAGGATAAAAATGAATGTTGAATTATTAATCAAAACTAGCAGGTCGAGGTCAGGCCTCATCACAAAAGGCCTCATCATTCTATATAGACCACTTGACATCATTGTTTATCAACAAAGGCGAGGGATTGGTCTGTCGATATGCCCGAATGAACCGCTTCACTGTTCAATGGCTTTCTTGTACTATATGACATGTGGTGGGAGATTTAAAATACACATGCCCTGAGCAGATTACGATGCGCACACACACTGCAGGGCTAAGAATAATGGAAAGTACCATAATGCGTGCGCATACTGCCGGGCAATGACGTCACATGTCAAGTGGTCTATAAAAAAACTGTGTAGCATGTTATTTACTTCAGATAAAGTTCAATATAACTACATTGCTCAAAACTAAGTCCATTATCTATAGTTAATTGAATGTTTATTGACTCTTGTAATAACCCATGTGTATAAACCTGTATAATATTGACAAAGACAAATATCCCTGACACCCTGACCCTGACAAAAGCTAGCAATGAGTTAATAAAAAATCCTTTAAAAAAGGAATGGGCACCCAATGTGAGCTTGGTCGTGATGTGGTGAATTTCATGGTCTTTATGTTTGGTATTATTATCTCTTGCAAACCTGGTGACACCTCATTACAGAAATCAGACCTGTTGATAGGTTGTAAGAGGGGATAGCCTTTTCCAGGCACGAATTGGGCCATATATAAAGAAAGTTTTGCTACTTTGCAACGCAATAAAAACTTTATGCAAAAATCCTGAAGGTGGCTACCGAGGTGGCTTAAAAAACTAAATGCAAAATGAGCTTTTTAAAAAATATTGTTTTCCAGAGTCAAGACGCAGGTATCATTATTAAGCCTCATATCACTTATTTATTGTCAAATAAGTGCAGAGTAGGTTAGATATGAATATTAAATGTTAGATCAAAGTACATGTACTATACACTTGATCCGTGAACTTGTCTTTTTTAAAGACAAATTCTTGTTTTCTATTTTTTCCTCTTTTTTTTCTTCTTTTTTTTTGCTTCTCGATTTATTTTTTAATTCATGTGTCTTCATATCCTGTCCACCCACCTCTGATCTGTACATGATAATATCATATTACTACCTCTCTTCGTTGTCATGGTTCTGAGAAAATAACCAGAGAAAATTGCTGATTCCAACCAGTTTTTATGTCTTACTCACAACACTGTAAAGTTCTCAGTGTATTGTAGGCTCCTTCTAATTATTTCTTGCTGCCCTAAGAACCTACAATACACTGAGAACTTTACTTTATTATGAATTTATTATAATTACCTGTAATTTTTATGACACAGGCAGCAAGAAAAATCCTGAAAAATTTAGAGATCAGAGACCCTGGACCACTAGCTATGGATTTTGCTAACTTCAATCCTGAAAACAGCAGGAGGGAGAGAAGAAAGTTTCAGCTTCAACAGCAGCAATTGCAGAGAAATGAATATAGGTAAGCCAAAAAATACAAACAAAGGAACATTTTACAGATTAATTATTTTATTATTTTTTCAGACATGGTGCAATTTGGTTGAATGAGTTAAAGGGGCATTTCATGATCCACAGCCTCACCCCCCCCCCCCCTTTTCTAAAAAAAAGGTGAGATTTTTATACCTTTGGAAACCCATGGCTACACAATGTATGTGTGCAAATCGCTTGACAAAATTATCATCATATTTGTATAATGTTCGTAATACACATAATCATGCATAACTCACAAGCAAAATCAGAATCAATTGAAATTTTGGGAATAAGCTTTTGTCATGGATTATTATCTACTGAAGCATACCATTAAAAAGAGGATGTTAGAATCACAAAATACTTGATGTTGAACAAGGTCCTCGATAGTGTCAAATTTTTATATAGCAAAAATGCTATGCAAATATTAGTTTTTAAATATTGTATAGCAGTTTGTACAGCAATTTTCATCATATTTATTTTGCATCATGATAAATACAGCTTGCGCTAAAAAACCGAGGATTTAAAAAGGCCTATAAATATGTGAAACTATTGAAGGCCCATCTCTTACATAAATATACATGTTTTATAGAATAAAAAATATTATGTGTTGCCAACCAATAGGCCTTAATAGCAATAAAAATAGATTGTCATGCTCTATTGTTCACCAAGCCTATCCTTGCATAATTTTAAAACAAGTCAGGATTCAAAATGTTCTCTGTGCGATGGTTCTTATATTGTAAATTTGAAACATTTTTCTAAAATTATCGTAAATAATAATGGCAGATTAAAAGAAACATTAATTGCACATCACACGTGTAAAAACTTGCGTAACAAATATGCTATGCATAATGGAAATTGCATAGCAAACTGACTAGATTATATAGCAAAGCAAACTGCTATGCGATACCGGCTATTGCGGACCTGTCTACTATTATGGAGTGAGGAGTGTAGCATAAATATATATTATAAAATTTACATTGCAAATTTCAAAAAATCTAAATTATTTCATATCAGAAATTCAGAAGGACATTCCACATATTCAAAATGCAGTTTGATATGTCTGATGTGCTCTCAGATCAAAAGTACTGTACAAATGTTGCTATCCGATAATATACAGTTTTCTTTTTCTCCTTTTATTTACTTCTCGCAAAATTACAGACAGAAATCAAAGAGGCGGGAACTCTACGATGAAAAAGGATGTTTGCTATCTACCAACTTGGACCTTTGTGACTGTTTAGAATTGAACTGTCCAGGTTGTCATTACCCATGTAACAAGTGCAAGTCACCAAAATGTGGCGTGGATTGCAGGTGTAATAGAAAGTGGGTGTATGAACAAATTGAGAATGAAGGCGGTGAATACCTCGTTAAATTTCCAATGAGTACAATATGAAGAAAACACGCAACGCAATTGTTTAATGATGGTGTTGACGGTGGCCACGGTTGCATGGTATGCCTATTGGTTTGACCGTTTGACAAAGACAATGATGGATATTTCACGATGGTGATGCCAGTGCCCACAGTTGCATAGTATGCCTATGGTTTGACAAAGACAATGATGGTTATTTTGTGATGGTGTTGTCAGTGGCTGCAGTTGCATAGTATGCCTATGGTTTGACAAAGACAGTGATGGTTATTTCACGATGGTGATGCCAGTTGACAAAGACAATGATGGTTATTTCACGATGGTGATGCCAGTGCCCACAGTTGCATAGTATGCCTATTGGTTTGACAAAGACAATGATGGTTATTTTGTGATGGTGATGCCAGTGCCCGCAGTTGTATGGTATGCAAGCCTTACATTAGACAGGTGCCGGGCGATTTTTACCCAGTGGTTCTAACCTTTTTGGCTCCTGGTTCAAGTGAAAAATGCATGGACCAGGAGCCACTAAAAACAAGTGTTTGGCTCCTGGTATAAAAGCTTAAACTGACCAGTATAAACTATTAATTTATTGACTGGTTTCCTACTCAGTTGGCAGGTCAACATACATGTACATGGACAAACCCAGTGCTTTAAAAAGAAAAAAAAGAATAGGCCTAGCAGTTTAATTCATCTTACAAGCAACTAAAATGCCATTACAGTCCTCAGCAAGTAAAGTATTAATAGGTGTGTTTAGACGGTAGCCTATATTTGAATGTTACTTACAAGCGAGCCAGCAATTAAATTATGCTACAAGCGAGTGTGTGTCCACACCGGACTTACTTGTAAGCCAACTCACTTGTAAGAGTGACCTTCACTGGTAAATTATGCCATGATTATACACAATCAGAATAGGATTGGGTCATCAAGGTCATGCTTACAAGCGAGCTAACATGCAAGTCTTGTTCACACTGGCCTTATATTTGAATGTTACTCGCTACATGTAAGATATCTTACATGTAAAATTGTCACTTGTAACTTGCATGTAGCTACATGCGAGTGCGTTTAGAAGGGCACTACATACAAGTTTACATTTGAATGTAGTTACAAGCGACTTTACAAGCGATCGTCTGAACAAGCCTAATACTAGTAGTCCAAATGTAATTTAAATTGACCTTGGATGTCACTTTGACCTTGTTGAGTCCCCCAAATCCCAATACACTTGTTGAATGCAATTTTCTTATCTGGTTCAGTTCATGAAAAGAGTGGGTCACTGGGTTGCCAGTTTTATTTATTTGTATTTACAAATTTAATTTATAAAAAATTGATGTTTTTTCTTTGATTTTGTATGATTTAAGCTTGGGCTACCATGCAAAAATTATAAAAAATATATATTTTTTTAAATTGGTTGGTTTAATTTTGTTTACACACATAATGTATAAATAATGCTCGAATGGATAAAACCTTCATTTCTTGAAATTGCTCCTGGGTTTGCAAAAATGGCTCCTGGTTCAGCAAAAATCCCCCAAGGACCAGGAGCCGTTTTTGGGCTCCTGGTCTTGACATGCTTAATGTAAGGCTTGATGGTATGCCTACTGGTTTGACAAAGACAATGATGGTTATTTTGTGATGGTGATGCCAGTGCCGACAACTGCATAGTATGCCTATTGGTTTCACAAAGACAGTGATGGTTATTTCATGATGGTGATGCCAGTGGCCACAGTTGCATGGTACAAATATGCGTATTGGTGTGACAAAGACAATGATGGTTATTCATGACGGTGAATCAGTGATGCCAGTGCCGACAGTTGCATAGTATGCCTATTGGTTTCACAAAGACAGTGATGGTTATTTCACGATGGTGATGCCAGTGCCCACAGTTGCACAGTAGTATGTCTATGGTTTGACAAAGACAATGATGGTTGTTTCATGATGGTGATGCCGGTGCCTGCAGTTCCATGGTACATGCGTATTGGTGTGACAACGACAATGATGAAGCTAAAGACAAGTAATTAGCTGATCTGCATTTTAGGATGAGCCAACTTCCTACATTTATTAACCCTATGGGAACTATTGGCCAAAAAGAAGTTTTCATTATCAATTGGACCAATCAGCAACATTGTTAGAATGATTTCACCACACAAAAATATTGGGGTGAATTATTTGCAAAACTCTATTCTGATTAGTGATTAAAGTGAAGATAACATGTAATTGACCAATCAGAGGCAATGTTAAATCGGCAGGTAGTGCTCTGGGGGTTAAACAATGAAATCCAAGTAGGTGTCAAAGGAGCAAATTGGCTATTCCATTTGAAATCCACACTACACCTGTCAAAGATGTTAGAAATATCCTCCATGGGGGGAGTATGGATTTTAAATGGAATTATCACATTGAACAGCTCCGTTTGAATTTCATACACCCTCTGAGAAAGATTCATCCTGAATCTTCAATAGAGGTAGGGTGAGTTTTAAATAGAGTTAGTTTAATGTGTTGATCCATTGAAAATGAGTCAATTATTCAATTGAAAAATTGTACTTGCCCTGTGGAAAATGGTTCCAAAAAGAATTCTACAGGGGGAGTGTGGTTTTAAATGGAAAGTTTAGGAGTCATTAAAATTTACCAAAACCAAAATCAAAGTATTTTTTCATATGAACCAAACACTTTCTATCGGGTGGATGATTGGTGTTGACCCTAGAAACCAGTAAATCTCTGTATATCTGTAGCTGTAAGTGTTAGCTGTATATAGTGCAGACATAGGTGACCATAAGTCAGCGCGACTCTATACTTATTCGTTGAGTTGGTAGTTTCAAGATATACATGTATACGGTCTGACTAAGTTGGATGTTCTTTGTTTGCCAGTAGTATTATCCTTAGTGAATGGCCCATTGTGCCCCCATTCACAAAGGACATCCTTTTCACAAAGGACATCCTTTGTGAATGTGGTTACAAGCCAGTAGTATTATCCTTAATGAATGGCTCCGGTCCCCGCACTCCGTGCATCCGCGGGTATTCATGCTCGTCGAAAATTTAGCGAAATAAGGGGTGTTTTCAGATGAAGAAACGCGATTTGCGAAACACACAAAAAAAGGGTGTTTTTTCAAACCATGTGTTCGCGAAATTGAAAAAAAAGGGTATTTTCATCAAGCAGCCTACGCGTTTCTGCCAGAAAAGAGTATATAAGAAATATTGTTCGCGTTTTAGCGAAAATAGAAGTATTGTCGAAGGGCAAATAATTCGCGAAATCGCTAAAAAAAAGGGGTGTTTTTTTCCTTTAAAACTTAGCGAAATGAGATGCAAAAGGGGGTGTTTTTAAAGTTCACCGACAAGCATGAATACCCGCGGATGCACGGAGTGCGGGGACCGGGTGAATGGCCCATTGTGCCCCCATTTATAAAGGACATCCTACCAACTCAACAAAATGAGTATAAAGTCGCAGATTTCATGGTAGCAGGTCTCATATGTGCTTCTGAATGTTGCAATAATCCATTTCAATACAGTAACCAGCCAGGCTGTTCACTGTTTGTGGAAACTACATGTAAAGTGATTTTTTTTGTTGAGATCTTTGCTATGAAATGAACATTTCAGGGAAAAATTTTTCAGTAAATATAGTCACACAATTTTTGCCAGAAAATCAAAAATAGGCTCACTTTAGAAAATGCAGCTATTACAGAAGGAATTGAAAAGCTAATTGTTCCATGTAGTTTCATGCCCAATTTTGTGTTTGAGAGTGAAATATTATACTTTTAGACCATCTTAATTTAATAGTTTGTCTCAAAGCCCCTGCGCATGATATTCAGATTTTTCTGCTGTTAATGTATTTTTTTTTTTTTTTCAACCACACAAAAATCTCATGTCTGACTTCGCCAGGAGGTCAAAATAACCTAAATCATAAATCTGAATAAAATTCTTCATATTGATCACAGTGAAACCTCCTTGAGAGATGAAAAGGGGATTTATTCTTGTCAAAAAACAAGATTAGGTTTTTAACTTGGGAAGGACTTTGAGATGAACTATTAAATCAAGTTGGCCTTATATGGCAAGCATTATTTCAGTACCGATTTAGTCAACTAGAATACAACAGCATGCAATCTTAGCTAGGATGGGTGTAAATGTTGAAATTCCATTGTTTGAGTAAGTTTAAAATGCTTTCAACCAGACACCCAGATTTGAAGAAAACATCCTTCGCTCAGGGAAGTAGATGGACACCGAGTTATACCAATACAGGGTCCTGCCGGTCCTCCCACTAATGGAAATTGTGTAACAGTTCCATTATTATCAGGTCATTCAATCATGTTATAAATATCCATTTTCTTGGAAATAAGTTTTTTGTTTTGTTTTTCACTTGAAAAGTGTGTCAATAAATTGTGAAAAGAACAACTGTTTATCGATGTGAATATTTTACCTGCTCTAGAATGGCTGTCGAGTTCTTATTATTATTTTTTATTATTATTAAACCTCTACCTATAAAGTTGGTGTTCTCTATTTGATGTGCACCTGTACAGGCTGAGTCAAAAAGAAGTAAACTCATGTTTGAGGGGCTGTAACTCAAAATCTGCAAGGAATCTGCGAAAAATAAAAATACCACTGGAAAAAGCAAATTCTACATGTCTAAATATAAAAAAAGATTTGTTGCAATTGCTCACAGCAAACTCAAGTTATACTCATTTGAATACAACCACCCATTTTTGTATTCAAATGAGTTAAACTTGAGTTTACTGTGAGCAATTGCAACAATTCTTTTTTATTTAGACATGTAGAATTTACTCTTTTTAGTCGTAATTTCATTTTGAGCAGATTCCTTACAGATCTCGAGTTACAGCCCCTCACCCTCAAACATGAGTTTACTTCTTTTTGACTCAGCCTGTGCAATCCAGTGGTGTGTCGATGTAATTGGGGCACACATTCTGCAAGCTAGTAAGTATATCCTTTTTGAATGGAGGAACAGGAGGAACATGAGAACTACCTGCCGATAGGCCAAAAGAAGTTTTCATTATCAATTGGCCCAATCAGCAACATTGTTAGAATAATTTCACCACGCAAAAAAATTGAGGTGAATTATTTGCAAAGCTCCATTCTGATTGATGATTAAAGTGAAAATATAATGTAATTGACCAATCAGAGGCAATGTTAGATCGGCAGGTAGTGCTCAGGGGGTTAATATTAGAAATAAGCGAAAAGTTTTCAGGGCCATCAAGGCCAGGGGGTTAGCTAGCCAATCATCATTTTAGACAGGCAGTTTGCTTCTGGGATAGGCAAAATTAATGCTCTTGATAATGCTTAATTCTACTAATAATACCTAAATAAGTTCTGTGACCTCAAAACAAGACCAGACAAGTAAATCAAGGTTATAGCAATAGCTATTTGAACTGACTAGACTCCCTGAAGGGGCAGAGGTCTGGTTTATATTTTCAGGGTCAAATTTTGGACAGGCAGTTTGGTGAAAAATGACAGGCACTTTGTAAATCATAGCTACATGTAAGACCCTGGTCAGGGCCCTTAGGTCTGACAATACAGGGTGTATCAAAATAAAGTATACAGTTTGAAAAATGAGGCTAGTAAAATAATTTAGCTGAATCAACATCTTGTCCCACAACAGTAAAATCACTGGCATGTGACCATTAATAAGGACTCATAATTTTCATAATTTTGGGTTTTTACTGGGGGAAAAGGGGGGGGGGGCTGACTGGGGGCATTTTAAATAAAAACATGACTGAGACTTAATTTCTATAAAGAATGTGGTCAAACATGTGCCTTTTATGTTGCTTTGATTTTAATTTTAACTCCATTTTTACTTGGCTTACAAAAATAGCCACTGAGTCCTTATTAAGGGTACTTGCCCATCAGTTTCATTCAGGGGCGTGTTTGAAAAACGGCACAGCGCATTAGTAAAAAGAATAAAAATACTAAAATTTTCACGGGGTTCGAACCACTGCCAATTGCACTATGAATGCTAAAGATGCCTATACTGTGCCACGGTGACTGTGGTTAACATTTGGCGATTTTCAAAGATATACATATCAACACGTTTCTAGTGTATTAAAAATCAGATTTTGGTAGGAATACGGTCATAGAAAGACATATGACTCTACTTGTCTGTTTGTTTTTCATTTAATACAAATTAATTTTGATGAATTGAACTGGTACGACTCTTAGCACTCGTGATAAACGACAATTAATTTAGTAATAATAAAATGAAAACGCTGGGTCATTCACGACATCATTTGTAATTCATGTCAAAACCTGGGGAGGACCACACACATCCGTGTTGCATGTATATGTGCGCAATCGATACTCAATGATCCAGACAATTGCGTTTGAATATACCGCCCTGCTTGACACATCCTGTCACTTGCGGGAAGATATACTATAGGCCTACCCTAATAGCTTACAATAGACACCCCACCGTAAATAGCTCTCTTCATTACCTCGCTGTGCCAGTTTATACGCGCAGTGTATGCACTTTTGAACCATATTTTGTTCAAAAATGATAGGAAGGGACTGTTTTCAGCTAAAATATTGGTTATCAGCAGATGCTTAATGATACCGGGAAGTGTTGCAGAAAGGTAAGCGTACTCTTTTATTTATTCAAAATATCACATATCAATGAATTTAAATTGGAAATCCAAAAAGGAAATGTCAGGTCAAAATTCTCACCTTAGAATTATTGTGAAATAAAATCAAACCAAATTTAGGCTCCACAAACAACGTCCAATTATTCCCATTGGTGTTTGCTACACGTGCATATAATAAATTATGATTTGGGGCTAATTTGAGAAGAGTTAATGCCTCGAGTTTCAAAATACATCGAGTGATGTTTTTTGATCAAAAACATCGACAATTCAAGACTCTGTAAAAACAAATCAAGAATTTTCTGGGATAATTGCAACTAAGTATAATGAAAGTTATGATCTAAGCTACCAGATGCATCATTAATTTCCTGACTATGATATTTAGTTGTGGGAAAAGATTACTTTAATGTTTTGGCGGGATTATTTCCCGCCAAAAATTTCAACCAAAAAGAGCATGTAGCCTTAATGGTCACTCGCCAGTGATTTTCCAGTTGTGGGAGGATGAGAATGTTGATTCAGCCATTTTGACCAAAAATGCCTCATACATGTACTTTTTAATCTAGTGATACACCTTGTACATGGACACTCATCAATTTTTACCAGCTCAAACTCGAAATTTATCCATGTTTTAATACCTATCAGCAGTGTTGGAAATAAACCAAATCAGGCCCTTATTTAGGTTTCAAAATCTATGGGCCCTGAGGGCCTGCCTTCTAACACTGGGCTACAAGTATTTTGGTGTTTGAGGAAATATGTGACCATCCACCACGAAACCAGTGTCGTCGGTGCTTGTTCAGAAATATGGACCAATATGCCTTACAGATTATATCAATCAATGAAAAATAAAGGAATTTCAAGAGCATGCAAAATTGATTTTGGAGCACATCACCCAAGCAGTTATGAGAAGTGATATATCATTTTAAAGCTTGTTTTATTGGAGATTTCAACTTTTCCATAATCTGAGATACTCCAAATTGTGATTTTACACTAGGTTCGACGTGGATGGTCACATATATTAAAAATCCACAGCTTGACTCTGTACAGCCTAAAGGGAATGCCTCACACCACAATATTTCAATCAGCACACATCAGTTTTTAATACAATTATCATTTATTTTCAATTAAAACCTTTATTTGTATTGTATAAATATTAATATTAATTATACAAATATAGAGAAGACAACAAAATCTACAAAATCTCTTGAAAATATGTCTTTTTTTCCAAATCAAGCTTCAGGCCAAAATATACATGTAATTGCTTGGTAGTCCTCTACCACCCTGTGGAAGACCCAGTTGGTTGGATTTCTTTTTTACCTTTTAAAAGGGCATTTTGTGATCCACAGCATCATCCCCCCCCCACTTTTCTCAAAATTTTTTTATATCACTGGAAACCTCTGGCTACATAATGTTTATATGTACAAAAAATTTCTAGTAGATTAATTTGTTTAGCAACGATATTGTGAAATTTGAATTTCGTTCTGGTATACCAGAACGAAATTGTCTATGGAGTAGTGTAATACACATAATCATGCATAACTCGCAAACATAAAATCAGAATCAACTGAAAATTTGGGAATAAGCTTTTTTCGTTGATATAAAAAAAAAAATGTCATAAAAAGAGGATCACAAAATACTCCTTTAACATGAACTTGTCAGTCAGAATTGCTCACAAAATGACAATATTTTCAGCAGTATTTTAAATAACTTTCTCATACATTTTGTTTCCAGCACCAAGCAATATGAAATTACAAAAGTCGATGAAATCAATCTGTAATTTTCCTTAAATCTATCAATTTTCCCATCTAACCTACTCAATACTGATTTGACAATTGAAGAAATTTGAGGCATATGTTGCCATATATTTCACATTTAGTTTTTGAGGCTACCTACAGGAAATAAACTTGGGTTTTTAACTTAAAGCTTGATTTTCAGTCTTGCAAATTACAATGAAATTATGCTATTTTTTCCAAAACGGACCAAGCAGTAACTTATGATAATTTGGTATGACATCACATACAATGTATGCAATGCCATCAACTTCCAAACCAAATGCATCGGATGTACTATATTGTTCCTAATAAGCGTCCAGTCTCTATCAAACCAAACACAACCCCAAAAGTTTTCCAAAATGAAAATTGAAAAAGCAATAACATAATAAGCAAATGTACATGAAAACAATGTTAGATCATTCCTACCGTATTGTTCCTAATAAGTGCCCATGGGCCGTGACATTTCATGAAGGGTGGGAATTTATTAGTGACTAATTATAGTGTACGTTTTTAACTTTATAAAAGCTGTTTCAAGCGACAATGGCACCAACGACAATACCAGCAATAGCTAGATACTATCTAAAATTGCATGTTTTTTATGTTGTAAATTGTTTGGGTGGGCGTTTAATAGAGACTGGGTGCTTATTAGGAACAATATGGTAGGTCTCACTGAATTATAGGAAATGAATTTCTCATGATGATAAGCCATTCCTCCTGCAAACAGACATGCCTACAACTGGAATGGGTGGTGTGATTTTGGTCATTTTTAAAAAGTACACACAAAATTGATGTCTAATAAACGCCCAGCCTTCATGAAATGTCACGGCGCTTATTAGGAACAATACGGTATGCATAAACATAAAAGTATTCAAAATCTTGGAATAATTGTTATTGTTTTCAACAAAATTAAAATAATCTCACATCAGGAACTAAAAATCTTAATTTTCATTTTTTTACATTCAAAAAGGGAAAATGGCTGCCTGACAAGAGAATCATATTGCATAATCACATAATATCATTTTAATTGTACTGGAATGTATTGATTTCTTACAAGTGACATACCCTATACAAAGGATGAAAATCAGAGGGAGATGGGAGCCGTTTGGCCCCCAGAAACTCTGAAATGGCCCCTGGTTCCATCTCAATTTTAGTTGACTAGGGGACACACTTTTCTCATGAAACTGGCCCCTGAATAATGAACAAAAATATCAAATTCAAAGCAACTAGTGCTATTTAAATCATCCATGTCATCTCTTTTTTTTTAATTGGCCCATTGGTGATTGGAAATGGCCCCTGGTTCCTAGTTAAATTTGTTGAACCAGGTGCCATTTTCTGTAAAAGTAGCCTCTGGTCCAACACTCCTTATTTTCACCCCTGGTAAGTGGCCCCTGGTTCACACCAAATCTTGGTGAACCAGGGGCCCCTTTTTTGCAAAGTGCCCCTGTTTTAACCTCTCTAATTTTCAGCCTTGCATACAGGACAGGGATTGTCTTTTGGACTTTGCAGGAGAGCATTAAATAGCTCTTCTGGATCCTTCAAGGAGAGCTGTTAAAGAGCATTTACAATACAATGCAAGGAGAGAACGGTTAACTAAGGAGAGCTAAAAATCACTCTCCTATATCAGATTTAAGGAGAGAGCAGTAGAGAGTGATTGCTCTCGCTCTCCTCAAAAGGCAGTCCCTCATTCATTACATACCTTGTGTCTAATAAATGCCTCTCGCTCTTATGAATGCCCCTATGTTATTTTCAATGAAAAAGTGAGCCAAAATGCAGAAATTTCCATGCCATGTCACATATAGTGCTGACAGTGACAATCACTAAATTGCATGGACAAAATCTATTCTAACTTCCATCCATTTCATTGCCAAATTATAGTAACATTTCACTAAATAAAGCACAATCTTGCATAGAAATGCACTTATAGGCTACACGTTATTTAGTAATTAATAATATTTACCGTACCAATAATACGCTATTTGCGTGACACGTCGCCATCTTGTATTAAATGGATTTGAACATGGAAACAAATCAGAAGTGAGTAGTGATTTGCCCCAATTTGTAACCTTGTTTCATTAATAATTCATCCCTAAATAAAAGTGTCACACCCCTGTGCGTTTATTAGGCACAATAAAGTATACAAACTTTTTTGGCTTCTGACATTCAGACACTACATACATAGGAAGTAAACACATCAAAAGAAATAAGTCCCCCTCTGAAAATTTTGTCATAACATCGTAAAGTAAAACTTTGTACAATAAAACTTACTTATAATTGTATGATTGTTTACTAAGTGTTGTGTGAAAATAAAAGATGTCCATGGCTGAATGAACCAAAATTGAAGACAAAAACTGCCATTTCCAAAAGTCACAAAGTAGGCCTGTGCTTGTCAACTTCAAGGCATATAGGGACAAGGAATGGAACTGACCATCTTACAACTCACTGTGCTGAACTCTGCACCAAGGGGATTTGCATGGCTGAATGATCAAGAATCGATACAAATTGCAGTAAATGTTCACTTGGTGAGGATTTTAAACTGCACTCAACCACATGGGTTTTTCCATTAATAACAAGCCATGAATCAAGTTTTGTGACAAGCACAGGCCTAATTTCAGCCCTTGAGTCATGGAAATCTCTCATTTTCACACTCCACTTAGTAAACAGTCATATAATCATTTCAAAGTTAGTTTTATCGGTACAAAACGGAACCTTACAATGTTATGACGAAATGTTGAGAGGGGGACTTATTTCTTGTGCTGTGTTTATGTACCTCTCCTCTCTCTGCATCAATGCCATTACCACTACCACTCTGGTTCGATCACTTGGATCTGCCCATAACTCCCAATAAATGATCAAGAACAATTTGGTCCTTTGTTCAGAGGGGGTATTAGTTTGACGGTTATTTTCATCACAAAAACTGCTGGGGCATTTATTTGAAGGGGAGCGACTATTCGAGGATATACCGAAAGATCAAATAAATGTGACTCCATTGCCTTACTACCAAGGTTTGATACTTGTGCATAATTTGTACACAGACTATCCCACCCTCACCCCCTATACCACTGGACACACACAATATTTGCATGGTCATTATTTTATTAATTTCTGCCTTCGGATACTTTTGAATGTATACTTTAACATTATGTTGGTTTTGATGTCCTCACATGTGAAAGCTTTCCTCCACCAATTGCCAAACCAAACAGATTTCTCTCAGGGTAATAATAAAAATCTGAATGTGCAAATTTTCATTGATTTCTGGCCTACCCGGTTAACCCCACGTGCACTATATATACCACCCAAATTATCACCTTATAAGAACTATAGAGGTTATCCACATTACTCATGTGTGATTTCTGTAGTTTTCCTCATTCAAACCAATTCAATGCATGACCTCAGAGTTACTTGCATGTCTTTGGTGGGCTATTTCGAAACAGTCATGGTTGCACATGCAGGTACTCCTTTTGAAAGTCCTAGTAGTCGCTGATAGGATATGCAGTTTATAGAACACGGATAACCTCTATTGTGATCGGTTACATGGAGGCCTACATTGAGCCAATTGGACGTAATGTTAAGAATGCCCATGTTGGGCTGATGGAGATTAGTCTTAAAAGTGATCTAAAAGCTCTACTGGTTACTCCAATGATTATATAAATTATTATGTTATTAACCAATTAGCATCATTGTTAGTAAGATAGGCTGCTACCAGTTCACAGGTGGTTAACTGAATTGTCCACCCTGCTGTACTGGTATGCCTTTTTAACCCCGTGAGAACTACCTGCCGATTGGTCAAAAAGAAGTTTTCATTATCAATTGGACCAATCAGCAACACTGTTAGAATAATTTCAGCACACACAAAAATTGGGGTGAATTATTTGCAAAGCTCCATTCTGATTGGTGATTAAAATGAAGATATCGTGTTATTAGCCAATCAGAGGTAGTGTTAGATCGGTAGGTAGTGCTCAGGGGGTTAAGCACCAGCATGACAAATTGAAAGAGCACAATTGTCATTATTTATTATTTCAAAATAATGTCCAAATATTGTGCTTAGTTTGCATAGACTTTCGCACTGATTTTACAGGAGTGTTGATTTAGAGTTAGGGATTAGAACTGAGGGTGCTTCAGATGTTAAAAATGCCAAAGGTAGATGTTAATTGTTAAAGGGGTTAGAATTGGTGTGTTTCAGACGTTAAAAAAAGTAGATGTTAACTGCCCGAAGCCATCTGAGGTGAAAATTAAATTTCAGCAAAAATGTCAGTTGTGCCATGAATGATAGGGCAAAGTTTTATGACATATGTATACTATTTAGTCTCTTTCTTTGCTCGTTGTCTAACTCCATTACTGGATGAATCTGTTGTAGATGTGGATGAACTCTGACCTCTCACATCATGCTTAGGAATATTTTGTGAGTCATTGTTTGCTGTTTGAGTACCTTGTGATGGTTGATCTAGAAACAAACAAAATGAAGAAGTCATGTCAAGAAAATAAACAGCCATTTACAAAATATAATTGCATTAAATAAACTTCGCTTTACAGCTATTTTCACCTATAACATCAAACCACTCAATTTACTTAGCTATATCCTGGTGATAGCATCAAAACTCGGGTAACACGGGCTACCAACTTAAACATCAACATCATGTCAATCCACACAGCTATCTACTGAAGATAGCATCAAATGAACTCAATGTACATAGCTACCTACTGAAGATAATACCAAGTGAACTCAGTGCACATAGTTATCTACTGAAGATAGCATCAAATGAACTCAATGCACAGCTATCTACTGAAGTAAGCATCAAATGAATTCAAATCACAGTTATCTACTGAAGATAGCATCAAATGAACTCAGTGCACACAGTTATCTACTGAAGATAGCATCAAATGAACTCAATACACACAGCTATCTACTGAAGATAGCATCAAATGAACTCAATGCACACAGCTATCTACTGACGATAGCATCTAATGAACTCACTGCACACAGCTATCTACTGACGATAGCATCAAATGGACTCAATACACAGCTATCTACTGAAGATAGCATCAAATGAACTCAATACACACAGCTATCTACTGAAGATAGCATCAAATGAACTCAATACACAGCTATCTATTGAAGATAGCATCGAATGAACTCAATGCATAGCTATCTACTGAAAATAGCATCAAATTAACTCAATGTACATAGCTATCTACTGAAGATAATACCAAATGAACTCAGTGCACACAGTTATCTACTGAAGATAGCATCAAATGAACTCAATGCACAGCTATCTACTGAAGTTAGCATCAAATGAATTCAAATCACAGTTATCTACTGAAGATAGCATCAAATGAACTCAGTGCACACAGCTATCTACTGAAGATATCATCAAATGAACTCAATACTCAGCTATCTACTGAAGATAGCATCAAATGAACTCAATACACACAGCTATCTACTGAAGATAGCATCAAATGAACTCAGTACATAGCTATCTACTGAAAATAGCACAAATTAACTCAAAGCATACAGCTATCTACTGAAGATAGCATCAAATGAACTCAATGAACTCAGTGAAGATAATACCAAATGAACTCAGTGCATACAGTTATCTACTGAAAATGTACTATGTATGTATGTATGTAAGATAGCATCAAATGAACTCAATGCAGATAGCTATCTACTAAAGATAGCATCAACTGAACTCAATGCACAGTTATCTACTGAAGATAGCATCAAATGAACTCAATGCACAGCTATCTACTGAAGATAGCATCAACTGAACTCAATACTCAGCTATCTGTATAGCATCAAATGAACTCAATACACACAGCTATCTACTGAAGATAGCATCAAATGAACTCAATGCACACAGCTATCTACTCAAGATAGCATCAAATGAACTCACTGCACACAGCTATCTATTGAAGATAGCATCGAATGAACTCAATACATAGCTATCTACTGAAAATAGCATCAAATTAACTCAATGCATACAGCTATCTACTGAAGATAGCATCAAATGGACTCAATGCACACAGCTATGTACTGAAGATAGCATCAAATGAACTCAATGCACACAGCTATCTACTGACGATAGCATCTAATGAACTCACTGCACACAGCTATCTACTGAAGATAGCATCAAATGAACTCAATGCATACAGCTATCTACTGAAGATAGCATCAAATGAACTCAATGCCCACAGCTATCTACTGAAGGTAGCAGTCAGTGAAGATAATACCAAATGAACTCAGTGACACAGTTATCTACTATGTATATATGTATGTATGTAAGATAGCATCAAATGAACTCAATGCAGATAGCTATCTACTAAAGATAGCATCAACTGAACTCAATGCACACAGTTATCTACTGAAGATAGCATCAAATGAACTCAATGCATAGCTATCTACTGAAAATAGCATCAAATTAACTCAATGCATACAGCTATCTACTGAAGATAGCATCAAATGAATTCACTGCACACAGCTATCTCATGAAGATAGCATCAAATGAACTCAATGCACAGCTATCTAACTCAATGCACAGCTATCTATCATCAAATGAACTCAATGCCCACAGCTATCTACTGAAGATAGCAGTCAGTGGTATATTAAAAAGGATATTTTTTATCATGAAATGTAAGGAATAATTCATATTATTTGGCTAAATTAATTAAAAATTCATGTAAATAGCCCCCTAAATTTACACACAAATATATAGACCACTTGGCATGTGACATCATTGCCCGGCAGTATGCGTGCGCATTATGGCCATTTCCATTGTTCTTTGCCCTGCAGTGTGCGTACGCATCGTAGTCTGCTAAGGGCACGTGCATTTTGAATGGCCCGCCACATTTCATATGTTATGAAAGCCATTGAACAGTGTAGCGGCTCGTTCGAGCATATCGATAGACTAGTCCATCGCCTTTGTTGATAAACAGTGATGTCAAGTGGTCTATATTTTATAGAATAGAGTTACCACAAAAAAAACCGAAAAATATGAACAATTTGCTAAAGAAATGAAAATCCATGTTAAAAATAGCAAAAAACAAGATGATGAAACGACCACAGTCGTTTACCGCCAATGCCTAAAACAACTGTTATCTAGAACGCCCTCAATTTAAGACTTACTGATTTTCCGTAAGCTGCACCTATCGATTTATCCCAGAGATTTATCGGAACTTATTTTTATGAATGAACTCGTAGTGCCATGAGTGCATTGTAAGTGTAAAGGTTTATAGGTTTACATGTTAGTAGATTGCAAAAACTCGGGTATAAGCCCACCCCTCTAGATGGGCAATTTCACTTCAAAATGGGGGTGGGCTTATAACCGGGGAGGGGCTAGCAGTTTAATTTAAAAATAAAAACAATCTTCCTCATTTGAAAATGCCCAATGTACCAGTAATTTCTATCATTTATGTCAATTTTTAAAATTATAAGTATGGAATGTTAATTTTTAACTGATATTTGTTTATATTTGTTCTTAAATATGAGAGAAAAGCATTGATTTGATTTAAGAACTTGGCCAAAATTTAGTACTGGGCGTATAGCCGAGTGCACCCTTGTTCCCAGAATGTTTTGAAAAATAGGGGGTGGGCGTATACCTGAAGGTGGGCTTATACCCGGGTGGTTACGGTATTAGCGAGCCTTGAATTGAGGGCGCCAGTAGATAAAAGTTGTCATAATAAACAGGCGGCGAGTGGCATGATGGTCAGAGAGAGCCGGCAAAACCGCTCGGCCGTGGCATTTTCCATATACTCGGTTAGTTTTGTGGGGTTCATTATCGAACCCCAACGATTTTAGCTTGCATTTATATTATTTATTAACATAGGCCTATTTGTTTGTGATATTTCAAGCGTTTTAAAATTTCAAAATAATCCCATTCAATTACATGGTTGACAACGGAAATTTACTGAATTTAGAGAATGCATGGCGCATACCACCTGATAATAAACAGCTGTGCGATATCTCAACACTAGTGACACTAAGGATTGATTTTTCTTACCTGGAGGAGGTGGTGGAGGCTGTAATAGAGCATTTCTGTATGTAGTGATGAAGTACTGGTATAACTGAGTTGCTCCGAAGCCACCCCCAATGAACATTGCTAGAAATAAACCCTTTATCAGGTGATCCTACAAGCAAAAAAGATACACTTACAATGGTTAGCACCAAATTTGCATGAAATGCTTGGGAATTATAACTTTCTGTGTAACACAGAAAATTTTGCTTTTTTTTTCTTAGGGTGGAATGGCAGCTGGGGAGCCTGTTTTTTTTCTGGAAATAGGTGAGGTATGTGGTTTTGTTTTATTTTTTGTGGGATAAAAGAGAACACACACTTAACTGTTTTAATGTTGAAATTTGAGGAAAAGGGGATTACTTTGAGCAAATGTAATTTGGGAACCAGATATTTAATATCAGTTCAAAAATGGAATTCCTTCACCCACCCTCACCAGTGTAAATCTAATATTGTTTTTGTTTAAAGGTTTTGTTAACTTATCCATGTCGATGGTCAGTTGAAATTTCAGAAATATCACATGCATGGATAACACCCCTTAGTTTTAAAGTTTCATAAATCTAACTATTTCAGACTCTAAACAAGGCATGTCTAAAGCTAAGTCAGAAAATAAAAAATATGACTACATTTTAAAGTTGAAATAATAAGTTCCTATAGTAAGAAATGTCAGGATCACTATAATATCTTGCAGTAAACCTTTGACGACAGCATATTTTATGTGTACATCGCGTATTTACTGCGTTGTAACACACTTGTCTCTGATTGGCTGCTGAGGCGATCTGCTGTTGCCGAGTGGAAATTTATGAATGAACTTTGCGCCGTACGCGTTGTTTGTCGTACACGCTCGTCAAAGGTTTACTGCAAAAGATTATAATGTAAACACTCACCTCCATTTTTTCAGAACTAAATAAAAGAAACTCAAAAAGAAGAAAAACAATTCCTAAAGCAGCTCCAACAGCAATACCTTTCCATGGTAACAGAAATTCATCTGAAATCACAAAAATACATTTGGAAATGGTTATAAGCCCAATCGCCATTGTAACTTCCGGTTTTTCAGAGCAGTTCTGGGACACTTTGACCTCTGACATATCAGGAAAATTGCTGTAATTAGTATCAATTAATTTATTACTGTCATAATGTTATCATTACATATATTTAAATAATTTATTTATTCAATAATAATGTTTTTTGGGTTTGTTTTCATTATTGTAAAACATTTTAGATAATATTTTGTTCGCACAAAAACCAATTTTTCTGAAGTTTCCCAATAGGTCAGAGGGCAAAATGCCAATTTGGCTTATTGCAAGAAGGCCCTATCTGCAATAGCTGCCTTATAGACATTTGACAATTTCTGCATCCTATATTGTACACCTGGCAGCTATTGCAGATAGGTCTTTCTTGCCCTAACCCCTTGATTTCATTTGAGATGTGAACATCAATACAAGGTTTGTATATGAATGGTCATGGAAAATTCTTCTTTGATGCTAGATTATATAAAACCAGTGACGGTGCTCGGGGCAAGTAGGCATTTGCCCCTCCCCCCCCCCCCAATATTTTTGTTGCCCCCCCCCCAGTTTTGAGGCAAAACATCCAAAATTACATACATTTCCACTTTTTGCAGCAATTTTGCACAAAATTTGTTGATTTTGCCCCCCCTGAAATTCACTTTTCCCCAGTCCCCCCGGAAAAAATGTTTAATTGGGTACTCGATTATTTTAAAACACCGTGTCGGAGTATCAACATTTTGATTTTATCGAAAATTGTCGATTGTTTTTCTAAGCAAATAGATTTTTAAGCAATGATTTCAACTGATAGGCGGTTTTTAAAACATGACTTGTTTTTCAATAATAAATCCATTTGAAGCAACTTACTCCAGGTATCTCAGGGGCTGTTTTTGACTTATGTTCCCACCCAATACAGGTATATCATAAATTTAGTTCATACTCATAAGTCCATCTCTCTTCTGTTACTTACTTCTGAAGTCTCGGGCTTACACTTTCATATTAAAGTGGCCCACCCCCTTGGGTGCAGATTATTATAAACATTGCATACATGTACGGTCCAATCGCAGCTTCTTTCTGCTCATTCCAGTACTGATTATTTGCATCACATATCGTCACTGGGCGGGAAAAACCTCATAATGTACTTTTTGCCCTTGAACATGGATGAAGCAAACCATTCAATATAAAGTCTACAACTACAAGGCTTTAATCATTTTCAAGGGCCAAAAGTAAATATTCGGTGTTTCCTGCATGTTGGCCCTTGAACATGGATAAAGCAACCTCTTTAATATAAAGTCTACACCTACAAGGCTTTATCCATTTTCAAGGGCCAAAAGTAAACATGCGGTGTTTCCTGCATGTACTTTTGGCCCTTAAACATGGATAAAGCAACCTCTTCAATATAAAGTCTACACCTGCAAGGCTTTATCCCTGTTCAAGGGCCAAAAGTACATACCGTATTGTTTGTAATAAACGCTCCCCCTCTAATAAACGCCCCCCTCCAATTTTTGTGTGAAAAATTGACAAAAATGCAAACATTTCCATGCCATATCGTGTAGGTAAGCTTAAAACTTGCATCAGTAATGGCAGTCACGATCGCTAAATTGCATGGAAAAAAACCTATTTTGACTCAACTCCCATCCATTCATTGCCTAATTATGGTAAAATTTCACTAATTCCATGCACTTACAGGTGTAATTTTGTTTTATTTCCCACGAAATTGTAACTTTCAGTGGGCGCTGCCATCTTGTATGGTCATAAATCCCTCCTTTTAACAGGAGCACCATCGGGAAATTGAACCCGATTTTTAAGCTTTTTCACTGACAATTCACTTCCAATAAACGCCCCCCATTTGGAAAAATGCAACGCCCCCAGGGCGTTTATTACAAACAATACGGTAATTTTTATGAGGTTTTTCCCACCCAGTGACGATACATTACAGGACTATCAGTGGCGGCGCCAGGAATTTTTTTTTTTTGGGGGGACATTGAGGGGCAAAGTAAATTTCGGGGAGGGGGGGCAAGAGATCTGACATTTGCCCCCTCATGTCTGGCACCGCCACTGAGGACTATACACAGAAACAAATTAACACTACATATACCTCTGCTGAGTCTTTTATGAGTTGCTTCTGCACTTTTAACGGCTTTCTTCAGTTTCTCATCATTTTCATCCCTTTCTAATGCTGCCTTTAAAACAATATTTTTAGAAATTCAAGAATGTTAGCACATAATGTCAAAAGTAATATGGTACAAAGTCCAACCCCTATCACCCGGCCATGATGGGACCAAGTAATGACAAGACAAGTGAAAAATCTGGATAAGCGAGCTACATGTATATGTGCAATTGTCCATTGAATTATCAAAGTGGCAAAATTGGAACGACAAAAGATTACTCAACATAGGATAGTAACTAATAACGCTGAAAGGTGATATTGCAGTGACATATGTGACCAGCTCCAACTGGGGGTGTGTGAGATGCTGGCCACCTTGATGTTTAAGATTGCTACTTTTTAGCCCATTTTCCCACTTGAAAGTTGCCTTGCGCCCTCTAAAAAAATTCCTGCCTGTCCCACCAAAAGTGGCTATGGTATTTCAATTTATTTGTTTATATCTCTATCGGAATACGGTAGTATGTTACCTTGTAAAACTGTACTGCAGCTTCGTGGAAATCGACACTTGCAAACACTTCTGCTTTGCGGAAGTATCCCTGTATAAACGCAAGAAAGGAAACAGAACATTGTTTACAAATATTTCACTTTTAGCCTTTAAGGTGGTACTACACCCCTGGCCACTTTTTTGCCTATTTTTGCATTTTTCTCAAAAATTATAGCGCATTGGTGACAAGTAAGATTATAGGGGCAAGGACTACAACTACTGCACTGACAATTTTATTTCAGCGCAGACAACAGTTGTGGAGTTACAGTCAAAAATGAGGGAAAACCAATAATGAGGGGAAACCAATATTTAATCAATAAATCAATAACTATTTGTCTTGAGTCACTGAAATTCCAGTGTAGTAACTGGATTCCTTGCCCCTATAATATACATAACTTTTGTTACCAGTGTTTTATTAGTTTTTGAGAAAAATGCAAAAATAGTCACAAATTTATCAAGGGGTGTAATGTAGTACCATCTTAAACAGCAGTGGAATGTGTGGTAGCAGGTAAAACCACCAATGAAATGCACATTTTCATAATAAAGTCACAATAATACATTTTTGAAATAACTGTTAATTTTTTTTTTTTTAAACCTGTTTTTTTTTTATTGTTTTTTTGTTGCTATTATGTAATGTTTACACATGTCCCACTTACTCTTTTATCCATATTCCTTCCCTGTCCCTATTTACCCAATGTTACATGTATGGTACTACTATTTAATATTTTACCATTTTTGTGAAAGAATTTAACAAAATTGAAATTTTTACAGAATATTATCCCCCTCGACACTACTGGTCATCTAACAACATTTCTGATTGGTTGATAACTTGAAATGCTCATTTCAATTGCCAATTATGCCTAGGCTTTAACTCATTTATGGTCAAACTTGCATTTGCAGATAATTTTATTAATACTCTCCTTGATTGGTTCAAAATTGGACAAAATATTCATTTTGGCCAATCATCAGGTAGTTCTCATGGGGTTATATGGATTTTACCTTGGCCCATTCTGGCTTCAGTTCCACAACTTTGTTGGCATCCTCCAATGCAAGATAGTGCTGCTCCATTTTAAGGTAACCAAGGGAGCGGTTGCTATAGAGACGATAATCTTCCGGTGTCCATTTGATAGCTTCAGTGTAATGCAAGATGGCTTCCATATGTCTGCCCGATTTCATGCAGCCATTGCCACGCTCCTTTGCTTGAGTTGCCTTGCCACCCTGACAAACAAAATGAAAAAAAAAAATGAAAAACATTATTCACCTACCATATTTTGTCAAATAGTCGCCCCCCCTCAAATAAACGTCCCCCGCCACTTTTTTCAACCAAGATGTTTCAAAAATGCCGATATTTCCATGCTATCTTGTGTAGTAAGCTTACCAAGTTGCGCACATGGTCGATAATAGCGTCAATAATTGGCGAAAATCTGGATCAGAAACCCGGAAGTGAGCCAGAAGTCAGTGTTTCTAGTTCATAGTTCGTCATTTTAGCGTGTGTTTTTAGTTTACCTAATGATTTTAACGGGAATTATCGTTCTAAAATTGACCTTGAATAAACGCCCCCCCTTGGGAAAATGTAACGCCCCGGGGGCGTTTATTTGACGAAATACTTTATGTACATGTAAGCATGGTAAGTCAGAGAGCCTGCTGTGAGGATGCTTGAACACTTACTGGGTTAAAGGCAGGGTTCCCACTAGGTCCAAATATTATAATTATGGGGTCCAGTTGGACCCCATAAAAGTTTTTGAGGGTCTTTAGACAAAAATTCTCACATGTTAGTCTCAAATGATTGGGTCCAGGTGGACCCCATAATTTTCAAAATTTGAAAAATATGGAGTCACATATCCGGATAACAGAGAGATCCTTATAAAAGAGGTCCGGATAAGATATATCCTGTCTGGACACATCACACTTCTGCTATTCGCCAAACTCCGATATGCAGTCGAAGTACTTCGAGGATGGCCCGTCACTTTTAGCTTCCTGAGAACAATTCTGTAAATAACATACGAAACCACAAACTCACTAACTTCAACTTGCGCTATCCATAACATAAAAAATATATTAATTATTACCGATCCTGCAGAATAACATCTATTGTCAATTTCATGGAATCCTGTTACTGAGAATCGAAAATTTCACAGCGAAACGTCAGACATGCTTCATAAATCACAGCTGTTAAGCCGACTTTATACCACTCGCTCGTTTTTACAGAAAAGCGAAGCAGCATGGCACGCCGCAGTGCACCAGGATGTGCCGTGTGCAAAATTTCTAACGGGGGCCATAACCCCTTTTGTGATTGGTTCATTGGTTGTATATTAACCATTTATCGCGATCATGAAGCCAATCAATGAACGCGACGGCCTTCATGAGTAATGTAGATCCGACCACGAAAAGCTACGTACGTCTAACCTGATTGGTTTAAAAAAACTACTTGGACCAGTCAGCGTGCTCAGTTCTTAACAACCACGTGCAGGTGATTTCCTGGTGGTGTTTCAGCGATCGAGTATAAATTCAGCTTGACAACTCATCTTGCAGCTGCAAGGACAATACACGGAGACAATCACTGACACTACAACAATGAATCTAATGGCTTGTTTATGACATGCATCGGGTGGATTTTACGATTGAGGTAAGATTTTCGGCCTGTCCCGGCATGAATATTCTCATTTTTCTTCATCAACGTCGGTGCCGTGGGTTAATTCGAGGGCTGCCCCTGAAGACCAGACGTGAAGCACACAGATTAACATCATTTTACAAAATGCAAAATGATCTTCTGGACAGTAGACTACCAAAAATTCACCGAGCCAAAATCAGACCGCTGCAGAAGAGGCCACTCAAACCAGTTTGCAATCCCGACTCGAACTACCGACGTGTATGCGAATTTTTTCCGTGCACCATTAAGACATGGAACAAGCTTCAGCAGTCAACTGTTGCGCAACCAGACCCCTTCAAGTTCAAGTCATCTCTCCTGCAAGACCCAGCTCTAAACAAAAACTAATCGGCCACCCTCACGAGCCTCTTGAGTTTAAACTTTTTCAAGGAGATTTTTGGAGGTTACCAATAGAGGCCTTGCATGTGACGTATCATCCCGTAAATATGGCGGATTACTCAAATGCATTCAACAAAAGCATGATTGCAATCTACCGTGACAGTTCGTCTCACACACATAACCCTGCACTACCCTGAGTAAGGATAAACACTTGTGCTGAACGTCAAATTGGTCACTTATCGCTGACTGTTCAACATGTGAGATCTACACCAATTACAGTCCCTGAAACGGTCTACTTTTTAGCCGACCTCAATTCAAACATTTAGTGATAGTTAAAATGCGATCCCCAACCCTTTGGTTACCTTTGGGCGAATTTGTAGAAATCTCTGGAGTCTCTGTGTCTGAAATTCCCGGTACAAACATCGAAAATGTCGCATTTCTCAGTCCCGGTGATTCTACAATATCCGCATCGCTGTTTTCATACATGAATATGCATATCTCTGACCCCTGTAAGGTCAAAAACGTGGCGTTGATTTCAACCAATCCGATCCACCGATTGTGATACTGACGTCATATCTGAGGTGACCAGGAGGCAGGAGATACCATTTTGGTCAACTGAACTCAACTCGTGCGTTCTTTTGGTTGACATAAATCGAACAAAATGTTCAATAACGGGTAATAGTAGGATTTCAATTTTTTATTAATGAAGTTACTTGTAGTTTTGAGGAATGACAGAGTTGTTTTTGGAAACTTAGATGTTTGTTTCAACTGATGATGTAGGATCGCAAGGTGAGTGAATTCTTGTTCGAAATATTTACTAACGGTCAAAGCTTGCGAGGGCCGAGGGCATCTGTGAGCAAATTCGTAGCTAGTGTTTCTCGAGCAAGTGAATTCGTGAAGAGATTTGCTTGTTTGAGTGATAGTAGGATACGGGATGTAGGCTAGTCCTCTGTGTTTGACCTGCTCCGATGTCTCAATTCACACGGAATTATTCGTACCTGCTAACCAGACAGCAATACAAATGGAACCAGACATAACCCTGCACTACGATCAAATAGGTCATTGTAGGTTGATGACAACATTATTTGATTGAATGGACTGCACTCCGCCATAACTACGGTGAAGGACACCGGCTCAAATCCTTTGTTTGGAGCCAATCGATAATTTCATGCAGGGCCTCTATACCAAGTACCAAGACTCAACAATGCTCAATGAAATGAAATGAATGAAATCAATGTGTTCAAGTGGATGGATTAGTCCTGCCAGCAAGACTTCAGTCTTTATCATAATGACATCTACGGACCTAGGTATGACGAGTTACAGTTACTGGAACTAGTGGATGGATAAGCTTTTTTGTCCATGATCCGAATCCGATATTAAATCCTCTTGCATTTAACTGCTACTTACTTTGTCCATTATTAAATCTTCTGGTAACAACTGTTAAAAACCTTCTTGTGTCATATATAATGAGAAATGCGTGACAGTACTTCTGAAATTGAAGGAAATATCATATAAAGCAGGCAGTCTAAATCACAAATTTTCACATCATGGGCGCCGCCATATTGAATACGCCCTCATCGCGTTTCTGGCCAGGGGATAGCAGACACCGACACGCCCACCAGTGGTTTGTCTATGTCTAAGGGACCGTTCACAAACACTTGTTAGGGGGCCTGCTGCAAAAAAAATTTCATCGCGAAAATTTTTCGGCCCCCCCCCCCTTTACAGACCTCAAAGAATTCAGGGCCCCCTTTTTGACATGAAAATTATGGGTCAACCCCATAGAAAAGCATAGGCCTAAATAGGCCTAGGGCCTAAACTCAATTTTTCCAGGAAAATTTGTGGTTAATTTTTTCAGCCCCCCAGGAGAGGGTCAAAATTTTCAGGCCCCCTTTTGCATCAGGCCCCCTAACAAGTGTTTGTGAACGGAAAATTTTTCGCCCCCCCCCCCCTTTACAGACCTCAAAGAATTCAGGGCCCCCCTTTTTGACATGAAAATTATGGGTCAACCCCATAGAAAAGCATAGGCCTAATAGGCCTAGGGCCTAAACTCAATTTTTCCAGGAAAATTTGTGGTTAATTTTTCAGCCCCCCCAAGAGGGTCAAAACTTTTCAGGCCCCCTTTTGCATCAGGCCCCCTAACAAGTGTTTGTGAACGGTCCCTAAACATAGACAATCTAATAGTTATTCTAAACTCACCGATTCTTAGTTCAAAAGTTGGTGTCAAACAAGGCTGTGTTTTAAGTCCAATGTTTTTTAACATCTTTTTAAGTGATCTTCCAATGATATTTGATAATGATTGTGATCCAGTTATTCTCAATAATAATTCCCATAATGCTGAAGTTATCTAAGTCGGCAGAAGGACTTCAAAGTGCTCTTAACAGGTTGAATGATTGTTTGAAATGGAAGTTATGTGTAAATAGTAGCAAAACAAAGGTCATGATTTTTAACAAAAGTGGTCGTGTTCGTTCATCATATTCTTTTGTTTTTGGTAATTCCACATGAATGTTGAACTTTTAATGAATAGGCCTACCCGAAATGAATACAGTTATTTAGGTAGGCTTATTATCTTTTCACCATCAGGTTAATTTACAAAAGCTCAGTATTAATTGTCTTAAGGGGGCCCGGATTTTTTTTAATTGCCTAGAAATAAGACTGAGAGGAATTTGCCACTTGCTGTGAACTTTTGTTGATCAAGTTCAAAATTGATGGTGCACATCAACGCCGCAAACTCTCTAGTTTTATCATTGAGCATGGTCACTTGTGTAAGATCACTATGGAAATTGGCTTGTAGGCCTATGTGATGTTGCTATTTCAGCTCACGCACTTTTTTTTAAGACTCGATTTCATTAAATTCCCGTGGACGGAGGCTAATATTTGTACATTTGTGTGTTGAAAACTCTAAAGAAAGAATTATGGTACTTATTTCCAACTTCTGAATTAAGTTCTGAGCACAACTGAGCTCCTAACTGGCTCAGTCCTTTATAACTTTCAATTTTCGTAATACCTACTACTCTGCACTGATCTCACAATAAATTAGTGATTTGAGGTATAATGATACCTACATCATGACTCTGGATAATATAACTCTTAAGTTAGGATTAGGCCTATAGGCGCTAGCGCCCTAAAAGCAACACATTTTGATGTATACCATTTTTTCACAATTTCTTTCCGCCCTTTTTTTCTTTAGTCCTACTAATTCTTTTTGCCGCCCTAAAAAATACGCGCATGATATTTCTAAGTAAACAATAGCATTGACCTTACCCACCAATCAGTAAAGTCTTTTATAATCATGTGATGGCCCAATCCAATAGTAAAGGCAAAAAGTAGTCCTGGTCACTGCCAACAAGATTAGATGGGCTAAAAAATAGTCCTTGTCATGTGGGGCATTAGATAAAGGAATACAAACATGGGTATGAGATATTAAGAATTATTTCCTAGCCTCCTAACCACAGGGTTGATAGGCTACAATAGCTATTTGGGTATTGGGGAAATGTTCACTTCGTGAACAAAATTATTGGCCGCCTCAGACCTGGGCCGCCTCCCCCACTGGATTACCCCCTCTTTCGAAACTTTCAATAAATATCCGGGCCAAACAATACCTATCGGAAACATTGATGGCGCGCTAGCACTCTGAAAACTGCAGACCTGAAAACTGCCAATTTCCCCCTGCACTGACAATGACTGAAACACTGCAGGGAAAACATTCAGAGAAATATAAATTAATTACCGTAACGTTTCTACGCATTTCTGACGCAGACCCTGCTGAATAGTAGAATAAATGCTGAATGTTCATTTTATTTCATCGAGCAGCAGGAAGGACTCACACCGGTTGAACAGTTTTAGAGCCTGCCGCGGTTGGATCAACTTGCCCAAGTGACAGTACAGTCATATCATCAGAATCGGAATTCTCGTCTATCGGCACCATCACCAGTTTGGGCACCAAAGTGAACCAATCACCACCATAACAACCGCATGTTAGTTTCCCATCCAGTCACCATGACGATTGTGAAACTTTTATTTGGCGCCAGTTTAGTGGTCCTGTGTTCAGCTCATGTCAGATTTACGTTTCCTCCAGCGAGGAAATATGATGTGGATTTCTTGGATAATGCTCGAACTACTGGAGCTTGTGGAATGCAATCAAGTAAGTAGATGATGACGCTGATGAGATGATGATGATGATGATGATGATGATGATGATAATGATGATGATGATGATGATGATGAAATATGATGTGCATAGGCGTAGATCCCGGGGAGATGGGGGATTTACTCCCCCCAATATTTTATCAGGGGGTGGTCCATACAATCATCCCCCCCAATGTTGACGCCTGTATGTGGGTTTCTGACCAAATTAACCTCATTATTTGGCTATTTTAGCCCCCAAAGTGCAATTTTTTTCGCGCTTCGTGCGAATTGATTCCATTTTTGCACCATATTTCAACAGTTTAGCTTCAAAATGCCAAAATTTTTTGCACGCTTCACACGCATTTGTACCACACGCTTATTATGTGGCCAAAAGGGGCTGAATTCACTATACTTCAAGAAATTTTTTCCAACACCATCCCCCGGCCCCCAATGTCAAAAAGAAATCTACGCCACTGATGATGTGGATTTCTTGGATAATGCTCGAACAACTGGAGCTTGTGGAATGCAATCAAGTAAGTAGATGATGATGATGATGATGCTCAGTGGCGGCACCAGGATTTTTTTTTTTCGGGGGGCAAAATGAATTTTATGCAATGGTTAGGTGACTAGTGCAAATGTCCAATTCAAATGCATCTAAAAATACAAATAAAAAACAAACAAATAAGGGTGATTCAAATTGTGAGCTCTATAAAAAGCTCCAGATAATACTCCTATGATCCCTTAGTCCAGAAAAACTCAGAGGAGGAGCAGCATAATGATTGATATCATAGATAAAATATATTTAGGATTTGGTCCTACAGATGTTGAAGATTCAAGGTTTTACTATTTGATTCTGACTGTTTGCTAATCATGCTAATACATCAGAGAAGGCCTTGTGATGTCATACATTTTACTGTGTTATTGGAAGCTTAATAAGGCAATATTTAAAGAGGAAATTTAGCTGAATTGGTAAGGGGATTATATATTATTAAATAAAGCCCTTTTCTAACACCATTCTACTTGGACACACACTGACTTGTATGTATGACCATTAATAAGTGTTATTTACAAAGTGGGTCAGTATATTGATTCAAGTTATTATAAATTATTCATCAGTTATGAATATTATTCTATAAATGATTTGTGCATGCTATCATACATGTAGTGGATCAATGATCATACATGTACTGGTTGAACAGTGGCATAGCCAGTGGGTGGGGAGGGGGCAGAGTGTGCCCCTGACAAAAAAATGAAAGAGAAAAAGCCCTTGGGACAAAAAATGAAAGAAAATCACACCAAAATTCACCCCGATCATGGGCCAAAATAAAGTGTAAAATACCAATTGTTTGCACACTACAAAGTGTATTGTCCTAATAAAATCTTTTTTAGAAGCTCAACATGTACAGTCTCTCTAAAAACTTGGTATCTAGGCCTATAATACCGGGTCAAAATGATGCAATGGGGATTTTTTTTTATCTTTCTCCCAATTTTTTATCCTGTATTTTGCAGGAGTCTTTAACCATTTACTTTCCAGCTTTCTGCAAAGCCATTAAGGGGGTACTACACCCCTGTCCAATTTTGTCCCTATTTTTGCATTTTTCTCAAAAATCATAGCGCATTGGTGATAAGTAAGATATGTATATTATAGGGGCAAGGACTACAACTACTGCACTGGAAATTTTATTTCAGCACAGACAACAGTTGTGGAGTTACAGTCAAAAATGAGGGAAAACCAGTATTTGATCAATAAATCAATAACTACTTGCCTCGAGTTGCTGAATTTTCAGTTGTAGTCCTTGCCCCTATAATATCCATATCTTACTTGTTACCAATGCGCTATAATTTTTGAGAAAAATGCAAATCTAGGCACAAAATTGGCCAGGGGTGTAGTACCCCCTTAAAATCTACTCTATCTCACTGTTCACTAAATCTCTCACACAAACCAACTGACCCATCACCCTAGACTATGCCATAGTCAACTGACCCATCACCCTAGACTATGCCATAGTCAACTGACCCATCACCCTAGACTATGCCATAGTCAACTGACCCATCACCCTAGACTATGCCATAGTCAACTGACCCATCACCCTAGACTATGCCATAGTCAACTGACCCATCACCCTAGACTATGCCATAGTCAACTGACCCATCACCCTAGACTATGCCATAGTCAACTGACCCATCACCCTAGACTATGCCATAGTCAACTGCCCCATCACCCTAGACTATGCCATAGTCAACTGACCCATCACCCTAGACTATGCCATAGTCAACTGACCCATCACCCTAGACTATGCCATAGTCAACTGACCCATCACCCTAGACTATGCCATAGTCAACTGACCCATCACCCTAGACTATGCCATAGTCAACTGACCCATCACCCTAGACTATGCCATAGTCAACTGACCCATCACCCTAGACTATGCCATAGTCAACTGACCCATCACCCTAGACTATGCCATAGTCAACTGACCCATCACCCTAGACTATGCCATAGTCAACTGACCCATCACCCTAGACTATGCCATAGTCAACTGACCCATCACCCTAGACTATGCCATAGTCAACTGACCCATCACCCTAGACTATGCCATAGTCGAATTTTAATAAAAAATATTATTATTTAATCATGATGAACGCATTCCGTTGAACTTAAAATTATACTGATGTTTATTAAACATGTTAAAATTAAGGGATCTGGAATGAGCGTTTTGAGCGTTTCGACAGTATTTTTTGTGGGACATGAGAGCACATCAGACATATCGAATTGCATTCTGAATATGAAGAATGTCTTTCTGATATCAAATAATTTTTATTTTTTGAAATTCACGATATAATACAAATTTTATGACAAATTATTAAAATTTGATATTTTTCGCATTTTTGATATATAACAGTCCTCGAAGTGAATTTTATAAATCTAATGATATATTCTTCAACTGCATGTAGCTGGGAGGAAAAGCCGACGATCAATTGAAAATTTTGACCTTTCATATTGAAAATATGGATTTTTTCCCCAAAAATACCTAATTTTTTTGGTGTTTTGGGAAAAAATCCATATCTTCAATACTGAAAGGTCAAAATTTTCAATTGATCATCGGCTTTAATTCCACCTACATACACTTTAAGTATAAATCATCAGATTTATAAAGTTTACTTCGAGTACTGTTAAATATAAAAAATATCAATTTTAATGATTTGCCATAAAATGTGTATTACATTGCTAATTTCAAAAATCTAAATTATTTGATATCAAGAGGACATTCTTCGTATTCAGAATGCAATTCGATATGTCTGATGTGTTCTAATGTCCCAAAATAAATACTGTCCAAACGTTCATATCCCACCCCTTAAAGAGTTCAATAGTAAAATGGTCATAAAGAGTTAGATAATTAGATTAGATAATTAGTGACAATAAAAGTTATTGAATGCAAAATATCTTCCATAATTATAATGGCTCACTTCAATACTAAACAATTCTGATTTTGGAATCTACCAGTTTATTGATCGCGAAAGCCCGAGTAAAAAATGGGAAGCTAACAAACAGAGGGAGTATGGTGATTGAAAATATCAGATGTGAAAATCTATCAATTGCACACAAATTAATACAAATCAGTGTTTTATGCTTAAATGTAATAGCCAAAGTATGCAAAATGGGCAAGTGGACTACGGAGAAGTCTAGACCCACCCTGACTTTGGAGATATAAGAGCAATACAATTTTTTTAGGACTTATAATTTATATTGAATACAAAAATACTTTGATACAAAAACTCATGCTGATTCAAAACACAATATCTGACAGACTCTGCATTTACTTGGGAAAATAGAGTTACATAAACACTTTTGACACAGCGAGGTAGTACCAGCCTACTCCCGGTTCCAGAAAAATACAGCACTAATTTTTTGGATTAAAAATATCATCCTCTGCCAAATTAAACATAGCTAAATATTAATCATTTAGTTAGTTCAAACTGGCAATAAAAGTCAAATTTGAGGAGTTTGAAATTTTCAGGGTAAATAGGCCAAAAACATGCAATTTTGCATGATTTCTGACAATTTCAGTTGCAAAATTTGTCACAGTCTAAGAATTCAAAATTTGTAGTATAGGCATATTGGCTAAAAATATGCTCATAAATTGAATATTTCACATGGTATTAATTTTAATAAATAACAGATAGGCTTATAAGAAAATTAATGTGTTTTTCCAAAAATGAATGCATAACCTGAATTTAGTCTTAGTACAAAAATGTATGTTTTTGGCCCTTATTTCCAAAAATTTGCCCAATATTAAAATTTGACTTTTATTGCCAGTTAGAACTAAGTAAAGGATTAGGATTTAGCTAGTCACGATTATCGCACTTTCAGTTTCCCACGCTTTGAGCGGGAATTGGATTATGTGCTTTTTCGATGTCTAGTGAGCAAATTTTTTCAATATTTTGAGAAAATGATGTCAAATTTTCTATTCTGTATTGTTTGATAATAATGTCTTTTGCCAATAGTAAGTTTAAAGTTGTAATTTTGTGTTTTTGATCGCAAAGATCGGATATTTTCGCTCCCGATTCAATTCTGAACCCTTCGCAAGGGTGCCGATTTCGCAGAACTTTGACGATAATTTTGCCTTTTGGACACTAAAATGCTTTCGATCCTTAATTTTGTTTCAATCGAGTCTTAAATTAGCAAGCACAATACGGTTGGTACCACTTTTATATACATTGATGAAATTTTAAAGATTTTTTTTTTTTTTCTAACCGGCGCAAATCGTTAAGTGTGTATTTTCCATTGACATCCAAAATGGCGTAAGCCAGTCCTCAATATACATAGGTACGGCGTATATAGGACTGGCAAGCGAGTCTAGATTTAGCCATGTTTCATATGTCAAAACAGGATAATATTTTTTTATCCTAAAAAATTAGTGCTGTATTTTTCTGGAATAGTGAGTGTAGGTATTTGTCCAAGTCACTAAGTAAACTTGTGTAATTGTAACTGGTGCAATTGTAACTGGCTATTGTACAAGGCAGGCATCATATTATTGTGTTTCCCACAAGGTTTGCTTTCTTAAAGATCTACAAAGATCAGAGAATGAGCAATACACAATGACCTGCCTGTGTTAGCAATCTCTTCACACATTCTTGCTGAATTAAAAAAAAATGCCTTTGCCATCCCCCACCTGGTCAGAACAAAAAGCACAGAAAATTACATGTATTATAACCAGGCCCGTACGCAGGATTTCATTTGGGGGTGCTGATTTTGAAAAAATGCATGTTTAAAAAAAAATGAAATGCCTACCGACCTGCCCTAATTTTTTTAATGTTACGCCAATCAAACAAAATGTTTTTAGGCCTTATCAATATTAATTTAAAGGAATACAAGGCATGCTGGTGTATATCACATTTTGCATTTCAACTCTGGTTACTCCTTCATGTAATTATACACGAAATTAGGGTTAGGGTTAGGATAAGGGTTAGGATTAGGGTTAGGGTTAGGATTAGCTTACACAAAATAATTACATATAAATCGACCTGAACTCTTCATCCCATTTGTGTAAAAGCCATGATGATGTAAAATATCAATACATACAATCATACACTGTATAGTATACAAGAAACCTATCAACTGCCAGTATCATCATGGTTATAGATTTTTATGGATTCTTTATGCAAATTAACAACAGGAAATGAATATAGCAATATATCACAAGATTTCTGCCATATTAAAAAGCTATATTCATGATAGTGGAAATGATATTTAATCAAATTTCGATATTTTTCAATTGAGTATTTTTTATTTGGAAGGTTATGAAGTGGAATTGTTTTAACAATTCCACTTCAATCAGTAAAACAATGGTATTCAGAAGTATAAAAGGTAAAGTCTGATTTTTAAGATATTGTTCGAAGCAAAAGTGAATTTTGTGCACTGAGATCTGGCATTATCTTTTATTGAATATCCTCTATTTTTTAACTTGTATTCATTCATTCGCTCATGTGTTAATTTTTTCATTCATTCATTCACTCATTCATTCATTTATAAATTTGAATACACATGATCTGTGAGCAGAATTGAGCAATTGAGATATGGACCCTAGCTGAAACTTGGTACATAATGTAGTATAAGTAAAATAGAAGTATATTACGTTTAGCATTTTGCTAATTTTAATCTGCATAATTAATTAGAGTTCATTTTATTTTTTTTTTTAATTAACCCTAATTAATTATGCAGATTAAAATTAGCAAAATGCTAAACATACACTCTAAATTACAAGGATTTAAAAATAAATCCTTAAGACTGTAGTTAGGGACCAATCAATTTTAGATTTAAAATTAATCTTATAGATTTGAATTTTAAATCTTAAAGATTTAATTTTAAATCTTAAAGATTTAATTTTAAATCTAACACTTGATTGGTCCCTAACTACAGTCCCTTGGGATTTATTTTAAATCCTTGAAATTTAGAGTGTAATATACTTCTATTGTGCTTGTACTACATTATGTATCTCTACTAGTCCTTATATTTACTTTAGCAAATTAACTTTGCATAATTGGGAGTATGTAATTTGATCTTTGGCCTCGCTTTCAGTGTTTCTGTTCCGCTAAACTGGAGTTAGCAGAGCCAAATGCTGCCAACGGCAACGAAGTGGTCAATTACGGAAATCGTCTATAACCCCAAACAAAAAGACTCCCTTTAAAAGGGAAAGTGGTCCTCAGTTGAGAAGGAGTCTTGTTAATAATGAAATGCTTTTATCATAGTATAATTTTGATGGTTAACCCTGTGTCACCTTTTCAAGTGTTCTGAACAGGAGTGCAATGAATAAACTATCAATGTTGACTGTTGTTGCTCTTGTAAGCTGGAAACACACATGACACAGGGTTTTTCCATTGGTAGAAATTGGGAATACACTCCAGAAAATGAATTCACAAAACAATGCTTTTCAAAAACATCTTGTTTGAATGGATTGTAATGATATGAAAAGATCACAAAAAGAACCCCTATCCTACCGTTAATGGGACTAGTTTTTGAAAGTTGTGAGATGTCTCACACTTTCGGCTTGCCAAAAATTTCTTGCCCTCCCCCAATTTTACCCTCATCCCACCAGGGCTCATAATTATTGCACAGCCCCTTATGGGGGAGGTGATTGTGCTCCAAATCCCTTCAATTGGGGCTTCATTTTGAAAAATATTCCACTTCTGAGTGGGCACATCTTGACTTTCACCACTTGGAGGGGGTACAGAATTGATCTTAAAAGTGGTGCTGAATTGTTCAATTTGGTGCCCCTTGAAGAAGGTACCCAGGGCATATGCCCTCCCCCCCCTAATTATGCCACTGGAAAAATATACATGTGTATCTACTCGTATTAATAGCTGAAACACTGCCACAAATAAAGTGAATGGATGAAACAAAATGAATTAAATGAATGGAAGTAAAAACCGGGAGTAAAAATGGACAGCTTTTAATCGCTTTCCTTGAGAGTTACAGGAGAGCATTTTTACTGTACTGTATATAATGTGGTTATTATTGTTACACCAAAGGTAAAAGAAAAGAAATTTTTGCTTGACAAAATCAAGTGAATTTTTACTTACTACAATATTTCGTCCTTCACATCGGAGGACTTCATCAGGTATGACTGATATGGTCATCTGATCCACTTTCCCGGGAGATGGGTTTCCGGTGATGTTTAGACTCATTTGGTACACCAAAGGTAGGCGAGCAATAAAAAGCTCTCCTCAGCTTTATTTGAGGGGAGTGATGGGGAGCAATCACTCTAGCCCTCAAACGACAAAGCCTGATTATGGTGGGGGGGGGGGCATTGAGGAAAAACACAAATCCAACATGAAATATTGCATATTTTCTTTACACAGATCCTGAGAGTCCATTGACAACATTTATACCTGGGCAGATGGTGAATGTTACATGGCATTTGGCGTATGCACACAGGGTAAGTCAATTTGCATATTTTGATGACGATGGTGATGACAGATCAAGGGGGCTTCCCCCTTCTCTAGAACACGTATGAATGTTAGTCCGAGTAGACCTGTTTTTTTTTTCTTAGTTACCAACTACACTCCGACTCTGATCGCTCAAGAAAGATTAACCACAAAAATTCACTAACCGCCCCTCCATTCGGGCGGCGCGGTCACTGGACTTTCGTGATTCGTTTTTCTTGCACCATGTGAGATAGTGATCATAGTGAGTATAGTCTGGTTACTCTGGTAACTTAGAAATAAAACTCCTTTAAAAAAGGAATGGGCGGCCAATGGAAGCTTTGACGTGCTGAAATCCGGGGGCGGGGTACTCCCACTTAGGAGGTGATGTGTATGTAGGGCTATTAAGACCCCCTTTTCACCATCGCTGGCACCCAAAGACCCCATTACCAGCATGTGCTCTGTCACCCAAAGACCAGGCTATTAAGACCCCCTTTTTCACCATGTCACCAAAAGACCCCATTACCAGCACATGCTCTATCACCCAATGACCCCATATTTTAGAACTGCATGTCACCCAAAGACCTAGACCCTAATATTTCCATCTGAACAGCAATGAGTTGTCTATCACTGATTTTCTAGGCTTCTTTTGGCTCTCACCCAAAGACCCCATTAAAAAAGGTCATATTCTGACCCAATGCCCCCCTAATTTAGATCCAAACGGTCCCTCTCTCACCAATGACCCCATATTTTGTACACTGATTTTTGCTCTCACATAATGCCAAAAATCATGTTCTCAGGCTTAGGTCTTAGGCCTACTCATCGGACTAATGAATGTAAGTAAACATTGAACGTAAAGATTGACAGATTACAAATGCCATTGACTTGTTCCCAGCTACTTCAAAAATTGCTAAGGGAGTACTCCCTGCCCTGCCTCCCTTGGCATGCAGTGTTGGAATTAAGAATTTTTTTATACGTAGCAAAATTAGTTGTCATTACTTTTCTCTTGGTACATGCACAAACTTCAGTGTGTATGTCTATGGCATAAAAATGTTACTCAACTCCAAAATTGTGTAGCATTTTGCTACACGATACCAGCGTTTTCCAACACTGTTGGCATGCCATAGGACTTTTCAGATACAGATACAAAATATTTGATGTAAAGTGAATTTGTTCAATGCAATTAGTAAATTAATATTACATGTTGCCTTAAATTTTCAAAATGGATGCAAATGTGCAATTCTTACACATCGTCATCATCCCTATATCAGAGATGTAGACTCGAGTCGTGTGACTTGGACTTGAGTCTGACTCGAGTCACTATTTGTGGGACTTGTTACTTGACTTGCAACTTTTGCAAAATGACTTGACTTACTTGTGACTTGAACAAAATGACTTGGACTTGGACTTGGACTTGACAAAAATGACTTGTCACCAACGCAAGTCGGAGGTTACTTTCCTGTAAATTGAAATTTATGGATGTACCATAGAATTTAAGAATATTAGTAGGCCTACAATTTACATTTTATGAATTATCCGCTGGCTGGCCTCGTGTCCGGCATAACCTGAACTGGAAATAAATAAATAGATAAATAAATAGTGCCCTCAATCAGCGACACAGGACCATGACCAAAGGGTGAATAGACTTGTAGTGACTTGTGACAAATTGTGACTTACTTGTGACTTGACTTGTGATTTGATGACTTGTGACTTGACTTGACTTGCAACTTTTTCAAAATGACTTGACTTACTTGGGTCTTGGACAAAAGGACTTGTGACTTGGACTTGACTTGCAAAAAATGACTTGTTGACATCTCTGCCCTATATCTTTGTGTCAAAAATTGCTGTGATAGTACAGCAAATCCTCTCGTTTTTCAACAGCTACCATGGCCACGCAAGGCAATTTTGTTCAAGATAGGCCGAGCGACTCGGGCTAAGCATACCATGACTATCATATGAGATACGACAGAGTTTCTATATTCTACACATTATTACGATTTGTGCATGCTCTAGTACCCCATATGATGTTGCTATTACAAGAAAAATCTATTTGTTTTCAGGTAAAACCAGGGTTTTGTTTCCAGTACACTAACTTGAAATGCAATACACTAACTAGCGGCGACTGTTGTTTGTTGTGTATATGTTTTACTGCATTTTGTCCGTAAAGATTTTTAAATCGCCTGTAAAAATTGTGATATATTTAATTTTGAGAATTACAATTATACTTTATAGGTATAAAGGAACACGTTTAGCCCATTCAGTTAAGTTCCAGGTGCAAGTCCTATAACACAATGCATATGTAAATTTTTTGTGTCAGTTCCTGCAGAACTGACACCTTTAGTACAGGTTTGACGATCACGTGACAATTCGAATCATCATATCGAAATATCACGTGCTCTGTAAAAATATCAATATCGATATCGATACTATTCGTCAATTCAGCCCAAAACCAAATCGCCCACATGCCAAATCGAACCCTGTATATTGATGTACAAAAAAGTTGGCCAAATTTAACTATTTCGTGATTTTCTCCATAACTGTTGTTTTTACACCAAATCTGTATATTTAGATGAATTGATGTCTTGCATTCGGTCACAAACCAATTCGTTGTACTTTGTGCAATAACCCTCTATCTTTTAAACCAAATATCCTAAAGAGTCGTGCGATGTCGAACTTTTCCTCTGGTCATAAAGAACAAAACAAGTCAGCGTAAATAATAGTTACATTGTAAATTGGAACTGACACCAATTTTTTTCAGGAATACTTGTTTTATCTGTGTCAATAATAGAATATTGATTTCAAGGGAGTATGGAGCTTTATGGAAAAAAATATTTATAATACAGGGTGTTGACACTGTGTCTTATCTCCTTTAAAATTCAGTTGCTGAGTGTATTTTTTTAAACAAAGTTTAAAAACAATGAGGGAATTGTTATATATTCAGCCTTTTGGTATATCAATGACCCCTTTCTCTCAGCCAAGTATTTGCGGATGGGTAATTTTTTCAAACTTTTCTCAATTATCTTTGAAAAAAAGCCCAATTTTAAAAGTTACTAAACTTGGGGGGAAAGTAGTAAAAAAAATCAGGATTCTCAGTGGCACCAATGGCGTAGCCATGGGCAAAGGGGCAGCTGCTCCCATGTAAGAATTCTTGTCCCCTTATAGCCTAGGTTTGACCATTTTCGTCCTATTTTACCCCTTTAAAGTTGTCTTTGCCCCTTTACTGGCTAAGTGGCACCTCCCTACCCAAACCAAACATGATGAGTACCCCCACCCCCTAGATACTGCCCGTAGTCCCCTAAATTTACTCTGATACTTCTCTGGGTTGATGGTGCACAGATCATATAGAAAGAAGGGTATGTGGTCTTTGATGCAATAAATAACAGTAAGCTCAGCAGATATGTAATGATGTCAAGTCAATTCAATTTACTTATTTATCATACTCATTGATGCATTTTAATTCTTCTGAAGTAGTACATCAGCCATTAAAATTAAATTGAGCTTGATGAATTGAGTTCATTGCCAAAGGTAAAGATACAAATGATTAATATAAAAACACTTATACATTCTGCTTTTCTATTCAAGTCAAGCTTCAAGAAGCTGTTACTATGGTTACAGTTTCATAATTTACCTTCCCAGCATCCCTTGTTTTTTAATACCAGGAAGCCATTAAAGATTGGTTTAATCATGGAGGTATATAAATAAATGGAGAATGATCTAGCCAAGCATCTTTTGTACTACGTTGGTTATGACCAATTATTGTTGAATAGGCAATTTCAGGGGATATTGATTATGTTAAGCTGATTACATTGTTAAGTCTGTTTCACTGGTCATTTATTTCATTGGGGTGCTAAATGCAGTTACTTATAATGTTTATTGGAAAGTGCGCATGTTTCAGAAAATTTAATATCAAAATGTCATTTTCGCCAAAAAATTGCATTGAAATCAGTCTTTTTGAATAAAATAAACACCCTATCTGTAGGCCTATATCTGTGGTCATATTGTGACCCCCTACATTTTGGTCATGATTCTTGAAAAATTAAATTAGGCTATGACCCCTATTTTTCTTTCCAAAAGTTATGACCCCCGGTATAGGCCTATTTGGAACCCCCCCCCCCCTCCAAAGAAAATGATGGCCCCTGTAATAATCATTTAGGCCTAAATACTGATAATTATTTATTATAAAATGAGAAGTTTAATGATGATGAAAAGATTTTAGCTGAAGTCCGAGGTACTTCCGGTAAATTTACTCGCTCAATTGGCCCAAATTGGCCCAACATAATTTTTTCACAATCGGAAGGTAAAAACGTTTTGCTTTCATTTGCACTATATTTGAACTCCCTCAGACCCCCTTAAAAGCTTAATATATGAACATGAAAACTAAGTATATTTGTCAAGTTACGGCACAACTAGTGTTGAAAACAGTTTCATAACTTGAGAACAAAACATCCAAATTTCATCGGGTTTTCGCACAATCATACATTGAAACTATAAGCTATCAAAACTGGCGACTTTGAACAGCTAATTGACTAGCTGACGTCATTATACAGTCTCTTTTACAAGCCTTCCGGTACGGGTCAATGTATAGGGTCAATTCCTATGAGGAAATTTTGGGAGTGACGATCAATGAACCATGGTAGAGTCTCATAACCATCGTGGAGATCAATAGCTTGGCTGAAGTGGCTAGTCATTCAAGTTTGGTGACTCATTGAATAGAGGTAATCGGATAATCTCCACTTAAGAGATTAGAATTCTGGCGATCATTCTCCATTTATTTATATACCTCCATGGTTTAATGATCCATACACTATGGACCACAATGGCCTCATCCCAATGGCATAGTTTATTCATGGAAGTAATACACATGGAAGCTGGTCAAATACTACATCAAAGTGAGTATCATACTTGCCGCGATACTGAACAAAAGCAGTACAGGTGAAAGTGGAACAATTGAGTCAACGCATGGTCAACGTGTACCATGCCTAAAATCAAAGTTCCCGCTTAAAAATCAATGCGGCACTAGTACGAGGCCGTGTACTAAGTCCTGACAATGGGCTATGTTATATTACCGCAATGCATGACTAGTTTTATGAACACAAACAGATTTTATAAAATCCCTATACGTAATGGTCAGAATGCTATCAGTTTAATTTATACAATTTTATTAAAAGTATGTAATTATGTGAAAACCTACCGATTAAATGTATATATATGCTAGACCCTCAGATAGCAGTTTTAAAACAGAAAATGAAATGAAATACAACTTATTTTACGCAGGATGTAAAAATAATACCAGACTCTGGAACATTCTGGTCAACAGCAATTTCGGGCAGCCCCAGGCACACAAATAGATACGGGATTCATTTTATAATGTAACGCATGTGCCAAGTGCGCATATCAATTATTACTGCTAATTAGCGGTTTAGGCGTAAATGCATGATTTCCAATATTTTGAAGTTTAAGAAAATCTGTAAGTATAGGGTAGAAATCTATATTTTGATTGGATTTCTGTAATTATGGATTACAAATCTAACATCCCTGTCACTTTTTTTCCGAATAAAAACAACATACTTGAAACATAATCAAGAAAAACACGATTTTTGCTCATAATAATAAACCTGTAAATAAACGAACTGGCAATAAAGGCGGCAAGTCTGATCCACATCAAAGACACGCTGACTACAGTGTTATCACAATAGTTTGATCATTACCCTCTATAGAATGTTACGTAAATAATTCAATAGATGTTGGATCGACCAGCTTCCATGTGTATTACTAATTCCATGGTTTATTGGAGGCTAATTATTGCTTGAGTTACCAATACCTACCAATCATTGATCATTATCATTTGCCATTAGGCTAATGAAAGTTGATTCCCAGTTTCCTGTTACATGTTTTCATGACTGGGTAGGTGACTGTTTCATTATTTAATATTCATTATTCATTATTTTCAAACTTTCATTATCGGTGCAAAGTTAATTACGGAATGCTATGTTTTGAGGCCCAAATAAAATAATAAAGTATAGTAATGACCACGCTTCTCTCAAATATTTTACCAACTTAAGGGATCTAAAATGAGCGTTTATTGCGTTTCGACAGTATTTTTTGTGGGACATGAGAGCACCTCAGACCTATCGAATTGCATTCTGAATACGAAGCATGTCTTTCTGATATGAAATAATTTCCATTTTTGAAAATCACAATATAATACAAATTTTATGACAAATTATAAAAATTTGATATTTTTCAAATTTTGATATATAACAGTCCTCGGTAAATTATATAAATCTAATGATATATTCTTAAAGTGTATGTAGCAGGGAGGAAAAGCCGACGGTCAATTGAAAATTTTGACCTTTCATATTGAAGATATGGATTTTTTCCCAAAAGACCTTATTTTGTTTGGTGTTTTGGGAAAAAATCCATATCTTCAATACTGAAAGGTCAAAATTTTCAATTGATCGTCGGCTTTTATCCCACCTACATACACTTTAAGTATAAATCATCAGATTTATAAAGTTTACTTCAAGTACTGTTAAATATCAAAAATATCAATTTTAATGATTTGCCATAAAATGTGTATTAAATTGCAATTTCAAAAATCAAAATTATTTGATATCAGAATGACATTCTTCGTATTCAGAATGCAATTCGATATGTCTGATGTGCTCTGATGTCCCAAAATAAATACTGTCCAAACGCTCATACCCCAGCCCTTAAGATTTCTGTGTTAATTAGGGTAGTTTCTGTGCAGTTTTAATTCATATACACAAAGGATAAACCCCATTTTTTAATAACAGGAATTGGTAGAAATATAGAATGTGCTAATTTCCTGTGTCATGCAAGCAAATCAATATTTCATATTACTTATGCTTTTGCCAAGGTCATCGCAATGAATGGTTCAGTGCCATGACAAAATAAAATTACATTGTTTAATTACACAATCAGCAAAAGGATGCACTTGCACTATCGTATGACCACTAACAAGGCATATATTCATCGGATATAAAGACTTCACAAAAAGTAATGGAGCCATTACAAATACGCCTATATCTTCAGAACTACACGTATAAATCGTATTTACAATATTTTACCATAGAAAGAAAGGAGGATTATGTACGCGCATTTTGATACCCCATTCACCCAATTTTGTTCATTATTAGGCAAAAAAAACATGTTTGTTTCCTGTAGCAGGTCCAAAAAGTGAAATGCGAAATGCATGTTTTTTTTTTAAATCCAAGTCTTGAAATGGAAAAAAAAATACCCTTTTCGCTGCAAATTGGAATGGGAATTTACAGTGGGTTTCTCCGACACAAGAAAAAAAATCATATTTCTTCATATTCTTGAATATTTATATTGTTTATTTGTTGTGTAATACCGTATTCACTCGATAGTTAGCACATGTGCTTACTATCGAGGGCTTTTGAAAACGTGCAAAAACGAAAAAAAATGAACAGCGCCATCTACAAAAGTGACAAAAGTGTAAAGGGTTTTGAGCAAATCATCGATACACATAGCTATATACGAACAATTAAACCTACAAATTTGTGTGTTAACTACATTAGCTCAGTTGGTAAAACGACAGAATTTGAATCATCTTAAGAATAGCGAACTGAGCAGGAGTTCGAGGCTCGTTATAAACTTTTCCGTTGTTTAATTTTTATTTTGGGGTTTGAGCTTTTCTTGATAAATTTAATCTTTTTTTGCTTTGTTTTTCATTTTGTTTCTTTATTGTTTCTGATTTGCTTTATTTATTTTATTTTTTCTTTTATTTTATTTTTCTTCTTTCTTTTTTGTTCTATTCATACTGGGGTCATGGGCTATTTATTCAACAATGTAGTTGGGTATGCCCTCAATGCTAAAATGAGGTGGTCATGGTCCTCTTTGCCATTACACGCTACAGAAATTCCATATTTTTCAAAGGCTCTGATGATGGTTCCCTTCTATCAAATGACTATCATTGAAGACTGAGTTCCGCAGTCTATTTCAAAATACTGACTTCGTTTTACATCAAGAAGAACACAATAACTGCGACTTAAGCGTGATATGGACATGCTTTTTAACCGAAAAGAAATCGTTTGCATTTTATAATTTTAACCTTATCCATAATACTTTTATGATTTTGTGCAATACGAAAAAATAAAAAAAACAAAGAGCGTGTTTATAGTGAGCCAGATTATGCGGTATTTAGCTGGACTGTCACGCAGTCTATATTTGTTTATGTTTTACTAACGATTGCAAATCTAGACTACGCGGTAGTTTAGCTAAATAACGGAAAGATTGTCTCACTATAAACACGCTCATTGTGTAACATGTAAAACCCCGCTCCGATTCAATTGTGCCTGTTACATTGTGTGCTTTATTGAATCAGGGACCTTGTATAGAGGCCCTGCATGAAATTATCGATTGGCTCCAGACAAAGGATTTGAACCCGTGTCCTTCACCGTAGTTATAGCGGAGTGCAGTCCATTCAATCAAATGTTGTCATCAACCTATTTGATCGTAGTGCAGGGTTATGTGTGTGAGACGAACTGTCACGGTAGATTGCAATCATGCTTTTATTGAATGCATTTGAGTAGTCCGCCATATTTACGGGATGATACGTCACATGCATGGCCTCTATATGGAGGGACTGTAAACGGCTTCCACCCATTGTACCATGCGAGTTGCTGGTTTACAAATTATCCTCAGTTGAGCAAGCATGAATAATACGTTGATCAATAGACCCTGGTACGAATCCAAGCACAGTTACAACACAGCGCGTGGCTTGTCTTGTACATTGCTGAAATGAGCCTACATGTTTGCCTATAATGACAGACTCTAGAAATGCCAACATAAATCTTCAAAGAACATCATCTTAAGAATTATTTCAGTATCGAAATCAGTAGGAATACCAAGCGTACGGTGTACACATTCCAGAAAAAATATAATTTTGTTTGTTCTAGCATTCTGTATCTCCTCAAAATTATCACATTTGTCTTCAAAATCCTATGTAAATGATTTTCCATGCTACACAGAAATTGGGTTCGACAACGGATAGACATTTTACACAATTTTACATAACTTAAAAAAGATATTGGAATATTTTGATGTTTTTTTAAATATTTAGTAGGGCAACATGAGTAAATAATAAAATTCAAACATAAGCGCACTCGAGCAACTAGCATACAATCGAAGGTCGAAAAGATAATCTGATAACAATAGCTTGACAATAGCTATCAATAATCTGTTTCAGTCCCTGATTGATAATGGTCAAAATACGCCAACAATGACATAACAGCAAGCCAAAGACGAATTCTGATCACCAAGTGGGTTGGAGAAGTGTGGAAGGACATTACAATGAAGGGAACCAGACATAGACCTACTGTACATATTTCGAGGAGCATAACAAACACCAATTGGTGTCGTATGACCTTTGACATGCATGCATTCTTTTGTCGAGAGTGACATGGTCTTTTCAATTCGTGCCGAGTGTCCTTGTCAGACAATTAACCTCTGCCCCAGTAATCCCAAGCTATTGTCTGAAATTGCTCCTCGGAGATGTATCATACTCCTCAAATGATAGTCATATAACGACCAAAAGATAAATGACTGACTATCATTGAGGACTAAGTTCCGCAGTCTAGGTGAAGCTGAGTCCTATCAAAATCATGCAGGAAACAATTTCGTGCCTAATTTTAACACCGGGATTTTTTTCAAATGTATATCCAAGAACTATGTTTTTATTCAACATTTTTTATTCAACATTACTGAAAAAAAAAAAGTTTTTTATTTGACCGAGAATTTTCAAAGCAAAAACGCGTATTTCTGAATTGTGCTGAGTTCAACATGTATCGACCAACTTTTAGCACGACTATGCGTAACAATTCGCAAGGGAAATGTTACGTGTAATCCGATTATCACTGTCATCACAGCTGGATCACGCTTTTGAGTTCTGCACCACGATCGATATGATCGCAACACAAAGAGCGTGTTTATAGTGGTGTACGGTATTTATACGGTATCCTTATACGCATATCGGATTAGGGCCGGAATGTGACTTATCCGTTATCTCGGCTGTTTATAGTGGCAACCAATAGCGCTATTCTGAATCCGAGGTGGTTGAACTCAGCGTGTTCGAGGTCACCGCAATGCAATGTGGGAGCCACAAATATGGTGCAAATTTCAAATAGCTTGCCGTCGAAACGATACCGGCCTATTTTATAACATTATTGCTACAGTATTTTGTAGGTGATGTGTTATTATAGTGACAAATTTGATCTCGGAGAGTTATATAACCCTGCTCCACTTCCTTGAATAACGGTATCGTTAATCCCTGTCTGTTTATAGTGGTCGAATACGGAATGCATATACTGCAATATCCATCGATATCGAAGGATATCAGTTCCGTATAATATGTACGGCAAATAGCGCTATTGGTCTGTTTATAGTGGCGACCAATACCGTATAAGATATACTTATACGCTAAATACCAGATAATCTGGCTCACTATAAACACGCTCAAAGTCTATGGCATTCAACGCTATTTATTGTTCTATTGTGTCCCAGCAGCTATGTCTGCCATTGAGGTGTAGCATGGGTGTAGGAATGCATGAAATTGGATGTAGGGGTGAAATTTTAAAGTTGATCCAATTATTCGCCAGCGAAGTGTTACATGTAATCCGATTATCACTTTGTCTATTAGAACGAAATGAGCGTATTTATTTGCCTTCAAAAAGGTGAGTGATCCAGTTACCAAGGAGTTATGTAACCACTCCACTTTTAATCCAACTGATCTTTAATTGTTCCTTTGGTAAAAATAAATAAATAAATAAATAAATAAAAAGCCCACAAAAAAACATACATTTGCAGGTTGAATTGTTCGTATATAGGTATGTTTTGAATAAATAACCCATGACCCCAGTATGAATAGAACAAAAAAAAGAAAGAAAGGAGAAAAAGAAAAGAAACTAGAAACCACAGTTGTGTTTGACCAAACACGAATATCTATGCCCTTGGCCCACACTCTCTCTAACACCCGACCAGACCATCACTCTCTTATACTCCACCAGACACTCACTCTCTCTAAAACACCACCAGACTGGACCACACTCTCTCTAATACCCCACCAGACCCTCACTCTCTCTTATACTCCACCAGACACTCACTCGCTCTAAAACACCATCAGGCTGACACATACTCTCTCTAATGCCCCGCCAGACCCCCACTCTCTCTTATACTCCACCAGACACTCACACGCTCTAAAACACCAACATGCTGACCCATACTCTCTCTAATACCCTACCAAGCCTTCACTCTCTCTTATACCACATCAGACCACCAATCTCTCTAAAACACCACCAGACTGGACCACCTTCGCTCTAATACCCCACCAGACCCTCACTCTCTCTTATACTCCACCAGACACTCACTCGCTCTAAAACACCACCAGGCTGACCCAAACTCTCTCTAATACCCCACCAAGCCATCGCTCTCTCTTATAATCCACCAGACACTCACTAGCTCTAAAACACCACCAGACTGGCACACACTTTCTAATACCCCACCAGACCCTCACTCTCTCTTATACGCCACCAGACACTCACTCGCTCTAAAACACCCCCAGGCTGACCCAAACTCTCTCTAATACCCCACCCAGCCATCACTCTCTCTTATACTCCACCAGACACTCACTCGCTCTAAAACACCAACAGGCTGACCCATACTCTCTCTAATACCCCACCAAGCCTTCACTCTCTCTTATACTCCACCAGACACTCACTCGCTCTAAAACACCACCAGGCTGACCCAAACTCTCTCTAATACCCCACCCAGCCATCACTCTCTCTTATACTCCACCAGACACTCACTAGCTCTAAAACACCCCCAGATTGGCGCACACTCTCTCTAATACCTCACCAGACCCTCACTCTCTCTTATAATCCACCAGACACTCACTCGCTCTAAAACACCCCAGGCTGACCCAAACTCTCTCTAATACCCCACCCAGCCATCACTCTCTCTTATACTCCACCAGACACTCACTCGCTCTAAAACACCAACAGGCTGACCCATACTCTCTCTAATACCCCACCAAGCCTTCACTCTCTCTTATACTCCACCAGACACTCACTCGCTCTAAAACACCAACAGGCTGACCCATACTCTCTCTAATACCCCACCAAGCCTTCACTCTCTCTGCACCTCCCTACCCAAACCAAACATGATGAGTACCCCCACCCCCTAGATACTGCCCGTAGTCCCCTAAATTTACTCTGATACTTCTCTGGGTTGATGGTGCACAGATCATATAGAAAGAAGGGCATGTGGTCTTTGATGCAATAAATAACAGTAAGCTCAGCAGATATGTAATGATGTCAAGTCAATTCAATTTACTTATTTATCATACTCATTGATGCATTTTAATTCTTCTGAAGTAGTACATCAGCCATTAAAATTAAATTGAGCTTGATGAATTGAGTTCATTGCCAAAGGTAAAGATACAAATGATTAATATAAAAACACTTATACATTCTGCTTTTCTATTCAAGTCAAGCTTCAAGAAGCTGTTACTATGGTTACAGTTTCATAATTTACCTTCCCAGCATCCCTTGTTTTTTAATACCAGGAAGCCATTAAAGATTGGTTTAATCATGGAGGTATATAAATAAATGGAGAATGATCTAGCCAAGCATCTTTTGTACTACGTTGGTTATGACCAATTATTGTTGAATAGGCAATTTCAGGGATATTGATTATGTTAAGCTGATTACATTGTTAAGTCTGTTTCACTGGTCATTTATTTCATTGGGGTGCTAAATGCAGTTACTTATAATGTTTATTGGAAAGTGCGCATGTTTCAGAAAATTTAATATCAAAATGTCATTTTCGCCAAAAAATTGCATTGAAATCAGTCTTTTTGAAAAAAAATAAACACCCTATCTGTAGGCCTATATTTGTGGTCATATTGTGACCCCCTACATTTTGGTCATGATTCTTGAAAAATTAAATTAGGCTATGACCCCTATTTTTCTTTCCAAAAGTTATGACCCCCGGTATAGGCCTATTTGGAACCCCCCCCAAAAAAAAATGATGGCCCCTGTAATAATCATTTAGGCCTAAATACTGATAATTATTTATTATAAAATGAGAAGTTTAATGATGATGAAAAGATTTTAGCTGAATTCCGAAGTACTTCCGGTAAATTTTACTCGCTCTTAACTCAATTGGCCCAAATTGGCCCAACATAATTTTTTTCACAATCGGAAGGTAAAAACGTTTTGCTTTCATTTGCACTATATTTGAACTCCCTCAGACCCCCTTAAAAGCTTAATATATGAACATGAAAACTAAGTATATTTGTCAAGTTACGGCACAACTAGTGTTGAAAACAGTTTCATAACTTGAGAACAAAACATCCAAATTTCATCGGTTTTCGCACAATCATACATTGAAACTATAAGCTATCAAAACTGGCGACTTTGAACAGCTAATTGACTAGCTGACGTCATTATACAGTCTCTTTTACAAGCCTTCCGATACGGGTCAATGTAGGGTCAATTCCTATGAGGAAATTTTGGGAGTGACGATCAATGAACCATGGTAGAGTCTCATAACCATCGTGGAGATCAATAGCTTGGCTGAAGTGGCTAGTCATTCAAGTTTGGTGACTCATTGAATAGAGGTAATCGGATAATCTCCACTTAAGAGATTAGAATTCTGGCGATCATTCTCCATTTATTTATATACCTCCATGGTTTAATGATCCATACACTATGGACCACAATGGCCTCATCCCAATGGCATAGTTTATTCATGGAAGAAAGAGATAAGAAGGAACCACAACGAACACATTCACTTTGTCCACTCCCTTTACCGACATTTAATTGACATTGTTATTCATGAGGATTTACTTTGATCAATACCCCGCGTTAAATGGGTGATTGGTATTGTACGCTATGTATTTGCATGTCTTCTGGAGCGTGTCTGAAGGATGATTTGAACTAATGACCTTCCGTGCAAGCACTCTATAGGATTTTCTCTGGTGACGTGATCATCGGTCATTGATGGCCTACATCTTTTTCTTCCATTTTACCCAATTTTCCCGAACTTTGATGACTTTTTTCTCAGAGTTGGCAGTCTTTGGCACTGAAACGAGTTAGCTAGTTACGATTATACACATATAAACTATTAAATTAAACATGTTTCATGTACGGACTCAACCGAACATTGTGCATTATTTAAGAACATTTTGCATCTATTTTTCATCGAAAAAGTCACCAAAATCTTACCTTATTTGCTAAAGATGAAACTCAGCAAATAAACGGCCGATTTGATGACCTTTTCGATGTGTTAAAGGACATTTTCTACACAACACGATCAAGAAAACAGTTTGACTGTAGATCCCAAAACAAAGCTACTATACATGTTCAGAGCATCAGTGAAATTCCATAATCTTACTTCTGGGTAGCGTTTGTTTGTTCTTGGATGGGTTTGTTATAGTTTTTTCCAGTAATGATTTACGCCAAGCATCGATCGCGGTAAATGGATCATACATGAAAGTAAGTACCATTGATAGCTTTTCTTTTCATGCGTCAATGGATAAGCGGATTAAAACTTGGCCGATCGAAGTCGTTGTGGTTCCTTCTCATCTCTTTCTTCCATGGTTTATTCATGGAAGTAATACACATGGAAGCTGGTCAAATACTACATCAAAGTGAGTATCATACTTGCCGCGATACTGAACAAAAGCAGTACAGGTGAAAGTGGAACAATTGAGTCAACGCATGGTCAACGTGTACCATGCCTAAAATCAAAGTTCCCGCTTAAAAATCAATGCGGCACTAGTACGAGGCCGTGTACTAAGTCCTGACAATGGGCTATGTTATATTACCGCAATGCATGACTAGTTTTATGAACACAAACAGATTTTATAAAATCCCTATACGTAATGGTCAGAATGCTATCAGTTTAATTTATACAATTTTATTAAAAGTATGTAATTATGTGAAAACCTACCGATTAAATGTATATATATGCTAGACCCTCAGATAGCAGTTTTAAAACAGAAAATGAAATGAAATACAACTTATTTTACGCAGGATGTAAAAATAATACCAGACTCTGGAACATTCTGGTCAACAGCAATTTCGGGCAGCCCCAGGCACACAAATAGATGCGGGATTCATTTTATAATGTAACGCATGTGCCAAGTGCGCATATCAATTATTACTGCTAATTAGCGGTTTAGGCGTAAATGCATGATTTCCAATATTTTGAAGTTTAAGAAAATCTGTAAGTATAGGGTAGAAATCTATATTTTGATTGGATTTCTGTAATTATGGATTACAAATCTAACATCCCTGTCACTTTTTTTTTTTTTTTTAAACAACATACTTGAAACATAATCAAGAAAAACACGATTTTTGCTCATAATAATAAACCTGTAAATAAACGAACTGGCAATAAAGGCGGCAAGTCTGATCCACATCAAAGACACGCTGACTACAGTGTTATCACAATAGTTTGATACGTACCCTCTATAGAATGTTACGTAAATAATTCAATAGATGTTGGATCGACCAGCTTCCATGTGTATTACTAATTCCATGGTTTATTGGAGGCTAATTATTGCTTGAGTTACCAATACCTACCAATCATTGATCATTATCATTTGCCATTAGGCTAATGAAAGTTGATTCCCAGTTTCCTGTTACATGTTTTCATGACTGGGTAGGTGACTGTTTCATTATTTAATATTCATTATTCATTATTTTCAAACTTTCATTATCGGTGCAAAGTTAATTACGGAATGCTATGTTTTGAGGCCCAAATAAAATAATAAAGTATAGTAATGACCACGCTTCTCTCAAATATTTTACCAACTTAAGGGATCTAAAATGAGCGTTTATTGCGTTTCGACAGTATTTTTGTGGGACATGAGAGCACCTCAGACCTGTCGAATTGCATTCTGAATCTGAGCATGTCTTTCTGATATGAAATAATTTCCATTTTTGAAAATCACAATATAATACAAATTTTATGACAAATTATAAAAATTTGATATTTTTCAAATTTTTGATATATAACAGTCCTCGGTAAATTATATAAATCTAATGATATATTCTTAAAGTGTATGTAGCAGGGAGGAAAAAGCCGACGGTCAATTGAAAATTTTGACCTTTCATATTGAAGATATGGATTTTTTCCCAAAAAGACCTTATTTTTGTTTGGTGTTTTGGGAAAAAAATCCATATCTTCAATACGAAAGGTCAAAATTTTCAATTGATCGTCGGCTTTTTATCCCACCTACATACACTTTAAGTATAAATCATCAGATTTATAAAGTTTACTTCAAGTACTGTTAAATATCAAAAATATCAATTTTAATGATTTGCCATAAAATGTGTATTAAATTGCGAATTTCAAAAATCAAAATTATTTGATATCAGAATGACATTCTTCGTATTCAGAATGCAATTCGATATGTCTGATGTGCTCTGATGTCCCAAAATAAATACTGTCCAAACGCTCATACCCCAGCCCTTAAGATTTCTGTGTTAATTAGGGTAGTTTCTGTGCAGTTTTAATTCATATACACAAAGGATAAACCCCATTTTTTTTAATAACAGGAATTGGTAGAAATATAGAATGTGCTAATTTCCTGTGTCATGCAAGCAAATCAATATTTCATATTACTTATGCTTTTGCCAAGGTCATCGCAATGAATGGTTCAGTGCCATGACAAAATAAAATTACATTGTTTAATTACACAATCAGCAAAAGGATGCACTTGCACTATCGTATGACCACTAACAAGGCATATATTCATCGGATATAAAGACTTCACAAAAAGTAATGGAGCCATTACAAATACGCCTATATCTTCAGAACTACACGTATCCCTGGTTAAAAATAAGTACAAATAAAGTATACTTTATGTGTACTTTTTTGTACTTTTATTGTACTTTTCGAGTGAAAAGTACAATTAAAGTATACTTTGAATGTACTTTTTTTCCCTTTGTTAAAAGTTTTTGTACTTTTAATATACTTTTTCTATACTTTATTTGTACTTTTCTTTGACTCCAAATATTTTGCCCATCATCAAGTACTTTATTTGTACTTTTCTGTACTTAATTTGTACTTTTATTGGACTTAAACTTTTTGGACCTCAAGAAATGTACTTAAAATGTACTTTTTCAGACTCAGACATTTTTCAACAGCACCATTGTACTTAATTTGTACTTTTCTGGGACTTAAACATTTAGGAGGTCACCAACTGTACTTTAAATATACTTTTTAGTGTACTTAATTTGTACTTTTCTTGGATTAGTCATTTGATATGCAAATTGGTCACATGGCAATATTGTTGTGGATTTGAAAAATAACTGTCATTCTGTTTGGAGCTGTTTTTGACATGACATATTAAGATGGGAGCTTCCATTTTGTGGATTTTACATGGATATAATTATGCTATCACTTGGATTACTGATTGCATTCAATGGACACAAAGCAAGGTACTATTGTTTAAAATATTTTGAACACCAAGAGCAAGAAATACCATATAGTGCTGATAATTGGGTAAGCTTACACGCTCATTCAGCTTCATTCATGAGTGCCAATGCAGCCAACATACAACACTGCTGAATTCTGCCTATGTATATATACCCAATATGGACAATGGTATAATGTGCTATGTGCTTTTGAACAAAGAATTTTGTTGTCTACCAGATTTTGTATTATATCAGCTCCAAACTTTGTAGAACTGTATATTCACCAGCTCGTAATCTCTGCTCTGCTACACTTCTTCAAGAAACAGCTAGTTGCAGAAACCAGTGGGGCGCAGCAGCAGGCCATTTCATGTTTCAGCTGCACAAATTTGGAACAACCTGTCATTTTCAGTTCGCTCTACCAAGAACATAATTGTGTAATTTCAAAGTAAATTAACTTGTAAATACATTTGTTCAAAAATGCCTATGCCCAGGCCCCGGGGCCCAGGCTTGATGCATGAACTATTCAACATTGACCTGATTTTGTATTAATTATTATAATATTGTTTGCATTATTGTACATTTGTTGTTTCTGCAAAGCGCCATGAGTGTCCTTTGACGGATACCGGTGCTCTATTAATTGTACATTATTATAAGGGGGGTGCAATAATGTGCCCCGGAGGGAGGGACAAGGCATTTGACCTTGACATGTGTTGCGTTACCTGGACAAGAAAACAACCAGGATAGTTAAAAAATATTCTTTTTCTAATTTCTTACAAGACAAATTTTCAAATTTAATCGTATGTTAAGTATAATTATTAAGCCATATAGAAGAGCATGGTATACTTTTATTTGGCCATTTGAAAAGTACTTTATTGGGCCATGTGAAAAGTATACTTTATTTGGCCATGTGAAAAGTATACTTATTTGGCCATGTGAAAAGTATACTTTATTTGGCTATGTGAAAAGTATACTTTTCACATAGCCAAATAAAGTATACTTTTCCTATCGCTAAATAAAGTATACTGTACTTTTTATGTACTTTTGAAAAATGTACTTTTTTGGAACACGAAATAAGTACATTTAAAGTATTAAAAAAGTATACTTTTCACAAAGTATACTTTTCCTATGGCTAAATAAAGTACACTGTACTTTTTATGTACTTTTGGTCTGTTTATACTTATACTGTACTTTTCTTTTCTTATACTTTTTTTATACTTTAAATGTACTTATTTCGCGTTCCAAAAAGTACATTCTTTAAAAGTACATAAAAAGTACAGTACTTTTTTTGTACTTGTTTTTAACCAGGGATAAATCGTATTTACAATATTTTACCATAGAAAGAAAGGAGGATTATGTACGCAGCATTTTGATACCCCATTCACCCAATTTTGTTCATTATTAGGCAAAAAAAACATGTTTGTTTCCTGTAGCAGGTCCAAAAAGTGAAATGCGAAATGCATGTTTTTTTTTTAAATCCAAGTCTTGAAATGGAAAAAAAATACCCTTTTCGCTGCAAATTGGAATGGGAATTTACAGTGGGTTTCTCCGACACAAGAAAAAAAATCATATTTCTTCATATTCTTGAATATTTATATTGTTTATTTGTTGTGTAATACCGTATTCACTCGATAGTTAGCACATGTGCTTACTATCGAGGGCTTTTGAAAACGCAAAAAAACGAAAAAAAAAATGAACAGCGCCATCTACAAAAGTGACAAAAGTGTAAAGGGTTTTGAGCAAATCATCGATACACATAGCTATATACGAACAATTAAACCTACAAATTTGTGTGTTAACTACATTAGCTCAGTTGGTAAAACGACAGAATTTGAATCATCTTAAGAATAGCGAACTGAGCAGGAGTTCGAGGCTCGTTATAAACTTTTCCGTTGTTTAATTTTTATTTTGGGGTTTGAGCTTTTCTTGATAAATTTAATCTTTTTTTGCTTTGTTTTTCATTTTGTTTCTTTATTGTTTCTTATTTGCTTTATTTATTTTATTTTTTTCTTTTATTTTATTTTTCTTCTTTCTTTTTTGTTCTATTCATACTGGGGTCATGGGCTATTTATTCAACAATGTAGTTGGGTATGCCCTCAATGCTAAAATGAGGTGGTCATGGTCCTCTTTGCCATTACACGCTACAGAAATTCCATATTTTTCAAAGGCTCTGATGATGGTTCCCTTCTATCAAATGACTATCATTGAAGACTGAGTTCCAGATCTATTTCAAAATACTGACTTCGTTTTACATCAAGAAGAACACAATAACTGCGACTTAAACGTGATATGGACATGCTTTTTAACCGCAAAGAAATCGTTTGCATTTTATAATTTTAACCTTATCCATAATACTTTTATGATTTTGTGCAATACGAAAAAATAAAAAAACAAAGAGTGTGTTTATAGTGAGCCAGATTATGCGGTATTTAGCTGGACTGTCACGCAGTCTATATTTGTTTATGTTTTACTAACGATTGCAAATCTAGACTACGCGGTAGTTTAGCTAAATAACGGAAAGATTGTCTCACTATAAACACGCTCATTGTGTAACATGTAAAACCCGCTCGATTCAATTGTGCCTGTTACATTGTGTGCTTTATTGAATCAGGGACCTTGTATAGAGGCCCTGCATGAAATTATCGATTGGCTCCAGACAAAGGATTTGAACCCGTGTCCTTCACCGTAGTTATAGCGGAGTGCAGTCCATTCAATCAAATGTTGTCATCAACCTATTTGATCGTAGTGCAGGGTTATGTGTGTGAGACGAACTGTCACGGTAGATTGCAATCATGCTTTTATTGAATGCATTTGAGTAGTCCGCCATATTTACGGGATGATACGTCACATGCATGGCCTCTATATGGAGGGACTGTAAACGGCTTCCACCCATTGTACCATGCGAGTTGCTGGTTTACAAATTATCCTCAGTTGAGCAAGCATGAATAATACGTTGATCAATAGACCCTGGTACGAATCCAAGCACAGTTACAACACAGCGCGTGGCTTGTCTTGTACATTGCTTGAAATGAGCCTACATGTTTGCCTATAATGACAGACTCTAGAAATGCCAACATAAATCTTCAAAGAACATCATCTTAAGAATTATTTCAGTATCGAAATCAGTAGGAATACCAAGCGTACGGTGTACACATTCCAGAAAAAATATAATTTTGTTTGTTCTAGCATTCTGTATCTCCTCAAAATTATCACATTTGTCTTCAAAATCCTATGTAAATGATTTTCCATGCTACACAGAAATTGGGTTCGACAACGGATAGACATTTTACACAATTTTACATAACTTAAAAAAGATATTGGAATATTTTGATGTTTTTTTTAATATTTAGTAGGGCAACATGAGTAAATAATAAAATTCAAACATAGCGCACTCGGAGCAACTAGCATACAATCGAAGGTCGAAAAGATAATCTGATAACAATAGCTTGACAATAGCTATCAATAATCTGTTTCCAGTCCCTGATTGATAATGGTCAAAATACGCCAACAATGACATAACAGCAAGCCAAAGACGAATTCTGATCACCAAGTGGGTTGGAGAAGTGTGGAAGGACATTACAATGAAGGGAACCAGACATAGACCTACTGTACATATTTCGAGGAGCATAACAAACACCAATTTGGTTTCGTTATGACCTTTGACATGCATGCATTCTTTTGTCGAGAGTGACATGGTCTTTTCAATTCGTGCCGAGTGTCCTTGTCAGACAATTAACCTCTGCCCCAGTAATCCCAAGCTATTGTCTGAAATTGCTCCTCGGAGATGTATCATACTCCTCAAATGATAGTCATATAACGACCAAAAGATAAATGACTGACTATCATTGAGGACTAAGTTCCGCAGTCTAGGTGAAGCTGAGTCCTATCAAAATCATGCAGGAAACAATTTCGTGCCTAATTTTAACACCGGATTTTTTCAAATGTATATCCAAGAACTATGTTTTTATTCAACATTTTTTATTCAACATTACTGAAAAAAAAAAGTTTTTTATTTGACCGAGAATTTTCAAAGCAAAAACGCGTATTTCTGAATTGTGCTGAGTTCAACATGTATCGACCGACTTTTAGCACGACTATGCGTAACAATTCGCAAGGGAAATGTTACGTGTAATCCGATTATCACTGTCATCACAGCTGGATCACGCTTTTGAGTTCTGCACCACGATCGATATGATCGCAACACAAAGAGCGTGTTTATAGTGGTGTACGGTATTTATACGGTATCCTTATACGCATATCGGATTAGGACGGAATGTGACTTATCCGTTATCTCGGCTGTTTATAGTGGCAACCAATAGCGCTATTCTGAATCCGAGGTGGTTGAACTCAGCGTGTTCGAGGTCACCGCAATGCAATGTGGGAGCCACAAATATGGTGCAAATTTCAAATAGCTTGCCGTCGAAACGATACCGGCCTATTTTATAACATTATTGCTACAGTATTTTGTAGGTGATGTGTTATTATAGTGACAAATTTGATCTCGGAGAGTTATATAACCCTGCTCCACTTCCTTGAATAACGGTATCGTTAATCCCTGTCTGTTTATAGTGGTCGTATACGGAATGCATATACTGCAATATCCATCGATATCGAAGGATATCAGTTCCGTATAATATGTGCGGCAAATAGCACTATTGGTCTGTTTATAGTGGCGACCAATACCGTATAAGATATACTTATACGCTAAATACCAGATAATCTGGCTCACTATAAACACGCTCAAAGTCTATGGCATTCAACGCTATTTATTGTTCTATTGTGTCCCAGCAGCTATGTCTGCCATTGAGGTGTAGCATGGGTGTAGGAATGCATGAAATTGGATGTAGGGGTGAAATTTTAAAGTTGATCCAATTATTCGCCAGCGAAGTGTTACATGTAATCCGATTATCACTTTGTCTATTAGAACGAAATGAGCGTATTTATTTGCCTTCAAAAGGTGAGTGATCCAGTTACCAAGGAGTTATGTAACCACTCCACTTTTAATCCAACTGATCTTTAATTGTTCCTTTGGTAAAAATAAATAAATAAATAAATAAATAAAAAGCCCACAAAAAACATACATTTGCAGGTTGAATTGTTCGTATATAGGTATGTTTTGAATAAATAACCCATGACCCCAGTATGAATAGAACAAAAAAGAAAGAAAGGAGAAAAAGAAAAGAAACTAGAAACCACAGTTGTGTTTGACCAAACACGAATATCTATGCCCTTGGCCCACACTCTCTCTAACACCCGACCAGACCATCACTCTCTTATACTCCACCAGACACTCACTCTCTCTAAAACACCACCAGACTGGACCACACTCTCTCTAATACCCCACCAGACCCTCACTCTCTCTTATACTCCACCAGACACTCACTCGCTCTAAAACACCATCAGGCTGACACATACTCTCTCTAATGCCCCGCCAGACCCCCACTCTCTCTTATACTCCACCAGACACTCACACGCTCTAAAACACCAACATGCTGACCCATACTCTCTCTAATACCCTACCAAGCCTTCACTCTCTCTTATACCACATCAGACCACCAATCTCTCTAAAACACCACCAGACTGGACCACCTTCGCTCTAATACCCCACCAGACCCTCACTCTCTCTTATACTCCACCAGACACTCACTCGCTCTAAAACACCACCAGGCTGACCCAAACTCTCTCTAATACCCCACCAAGCCATCGCTCTCTCTTATAATCCACCAGACACTCACTAGCTCTAAAACACCACCAGACTGGCACACACTTTCTAATACCCCACCAGACCCTCACTCTCTCTTATACGCCACCAGACACTCACTCGCTCTAAAACACCCCAGGCTGACCCAAACTCTCTCTAATACCCCACCCAGCCATCACTCTCTCTTATACTCCACCAGACACTCACTCGCTCTAAAACACCAACAGGCTGACCCATACTCTCTCTAATACCCCACCAAGCCTTCACTCTCTCTTATACTCCACCAGACACTCACTCGCTCTAAAACACCACCAGGCTGACCCAAACTCTCTCTAATACCCCACCCAGCCATCACTCTCTCTTATACTCCACCAGACACTCACTAGCTCTAAAACACCCCCAGATTGGCGCACACTCTCTCTAATACCCCACCAGACCCTCACTCTCTCTTATAATCCACCAGACACTCACTCGCTCTAAAACACCACCAGGCTGACCCAAACTCTCTCTAATACCCCACCCAGCCATCACTCTCTCTTATACTCCACCAGACACTCACTCGCTCTAAAACACCAACAGGCTGACCCATACTCTCTCTAATACCCCACCAAGCCTTCACTCTCTCTTATACTCCACCAGACACTCACTCGCTCTAAAACACCAACAGGCTGACCCATACTCTCTCTAATACCCCACCAAGCCTTCACTCTCTCTTATACTCCACCAGACACTCACTCGCTCTAAAACACCACCAGGCTGACCCAAACTCTCTCTAATACCCCACCCAGCCATCACTCTCTCTTATACTCCACCAGACACTCACTAGCTCTAAAACACCCCCAGATTGGCGCACACTCTCTCTAATACCTCACCAGACCCTCACTCTCTCTTATAATCCACCAGACACTCACTCGCTCTAAAACACCACCAGGCTGGCCCAAACTCTCTCTAATACCCTACCAAGCCATCACTCTCTCTTATACTCCATCAGACCCTTACTCTATCTGAAACACCACCAGACTGGAGAATACCCCTTTAATCCCAAAACATTGTGTCCCTTTAAGCGGTTAACCTCAGTAACCCCATTGTACGTCTTGGCGTATATTTGAAGCCTTCATCATTGCAAATACAGGTAGCTACCAAAATGCTACCTATTGCGATACACTGTGTTAACCGGTCGTACCTATTTTGCTTTTTAAAGCATATGAACTTTGACCTCTGGGGTTGCGGCTAGCATAGCATACTTCTAGGGTCATAGGCCATCATTGTACCAAGTATGAACCCTGAGGGCGCTATAGTAGTTGAGCTAGAGCTGTTTGAAATTTTACACATATTGCCCCCTGTAGCCCATGACCTTTGACCTTTGGGGTCGGGGGTACCCTAGGATGTATCTAGGGGTCATGGGCCATCATTGTACCAAGTATGGGCCCCGAGGCTACTTTAGTTCTTAAGCTAGAGGAGTGCAAAGGACTGATCTTGAGAAGGAGGAGAAGGAGAAGGAGGAGAAGGAGAAGGAGAAGCCGAAGACTAAACACAACAAATACAATATCTATGCCCCGTTGCACGGGCATAGATAAAAACAAAACAAAATAAAGCAAATAAAAAACAATAAAGAAACAAAATGAAAAACAAAGATTAAATCTATCAAGAAAAGCTCAAACCCCAAAATAAAAATAAAGCAACGGAAAAGTTTATAACGAGCCTCGAACTCCTGCTCAGTTCGCTCTTCTTATGATGATTCAAAGTCTGTCGCTTTACCAACTGAGCTAATGAAGTTAACACACAAATTTGTAGGTTTAATTGTTCGTATATAGCTATGTGTATCGATGATTTGCTCAAAACCCTTTACACTTTTGTCACTTTTGTGGATGGCGCTGTTCATTTTTTTTTTTCGTTTATGCACGTTTTCAAAGCCCTCGATAGTAAGCACATGTGCCAACTATCGAGTGAATACGGTTTGTAAATGTTTACTCCAGTAGTGTTTTATATTATTTGTTTTTTGTTATTTTTTTCTTTTTTTTTTTTTTTTTTACTTTGTAAGTGAAAAAAAAAAATTCAAATCTTTATATAAGCCGTCAGAAACGAAATGCACGCTACAGGAAGCAAACTTTTTTTTTTTGCCTTATGTTTTGATGAATCAAAAGTATTGGATTCAAAACTACAGATGATAAAATGTTGATGCTTTACATCAAGAGCTGCGATGCTACTAATATCTATAGGCCTTCATACAGTGGAGTAGCTAGAACTTTTTTAAGGAGGAGGAAAAGGGGGTACAACTTCAGGCAACTTTGATTAAAAAGGACTATAAGCAAGTACAAAATGCCTACAAATCTTAAATATCAGGACAGCCAGGATCCCACTGGGTGAGCATGGGGGGGGGGGGTAAAAGTGGTAAATTTTGCATGATTAATTTTTTGCTTTGCCATTTTTTAACCGTTTCCCTTGTTTTTTTAATTTGTGATTCTAAGTTTCCTTCCATTGACTTATTCACAAAAGGAATATATTTGTGGGTTGTTATTTTTGCAGTAGAAGCTTGGAATGCAAAAAACATGAAAATAAATGTAGCGTGAAAATGTCCACTTTTACAGTATTGTTATGTAAAACAAAAACATGGTTCATATAGACCTAGAGTCCTATTTAAAACCACAACATATGGTGCCTGACATTGTATTGAAAATTTGATTTTGATATTATATTCGTAATTAGCACTTAGCAGGCATTAAAAGTCCAGTGATTTGAAATGACTTTTATAATTATCTGTCCAAAATATGATCACATTTCAAAAACTTTGTGTCTAAATTTTAATTCAACTCATTTCCAGATATTGGGATGATTGTGCGATTTCTTTTTCAATCACTTTTTTTAGAAGAAACTTTAAATTTGGACAGTATCAAGGACATTTTATATTTTGTTATTCACTCATTTTATTTATTTATTAAATGCATATTTTATTACAAACAAGAAGTATTTCCATTTAAATTCAGTCTAAAAATGCACAATTTTTTATCATGAAATGATCAAGCATTTGTCAATACAAACCTTTTCGAAATGGAGGGATGGAAGAAGAGCACATGAAAAAAAGATTGACCCACAGACCCTCCAAATTTTTGTCTTGGAAAGGCAACCAAACAATTTTTTTTTTTTTTTTTTTGGTTTTATTTCATCTGGCCAGCAAGAGACGTCAGATTTCACTTTACTTGGGACCCCATCGGAAATAAGCTTGCCTTTTCTGCGGGCTTAATGGGTTTATCCTGGCTTGTCATTTAAAAAAAATTGTCTGTGTGTCCTGATCCCAAATAAATGGCTTTGTGGCTCGATTTAATTAAACTTTGATTAATTTGTCACATTCATGTGCTTTGTAATGATTTTTCTGTCTCTATCATTTGTTATTCTAATGATCTTGCCAAATAAAAAACAAACAAACACATTGCTTTAATCATAGGCGTAGATCCTGGGGGATATTTTGCCAGGGGGGATGGTCCATACACTCACCCCCTCAATGTTGATGCCTGTAAGTGGGTTTTTGACCAAACTAACCTCATATTTGGCCATTTTAGCCCCCAAAGTCCAAAACTTTTTGCGCTTCGCACGAATTTATTGCGCTTCAACCATATTTCACCAGTTTTGCTTCAATATGGCAACAAATTTTTTACCATAAACTTATTTGGTCGCCAAAAAGTGCTGGATTCACATTACTTCAAGAAATTTTTTCCAACCCCATCCTCCCCAATGTCAAAAAGAAATCTATGCCACTGGCTTTAATGATAAAAGATGTTATTTTAAGAATCACCTTGCATCAGCCTCAAGGTCATCAAATTGAAGTCGAAATTAACATCATCTCAGTCAATAGTATCTTTGGTCTAGTGCTGAGTGAAATTGTAATAAAAGAATTTGATTATTGTCAACATCATAGTGTTAGATAGTAAAGGGCTATTCCAATTGAAAAACACACTGCCCAAAATCTTCCACAGGGGGTGTATGAATTTCAAATGGAAGTAGCACATTAAATTTCATACACCCTCTGAGAAAGATTCAACCTGAATCTTCCACAGAGGGAGGGTGAGTTTGAAATGGAGCTACCAAATGTGCTACTTCCGTTTGAAATTCATACTCCCCCTGTGGAAGATATTTCCAAATTCTTGTACAGGAGTAGTGTGGATTATAAATGGAATAGCCCAATATGAAGGGATAACATTCTTACTTTAAATGTTATTTTGACCACTACACTCAAATACAAAATCCACAAAATTACACACCCTAGCTGTAAAAATGTTGTGTAGTGTAAAAGTTAAAATTATACTCTCTACTTTTTTTTCTACTTTTTCTCACCATTATCAGATTATTTTGCCATATTATAAACTGAACACAAAATTGTCAGGGCTTAAATAATATCAAAAGGTTCTAGTGAGTAGTGACTTGATTATTTTGCATGCATGATGCTGGGTGACTTTGAATTTGATAATCAATCTTGCAGTGACCAGTGGTGCACAGCGTCATCATCCCTATATCTTCGTGTCAAAAATTGCCGTGATAGTACGGCAAATCCTCTTGTTTTTCAAAAGCTACGTATGCCGATTTTGTTCGAGATAGGCCTAGCGACTCAGGCTAAGCATACCATTTACACGATAACAGATACCACAGAGTTTCTATTCTACATGTTTTTACGATTTGCGCATGCTCAGTACCCCATATGATGTTGCCATTACAAGAAAATTCGATTTGTTGTCAGGTTTTGTTTTCAATACACTAACTGGATATTCAATACACTCAGCGGCGATTGCTGTTGTCTTTATATGCATATATTTTACTGCATTTTATACATAACGATTTTTAAATCGTACATTAAAAATGTGATATATTCAACTGTTTGAGAATTATAATCATATAAAGTTCAAATCCACGTGCTGTATAGAATATTAAATCACAAGTCTATACAATGCACTATATCGAGACACTATGCAATTTTCTTTATCTGCGTCAATAATAGAATATTGATTTAAATAGAATTGAATACATCATTTTGAGTTTGTAGTTTATCACTGAGCGATCTAGCGATCGATTCCAGGCTAATCAGATAGGACTCCTTTTCTTGCGTTCGGTGATATGCCAATCGCCCGTCGCTCACCAACGGAGTAAAGTTGCAGGGAAAAATATTTATAATACAGGGTGTCGACACTGTGTGGTGTACAGGTGGGCAGATATTTTGCAGCATAAAGTATTACAAATAAATAATTATTTTTCTGACTTGAAATATTCTACTACTTTAAGTACATTATGCACAAAATGTTGTTCTTACACATGACAGCATCCCTGCAGTCAGACATATGGATTTTTGAGCAATTCCAATTGAGTTTATCAGCAGTTACACATTGAGAAGTAGAAATAATAAAACTGTCAAACTGACCAACCCTTTCTTCAATCATGGATGGTCAAAAGCTACAAACAAATTAAAGCCTTAATGTACGATTTCCTTCAAATTTTGATTTTGATATTCTGTATTCAAAATGTTGAAATAATATTAGTAATAACTGACGGTAAGGGTTGATGTCCTTTTTAGGTCGAAATAACAAGGTAAAGTGAAAGAAACCCCACTGGTAATTTTGGCCATTTAACACACAGTTCTATGGGAGGACATATTATCATAATTTTTAAATTATGATAATATGTCGAACTTTGCTCTGTTGACCTACAAAGACAACAAATTTGGCTGATTCCATTTAGGTGCAAGTTGGGACATGTGTAAACATTACAAAATATGCAAAAAAAAATCAGGTTTGAAAAAAATTAACCAATTTCAAGATCGTACATTATGGCTTTAAACATCTCTCATATGCCACCGTCAATTTTTTTTGCTTTATCCACATTTATACATTTTGTTACTGTCTGCAAGATTTTATATTTTAGGATGCTATATTAAAATGACGTTTTACCACTACTGAAAAGGAAGCACTCTTTTGCATCCAAACATTTGCTACTTTCCTGATCCTGACATGATCATGCAGCAGAATATTCTTAACAAGACTTTATTTTTAGAATATTATTAGAGTGAATTTTACCGCTGCTAAAAAGGAAGCCACATGCTCTTTGAACGCTTTTGTATTATTCAAATATATTTTGCTACTTTTCTGAAAATCCTGCAGTAGAATATTTGTGCAGTAACAAGACTTTATTTTTAGAATATTATCAGAATGAAATTTTACAACTACTGAAGGAAGCCACATGCTCTTTGAATGCTTTTGCATTATCCAAATATATTTTGCTACTTTCTACAAATTCTGCATAAGCCTTGACAGGGTTGTAATTCTTCAGGATTTTTCCTGATTTCAGGATTTTTTGTGGCCAAAATTTACACAATTGTATTGATTTTCAACCCATTTTGTGGTATTTTACAATTCACACTATTTTCAGTATTTTTTACTACTTTCACAGGATATTTCACAAGATTTGATTCAAACCTCTGAGTACAATACTCTTGTAGTAGCTTGAGTTCATTTTAGAATGCTATACTTGTATATTGCATTAATAATATGAAAGGCTATATATTCATTATAATTATGAAAGGTTAGATTCCCTTGTATAAGGGTGTTGAAACAACACTTCTTGTTTGTAGTATATAATGCTCTCATTGAAATCAACTTGACGATGCAGGCCAAGCGAGACATTCTTGTTGTTTAATACTGCTGTTACTATGGCAACATCCAAGGCTATATTAAAGTATCCTACCTTTAATGGATGGTGGATGACGTTGCAAAATTGTTTCATTTTTGATTTTGTATTTTTCCTCGTAAACAGTACAATAATAATAAAAATTGTCAAGTAATCTTTTGTAGGTCAAATTCAATTATAGTAATCTTTACAGGTAGTATTATAGATATTATTATCTTAGTTTTAGGTAGAAAGCTTTTTAAACCTTTAATATTAAATTAAAATTGATAAAGTCATTGATAAAGTCATCTTATGTAGATGACATTTGTTGATGAAGTCTTAAGTGGGAGTATTTGATGAAGTAATTGTAGATAACATTCATAAAATAATCTTAGGTAGATAGCACAAATCGATCAAATTATCTGATGTTGATGGCATTGATTTATTGAGGAAGTTATCTTAGGTAGATAGCAGTTGCTGATGAAGTCGTCTTTGGTAGATAGCAATTGCTGATACTCATCTTAGGTAGATAGCATTAATTGATGAAGTCATCTTATGTTGATGTTATTTGTTGACAAAGTCATCTTAGAGTGATGAAGTCATATTTTATGTACATACATAGCTTTTGATAAAATCATCTTTGGTAGATAGCATTTAATGAAGTCATCAAATAGGTGGATAGCTTTTATTGATGAAGTGTTCTTTTATAAGTAGATAGTTTTTTGTTGATGGAATCATTTGATAAAATCATCTTTGGTAGATAGTTATTGATGAAATCATCTTTGATAGATAGCATTAATTGATGAAGTCATGTTAGGCTAATCATTATTGGTGAAGTTATCTTGGGTATATATCATTTATTGATGAAGTCATCTTATATGTAGATAGCATTTGCTGATAACGAGGTCATCTTAGGTAGATAGCATTTATTCAAAGCCATCTTATGTATGTCATGCTGATGAAGTCATTAACACTACAGGTTACTCTACAGCATAATTATTTGAGATGTACAAGTATAATTTTACTATTCAGGGTTTCCGCGGTCCTTGAATTTGAGTCCTGGAAAGTCCTGGAAATTTGCACAAGTCCTTGAAAATTGGAATTTTACCTAAAGTATAATTTTGACAAAATTTGGGGAGTGGAGAGGAGCTGTGATTAATATATGCCGCATGGAGAGCCGCATGATTTTTGTGTTGTGGTAAGTCCTTAAAAATCATGCTTTTGGACCTTGAAAGTCCTTGAAAAGTCCATGAATTTTAAAGGCTTCAAGGTGCAGGAACCCTGATTTATTATTTTTCCATGGAAATGAACCATATGGCAGCATTACTGTAATCATTTGTTCAACCACTTGACATTTAATTACCATTATAATTATAATTAAGACCAGTGATGGTAGAGATGTATTTGCATTATTTTAAGTCAGTGAGGCATGCCATATATTATTGCTTCCTTTTGTATTAAAACAAATGAAAAATATCACCATACTGAGAACAAGGTCAAATGCAATTTCTGTGTGTTGTGTATTGAAATTAGCAGATGTTTGTGGGGTTTTGGTAAGATCATTATTTGTTTATTCATTGTTGTTTTGTTTTGTTTTGTTTTTTCACGGTAGTGAAATGATGCCACTTTCCCCCACATCTCATATGCAGTTTATCCCTTACATATCCTGTGTCATGAATAGGTATGTAGCCCACCAGCCCTGTGGTTAAGAGTCTAGGAAATAATTCCTAATATCTCATACCCTAGTTTGTATGCCTTTATCTAATCTTGCCACACATGACAACTTACTAATTAGCCCTAACCCGGAAAAGAGTCTGTCCAGGAGTAGGAATTTTTTAGCCTTTTTTAGAAACATGTTTACAATTGGTTTATAGCCATCGCATGCTGACAATACACATAACTGATTGGTTAATCAAAACTAGCAGGGTCATGGCCAGGCCTGATTACAAAGTAAACATATTCTGTATAGAAAACTGTGCAGCAAGCGATTTACTTCAGAAAATTACTACATTGCACAAAACTAAGTCCATTATCTATACTCTATAGTTAATTGAATGTTAGCTAATGTTTATTGACTCTTGTAATAACCCATGTGTAGGCCTATAAACCTGTATAATATTGGTGTTCATACATATGACCCTGACAAAAGCTAGCAAGAGCAAGCTGTGTAATTATTTTGTTTACTTGTGATAAGATACAATTTTCTTCGTAGTTATACACAAATCCGACGGGAGCTGTTTCTACTCCTCAACCGTGGGTGGCGCTGTTGCGTCCGCCATTGCCGGGGGCCATTTCGCGCTTGATTCAAGTTCACGTGCACGCTGTATGTTCACTTTTCTTCTGTTTTAAGCTATTTTAATCAGGTTAATACTACCATTTTTTTCATGATTAGGTCTACCTTATTTTGAGGAGCTGTGGTCGGAACGTTTTTTGAGCAATTATATTGATGCTCAACTTTAGGCCTGGCATGCTAGGCCTTGGGCCTGGCATGCTAGGCCTTGGGCCTGACTAGTCATTTATTTTTGGTTGGTAGGCCTACTCGGCATTGACACGGTAGCCGACCCTAGCATAACTTCGCCGGCTCTCACAACCGATATTGGCATGTTGGTAGTGTTATTTTAGACAAGGTTTAACTTCAAGTGTGGGATCTAGAGGTAGGATTCATTCATGATTTATCAAATAAACGATCGAAGCATATACTCGGGCCCATGGGCCTACAATAAAAAACGTAACACGTTTTGTGAGAGCAAAAAACAGGGTTAAATGCGGGTCATGGAATTTTGCTTTTTCATTTTCCAGGCCTGCAAAGTCATGGAATTCAGAAAATCTCTTGAAAGTCATGGAATTTCACAATTTGCTCCACCAAAAAGTTTCTCTGATTAATACTATCATTTTAAACCAAAAATGGTAATTAAATTAGCTTTTTCATTACCCTTTTCCGTGTTTTTAAAATCCGTTCCGATTGTTAGGCCTACTTTCTAAATCGGAAAGTGAAATCACGCATTTACCGGCCAGCACCTGCTGCTGATAGGGTAAATTATGCACAGAAATTATGCCGCCACTTGCCCACTATTCCGTCGTCTGAAGGTATTTAGTTAACTATTAAGCTATTTTGGTGCAAAATAATAGGCCTACAAGATGATTTCCGACATCGTTTTTGTGATCCGACTTTCGGATCATGCATGAATGCACATTAATTTTTCTATTTAATATACCTAAAAGATGATTTCCGAAATAATACCATATCCCGGTCAACCTCTCATGTCTAATAATTTTGTTACTAATGTCATTTTACCATACCCCTGTCAACCTCTCATGTCTAATAATTTTGTTAGTAATGTCGTTTTACCATACCCCTGTCAACCTCTCATGTCTAATAATTTTGTTAATAATGTCGTTTTACCATATCCCGGTCAACCTCATGTCTAATAATTTTGTTAGTAATGTCGTTTTACCATATCCCGGTCAACCTCTCATGTCTAATAATTTTGTTAGTAATGTCGTTTTACCATATCCCGGTCTCATGTCTAATAATTTTGTTAGTAATGTCGTTTTACCATATCCCGGTCAATCTCTCATGTCTAATAATTTTGTTAGTAATGTCGTTTTACCATATCCCGGTCAACCTCTCATGTCTAATAATTTTGTTAGTAATGTCGTTTTACCATATCCCGGTCAACCTCTCATGTCTAATAATTTTGTTAGTAATGTCGTTTTACCATATCCCGGTCAACCTCTCATGTCTAATAATTTTGTTAGTAATGTCGTTTTACCATATCCCGGTCAACCTCTCATGTCTAATAATTTTGTTAGTAATGTCGTTTAACCATATCCCGTCAACCTCTCATGTCTAATAATTTTGTTAGTAATGTCGTTTTACCATATCCCGTCAACCTCTCATGTCTAATAATTTTGTTAGTAATGTCGTTTTAACATACCCCTGTCAACCTTTCATGTCTAATAATTTTGTTAGTAATGTCGTTTTACCATACCCCTGTCAACGTTTTACCATACCCCTGTCATTTCATGTCTAATAATTTTGTTAGTAATGTCGTTTTACCATATCCCGGTCAACCTCTCATGTCTAATAATTTTGTTAGTAATGTCGTTTTACCATATCCCGGTCAACCTCTCATGTCTAATAATTTTGTTAGTAATGTCGTTTAACCATATCCCGGTCAACCTCTCATGTCTAATAATTTTGTTAGTAATGTCGTTTTACCATATCCCGGTCAACCTCTCATGTCTAATAATTTTGTTAGTAATGTCGTTTTACCATACCCCTGTCAACCTTTCATGTCTAATAATTTTGTTAGTAATGTCGTTTTACCATATCCCGGTCAACCTTTCATGTCTTATGATGTCGTTTTTGTTGCAAATTGGTATACGACATCAGTATTGATCAAATGAATGTTGACGCAATGATACTTTAGTTGTTGTTTAGATAAGAGTAGGGCCTACTAATTTCCTGCGGCGCTATAAATTTAGTTTCTCTCAAATCTTCTGATCGTTAAATGTAGATTAGCCTACGAGGGTATGGTCCTAAGATTCCTTCTCATGTGCTTTTGAAATTAATTATAATGTATTCGGTACTAGCTTTTTACTAAGGGTTCTACTGCCTTTAAAAACGGATGCGACAGCAACGACACTTGAAATATATGGTAATTAAATTAGCTTTTTCAGATGACTTTCAGATGGTTCATGCACATTAATATTTTTTATTAACTAGACCTATCTAGGGCCTAACTGCTATACACATGCTATGTCGTCTGAAGGTATTTAGTTAACTAAATTTATTTAGCTCTATTGGTGCGAAATAATAGGCCTACAAGATGATTTCCGACATCGTTTTCGTTTCGACTTTCAGATCATGCACACACTTTTTTTTTTTTTATTTTTAATATAGGCCTAGACCTACAAGATGATTTCCGAAATAATTTGTGACATGATCAAGGGGAATGAGTCGGATGTCGCTAATATTGTTTTTGAGATATTGGCAAAAACAGTGTTCAAATTCTTTTGTTTTGTATTGTTTTCAGTCATTGATAAATTGCTCATAACTCGGTAACCATACGTCCGATTTTGATGGAGTTTGCATCAAAATGTAGCATTAATTTGTAAACAGCTAGAAAATGATGCAAAAAACTTCTAATTGAAAATTGCCGATAAGTGACTCATCCCCCTTGATCATGTCACATTTACTTCAGACTTTCAGATGGTTCATACACATACTTTTTATTAATTATCTAACCGGGCTATCTAACTGCTACACATGCTTTGTCGTCTGAAGGTATTTAGTTAGAAGTAATACAAGATAATTTCCGACATTAATATTAACCATGCATAGACAACTGGTATACATATCCAGTAGGCCTACAGAGTTTTCTAATCAACATTAGCACTATTTTTTTGTTGTTGTTGAAAACATGCCCTAACAAAACCCGATGTTAGGCCTATAGCTTCTGGTGGGTGGTCCACCTGAATCAATGAATTGTTAGTTTATGCATGAGTCATGTAACTTAAAGCCAGTGCAAAAGTTTTAAAAATGCTTCGTGCATAGTTGAATATGGGAACGTGGACATTTTTTAAAAATGTTAGGCCTATAACTTGAAAATGGAGCCTCTTTGAAAATTGTTTTGAAAAAATAAATGCCAGTTTTCAACGTGAAGGTGGTTGAACTAATGCATATTTTGAAAGTAGAGTGCCCCTTAGCATGGTTAGGGTTTTGAAGTACACAAATAGTACAATTGTATGAAAATGGTTGGTGCATTATATAGGCCTACTAGAGAAAGTCATGGAATTCTTTAATTAAAGTCATGGGAAGTCATGGATTTTTTTGCTCATGAAGTGTAACCCTGCAAAGATTTGCCGTCCGGACTTTTTCAAAAATCAGTGAGGCAGTCCCTTATTATTTGTTATTTATAGGCCTATATTGTTTTTTTACCATTCATTTCTGTGTAAAATTGCAATTGCAAAGGCTTTGGCAACACATAAACGGGAAGGCCCCTAATACTCTTTGTTTCCCCAAAGCCCTAGGCCTACCCCTAGCTTGAAGAGCGTGTTATAGGCCTACATGTTTATAAATGGTAAGCAAGAACTTCTAAACATGTCTTTTCATTGCAACAATTTTAGAAACAAAGAAAGAGACCAAAGAAGAAAAAATAACAAAAATATTTGAAAATCTTCAAAAATCGGGCAGGGACGTTATTTATTTTCCAATTGGCCTTATCGGGAAGTAGGCCTACCGCATCGGACTTTCAATTCCTCGCCGAAGAAAATCGTCAGTCAAAGATCGATAATTTTCTTGTTCGTTTGTAGCTTCTTAATTAAAAGCATTCATCATTTGCATTTTTTTTAAAGTTTAAAACTCTACTTCTGATGAAAATGTTGCGATATTTTATAGGCCTACTACTTAAAAGTTAAAACTATTTTCAATAAACCTGTAGGCCTATCCGGTTCTTTAAGCCTTTAACACTTTTCATACGGACGAAATAAGCTTTTGTTTACAATATTTAGGCCTACGCTACGGCGAAAAAAAGATGCATAAATTCACTTTTTTGACAAGTAAATTACCTTGAAATTCTAGTTTTGGCCAGTCTTGAACATCATCTGCCTAAGCAGCCATGGCAATTTGATGATGGTGACAGTGAAGTGAACTTAGTGAAGCATATCCAATGTATTGTTGTTGTTTGCTTATGCTATGCTACACAAATGGCCCCCGTAATGGCCCCCCGTAATGGCGGCGATGTAAGAGGGCGCCCTTTCGAGAGTGCTCGCTCGGATTCTTCTATAGCCAAATTTGTTTCTTAGTACCGTAGGTGACTTAATAAAAATTCCTTTAAAAAGGAATGGGCGCCAATATGTGAGCTTGGTCGTGATGTGGTAAATTTCATGGTGGTTAGATTTGGTATTATTATCTCTTGCAAACCCGGGGACACCTCATTATAGAAATCAGACCTGTCGATAGGTTGTAAGAGGGGATAGCCTTTTCCAGGCATGAATTGGGCCATATATAAAGAAAGTTTTGCTACTTTGCAACGCAATAAAGACCTAAATGCAAAACAAGATCCTGTAGGTGGCTCCCGAGGTGGCTTAAAAACTAAATGCAAAATGAGGTTTTTAAAAATATTGTTTTCAGAGTCAAGACGCAGGTATCATTATTAAGCCTCATATCACTTATTTATTGTCGAATAAGTGCAGAGTAGGTTAGATATGAATACCGGTATTGAATGTTAGACCAAAGTAGCTCAAAGTACATGTACTATACACCTGATCCGTGAACTTGTCTTTTTTAAAGACAAATTCTCGTTGGTCAGTTTTTTCATTTATTTGTAGTAGCTAGCTATGGTTTGGCTTTTTTTCAACCGTGAACAACATGTTGAAAAAGCACCTACTGTTGGCACTCAATTTTTGTGTATTATGTACTCCAGATACTTGAAGTCAATGGCGGCACTACGGGGAGGGCATTTCCCTCCCCATATTTTTCTTAACGCCCTAGTTTGCCCCCCCCCACTTTTGAGGCAAAACCCACAAAATTATGTAAATTTATAAGTTATATTTTGGAATTACAAGACCGTCATTATAATAATAATAATAATAAAGACATTTTTAAAATGGCAAAGGCGACCTCTAGGCGCTATAAAAACAGGTTTTAAAACAACAGCAATATACATTTTGCAACTAAATTATATAAAAGTACATATAAAAGTAATAAATTATATATAACAGATAAAAGCATAGAGAGAGGATTATGCTTGCCTGTGATAATTTGCTACAATAGAAATACACAACAAATACAATACACAGCATGCAAATGAAACCAATATCTTGATTTAAGAGTGAGTGTAGCTCCATATAAATTATATAAAGTGTAATTGGTTGCCGTGGAAACAGGCGAGTCAAGGAGAAAACAGAAAATTGTGTTATTGAAGCGGTCTGTGAAGCATTTCAAGGTCGATCTTATAGAATTGATGAAAACCCTCCTGTTTTGATATTTAAAGACGCCATCAGTGACTGATCCACAGGAAAGTGTATATATATTTGAAATTGGCACATTTTAAACTTTATTCATTGCATTTTTACATGCATACTGAATTCCACAGCCCAGTGCACACAATGCTGATTGGGCAGATTGCAGTTTTCCTGTAGCAAATAAAACATAACACTCAGTCTTTTCTTGACATACAAGGGAAAGAAGAACCATACATTCCAAGGGGGGCACATCAAAAAATTTTGTTTGGTATGTTCCCCCGGAATTTTGAGATGGTGGGTCTTTGGAAGCTGATGGCGTACCGGTAAAAGGGGGTCTTTTGGAGCTGCGAACAAGTAAAATGGGGAGTTTTGGAGCTGCAAACAGTCAAAATCAGGGGTCTCTCTTGGCATTCTGGTTGAAAAACACTTGCAAAAAACTACTAGAAATATGAGGAATGTGCAATTTTGGGATCTTTTAAAGCTGAATTGCCAAAATCAAGGCTCTTTCGGAGCTCTATTTTGTTCAAATATAGGTTTTTTTTGGAGCGACAAAATCCAAAAAGGGGGGTCTTCCAAATTGCACATCCCCGTATACCTTGAAACAGGAAGAGCCCCTCCGGGATTTCATGATAAATGTAAATAATTATGAAAGGGAAGAAACATCAGCAGTGTAAATTTGAAGCTCTGTTTTTAAAATCATAGACTGGTTAAATTGTGTGCAGTTGCAAATAAATTCCTGTGGGGGAGGCTCTTAACACAAATGACCATACGGTACGGGAATACTACCCTGGAAAGACCCCTGTTTTTGGATTGCAATTTTTTTAATCTAAAAAAGTCATCAACCCTGGTAAAAGACCCCTAAATTATTCATTCCTCACATTTCTGTTTTTCCCAGGTGATTTTCAACCTGAAAGCCAATAAGGACCCTTCATATTGGCAGTTCGCAGCTTCAAAAAAAAACCTTTTACCAATACGCCATCAGCTCCCAAAGACCCACCATCAACACATTCTGGGGAGGGGGGATTGTGGGGCACATAACCAAAAATTGATGATGTGCTCCACAATTCCTCCAATTATATTGACTAAACTGTGTTATCTCATGTAATTATTTTTACTCAGTGGCGTGGCGTGGGTCATCATATGGGGGGCACCGGTCTGATTAGGGGCACAAGCTGTTTTTAAGCAATTTTCCTATGGAATTTTTAAATTTTGCACTCGATTGGGGGGCACATGCCCCTATGACGCTACTCCACTGATTTTTATATAAAAATAAATATATTTTCTATTGAAAGGTGAAATTAAATAATGTTTTCTATCTTTAGCCTATTTTGTGTGTTTTATTATTAAGCACATTGCCAAAATGCGAAACACTTTGTCACAAAAATTCACTTGATATACTACCCCGTAGTCCACTTGCCCATTGTGCATACTCTAGATATTGTATTTAAGCTTAAAACTCTGATTTAATTAATGTGTGCACAATTGATAGATTTTCACATCTGTTCTTTTCAGTCACCCTACTCCCTCTGTTTGTTAGCTTCCCAAGTGGACTACTGACTTTGGATTGCGGTCAGAGATGCTTAACACGGCTGTCTATGAGCTTCTATGGATGAGATTGTCGGAAATCTGGCCTACTAAAATTGGCCATGATGTAATGCATCTTTAAATGGATCTGGCTTGTGATTGGTCGCCTGATTTCGTTATGGTTTAAATCCTCCGGTACCTGTCATTACCATTAATAACTACATGGTACACAAGTATGTGGCCTACCCCGCCTTTGTGTTGTGTAATTGCATGAACGCGTCAATAAGTGCATGAACGCGTCTTGTGTTTGCTTGCGGTTAAATTTGATTGATAAACAAGTATGATTGACAGTGTGAGTCTTAGGGACTTTGCCCGTTCAAAATCCTGTTTAAAATTGAAAGTCCATAGTCTATTTTTAACATGGAATTTTGCGATTAATAAACTGGCAGATTCTAAAATCAGAATTGTTCAGTATTGAAGTGCCAATACCATTATGACATTATGATATGTTGCATTCAATAATATAAGCCTACGTTACACTTTACTTTTACTGTCACTAATATAATTATATAAACTTTTTAATAACAATTTTATACTAGTATTTTGATGTAATTAATATCAGTATAATTTCGAATGCGTTCATCATGATTAACATCAAAAATAGACTATGGCATAGTCTAGTCATCTAACAGCATTTCTGATTGGTATATAACTTGATATGCTCATTTCAATTGCCAATTATGTCTAGGCTTTAAACTATTTATGGTCAAACTTGCATTTGCAGATGATCTTATTAATACCCTCCTTGATTGGTTCAAAATTGGACATAATATTCATTTTGGCCAATCGGCAGGTAGTTCTCATGGGGTTAAGAAATCAGAGCATGCTGACCTGCTTTCATTTTTGCCTAAATTAGTTCAGACCACTTATTGACTGAAAGAAAACTGTTGGAAATTTATCAAAACAATGCATAATTTGTGCTTTGTCATTGCTCATCGTTGATTGTAGATTTGTTTCCCCTGAACCATATGGTGCGTACTTTGACACACAAGTTCGTTCAGGCATTAAAGGCCCTATCATTGATCCCCAGAAAGTGTAAAAATATTTGAAATTTGTGAGAGTAGCTTAAATGTTAATGATATATATATATATATCTATAAAATACATAAAACAACGTAATTATGTTATAACAGCATGATTTATTACTCGGAGTTTCACGCCTAAAACGGCGATCATCAGATAAATAGCTGAACACTGAACTTTCTAAAGACAAAACAAATAAATTCAACGCTTGAATTTATTTGTTTTGTCTTCACTAGAAAAGTTACAGTTCAGTGTTTAAAAGCTATTTATACTGATGATCGCCGTTTTTAAACATCGCGCGAGTAATAAATCATGCTGTTATAACATAATTACGTTGTTTTATGTATTTTATTACATGCTCTACTATCTAATAGTATCGAGCACTATCTTCAGCTGTTTTGATTAACTATATATTATATATATCTATACATATCTGACAAGGTTAATTTATTTGTTTGACAAACTTTTATTTATTTATTTTTATTTATAACATTTGGCACAAGGCTAGGCAGATCCAATATTGATTACACAATAAATTGAAGGATTGCCCTTACATTAAAATCAGAAAACATTACTAGAAAATACATATAATCAATACAGAATAAAATAAAACAAAACATAAATATGTGAACTGGTTAGAGGAGGTGGGACTGGATGGCCAATTTGAAGGCCTGGAGGGAAGAAGCATTGACAATAGCTTCAGGGATATAATTCCAGATGGAGGAGGCAAACGGATAAAATGATCTCTGGGACAATGAAAGCCGGCGGAAAGGAACTTGAACAGCGCTGGAATTGAGGTTTCGTAGACCGGGTCTGGGATGAGGCTGGAAAGGGTTGGGAGAAGAACAAAGATTGGCAAAGATTTTAAATAAGTGACACAGAGAAGCAACATCACGACGCTTACTAAGAAGAGGCAGGTCGGAATCCAATAGAAGGTCCTCATGGGAAAGAATTCAAGACTGAGTAGTGGATGCCGGCGCGATATCCAACGATAAAAATATTGGCCAGTCCATCCATTATGACACGATATTGGATAGGCAAAAGACAAAATCATATCTTTTATTCTCATTCTTATTCAGTTTTAATGTAATTTTTGGGAGAAAAACTGGCTTTTTTCAGAAAAAAATAAAGTTACTTTTGTGAGGACACCCCCGTTGTTTTAAATGAACGAAACCATCACGAACATCTAAGCCGCCAATCGCGTTCTTAGTTCTCGCGACGTGTATTACGCTGAACGCATTATCGCTACGATCATTGAGGAGCAACAAGCGTGCATTGCCGTTCGCGTGCAGCAGCGCAGCGCCTGACTAATATCACTATCAACTATTGTGAGATATTATACACCTGAAAACCAATCAAATTACGTGAATTCTTTACAAGACGCACCCATTGAATAAGAATAATAATTATTGTCTCTGTGTCTCATTATTTGTTCAGGGTTTGTTTTCTCTGCCCCAAGTGGTCTTCATCGAGGTGCGAGTGTACTTTGACACACAAGTTCATCCAGGCATTCAAGGCCCTATATCAGTGAACAGAGCATATTTTGAAGTTCATTCAACCCTTTCATCTCGACATTTTCTTATATTTGGCAAAAATAATTTTTAACATTTTAAATATGAAATAGTTTCTTACTGGCTGACAGGGTTATTCCGGGAAGGGTTCTTCAAATAACAGTAATTTTATACATGTTATATGGGGTTGTACCACACAGAATCATGCTGACTTTCTCTATTCCTATTATATAGAAGTAATTTCCAAGCTCCAAATTGTTATATAAAATTGGATCGATTGAGCCTATGTTTATCATTGGTCGAGCTATGAGTTTTGAAATATTGGACGAGATGTAGTCGAGTCCAATATTTTAAAACTCATAGCCCAATAAATATTGGGCGTAAAGCATCCAATTTTATCATTATTATATGTTGGATCCAATATTTTCACACATGCACTTGGGATTCATCAAAACATAATAATGTTAAAAATTGGGTGCTTTTGAAGACAAAATACACAAAATGTACCCAATTCATGTAATCTGCCGAGTTAAGGTGGTACTACACCCCCTGATAAATTTTGCGACTACGGTGACGTGTCATGTCAAAAGCAGACACTTTTGGGCAGGTTATCAATTTTGATATTTTGACATATCTTATATATAGAGATATTTTGCTCCACAACGCCGTTTTCCCCAATGAAATCAGACATTCCTAAGCGAAGATATTGAGTTTGTAAGTTATGGTATTATAAAATTGCATATTGAGATATCGGCCTTTAAAAATATTATTGACAATGTTGAGAGTAGAAATTACCTTGGAAAATGTCTCAAAAAATAGGAGATGCCAGTTATATTCCGGTCTGAAACTATCCGACAATATTTTTAACATTAATAACATGACAGATTTGTAACAAACCCAAATTGTGAAAAAATCACCCTGGGCAGATTTTTGGCTATTTCTCCATTTACGATCCTGCCCAAAATAGTCCTTCAAGAATGACTCTCGGCTTGAGAAGTTTAAAACTACTAGTACTATATACTAATATTGAGGCAAAGCTTTCCAAGGCATGTTTTGGATGGAAGTAGAAGGACCCTCGGCCTTCGGCCTCGTTGTTCGGCTTTGCCGAGCCCCCCTCCCACATAGCCGAGGTCATTCTTGAAGGACTAGCCCAAAAGTGTCTGCTTTTGACATGACAATGACATGTCACAATTTGGCTTTTTTTTTTCAGAAGCTTGAGAAGTTTAAAACTACTAGTACTATATACTAATATTGAGGCAAAGCTTTCCAAGGCATGTTTTGGATGGAAGTAGAAGGACCCTCGGCCTTCGGCCTCGTTGTTCGGCTTTGCCGAGCCCCCTCCCACATAGCCGAGGTCATTCTTGAAGGACTAGCCCAAAAGTGTCTGCTTTTGACATGACAATGACATGTCACAATTTGGCTTTTTTTTTTCAAAAAAATAACTACACTGGTAACAAAGGTTATGTATATTATAGGGGCAAGGAATCCAATTACTTCACTGAAATTTCAGTGATTCAAGACAAGTGATTCATTATATATGTTATGAAATGAGGTGCATTCTAGCTGTACCTCTTTTCTGATCATAAATAACATACCGCTTGTCTTGAGTCACTGAAATTTCAGTGAAGTAATTGGATTCCTTGCCCCTATAATATACATAACTTTTATTACCAGTGTGTAGTCATTTTTTGAGAAAAATGCAAAATTAGGCACAAAATTTATCAGGGGGTGTAGTACCACCTTAATTCTGCTTTTCGTCTCCTGTTTCATATGTAACAATGAGATTGAATCCAACCAAGTGTACAATGGTTGCCATGACAACATGTTGACGAAAGTAGCCATATATGTAGTTGACAACGAGTTTAGAGTTAACAATATGTGCCTGGCTATTTAATAATGGGGAACTGATACCGATTGCTCTATTTGCAATAATATGCCGTTGTCAATATTGAGATTCGAAAATAATTATTATTAAACATGTTAAAGTAGCTTCAAAACTGAATGATCAGTTAAATTTGAGTAAACTAGAGCATGTGTCTGTTCAAAAGAACCCTTTAGAGTTTGGACATTTAAGATCAAGCCACATTATGGGGTATGAACGTTTGGACAGTATTTTTGTGGGACATTAGAGCACATCAGACATATCGAATTACATTCTGAATACGAAGAATGTCCTTCTGATATCAAATAATTTTGATTTTTTTGAAATTAGCAATGTAATACACATTTTATGGCAAATGATTAAAATTGATATTTTTGATATTTAATAGTACTCGAAGTAAACTTTATAAATCTGATGATTTATACTTAAAGTGTATGTAGCTGGGAGGAAAAGCTGACGATCAATTGAAAATTTTGACCTTTCATATTGAAGATGTGGATTTCATTAGATTTATAAAATTTACTTCGAGGACTGTTATATATCAAAAATGTGAAAAATATCAAATTTTAATAATTTGTCATAAAATTTGTATTATATCGTTATTTTGTATTATATCAAAAAATGAAAATTATTTGATATCAGAAAGACATTCTTTGTATTTAGAATGCAATTCGATATGTCTGATCCTGATGTGCTCTCATGTCCCACAAAAAATACTGTCGAAACGCTCAAAACGCTCATTCCAGATCCCTTAAAATATGGTTTGTGAATAAACAATCATGTGGAACAAGCAATGCAGCAATGCACTACGTATTATCACTTTTGGCACACAAAAAATAGCATTAATTTTGTAGATTTTCTCACAATAGTAAATAGGGAAAAAAAGAGAAAAAGAGGCCATATCAACAGAAAAGGAGGCCGGCAAGAATGAGAAACAGGTGATGACTTTATATCCATGATGTTGGCCTAATTCATTATATGTTAATAAAGGTAGAAAGGGCAACTTTTCAACAAAATAGTGTCACAAGAAAATGAACCAAATTGCCAAACCGAAGCATTACTTTGATTTCATATTGATTTCTGTGACTCTGTTGCAGTTTAAAGCAATGTTGCAACATTTGCTAATTTCAAAATTCTGATTTTGTAATGTAGGGGAGAGCGGGGAGTGTTCGCCCTAGGGGCAGGTTCGCCCACCCCTTGTTTCTCAGCACTACGGCTATCGGGGAATTTGGTGATGGCAAAATTAGGTGACATAGGTCATTATAAACTTCTCATATTAACTACGCGACATAATAGGACGTGTTCATCGAACTGCAGCCAAAACAAAAAAATTACACCAAAACGTAATTTTTTCTTGCATTCATAATGTTGTATTATCATTGATACATAAATACAGATGGTTTTAATGGATATCTGTATTGGGAACATATGGGATTTGTCAAAGATTTAATGCAGTTTTAAACTCCTTATTCGATTTGTATTTTGCATACCCTGAAGAAAATATAAAATGTGCACTAGGGGCACGTTAAGCCCTTTGAGGATGGGGCATGTTCGCCCTATAGCTTCCCCGGGCGGACTTACCCCAAACTGGAGGGCGGACCTGCCCCATCAGCGTATTATGCAAAATATCGATAATTATACCATTTAACACGGTTGTTTGATAGGATCATTTATTAGTTTTTCAAACAAAACATCATGTACAACCAAATTTTAGGCTCAAACAGCCAAAAGTGATATCATGCTAATATATAAAGATGCTTTTGAGTCGTTCTCAACTTTAATTTCCCCTCTTTTACAAAATTATTCACTTTTATACTATTTTTTAAAGCTTTTTCGGATATAAAATGTATCTATTAATGACAAAATTGGTGGCGCTATTTAGTTACTGGAAATTACTCTTTCAAGCTTTCAATACAAATAATTCCTTTTATTGTTTGATATAATATGTTTATAAAATTTCCTTGTTGCTTGTTCACCTATTCCAACTTTTTTAATGGCAGTGTTAATCACCCAACCCTTGCAAATAAAGAAATATGATTTAGGATAAATATCGCCATCTATAGTTTGCATTTAGTTAATAATGAAGCCAATTCTATATACATCAAACAGCCGTGTTAACAAGGTAAAACTACTGAAAAGCATGTTTTTTAAAGTTATGTGGTATCAGTATTACTCATACCACCGTTAATGTCCTAATCCATAATCTCCCCGAAGTTGTAAACATGATACGTTTAAGCTCACTTTGGACCCCTACATTTTACCCTGAACCGACCCCTGTAAACAAATTTAGTGACACCCCAGAAGAGAATGAATGCCCTGTTTACTCTTGCTAAATGTTTGCATTAAATATGTTATTGTTATGCAATGTTTAAACCCTTTTTTGTGATTAGGGTGAACTTACCCCTCCATATAGGCGAACCTGACTCAATATGGGGAAAGTTCTCCACTTTGCAAAACTTTTTTGTTTGCTCTATCCTGTTGTTATTGTAAGGCCTATAGTTCTGGGATTGTGGTCGTATATAGCTAAGACATAGGGCTTTCACATGAGCTAATCAGGTCATCCCTAACCTCAAAATTGACATCGCTAGGCTGGTCAGAAAAAAATAGGGCGAACACTCCCCGCTCTCCCCTACTTTGATAAATACCCTGCAAAAATCAAGGCTTTACGCTGTCAAGTCTGTGACCAAATTTGACATTTTAATAAGGCTCATGATGAGCAAGGCATATGATTGTAAGTCAAACAAATATGTGATGTTGATTGTTCATAACAAGATACCTACATGGCATTTGGGATGTTCATAACATATTAAGTTGACAGATTGACACGCATCGGCAACAGGCGCTGGAATTGAGTAATTTGCTCATTTGTAACACTGAGAAAACTGCACATTAAGTTGTCAAAATTCTATCATTTCTGTTAAAAAAGCTCCATAAAATGTCAATTTATAATTATTTTTAGTTTTTGTACAGCTGTGTAACTTTGCAGCTGTATAAGAGAAGTATATGAACTATTTCGCATCTATTAAAATTTAATTTTCTCAAAATGTGTAATTTTTGGATATTTTGCAGTGTAACTCAAAATCACATTTTCTGACTTCTGATCTCATTTGTGGTGGATGGTCACATGTTGGTCAAGAGCCAGGTCACATAACTGCTTAGTGCGATGATCACATGATACAAAAAAGTAGGAAATTTAAATCCAATTATTTTTTGCTAAATGTTGATGAAATACAATCATATCAAATACCATGTTGTTTATTCCTTTGTCAGACAATAATACAATATTGATCACGGCCTCAATTCTATTGTATTAAGGAACTCCTAATTGATTACTTATTGACCAATGGTTGATCTTTTTGTTTTCCTTATTTAGGGTGGACACCGGCTAGAGCTGTTAGATCCAACAACTGAGGATGTACTGTACTCACTGACTCCAGCAAACCAATATATCTCTACAGATGACAACACGTAAGTTACACAAACAAACAAGCTTCTGAACCATTTTGGCAGTGTGAATATTGTGTAAATCTTTAGTTTGTAAAAGCCAAAAATTTGTGAAATGACAGCCCATGAAGCCTTTTGTGCATAGACAAGATTTCCCTATTATTGTAGGCCGCTAACTAATGTGCCGAGTGTCGAAAGTAGAAGCGAAAACGACCACTTAATGTTTATCCACTGCTCCACTGTGTATGGGGTGTCTGAGGGGATCTTCAGGTTGAGAAGTTGGTATATTTTGTAAAATGAAGGACCTTCATGGTCTGATTGAAGCCATTTGGTGCATCATGTTTACACTATTTATATCATTGCATTATGGCCCTAACTCAATTTGCAAAATTTTAAATGTGGTCCACTAGTCTACTTACACATTATAAGAATTGAGACTCGCGATTACTAAAGCATTCAAAATGTAATGGGCCCTGTATACCAGCGGGCCCGCAGTAATTTCCATAGGCCTTTGGGCCGAGGATCCACCTGCAAGCAATACCTAAAATGATTACAGGCCTACATAGGCCTATAAATTATTATACTCATGATCGACCCGACTGTGCGTTAGGCATGCGCCGCCTACTCATACTCAATTACCATGGTTACATTCAATTATTTAACCTTTCTCTTTCTCTCCTCTCCTCTCCTTTTTTTTGCAAAATGTAACAGGGGCGCGCCCCCACGCCATGCCCACCCCCATCCCCCACACATATGCGCCTGATTTATGCAAGCATGAGTTGGGACTTTATCGACACGCGCAGTAACAAAAGCCGAATAATTTCCGCCTTATATAAACTGAACATACTTTAGTATGGATGCAGATCACAGGAGTGTATACATTGATACAGATCCTGCTCCAACATGGAATCGCCAATTTTAAAGTGATATGCCTACATAAGAAGTTATTTCTTGTTGTGTTTTGCATTTACCATGTTTACAGAGCCACCATGCAAGAAGTGATGATCCCATCAGATGCTCATGGACCGTTCACCATGCGTCTCCTGAGACAAGCTGCTGAGTGGGGCGGTGGATATTACTTCAAGAGCTGTGCTGACATTCAAGTTGAGAGTAAGAATATTGAGAAAATTATGGTGGTTTATCTAAAGGTCACTACAGACTCTGAGTATTTGACATAGAATATTTGATGTAACATGTCTTAATCTATTCCCATTCTATTTCCAGCAATGTTTACGCCCCTACCTGAGGCTCTGGTATAGAGAAGGTGTGAATGATGAATGAGGGAATTTTTAATCACCATTAACTTGCATTAAATCTGAAACTTTCAAGATGTACCGTGTGCATGCGCAACATTCTGTGAAGATTCTCTCAAGAGACCTGTAATGTTCAGACTGTTTGCCTGAAGTGTCACTCCCATTAAGGCCTGTACACCATCTGCGATAATCAACTTTTGATAAGCACCCTAAACAAGAATTTAACCCTTGGCTAAAACGATACCCTAAACAGGGATTTTGTTTAAATTTCATACCCTAAATTTCATTTCCGCGGATCAGCAATTGCAATTTTGCTCCCCTTTTTCCAATGTCATGTTTTGACACCCTAAACACGATATCTGCGCGTATCGTGCCTACCCACCTAAAAACTACCCTTTTTATGCGTTTTCATTATCGCGGATGGGGTACAGGCCACAATTAGAGTGACCCCCCGACTGTTTGGAAAAGATTTGACCAATAAAAATCATCAATCAGAACTCATCACAGATGCCCTAAAGTATCGATCATTTACTATACATTCTGACTCGATCAAAATTTAACAGACAGATTTTGCATTTTGCAAAGGACATATTCTGACAGGACACAAACTTGCTTTTTGTTTGCCTAATATGTGATGTTTAAACATATTTTCAGCTGATACCATGATGTGTAAAACCAACTTGGATTGCTCTGGAAATGGAGTCTGCACTAGTGGCATGTGTATGTGTAACCCCCTTGCATTTGGAGACTACTGCCAATATCAAGGTTAGTGCATGTACTTGTAATTCATTTGGGTGCCATCTCATGCCCCAGTCTTGGGCTTGACCTTCCTGTACTATATCAACTCGCAATGGGTGAGAACTAGTATAAAGTTGAAACTTGCGTATAAAGCAGAGGATGATTTCAGCACTTCCCAGCAAGTCTTGCGGTTAGCACAGCTGTGTGAGTGAACATGACACCACTGCCCACCCACTGAATACACACGTGCATGGTTAAATTTGAATTTGGACAGATATATGATAAAAACACCTTCAAAAGGTTGGTCGATTTCACATTTTATGTTATCTACAGAAGGTGTGAATTATCCTTCATGCATACATCACTTTAGATCTGAAATCGACCAAGTAATAATGACACACGGGCAATTCTAAAACAACATCTTTTGCACAGAGTTCAATGGGATTTGAAAAGTAAAGTGGCAGTTGAAACTCTAGTGATAAACACTTTTACAGTGCATGATGGGGCTTCCTTAAATCATCCTCTGCGTATAAAGCGCACATAAGTCATGCAATGCGCAAAAGTGCAGTTTGTGTGGCCGACTGAAAAAAATACCCTTTTTATCTCGCCTGAACTATGTTGGGACTTAGTAATCACATATTTCTGTCTGTCCGTGGGGGTGTGTGTGCGTGTGGGCTTTTTTTCAGATATCTTCAAATGTTCAAAAAGTAGCACCAATCGATCGAGTTTAACTCAGCAGTGTGCATAAAATGGGCCTGACGCCATGCTATGCCATTGATGTTCTTAGACAAGACAAATGCCAATTTGCAGAGTTAAATAAATATTCAGATCCTTTTGAATTTTGTTATTGTTAAGTCTATGGTTAAAGTTCACTGCATTTAATGCCCAATTAATTGTACAAATGTGAGGCCATATTATTGCAGTTTATTTCTGCAAGGTAATACATTTGGCTATTCCTGAAATTAATCTGTAATAATAACTGTCTATGATTGTGATTGTCAAAATATAATCACGAGGTGAAAGATGGATTATTCCATTCCACGAGCCGGAACAGCAAGTGGAATGGAACAATACATCTTTCACCGAGTGATTATATTTTCGACCATTGCACGAATTTAAGCTAATTTAAGACAGTTAATATTTGTTTTATATCACTCGTACAATTATATTACTAAAACACTATTCAAGGTAGGAAATACATTTTTTCATCAACATAACACCATGTTTTTCCGTGACATACTTAACATTTTGGTGTCCACTCCATAACTAAATCGGCGAGTCTAAGAGTCGGCGCACGGCTTGGCGTAAGCGCACTATGGCAGAGCACTATGATAGTAAAGACTATCTCGCAGAGAGGGTGATGGTAAAAATGATAAATTGTAATCAACCAATGAACTGTCTAGAATTTATGTATGAGTGATCAGTGGCAGTGCCAGGAAATTTTTTTTGGGGGGGGCATTAGGGGAGGCAAAGTGAATTTCAGGGGGGCAAAATCAACAAATTTTTATCATAATTTTGGGTTTTTTCTGGGTTTTCCCCCATGCCCCCCCCCCCCCCGCACCGCCACTGTGAGTGATATAAAAGAACTTCCTGTTCTTTCATTTGTGTTCATGTGGACAGTAACAGACAAGTTGCAAGAATTAAATAAACATGTGATCTTTCAATTTAGCAACTGTTTAAGTACAGTTCACTGGATTCATTATATGAGTGTAATTCTGATTATGACTCTTCTTTCTGCTTCCTCCTTTCTTCTTTTGATACCTTTTCTTTTTCTACCACTCCATTTCTTTTCATTTTCTTTCTTCTTCTCCTCCTCCATCTCTTTCCTCTTCTCTATCTCCTATACTTTTTTTATTTTCTAATTCGCCATCACTTCTTATTCTTTCCAATTTTCTTTACTATCAGTGGCGTAGCTGGGGGTTGTGCCCTGGGGTTGTGGCCCCCAGGCTAAGGATACATAATGGCACCCCCCCTCATTCGGAGCACAAGAAAATCTACACAAATAAGGCCTACCACTAATTAATTTTGGTTATAATGAAGTTGAATATCGGTCTTAAATTGATCTTTCAAACGATTTTGTGCTGAAATGCAGGCGAAGCGCACAAAAATTTTGACTTTCATTAATTCAGCCTCACTTAGGGTGGGGCCCAATGTACGTCCCCCCTCACTGACATCAATTCATGTACACAGATTGTACTAAATGAAATATGAATAAATGTAGTGATGATTTTTTCTCTTAGCTACATCTTTCTTCTCATAAAACATACAAATTTTCTAGTTTTTTACTCAAAAATTGTATTATTGTGTAACGATAGACACATGATGGAAACTAGAAACAATACCTTTATTCTCATTTTCTAAAACACCTTTGTCAATTAAATAATATGTTTACTGTAAAAATAATTGATAGAGGCTGGGGAATATTATGGCTTTTGTAATGACACTTTTGTACATGTTGCAATTTATTTCAATAATATTATGTGATGTGACTGTATAGGTGTGGTTTCCCTTCCAGTCAATGGGCTATTCCAGATAAAGTATGCACACCCCCCATAGAGGATATGGAAACTTGATGCTCTAAAAATCTGGAAATCCTCATACAAAGAGCAAGAAAAGTCTGGAAATCCAGGTAGCAAGTGTGTTCAAGGGGGTTGAGGAATAAGATTTTGATCAGGAAAAAACTGGATTTCCATTAGCCAACACAAAAAAATTCTGGAATTCCAGGAGTGAGGAGCAAAAACCCTGGAAATCCAGGCAACATTATTGTGTTCAAGGGGTTGAGGAATAAGATTTTGATCGAAAAAAATCTGGATTTCCATTAGCCATCGCCAAAAATTTCTGGAAATCCAGTAGTGAGGTTAAAAAATCTGGAATTCCTAAATGAAAGACAAAAGGGCATACAGGAATATTATGACCAAACAACTGTTGTTGTAAAATGCAAAATAAATGGAATTCCAATATAGGCCATAGAGGAATTATGTTTAAGATGACCAGAAAACTTTGAAAGCGTTATAAAAAGTGTGGGGGGGGGGGGGGTGCAGAAGATCTGTAATTCCATAGGGCATAGCTGAAAAACTGTTAAAAAATAGTCCTGATTTCAGTGCGTATGAATGTGTATCTGATCTGACCAAAAAAAAACCAAATTAACGAAATAGCCACCAAAATATAATATCAATTTCCTGGATTTCAATGTAAGCAATTTTGCACTGAAATTTATCTAATTTTGCATCAAAAAATTTCCAATTTTTTTATTATAAAAATTGAGCCAATATTCCCAGTTTTGAGCAAAGTCTGAAATGGTATCCCTTTTGAAAGCAAGTTCATTGAAAGCAAACTACTAACTAGTAGGAGCAAGAAGATCTCTGGTAGGAGTGATGATGATGAGTTGCAAGACCTGTTTGTTTTACCACTGACCTTTTTAACAAGTTCAAGAAAAGTCAATACTATTATGTAATTGTTCATGGTACATGGTACACACACAAAGGGAAAATCAATATTGTATTAAAGTTCTTGGTCATAAACCTCTGCCTCTTCTTCATGCAGTACTGTACATTGTAGCCCTTTTAAATGCTACATGTACCTATCAAAACTATCATCTGTTTTATTTTATAAATTATTTACTGGGGTGCTTTTAGAATATTTTAGTTGAGATGCATGTACCCCATGTAGCTGGATGTCAGAGAGAAACTTTCTTAATTCTGTGTATTAAAACAAATCTACCCATCGCGCTTGGGGTTTTAATACTAATATTAACAGGCTTGATTTCCGGATTGATTGATTTTCAACGATGGATACAAATTTTAAGTTTAGCATTAGTTTTATTATTATAAAAATTAAAATGTGACAAAATAAAAAGTAAAATAAATTTAATAATACTTAATAGTATTAGGCCCTAATGGCTACTGAAAAACCCCTTCTCTCACGGGCCCAACCGATCCAGAATTTAAAGTGTATTTTGCTTAAATCATAAAATTATACCATATTTTGGCTGAAATTTAGAAAATATGTCAAAATTCTTCCGATTTTGGTGATGATTTTACTTTTTATAGGGCAATTTTAGCTTCCCTCTAGAAAAAAAAAGCACAAAAACACCCGACCGTGCTTGAAGTTGAAAGGTCTATCTGCCCGTAGAAAAGGGTGTGTTTTTAGTCGCCTAAAATACTTTTAGATTAATAAATAACATAACAGAAAAAAAACCCAGAAAATTTGACAATAATAGTTTTTTTCTGATCATTTTAATGCAAATTTTGAACAAATAGTATCGGCAAATTCATATAGCGATAAAATGCCAAGATTACACATATAAAGTATAAAATTTGAAAGAGGGACTCTTAAATATACATTTAAAAATCCAAAAGTAAAAATCAAGAAGTACATATTAAAATTGATTTACTATATTATTTAAATGATGCTCCTCGCCTAAAAAAAATCCGGACCGTGTTTTGTATCTGGAAAATGTTACGTATTTTATTTAACTAAAATGTCAGACTTAATTCGTCTATGGATTGTCTGAAATTGATAACATTTGAAAGAGGGACTATGAATAGTTTTTTTTAATTAACTTAAATTTATCAAAAATGGTAAAAACTGAAAAAGTTGATTTAAATCAGCGATTTGTTTAAATCATTTGATTATCAATTGATTTTTAAATTGACCAAAATCAGGTTTTTCATCAAAAATCACATTTTAAATCAAAATATCACAATGTGAACCAAAAATCACATTGTAAACAAAAAATCACATGAATTGAGTAAAATTTACCCCAAAGTAAAAAGGAAAAGATTTTGCTCTGCTGTTTAGTAAAATTTTGCACAATACCGAGTAAACGTGTTACATAATCAAGTTGAGTAAACTTTACCCAGTTAGAAGGGACGTTCCTTTTACCATCCAAGAGTATGATTTTATCAATGATTTAGTAATATTTTTTAAGAGTGTACAATTGTGCTAATTCATTTCATCTTTTTAATGGCAATCAACATGATGAATGATGAGAGATGTTTACTTCAAGTGATGCAAATAAGACTATACTCAACTGGTTTTTTTTTAAATTAGTCAATAAACAAGCCTCTGAAGACAGGCCAAAATCAGGTTTTTGATCAAAAATCACATTTTAAATCAAAATATCAAAATGTGAACCAAAAATCACATTGTAAACCAAAAATCACATGAATTGAGTAAAATTTACCCCAAAGTAAAAAGGGAAAAGATTTTGCTCTGCTGTTTAGTAAAATTTTGCACAATACCGAGTAAACGTGTTACATAATCAAGTTGAGTAAACTTTACCCAGTTAGAAGGGACGTTCCCTTTTACCATCCAAGAGTATGATTTTATCAATGATTTAGTAATATTTTTTAAGAGTGTACAATTGTGCTAATTCATTTCATCTTTTTAATGGCAATCAACATGATGAATGATGAGAGATTTTTACTTCAAGTGATGCAAATAAGACTATACTCAACTGGTTTTTTAAATTAGTCAATAAACAAGCCTCTGAAGACAGGAACTGTTAGTTTAAGAATTTTGGGCATTATTTTTTAATATTAATATGTTAATGATAATTGATATAGGTTCTAAATTATTTTCGTTAATTAACACTAAAAGTTTGCATTGTACACAGGCTTACTATATTCAGTCACATTAATTTGCTGTTTTGGGGGAAATTTGTGATTTTTGCTGACAAGGCTAAATACGATAAATTACGGGATATTTTATATACTGGTACTTGTGAAAAATATTATGGAGACTGGAACATATACACAAAATAATATTTATATAAATTATTCATTTATATACATTATGATCAAGTTTTAGCTTGTATTGATTTCAAGCGATTTTGTCCTTAAAAAATCAGAATTCTGCACCCATGACTGCATAAAAAAATTCCCAGATTTTTTCAGTTCATTTATTATTAGATGCATTTTAAACCCATACGTTTAAACTTTTGATTGTGAAAACAATTCACCTGGACTGTTGATCATGTGCCATGTCGGCCATGAATTTTGGCAAATTCTAAAAGCAAGATTTCAGTGCCTCGATTTGAAAAAATAATTGATATGTTATTGACCTATAAAGTACCATTTCATAAGAAACCCCTTTGACACTTTTACAATATGCATTATATGAAAAGGTAAATAAATCCAAGTAAGGTAAGTAAGTGCTCACAGTAAAGTGCTCAACCAAGAAGGAGCTGGAATATATTTAAAATAGACTTGGTGGTTACGTTTATTAAAGCATGAAAAACATGCATATTAGTTCATTATGAAACCCTATGAAAACATGCATATTATGAAAAAAGCCTGTGTATGACAAGGCAAATAATATACTTCTGTTAATTTTGCTCCTAAATGGTATTTTTGGACTGCGTTATTTTATTCAGTTCATGACCGGTCAGAATGGGACACTTTGAAAATTCATAATTCGAAAAGTTTTTGTCCGATTTTGACCATTTCCACCAAAATACTTCTGTTGATGATATCCAGACAACAATCGCTTGCAACAACAATATGAAATTTTGATGGTCGTCCCTAGTAGCCTGTGGGTTGCATTGAAGGCCTACTATGTATGAGGGGCGGTCAAAAGTTCAGAGAACAAGGTATGCTACTTTGTCGCACGGTAATGAATTTGGTCTCATATGAAAGCTAGCTTGATCCTTCAAAACATTACTGCAAAAGTATTTGATTTTGCATCACTGTATATGGGCAGGACACTCTGCTGAGGAAGCCTACCTCCTTGAATTCACAGGTACTACCAGAAGTGAACACAGGGTCATCCTGGAAATTTGTTCCGACGGTCAGTGGTGAAAACTCACATAAAATTTAACAATGTACTGCTGTAAATGGTGATGAAGTCCTTGATATTCAACAGCAACGAAATGGTCCTTAGAGTTCAGGGATGGAATGAGTGTCCTTGAAGATCATCCAAGGTCCAAAAGACTTGCTGACGTCACTAATGATATACGTGCTGGTATAGTAGCATTGATAATGAATAAAGAACCAAACAAGAACGATAGCCACAAAAATGACAACTCTGATGAAAGTGTTTATAACATAAATTTATTGGGTATTACAGGGTGTCTTCTAGATGGAGTCCCAGTATCTTTATGCACAAAATTGGTACCCAGTTGACATAATCAGGTGAACGCCTTCTATACACTTAGAATGAGGGCCGAGACAAGTTTCGTCTATATGAGATTAAAGGTGATAAGACATTAAATCACTGGAATTATGAGTCTATTCAGTGGACGCACCTGGATCTCCCACCCCTAAGAAGATCACCACTCAATCACATACAAAAATGTAGTGGAAGGTCTTCATCGCTGTTTTCTGAAATTCAGGGAGAGTCATGCCAAATGAAAGTACAATCATGGGCATCTATATCATACAATTTTGATAGTAAAATTGAGGCAAGCCATCATGTGAAGAAGGTTGGTGGTAGGAATGAGACTATTGTGTCCTGTACCCAATTCTCAGTTTGCCAAGCTGCCATTCACGACTAACTATAAATCAACCATATTGTGGTCCAGCCAGGGTCTCTAGTTAGTGAAACCTATTTTAGAATTTTAAGACCTACCTTCATAATATCAGGTTTGCTGGTGATCAATGCTGGTGAGCCTTCACTGAAGAGTGGTTCATGGAGCAATCGGAAAACTTCCGCTTTGTTGATATAGAAGGTTTCAAGAAATATTACGACAGGTGCATTTAGGTATGCAATGACCACGTTTAAGATTGACATAGAAAGAATTTGGCTAGTAGGCCTACTCTTTCAAGTACCTTGTTCTACTTAACTTTTGACCACCCCTCGTATGTGTACTACATGTAAAAAAGTCAGTCTCACATCTTCTATTTCAGATATATTTAATGGGTTTAATACATGTACTCTCCCAAAAGCAAGCTTGAGAACTGGTTTGGAAAACGTAAATCCAGTTTTAAAACAACAAAATATTCAGTGGAAACACTCATGGCTTTCGGAGTATTATGACTCTTATCATGTATCGTGTTTTATTCATACGTCCCCAAAGAATATGTAAGCTTTTTGACCGTCCCCCATCAGGGAATTCCCTTTTACAAAGGAGCACCTGCGTAGTACAAGGTACTGCCGCAATTAGCATAAGCACCATCGGCCCGAAATGATCGGACTCGTTTTACTTGCTGTGGCTTCATGTATTTATCATGTAGCCTATATATTATGTAATATATTTATTTCATTAAAATACGGTTTTATATTTAATATAAAAACAAGATTTGAGGCTTTAGGTATTTTAGTCTAAGCTCAAACCAAAGTAAGAAAGTTTGAATTCTTATGCATATCAAATTATCCATTGACAATAAAACAATATTCGAGATGAAAGGTAGAAAAAAAGATCTTGGCTCAAGACAGAAAGAACAGTATTAAATAGAACATAGTTAAGGACATAATTAAGCAATTTTGTCCTAATGAATTTTTTGAAAGAACTGAAGCAAAAAACTGAGTTTCACAACCCAATCCGTTTACAGTTCAAACGTTACAGTTCATGGACCTAAAGACCGGTTTAACAAAATATTGCAATGCATTGAGAAAGCAACATGATTACCTCGCCCTCCATGTAAGTAACTATATTTGCAAAATGGGGCCGTAAAATTTGTTAGGCAATTGAAAAACTCCAACCTCTATACCCCTCCATGAAATTCCAGATTTTTCATGAACAAAACAGGGTCGGAAATCCAGGTTTCTTCCTCAAGTATGCTGTGGAATTCCAGACATTTTAGAATAAATTGTATTTGCCCACTATGGGGGGGGGTGGCATAGGGCCTACGATGAATGTACATAGGCCGTGATATAAATAATGATAGACTTTTTTAAACATGATCAGCCAGTGCTGGCTCTGGAACTGGAAGAATTTTGGTAGGCCCCAAGCCGAAACGAATTCGTCTCAGCCCCAAAGTAGCCTACCATTAGGGCCCCAATTTAAAGTAAATTAATTTTAAGCAATTTTAATGTAAAATTCCAAATTTTAAGGTAAAATTCCACATTTTAAGGTAAAATTCCAAATTTTAATAGGTAGGCCTATAATTCACATAATTTAAGATAGGGGCGGTCAATAAGTTCAGAGAACAAGGTACTTGAAAGAGTACTAGCCAAATTATTTCTATCTCTCTTGAGCATGGTCACTACGCACCTTAATGTACCCGTCAGCAATTTTTCTTCAAACCTTCTATGGCAACAAAATGGAAGGTTTACGATAACTCCTTGAGCCACTCTTCAGTGAAGGCTCACCAGCATTGATCACCAGCAAACCTGGTATTATGAAGGTACAAATATAGGACTTAAAATTCCAAAATAGGTTTCACTAACTGAAGGCCATGCCTGAACCACGATATAGTTAGTTTAATTAACTGGCCCCTCTGTCGTGAATGGCAGCTAGACAAACTATGAATAGCGTACAGGACACAATCCGAGAACAGCCACATTCCTACCATCAACCTTCTTCACATGATGGCTTGCCTCAATATTGCTATTAAAATTGTATGATATATGCCTATGATTGTACTTTCATTTGGCAAATGAGTGTCATCAAGACTATCCCTGGATCTCAGAAACAGCGATGAAGACCTTGCACTACGGTAACCGAGTGATGATCTTCTTAGGGGTGTGAGATCCAGGTGCTTCCACTAAATTCACTCATAATTCCAGTGATTAATGTATGTCTTATCACCTTTAGCCATATATATAGATTAAACTTGCCTTGGTATATAAAAGGTGTGGACCAGAATATGTCAACTGGTATCAATTTTGTACAAGAAGATTCCGGACCCTATCTAGAAGACACCCTGGAATACCCAAATGTTAATGGATTAATATTGAAAACACATTCATCAGAGTTGTCATATTTTGTGGCTATCTCATCTTTCTTATTTGGCTCTTTATTCATTATTAATGCCACTGTACCAGAGCGTACCGTGTATCATCAGTGGTGACATCTTTTGGACATTGGATGATCTTCAAGGACGCTCATTCCATTCTTGAACTCTAAGAACCATTTTGTTGATGTTGAATACCAAGGACTTCATTACCATTTACAACAACTGTACATTGTTAAACTTTATTTGAGTTTTCACCACCGGCGGGTGAAATTTCCATGATGACCCTGTATTCACTTCTGATAGTACCTGTGAATTCATGGAGGTAGGCTTCCTCTGAAGAGTATCCTGCCCATATACAGTGATGCTGATCTTTGCAGTAGGCCTAATGTTTTGAAGGAACAAGCTTTCAAATGAGACCAAATTCAATACCGTGCGACAAAATAGCATACCGAGTTCTACTGAACTTTTGACCGCCCTCGTACTTCATGCCGATTTCAAAACCTTCTCGCCCTCCAGCACCCACCCTTAGCGTTTGGCGCCTTGTACAAGGTCTCATATTGCCCCCCCATGAGCCAGCTGCTAGTAATCCAAAGTACATACAAGTATATCATTTTGAAAATTAAATGAGTTAAAGAAGGGCAAAGAATCTTATATATTGGTAACATCAGGTGTTTTTTTAAAGTTCGGTTTTTGAAAGAATAAAAAAATGCCGTAATATTTTGGGTGACAACATTAGCCTACAAAAAAAAAGTTATTTCGAGTGATCTCTAATAAACTTGGTGTTTTAGTTCTGAAAAAGGTGTGTAAAAATCTAGATTTCATGACGTCAAAGCTGGAAAGTCCGGGGTGGATTTGCTACTCCTCTATGGGCCTCATGTTTGGTATTAAAAGTTAGGGAAAATCTGGATTTCCCACTATTTCCTCCATATGGGTTGAATATGGGTTCCACAGTTGGTAAGTTGTACAATGACTTTAAATTACTAGTAGTACCTAGAAATCCTGGTACAGTATTAGAGAAAAGACTGGAATTCCTGTCTACAATTTTGTAATTTCGCTTAATATTACATGAAAATCATGTTGTACAGTAGGGGAAAACTGAATTCCAGTCCATAATCATGTGAAAAAAACCTGGATTTCTGATATCCTCTATGGGTCCCACGTTTGGTGTAATGACTGAAATTAGCTGGAAATCCTGCTTCAGTAGGGGAAAAGACTGGAATTCCTGTCCATAATTTTGTTAAAAAAACCTGGAAATCCGATATCCTCTATGGGTCCCACGCTTGGTAAATTGTGTAATGACTTAAAATTACCTGGAAATCCTGTGTACAGTAGGAAAAAAACCTGGAATTCCAGTCCATAATCATGTAAAAAAAACCTGGAAATCCGAGTTCCTCTATGGGGGGTGGGCAGCATTTATCTGGAATAGCCCAATGCTTAAAGCAGTATGCAGACTCTGAGTATTAGACGTACAATATTGTATGTAACATATCTACGTTATTTAATCTATTGCCATTCTATTTCCAGTAATGTTTAAGTTCTAACGAATGTTTGATGACGTAAAATCGATAATATGTTACGTATAATATCTGGTAGAAATATATTATCGATTTTACGTCATCAAACATTCGTTAGAACTTAAACATTACTGGAAATAGAATGACAATAGATTAAACAACATAGAGATGTTACATACAATATTGTATGTCTAATAAAAAGTCTGCATACTGCTTTACATGGCCATAACCCAAAGTTTCAAGTCTTGAGATATTTTTTCAAAATATTACGAGCTATCTCAAGAACCATTAAACCACTACTGGGCTTGTGTGGACTAATCTTTATGCATTTTTCACGATTCCAAATATGGTCATAAAAATGTAAAATTTTTGAAATGTATCAATTTTTAAAGAAAATTTTGAACGTAATTGTTGTCTGCAGTCGACGCCAGTGTGGATAGGGCTTATGGGTGTGGCAAAGGAAGCCAAACAATGGAGTCTATTGTATTGATACACAGAAAACATGTACAGCTTTCACACATGTAACCTATGCAGTTTCCATTCAACCACCGTCTGTCATTAGTTTTGCAGAGAAACTGATTCATCTTTTGATCAAGTTTTTCAAGAAGTTCAATCAAAATAAAAAAATTGTTTTTCAAAAACACAGGCAGTTTTTGGCTTCACAATTATGGTTAAATCTTGCAGGTGGTGGTTGGAATAGGCATGAAAGTTAATTGGTCTGCAAAGTAATTGGGCTATTCCTTATAAAATCCACACACCCCCTGTGGAAGATTTTGGAAATATCTGCCACAGGGGAATATGAATTTCAAATGAAATTAGCACATTACCCAGTTCCATTTGAATTTCATAAACCCTCTGAGAAAGATTCAACCTGAATCTTCCACAGAGGGTGGGTGAGTTTCAAATGGGGCTGCCTAATGTGCTCATTCCATTTGAAATTCATACTCCCTCTGTGGTAGATATTTCCAAAATCTTCCACAGGGGGTGTGTGGATTTTAAATGGAATAGCCCATTATATGCTTTATAATAGGGAACAAACAATATTTATTGGCAGAGGAGGAATTTTGGAATTTACCAGGGACAAGATTTTTATTTTTGAAAAAATGGTTTCCTTTATATATACCGGTATTTAGGGCGAAAGGTAAATGTAAATATCAGAACATACAAGGGTGTGTAATAACTGGACATGCAGATTCTGACCTCCGTTTGTGATAATTTAATCTAAAAGTGATTGGAGATAATGAGCAAATATAACTCGGGGGTATTATATATAGGTATTATTCAATATTGTAGAATGTTATGTGTATTATGAGCAGAGAAGATCATCTTCTAGTTCTCTGTTATGAGGAATAGAGTTTACAGTGTTTCAATATTAGGTAGTTATTTTGATTTAATACACACCTATGACGTCGCGCTATTGTTTTACCGCTCCATTATTTTCCACGAATGGAGCGATGATCACAATAACACGCCATTCGTAAATGCCTTTCTCTTTTCTCTGAGAAGCAAATACTTTTCAGGGAAAAAGTACTGGCATTTACGAATGTAGTGTTAATAACAATTGCACTTTCGTAAAGCAAGTATTTGTGAAAAGTGCAGTATTGTTATCATCACTTCATTCATGCAAAACAATGATACGAAAAACAACAAGACAATGATTTTCATTAATACAATAAATTAAGGAAGCGGATAGCAACATTTGCATAGTATTGTTATGGGACCTGAAAGCACATCAGACATATCGAATTGCATAAGGAATGTCCTTCTGATATCAAATAATTTTGATTTTGTGAAATTCGCGATACTAGTAATACACATTTTATAGCAAATTATTAGTCCTCGAAGTAAACTTTATCAATCTAATGACATGTAATTAAACTGTATGTAGCTGGGATGAAAAGCCGACCATCAATTGAAAATTTTGAACTTTCATATTGAACATAAACATTTTTCCAAAAAGACCTACATTTTGTTTAGTGTTTTGAGCTATTATCTTCAATAATGAAGGTCAAATTTTCATATGATGGACGTATGCTGTTCACCCAAACTTCATACTCTTTAAGTGCATATTGTTAGATTTATACAATTACTTTGAGGACTTTTAAATTTCAAAATTATAAATTTTTAATAATTTGCCATAAAATGTGTATTATATCGTGAATTTAAAAAAATCTAAATTAAGGACATTCCTCATATTCAAATTGCAATTCGATGTGTCTGATGTGCTCTCAGGTCCCACAAAAATATGTGAAAACGCTAAGCTATCCGAGCCCTTAAACATAAATTTACAATGCAATCTGTGAAAAGCAAGGCAAGATCATAACGGGCAGGTTAAATTGTTGGCTAAGTTGTAGGCCTACTTAATATGCAAGATATGTTTTTAGCCTCACTTTGGAAAATACTTATTTTAGGCTTCATTTATTAGACCCGTATACTTTTAATTATTTGGACCTTTCTTTCCACGCTCAATTTAGGTAAAAAAGGAAGTTAAACATGTTACTGCTTTTATAACATTTTTTCTTCTTTATATTTTTATACTACGTTTTCAGTGTCCATAGGGCCTGCACTTTGGCTTCACATTTGAAAGGGGCGTGAATTCATTTTTGGATACGCCCCTATTATAATTAGGTTATCCTCACACACATTCCCTATATGTATATACATGTACCACATGTAGTAAATCTATCTGCTTTATCTGTATTGTGACGTTCTTAAGCAAATAGTTAAACACGATTTCATCAAACATTATAACAATAGCTCTTTTACAGTGTGCAATCATCCCGGGCAATAATTGGGCAATAATAGAGGATGTGCGTGAAATTATTGATTGGCTCCATACAAAGGATTTGAACCGGTGTCCTTCACCGTAATCATGGCGCAATGCAGTGCATTTAATCAAACGTTGTCGTCAACCTATTTGATCGTATAGTGCATTTGTTATGTGTGTGTGACGAGCTGTCGCGTTAGATTGCAATAGCTTGTAATCATGGTTTTGTTGAATGAATTTGAGTACTCCGCCATATTTACAGTATGATACGTCATAATCTAGGTGATTATTTGCATTGGATGTCTTGAATACGCTGGCGAAGTTGTGTAATAATCGGATTAATGCTATAACAGTAGATGAATACAAGGTTTGAATATATCGCGTTGCAAAGCCCCATTCAGTGAGCGTGTTTATAGTGAATATACGGCATTTTGAGTATACCGTATACGATAATCCTTGTATATATACCGATACCCTTGCTGTTTATAGTGAGACACAGTTACCGCACAAATACCAACTAACATTATCGTACATTTACAATGACCCCGAGGTCACACGGGGAATGTGTAAATATTGTGGCGCGAGCTATAAACAGCCCATTCAACAATATGATCATGGCGGTGAACATGTAGCTTCTGTTTTGATAACTCTTGGGGTGAGAATCGTTCCGAATGTCCTGCTGCGCGCGTCGTGCGCATCATGAAGAAGCTCCTACTTCCGGTAATACCGCACACAATTTATACTGGTGTGTTTATAGTGGAATATCTCGCCACAATATCCTTCGGTTGAGAAGGATATCGATGTACCGTACATACATATACTGCTAGTGTTTATAGTGGGCAAGTATCCGGATAATCTCTAACCGGGTAGAAATTGTACGGCAATGTACCGCACATCTGCTCCCACTATAAACACGCTCAGTGATCCCAGCGAAAGTGAAAAAAAAAAAATCAAATTGTTACTTTTATCAATTTTTTTAATGAAAAAAATGGGCAAAAAACCCAAGAAAACGGCAGTATCGACGAAGTTGAAGCCCCATTGAAATACATGTAGCTAATTTATATATAGGCCTATTGTCAGTATATAAATTACAGATTCACGTAAATGCATTATTTTTGTCTTAAATAGGCCTACTCGGCTTTCGGCTGAACCACTAGCAGAAGATACCAAATTGATGTTTTATGACCTTTGAAATTCTTTTTGTTGCGAGTGACATGGTCAGTTCAATTCACGCCGAGTGTCCTTGACAGGTTTGACTCTGCTTCAGTGGTCATGAAAGATAACCTCTGCCCCACCAATCCCAAGCAATTGTCTGAAACTGCTCTTCGGATGATGTATCATAAGAACTCAGTCGTCAAATGATGATAGTCATATAATGACCAAAAGATTATTACTGACTATATCATTGAAGACTGAGTACAAAATCTGAATTTTGATGATTTTTACGATCACTGAATGGGCCGTTAGTACCCTACTCTCCTTACCCTGGCAATATGAATCAAAGAAAAATAAAGAAAAAATTAAATAAAACAAAAAAAAAAAAGTCAAAGAAAAGAAACAATAAAAGAAAAACAAATATGAAAAGTTCGAACAATATTTGGTTTATAAAATTAATGTGACCGTGATGAGGCTCGAACTCACCACCTTCCGATTTAAAATTGCGCTCGTGTACCAAATTCTGATGCCTTACCAAGTGAGCTGTGCTCCTGAGATACTGAAATAAAAATAAAATAATACACTGTATACCTGCTTGTGTCGGTAATTGATTTGCTCTAATTCCATAATGGTACAGTGCAACAGAGCAAAATGCCCAAAATTTAAAAGCTATATAATTTATGAACAATATACACTACACATAAAAATACTAATACAAGGGAATTTCAACATAAGAATCCAAACAATTAAGTACCAACATGCACAGCTTTGTCCTTATATCACATTTGGGTTTTTAACAAAATGTTATCAAACCTCTACTGTGATTGGCAGCTGCACAAGGCATCTCTTTGATAGCTGATAATGGCCATCCATTCAGCAAGTGGCTACTAACTGACCTTGACAGGCTTGAATGAGCACTGTCATCTGCTACAAAACCATCACACTCTAGGACCTGGTCACTCCATGATCCAACAGAGAGCACAGTACTTTGACAATGGAGTGAAATTATTGATTAAAAGTACAGCTCCTATGCGTGTATAGCAAAAAATTGGAATAGAATGTTTGGAATCATGTAACTAAAATACTAAATGCATTCTGCAAAATGTGCTCTGACCAATATATAAAGCATTTCATTAGCTTTAATTTGACATATTGTTTGACATGTTTGGAATTATGGTAAATCATTAAATAAAATATTTATTAATTAATCAATTATGTCAATTAATTAAAAATTTAATGCAAATATACATATTTTCTCTGACAGAATTGTAGGATTTGACAAGAGCCATCTTTCTTGTAAGTTTGATTCTTATAACATACCGGTATCGTATTAGCGTCCCCAGTTATAGTTGCAGAAAAAATACGCGTGCAGGACACACATACGCACACACCCCCACACACCCAGAGGATCGCACCGTTTTACAATCATATAACATTCATTGGCGCTAGTAGTAGTAAATTCCAATTTTCTTTGCTTTACCTCACTTGTTCTGCTCAAAATTAAAAGGGGACATATCTGACAGTAAAAGCATTTTTATGGAAATTATGTTTAACTATTTGCTTAAACAGCACAAAACAGATAAAGCAGACAAATTTACTATACATAAGCCTATACATGTATGGTATGCCAGGGACTGTTTAAGAATATATCATTTACTTCGAGGACTGTTATACAGGGTGTCCCAGAAAAAATTACCGGGCAAATAAATTTGGACGTAAGTCAAAAAATATACATCAGAATCCAAAAATCTAAAATCAGCGTGTAGCCCATTTTATTTTGCATCTTATACGCCAATTTTCTTGGAATCGGTTGACTAATCGCGAAGAAATGAGCGATTACATAACGCATGTGTCAATTCACTTCATTCCAAGTTTGAAAGAAAGATCATTCAACACAATGCGCACTAGTGATTAAACTGTCAATGGGCTTCATATTTTGTTCTGTGAAATCCTTTTCGAAAATGAAAGCTTGCATGTAAGATGATGCTCGGTATTTGTAAATATCTTTTTTCGTTAATGTTGATATAAATGTTGCATAAAGAATTATATGTGACTGGACGCGGCGAATCAGCCGTAAAGTCGGCCCGGTCAATTTCGTGTTTAGAAAATATATACCATAAGCTTTAAAATGGTATATCATTTGACTTCAAACGATATCCAAAAGCTGGGTTATGATTTGTTGAACTCTGTACCTTCGACAAAATTGCATTTTTTATCGGTTCTACATGTGTCTCTTTTTCTACATTTCTGGTAATAAATATCCAACAGTCATAATTGGCGGTCATTTCAAATCATCCCCAAGTCAACGAGGTTCAGAAATATCCTCTCCTTGTTCATTGTTGATTATACATACCTAGACAAAATACAATGCTTTGTTATCTACCACTTGAACAGGATTTAGCCAAAGCAAACAAAGACAAGAACTATTCTATAGATATAGGTAGAAGCTTATTATCCTCTTCAGCAGTAGTATTATTGATTGATTTAAACAGCCTTTGATAAGATACTTGTCGCAACGAATTGATACATCTATGAATACGACCTTCACATACATTTTACACTTTAACTCAGAATACAATTTGCCGAGTTTACGGCTGATTCGTCGCGTCCACTCACATATACTACATAAAGAATTCCAGCTGGCTTAAAAATGTCTCACACACATTATTTTTTTTCGGAATATTTCCAAGAAATTGTAATGCATAGTTGAAATCTTATAAAACTTCAACATTAATGTTGCGTGGTATCAAAAATTACATGTAAAGCTGTAAGCACTTGATCATTGTCATTCTTGGCTCCAATGTTCTTTGTACAGTATATTTGCACAACCTAAAGAATTAAAGTTGGAGAGCTGCCAATTGCAGAAATCAACGTGTGTTTTTTTCGGACAAACTGTTATTTATCTTCAGTGAAAGCATGAATGATAACACCGTCGGATTTGTAGACTAAACTTAATGAGATACACAAACTTTAGAAAGCGGTGAGCGAGTATGAAAAAAACGCCTGTTGATCAAACTTGGAATGAACTGCATTGATGTACGCATTATGCAATCGTTCATTTCTCCGGAACCAGTCAACCGAATCAAATACAATTTTCGTATGTGATGCACAATAAAATAGGCTATGCGCTACATTTTGAATCTTTTGATTCTGATGCCTATTTCTCGACTTACGTTCAATTTTATTCACTCGGTAATTTTTTCTGGGACACCCTGTATATCAAAAATGTGAAAAATATCAAATTTTAATTATTTGTCATAAAATTTGTATTATATCGTGAATTTCAAACAATGAAATTATTTGATATCAGAAAGACATTCTTCGTATTCATAATGCAATTCGATATGTCTGATGTGCTCTCGTGTCCCAGAAAAATACTATCGAAACGCTCAAAACGCTCATTCCAGATCCCTTAATTTGGTTAATTTTCTTTGTCTTTTTTTTTTTTTCCTTTTCTTGTTTTATTTATTTTTCTTTGATTTATATTGCCAGGGAAGGAGAGGAGGAACTAAAGGCCCATTCAGTGATTTTTTTTGATTTTTTTTCATCCCGACGATCGTAAAAATCATCAAAATTCAGATTTTGGATATTAGATGCGGAACTCAGTCTTCAATGATAGTCAGTAATTTTTATTTTTTTTTCATTATTATGACTATCATTTGAGGACTGAGTACTTATGATCGGAGGAGCAGTTTCAGACAATTGCTTGTGATTATTGGGACAGAGGTTATCTTTTGAATTCTTTCATGACCACACAAGCATAGTCAAACCTGTCAAGGACACTCGGCGTGAATTGAAAGACCATGTCACTCGCCACAAAAGAATGTCAAAGGTCATAAAACACCAATTTGGTGTCTTCTGCTATCTAAAGGCGTATGGCTGATTTTGTACCTTTCGTCATTGTCTGTCATAGATGTGCTAACATAGCTTGCCAGTGCAGTGGTTCAGCCGAAAGCCGTGTGTCTAAGACAAAAATAATGCATTTACGTGAGTCTGTAATTTATATACCGGTACTGACAGTATATAAATTAGCTACATGTATTTGAATGGGGCTTCAACTTCGTCAATACTGTCGTTTTCCTGTTTTGTTTTTTTTGCCATTTGTTTTTCATTAAAAAATTTATAAACGTAACAATTTGATTTTTTTTTTTCACTTTCGCTGGGATCACTGCATGGGACTTTGTAGCGCGGATTATTCAAAACTTGTTTTTACCTACTGCTATATAGTATTAATCCGATTATTACATAACTTTGCCAGCTTATTCAAGACATAGGTTATGTAAGGGATAAACTGTACATGGGTATAGAGGCCCTGCATGCTTTTATCGATTGGCTCCAAACAAAGGATTTGAACCGGTGTCCTTCACCGTAATCACGGCGCAGTAGCCAACAGTCCATTCAATCAAATGTTGGCAGTGTGCGAGACGAACGATGTATAAATCTAGAGGTCACATCATCACTGAGCGTGTTTATAGTGAATATACCGCATTTTGAGCATACCGTATACGATTATCCTTGTATATATACCGATACCCTTGCTGTTTATAGTGAGACACAGTTACCGCACAAATTATATACCGACTAACATTATCGTACATTTGCAATGACCCCGAGGTCACACGGGGAATGTGTAAATATTGTGGCGCGAGCTATAAACAGCCCATTCAACAATATGATCATGGCGGTGACCATGTAGCTTCTGTTTTGATAACTCTTGGGGGTGAGAATCGTTCCGAATGTCCTGCGCGCATCCTACGCATCATGGAGAAGCTCCCACTTCCGGTAATACCGCACACAATTTATACTGGTGTGTTTATAGTGGGAATATCCCGCCAAAATATCCTTCAGTTTAGAAGGATATCGATGTGCCGTACATACATATACTGCTAGTGTTTATAGTGGGCAAGTATCCGGATAATTGATTGATTGATTGATTGATTGATTGATTGATTGATAATCTCTAACCGGGTAGAAATTGTACCGCAATGTACCGCACATCTGCTCCCACTATAAACACGCTCACTTATCATGCTTATTGTTGTCCAATGCATATACTGTGTGTATTGTTCCCGGGAATTGTCAATGAGCGTGTTTATAGTGAGACAGTCTTTCCGTTATTTAGCTAAACTACCGCGTAGTCTAGATTTGCAATGGTTAGTAAAACATAAACAAATATAGACTGCTTGGCAGTCCAGCTAAATACCGCATAATCTGGCTCACTATAAACACGCAGAGGATGATTTAAGCACTTCCCAGCAAGTCTTGCGGTTAGCACAGCTGTGTGAGTGAACATGACACCACTGCCCGCCCACTGCATACACACGTGCATGGTTAAATTTGAATTTGGACTGATATATTTACAATAAATACACATTCAAAATGCCAGTCGATTTCACATTTTATGTTATCTACAGAAGGCGTGAATTATCCTTCATGCATACATCACTTTAGATCTGAAATCGACCAAGTAATAATGACACACGGGCAATTCTAAAACAACATCTTTTGCACAGAGTTCAATGGGATTTGAAAAGTAAAGTGGCAGTTGAAACTCTAGTGATAACACTTTTACAGTGCATGATGGGGCTTCCTTAAATCATCCTCTGATAAACACGCTCAATGCAGTCAAGCAAACAGGTATTATATTTTGAAAAGGCCGCTATAGTATATTCATAGGGGTGTCTTGAATATCCAATCATATGGGACATAATCAAATTGCAGTGACTGCTTCCTTTGTTACCACATGTCAGTCATCTTGTGATTATTGGACCATGTAAACCTGCAAAAAACGAGACAAAGTGCTGGCCCTATGCTTACTCCCTATTCCAGAAAAATACAGAAGTAATTTTTTTGAATAAAAATAATATTGTCATGTTTTGCCAAATGAAACATAGCTAAATCCTAATCCTTTAGCTAGTCCTAACTGGCAATAAAAGTCAAATTTCAATATTTGGTCAATTTGAGGTAAAATGGTCCCAAAACATGCAATTTTGCATGTTTTCTTACAATTGTAGTGACAAAATTGTAAGACTTGGCACAAGTCTAAGCATTCAAAATCTTGAGTATAGGCTAAGAGTTAGCTCATAATTTTAATATCACATGTCATTTTTGCTAATTGGATATTATAAAGATTGGAAAATGTGTTTTCCAAATTATTAGAATGCATGAACTTGAAATTAGTCTTTGTTCAAGTCTTTGGGCCTGACTGTCACAGAATACGAAAAAGGTCGAAAAACACCCTAAAAATGTTTTTGGCCCTTATTTCCAAAAAGTGACCAAATATTAAAATTTGACTTTCATTGCCAGTTAGGACTATAACCTAAAGGATTAGGATTAAGCTATGTTTCATTTGGCAAAACTGGATATTATATTTTTAATCCAAAAAAATTATGTGTTTTTCTGGAATGGGGAGTAGGTCCTACGTATAATTTGTTATTTGGGCAACATATTGCTACATTCTGTACCTATGCATTTAGGCCTATGAATCTGTTTATTTTTTAATTGTTTGCTTTGGGCATGTTTAATAATGATAAAAGCCACAGTAGGCCTATTTTCTGTATAATTTTATTTGGCTTTCGTACAAGCTGCATTTTGTTTCATCTGGCGGTATTTTGGCATGCTTGAATATCGATCAGCATGATCAGTAGGCCTATCCGATAATTAATTTTATAATGTTACGAATACTCCATGGGTCTGGAAGTTGAGGTCGGAGCTTTTATTTCGCGTCGAAGGCTGCGAAGTTTTCTTCTTTTTTTTGGGGGGGGGGTGGTTGTTGTTGGTGGTGGTGTGGTTTTTTTTTCCCTCGAAGTACAGGGACATGAAGGTAAAATGGTTTGTAATACATATAGGGCCAACCCAGTTGTAGTAACTACAAATTTCGAACGTTTGAGGACTTTTAAACTCTAAACACTAACAATGTTTAATATTTAAACATGGCGTTTAAGAAATCGTTTATATCGTCAGTGTTTATAACACTTTGATGTGTGTAAGTGACTTTAGAGTGCGATTATTTGAAAAGGGAATGAAAGTGTTAGGTTTTATTTTGGATTTGTAAGGGGACTGGAAGTTGAAGTCGGGCTTTTATTTCGCGGCGGGCGGCGAAGGTTTTTTTTTTGCCGCTGAAGTTCAGAGACATGTAGGCCTAGGTAAAATGGGTTATAATAGGGCCAACCAAATAAAACAAAGTTTACACATTTACAATTCTCTTACCTTTCTTCATGCCTGATTTAAGTCCTTAAATGCTGAGAATCAACGATTATATCCTCGGAATGGTTCCATCATTAAAATTATCCAAATTCAACGAAGCTAAAAAAATAGTGTTCCCAACTGCATGGTTGCTCAGGTATAGCGGCAGGTCTAGCTTTCTTGAGGTACACTACTGTAATGACCATTTTGCCAATTTTCCTTATTATGCAAAATAGAGACCTCAACACAGCTACTTTAATAGTTAACACATTAGAAGTGGGCATAAAGACCTATTGATGGTCTAATCACTTGAATGATTTTGCAAATCTACGTTTATTTAATTTGTGTAACAAACATTTTAAATCTTTATAATTCAAGAGGGTGGTTACGGATGATTTGAACTAAACACCTGGATCGTGATGGGTAATTCTATAGAAATTTTACATAAAGCTAAGTCAATGTATTTTACAATCGCACCTGCACAATCATTGTTATTATTACGGTATCAATCTGCAATTGATCAATTTGTAAATGAGCAACCTATTTCTATAACACTCCATTAAGTGGAAAATAATGGAGCTATAAAACAATAGCGCCGACGTCATAGATGTGTATTAAGTCGGTTAATGGCATGGATTAGAACGTGAGTGAATAAGAATGGCCGCGGCGCGAAGCGCCAAGGCCATTCTTATTCACTCACGTTCTAATCCTTGGCCATTATCCTATACATAAGGCTACTGACAATAAATCTTGAGTTTCCTGTCACATATTTTCTGAAAACAAGTGAGGTAACTTTTTCATTATATTTGTGACTTTCATTATATGACCAAATGCAAGTGTAAACTGTTTACCGCGCACTCACTCAAAGAAGTTATTTTTGGAAAATCACAATAATGAATTAAAGTGAGAGTCAGAAAATGAAGTGAGGGCGTGTGACAGGAAACTCAAAATTGTGCGGGATAGGCATGCTGCGCTGCAAAAGTCTGCACTGACCAAAGGGGCCAAGGTTTTGATATGACTACAATTTTACATTTTAAGCAAGAACGTGATATACTTAATGAAATTATACAATTAAGCAGTATTCAGACTTTTTATTGTACATACAATATTGTATGCAACATATCTACGTTGTTTAATCTATTGCCATTCTATTTCCAGTAATGTTTAAGTTCTAACGAATGTTTGATGACGTAAAATCGATAATATATTTCTACTAGATATTACATGTAACATATTATCGATTTTTCGTCATCAAACATTCGATAGAACTTAAACATTACTGGAAATAGAATGGCAATAGATTAAATAACGTAGATATGTTGCATACAATATTGTACGTACAATACTCGGAGTCTGTGGAGCGCTTTAGACTGGATGAAAATTTAAGCTACAATAGATTTTGTCCATGCAATTAAGTGATCATGATCCAGCCAGCACTGATGCAAGTTTTAAACTTACTCACATAATATGGCATGAAATGTTTGCATATTGGTCACTGGTAACCCCAGTGGGCATTTATTAGAGGGGTGTTTATTACAGACAATATGATAAATCAGATTGTGTAATATACCATCATCTATAACATTTGGCTCAAGCATTGAGCTATTCCAGAAATTAAAGGCACTACCCCTGAAGAAGACATGGGATTCCCAAAAATTGTCACCAATTTTTGCTCTGGGAAACAAAAAAAAAAGCTTATTATTCTCAAGACATGGGAATTCCCAAGAAAAAATTCCCTTTTTAGGCTTGGGAATTCCCAAAATAATTGGCAAAAATTTGCCCGTCTTCTTTAGGGACGCTGGGAATTCCCAATTTTTTTTAAGCATATTTTTTTCAAAATGGGAATTCCCATCTTTTTTTGAAAAAATTTTGGTCTGGGAATTCTTAAAAGCTGTTATTTACAGTGAGCCACAATGACTTACCAATTAAATATTCATTTGTGTATTTATATTATTTGTTTTTCTCTTAATTAGATGATTGTGGCAATCCAGGGGATTGTAACAATAATGGTGTTTGTGTTGAAGTCTCAAGAACCACTTACCCACGCAGACAGTGCTTTTGTGACCAAGAACACTTTGGTCCAAAATGTGAACATAGTAAGTGGTATATTTATCTCTTGATATATAGGCCTAATATATTACTGCTATTTATTTACATACACAATATGTGTTGCGCTTTTCACCTATGGACCCTATGCAATAAACCAATAATTGAAATGGTTGCCCATGTTGGTGGACAGTCTAAGATGACAGAGGGACAGGTCTCTAGTTCGAGTTCACAACAGTTCATCACTTGTTTTCTTGTATTATCATGTGCATTGCCCTGTGGAGGCCTTCTGGTGGACAGAATTTGATTTAAATGATGGGTGACGTTGTATTATTCAGGGTTCCCAAGGTACTTGAAAGTCCTTGAATTTGAAAATACCTTTTCAAGGCCTTGAAAGTCCTGGAAATTTGCACAAGGTCCTTGAAAGTCCTTGAAAATTGGAATTTTACCTAAAGTATATTTTTGACAAAATTTGGTGAGTGGAGAGGAGCTGTCACTTACATTAATATGTGCCACATGGAGAGCCACATGATTTTTGTGTTGTGGTAAGTCCTTCAAAATCATGCTTTTGGACCTTTCCTTGAAAAGTCCTTGAATTTTAAAGGCTTCAAGGTGTGGGAACCCTGATTATTGCATACGTTCTATAGTCTCAGAGTGCTGCTGTTTATGGTAAGTATCAGAATTGGTTTGCTTCCTCCACATTCGGCTGTTTCGGGTTAACCTGTCATATGTTTATATCCTACTCTTTTGAAACAGACTGCGAGATACATGAACATGTATGGCCCGGGTCTTAGCTAGAAATTGAGGGTTGCCCATCATTTGAATAAAATTGCCTGTCCTAATTTGACCTTTAAAACATTTACCAGACATCTATACCCCTGTTCAAAGAGTGCAAATATGTGCTGATATGGCCTTGTTCTATAAATTGGGTCTACTAAAAAGGGCATAAAAAGGGCAATTAGCTTCTCAAAACATACAATTTATAATATAGCATCTGTCAAAGGCATTAATTTTGCCTGTCCCAGGAGCAAACTGGCCGTCTAAAATGACGGCCAGACAGGTGGCTAGCTAAGACCCTGTGTATGGCTCTCTGTATACAGGACCGGTGGCTTAACATCCCCTGGATGAGTACTTTATGGTTTATTTACCCAATTCTAAATACACCAAATGGGAGAGCAGAAGCCCAAATTAAATCTATGCATGTTGCTATTTCCCCCAAGTCAATACTTACGTGGGAAAGATGAACCCAAGACCTTAGGCCACTGTCATTAAATAGTTAGTCTTAAAGCTCCTCAAATTTTGAAAACCTAATGCGGAATGCAATTTTTTTTTAAATTTTTTTTTATTGTCCATGCATGGATGTTTTGTTTTTGTCATTTCGTGTCGGTGTCGATTTCGGATCCCGAGAAATTCCGTCACACGGGACATATCAAAGCAAGGGTTTTGGCCTGAAAGAATATCCCATGTAACATTTTTAATGTTCAATTTTTTATGCAAAAACCAGTCTGTTTTGTTCCCACTTTCTCCAATTAGTTTCACTTTGAGGATGACTTGTGCTGTTGTGATATCATCCATGATAGATCTATGATGAAGCCATGCTTCACTTCATGTTCAGACTATCCAAGCAAATGTTGTGTGTGAGACCAAAGAACGCAGGGTAGGCCTACCGGCAAAAATAGTACAGTGTGCATATTGGTATACTGTTTTGAATACAAGGAGAATTTCTGGATTTAGCCTATCTTTTTAGCTGACGATGTCTGACGTGGGAATTTCTGGATTTAGGCTATCTTTTTAGCTGACGATATCTGACGTGGGATTTTTTTGGTGGGTTTAATAAATGAAAAATAAAATAAAAATGAAAAAAAATGAAATTTTATACATCCAGCTAGAATAAAGCGGACGATTTTACTAACGCTTGTGAGAGCTTTAAGACTAACTATTTAATCACAGTGGCCTTATGCACAATTATTAAGCTATGCTCTACTGCGTAAAGGGTTTTCTACTAAGTAATATTTGATATCATGGGTCAAACTGGGATATTTAACTAAACCTGTTCTTATATTTGCATAATTGTTAAATTAGATTAGAATTTCTCAACTTGTCAATTCAGGGTTGTTTGAATTAAATCACCCAGATTTAAATCATTGAATTAAATCGTGATTTAAATCATATGATTTTTTTTAAATCGTGATTTAAATCACATAATTTTTGATGAACTAAGTTAATTTCATCCATAGATTTGACTGTTTTGCTTTATTTCTAATGTTTCTACAACTTTTAGATACAATTACAAGACCTCTATGATGACATATCTATTGCTAGAAATTCATCTTCAAGGTGCACAATTCAACAGGTTTTTTCCCATGATTTTTGCCAATTTTTTTCTTTGAAATTTTCACATGTAGACACATGTTTTGAATTTTTGTAAATACCTGATAGTATTGTGCATATGTCTAGCATCCCAATAGTCTCTTTTGAATTTATCATGGGGTATAGTAGTTCTTGGAATAAAAAACAAAACAAAAAAAAATCGATTTAAATAAAAAAAATCTGATTTAAATCGAAAATATCATGCTTGTCATTTCTTTACAGAGAATCCTTCTGATTTTGGGATGGACGTGAAGACAAGTGGCTATATGGAACGTATGTTAAATGGAAACAGTGGAAATTTCATATTCCGATACAAGATATTGGAGGTAAGATGGCTGAGGAAGCTGCCATGGAGATAGTGGTCCCAGCAAACATTTTTGTAACATTTTCAGGAGAGTGTACAAAAGTTGCACAGAAAAATTGAAATGTTACAAGTTTTCAAAAAATCAACATCTTGTCCTCCCACAACTGTAAAATCACTGGCATGTGACTATAAATAAGGACTCAGTGGCCATTTGATGCTATCTTCAGCAGATAGCTGTGTGCATTGAGTTCATTTGATGCTTTCTTTAGTAGACAGCTGTGTACATTGAGTTCATTTGATGCTATCTTCAGTAGATATAGCTATGTGCATTGTGTTCATTTGATATCTTGAGTAGATAACTTTGTACATCAAGTTCATTTGATGCTGTCTTTAGTAGATGCAGTGAGTTCAGTTGATGCTATCTTCAGTAGATAACTTTGTGCAGTGAGTTCAGTTGATGCTATCTTTAGTAGATAAATTTGTGCATTGAGTTCATTTGATGCTATCTTCAGTAGATAGCTGTGTGCATTGCATTCATTTGATGCTATCTTCAGTAGATAGTTGTATGCATTGAGTTCATTTGATGCTATCTTCAGTAGATAACTGTGTGCATTGCATTCATTTGATGTTATCTTCAGTAGATAGCTGTGTGCATTGCATTCATTTGATGCTATCTTCAGACGATAGCTGTGTGCATTGCATTCATTTGATGCTATCTTCAGTAGATAGCTGTGTGCATTGAGTTCATTTGATGCTATCTTCAGTAGATAGCTGTGTGCATTGAGTTAATTTGATGCTATCTTCAGCAGATAGCTGTGTGCATTGAATTCATTTGATGCTATCTTCAGTAGATAGCTGTGTGCATTGCATTCATTTGATGCTATCTTCAGTAGATAGTTATATGCATTGAGTTCATTTGATGCTATCTTCAGCAGATAGCTGTGTGCATTGAGTTCATTTGATGCGATTTTCAGTAGATAGCTGTGTGCATTGTGTTCATTTGATGCTATCTTTAGCAGACAGCTATGTGCATTGAGTTAATTTGATGATATCTTCAGTAGATAGCTGTGTGCATTGAGTCCATTTGATGCTATCTTCAGTAGATAGCTGTGTGCATTGCATTCATTTGATGCTATCTTCAGTAGATAGCTGTGTGCAATGCATTCATTTGATGCCATCTTCAGACGATAGCTGTGTGCATTGCATTCATTTGATGCTATCTTCAGTAGATAGCTGTGCATTGAGTTCATTTGATACTATCTTCAGTAGATAGCTGTGTGCATTGAGTTAATTTGATGCTATCTTCAGCAGATAGCTGTGTGCATTGAATTCATTTGATACTATCTTCAGTAGATAGCTGTGTGCATTGCATTCATTTGATGCTATCTTCAGTAGATAGCTGTGTGCATTGCATTCATTTGATGCTATCTTCAGTAGATAGCTGTGTGCATTGAGTTCATTTGATGCTATCTTTAGCAGACAGCTATGTGCATTGAGTTCATTTGATGATATCTTCAGTAGATAGCTGTATGCAGTGAGTTCAGTTAACGCTATCTTCAGTAGATTTGTGCATTGAGTTCAGTTGATGTTATATTCAGTAGATAGCTGTATGCATTGAGTTCCCTTGATGCTATCTTCAGTAGATAGCTGTGTACATTGAGATCATTCAGGCCTTGCCGTCTATATTTTAAAGGTGAGTGGTTAGTCACTCGCTAGCATGATGCTAGGCGAGTGGTCGAATTTTCACAAATGCCGTTTATTTAGGTATATTCAAGTAAGCTTTGGTCTTGAAACGGTATTTATAAACTTATGTTGAAATACGCACAAAGCGCGCTAAAATTTGTGACTTTCTCCTCTTGAAGAAGGCACAAAAACGATTAAATGCTGAATTGGCTGATTCAATTGCTGATTTTGGGAGATTCGCAGCGAGTGATAGTTAGTGTCTATGGCGAGTGGAAAATCGCTCGCTAGAAATCGAGTTTGGGCGAGCGGTGGCGATGCTATCTTCAGTAGATAGCTGTGCATTGGGTTCATTTGATGCTATCTTCAGTAGATAGCTGTGTATGTTGCATTCATTTGATGCTATCTTCAGTAGATAGCTGTGTGCATTGAATTCATTTGATGCTATCTTTAGTAGATAGCTGTGTGCAGTGAGTTCATTTGATGTTATCTTCAGTAGATAACTGTGTGCATTGAGTTCATTTGATGCTATCTTCAGTAGATAGCTGTGTGCATTGAGTTCATTTGATGCTATCTTCAGTAGATAACTGTGTGCATTGAGTTCATTTGATGCTATCTTCAGTAGATACCTGTGTGCATTGAGTTCATTTGATGCTATCTTCAGTAGATAGCTGTGTGCATTGAGTTCATTTGATGCTATCTTCAGTAGATAGCTGTGTGCATTGCATTCATTTGATGCTATCTTCAGTAGATAGCTGTGTGCATTGAATTCATTTGATGCTATCTTTAGTAGATAGCTGTGTGCAGTGAGTTCATTTGATGCTGTCTTTAGTAAATAACTGTATGAATTAAGTTCATTTGATGCTATCATCAGTAGCAGTTGGTTTGATAGCTATAAAATGTAGATAGCTGTGTGCATTGAGTTCATTTGATGCTGTCTTTAGTAGATAGCTGTGTGCAGTGAGTTCATTTGATGCTGTCTTTAGTAGATAGCTGCCTACATTGAGATCATTTGATGCTATCATCAGTAGCAGTTGGTTTGATAGCTATAAAATGTAGATAGCTGTATGTATTGATTTCATTTGATGCTATCTTCAGTAAATAACTGTATGAATTAAGTTCATTTGATGCTATCTTTAGTAGATAGCTGTGTACATTGAGATCATTTGATGCTATCTTCAGTAGATACCTGTGTACGTTGAGTTCATTTGATGCTATCTTCAGTAGATAGCTGTGTGCATTGCATTCATTTGATGCTATCTTCAGTAGATAGCTGTGTGCATCGAGTTCATTTGATGCTATCTTCAGTAGATAGCTGTGTGTATTGACATTTAATGCTATCTTCATTGTGTTGCCACAACACACTATAGTTTATTTCCTGTTTGAAGATAGCACATGACCAATCAGCTCTTACAAACTAATTTAACATTGAACTAGAACAATTAATTCAGGCGGTGAGTGCCTGAGTGATAGAGAGAGAGAGAGATGGCAAAACTGCTCAGCCGTATGGCATTTTCCATACACTCAGTTAGTTTTGTGGGGTTCATTATCAAACCCCAACAGTTTTATAGCTTGTTTGTGATATTTTAAGCATTTTCAAATTTCAAAATAATCCCATTTAATTACATGGTTGACAAAGGAAATGTACTGAATTTATAGAGAATTAGTGGCGCTCACCACCTGAATTAATTGTTATTTTGATCTTCACAGGATTTGGAAGAGATTGAGGTAGTTATGGACATCACAGGAAGCACTTGGATGGCCCTTGGTTGGCGACCTATGGGTAAGACTTATGAACCCCATGAGAACTGCCTGCCGATTGGCCAAAAAGAAGTTTTCTGGACTAATCAGCAACATTGTTAGAATAATTTCACCAAGAAAATTGGGGTGAATTATTTGCAAAGCTCCATTCTGATTGGTGATTTAAGTAAAGATATCATGTCATTGACCAATTAGAGGCAATGTTAGATCGGCAGGTAGTGCTCAAGGGGTTAATGGTGCAAAAGGTGGTAACAGAAGAATTGAGTGCCCAACCAAATTTTTCTGTTGGGCTATCAAAACCGTCCAACTGACTGGTAGATGTTTGAGTACACATTATAATAAGATAAGCAGTTAGGGCAAATTAAATTTCCAGATGGGGAAGTATTATGAGGGTCAGTCAGTATGCAATGATGTGACATGGTCAAGGGGAATGAGTTGGATGTTGCTAATATTGTTTTTGAGATATTGGCAAAAACAGAGTACAAATTCTTTTGTTTTATATTGTTTTCAGCCATTGATAAATTGCTCATAACTTGGTAACCAGATGTCTGATTTTGATGGGTGTGCATCAAAATGTAGCATTCGTACACTGCCAGAAAATGATGTAAAAAACTTCTAATTGAAAATTGTTGACCTGCGACTCATTCCCCTTGATCATGTCACATATGTATGAATGATACCATATACTTGATAACGTAACAGCATTAGCATAAAATCAATAGACTAGGGGCACTGCCAAATCATGCAAAAAAGACGGGCCTCTTAAATTACAGCAAAGGCACATGTTTAAAACGTCTGAAAGCAGAAAAAATAACATGCTACCCAAGTCTAGTTTTGGGCAGGAATAAACACTAGGTCCTGGGTCTGCGTTTAATATAATATGAGACTTGTCATTCAAATTAGGTTGAAATGGGATGTCTTTGAAATTCAACAACTTAAAGCCATATTATAACATTTGCTGAGGAGGACGCCCTCACCGTTTTTTTTTTAATTTATTTTTTTACATGATTATACTGTACTTAAACCAACATACCCTGCAAAAATAGGTGCTGTAGTTTTGTCAAAATCCGAGATTTTGAATAAAGCGATGGAACCGGCGTTTTATTATTACGATGGAATTAGTAGTCGAACGCATACACAACGTTCATAACACACAGTACGTATATAGATATTTTCGCGATTTTGAAGATTTTGTCAATTGCGCGAGAATTAAATTTCGCGGTTTTGATATTGATACAGTAGAAACCTAATGCAAAAGGTTATTTTCACGAGTTTTTATTTTCGCAATTTTATGTCCACTCACGAAATTCGCGAAAATAAAAACCTGAGTACTTCATTTTCATCCAGTGACTGTAGACCATTGATTTTATGCTAATGCTGTTACGTAATCAAGTGTATGATATCATTTTTACATGTGTTGTTTGAAAGACAAAGGTAGAATGTCTATGTGATCATAGAGAAATGCCATGAAAATAATCCATATGTGGGGTCACAAGTCAACTTTGATTACATACTGACCGACCCACGTATAACACAAACCTTTGCTAAATGATGAAGAAAGAGATTTGTTGATAAATTATCCAAGGATAAGTTGTTACATTCTTTGTATATAGGTCTGGATGCAACCTGTCGAAATTGGCCTGTACCATATAAATCTGGTGGAGATGAACCAGTGGTTGCACCATCAGGTGAACCAGAATCAGAACCAGAATCCACACCTGAACCTGAAGCAGAAGGTGAACCTGAAGGCACTGCTGAACCTGCAGCAGAGGGTGAACCAGAACCAGAAGGCACATCTGAACCTGCAGCAGAGGGTGAACCAGAGCTAGAATCCACACCTACTCCGGTAAATCCTTATGTAAATTTAGAAACTTTTGTTAGCTCAATCATTAACCCCCTGAGCACTATCTGCTGATCTAACATTGTCACTGATTGGTCAATTACATGACATCTTCACTTTAATCACCAATCAGAAATATGGAGCTTTGCAAACAATTCACCCCAATTGTTTTGCATGGTGAAATTATTCTAACGATGTTGGGATTAAAAAAATATTATCAAGTTCTGCCAAATAAAACATAGCTCAATCCTAGTCATTCATTTAGTCCTATCTGGAGATAAAAGAAAAAGTTTACTAATTTCTTGAAACAAGAGCCAATTTTGGCATGTTTTCTGACAATCGAGTTACAAAAATCAATGACTTGGAACAAGTCTAAGCATTCAAAATATTGAGTATATGCCCAAATTTTGCTCTAATTTTCACTTTTTTGTGTTACTTTAATTAAATGGTTGGTTATAAGAATGAAACACGTCTCTTCCAAAAATTAGAATGCATAAACTGAAATTAGTCTTAGTACAAGTCTTTGGGCTTGATTGTCACAGCATACAAAAAACACCCTAAAATCGCATGTTTTTGGACCTTATTTCCAAAAATTGGCCAAATATTAAACTTTGACTTTTATTGCTAGTTAGGACTAACTAAAGGATTAGGATTTAGCTATGTTTCATTTGACAAAACAGGATAATAGTTTTTTAATCCCAATGAATTAGTGCTGTATTTTTATTAGTGCTGAAATGGGGAGTAGTTCTGAATGCATTCCGAGTAAAATAAGAATACCCCCAAGTTTTCCCCATGCCTGAACTAAAAAGCAGCCATTAATATTCTGTGTTACTGTATATCATGCCTCATATTTTCACACTACAGGGAAGACGCCGTCGTCGTCGTCAATCTGGTATTGATGTTATAGATGCTTCCGTGCCAGATGGATACAATGATCAATGGATATGCACAGGTAATCTTAAAATGTGCAGATTTTATTTGTGTTATGGAAAACCCAATACTTTCAAGGATCATTCGAGTTGGCGATGTCCAAGATCCTGTCTACACAAGGGGAAATCTGGTCTACCGCAGTCTCATTCCAAGTCCTGAATACCATGTTTCCACTATCCTAGCTCCTATGCTAGTGTTTTCCAAATAGTCTTCTATGTTGACCGTAAGCTCCTCTCTCCGAGATCACTTGAGGAAGCTATCTGTCCCACTTGACAGTCAGATAACACACAATGTTAGGGATGCACCATTAGATAAGGGGGGCTAGGTAGTTGGGGTTGGGACAATTTTTTTTAGCACCTCCATGAAGCAAAAAAAAAATTTCGCACCTTGGTGAAGCAAAAAAAAAAAAAATTTCAACACCTTGGCGAGGCAATTTTTTTTACTCCTCGAAGCAAAATTTTTTTTCAATCATAAAGTTCTTTTTGGGGACCAAAATTTGGAGGCCCCCAAACTCACTGTAAGGAAGGCATGTGCACTCAAGTAACCAAGTTTTGATTTACAAATAGGGAGCCTACTATAAGATTGGCAGTGGCGGAGATGAGCATATTTTGTTCTGATTTTACTAAGACATTTGTGCGCAAATCGCACACATTTTTATATTTCAGACAATTTTAGTCCAAAATGAATGTGAATGTTGCTATGTAAAGGGCCATTGCGCGCAAAGAGCACAGAAGTTTGCAATTTTACCATATTTTGGTCCCAAACATGGTGTTTTGGGCTAAAAAGGAACATGCAACTGGCCCAATAGTAAATCCGGCTCTGACTGGCATAAATTTCTTTTTGACATTGGGGTGGACTTTGGTGGAAATTTGTGAAAAAAGTTTTCATTTTCAATTGGACCAATCAACAACATTGTTAGAATAATTTTACCACACAAATAAATTGTGGTGAATTATTTGCAAAGCTCCATTGTGATTGGTGAATAAAGTGAAGATATCACATTGACCAATAAGAGGCAATGTTAAATTTGCCAAAGTGTCAACAAAATTTTGTGTTGCTCTGATGAGACTCCATATATATTATCGAGACATATGGTGTGCTTTCATCACAAAAATATCGTTCAATCAAGCCTGTTTTGGGCATTTTTGATATTTTTGTCAGTCATTTTGAAAAAGAGCCATAAAACACCCCCTACAAGACTAGATTTTTGGCAAAATGTTTTTTCTCTATGACCCTCTAAAGGTATCCATATAGGTGGCTTACTTTCAGCAGAAAATGCTCATGGGTTTTCATCTTGCTTCCTCACTAGTGTTATAAACCTCAATTTGAAAACATTACAGAATATTCAAGTGACTAGAATGAAAAATTTTGAAAATTGACCATTCCACACAATTTTGGTTTTTCACAGGCAGTGGATACCCTCACCCACTCTAGGCTGTGCAAAGAGGTTTATAACACAGATCTTAGAAAGAGCTTTCATTTGACACCTCAATGAGCTTCATACGATGTTCAGTTCATGAGCTACATTTTCTACAAAATATGACTTGTTTGGCTAATTAACTTATTAATATGCATATTTTTTTGTATGATAGTATTTCATGCTACTTATATGGGTATAGTATGAAGTTAATGTGATGTTCCATTAACATAAGTTAATCCCTGGAATACCACCTTTAGAGTTTGCAGATTTTTGATGTTATACTGGTCCACAATCATGTGACGTTTTCTAAGATTCCAGACATGCAAATTGCCAATCTTAAAGACCCATTCAGTGATCTCAGCGCAAGTGTAAAAAAATAAAATTGTTTATAAATTGCTTAAAAGTGAAGAATAGGTCATTCAAATTATCATTGGTATTTTTGAAATGACAAATTTGGCTAAAAACAAAGAAAAAGGCAGTACTGTTGAAGTTTAAGCCCCATTCAAATACATGTAGCTAATTTAGATACTGTCAGTATCTAAATTACAGATTCGTGTAAAATGTCTTATTTTTACTCGGCTTTCGGCTGAACCACTCACAGGCTATGTTAGCATATCTATGACAATCAAAATTTTGATGATTTTTACGATCGTCCGGATGAGCAAATCACTGAATGGGCCTTTAATATTGGTGCCAGGAAATTGGGAGCAGGGGAGGATTGATGTTGAAGTTAGCAATGAGTCCCCTTTTTGCTGACTTTGGTAGCCAGTGGCACCGCCATCGGGGGGCATGAGGGGCAAATGCCCCCAGTCAGAACTCTTGCCCCCCTGTTTCCCCCAAAATTGCAAAAAATGTCCACTTTTTGCGGTAATTTTCAGCAAAAGTTGTTGATTTTCACCCTCACTCCCATTCTCCATCCCCCGCTCCAAAAAAATTCCTGGTGCCGCCACTGTTGGTAGCAAAATTTCTTGGCTGAGGGATAGTATATCAGCAGGCCTGCAGCAATTTTCACTTATGTTAGGCCATATTCTAACACTGTACACATGTATTTGAAACCTGTGTATCTAACATAAAGTAATTTAGAATATTTAGCTATTTTGTGATGTGATCAAGCAAAATCAGTGGGATGTGGGAAATATTGATTTTAAGATATAGCCTAAAGCGCTCCACAGACTCCGAGTATTGTACGTACAATATTGTATGCAACATATCTATGTTATTTAATCTATTGCCATTCTATTTCCAGTAATGTTTAAGTAATGTCTAACGAATGTTTGATGACGAAAATTCGATAATATGTTACATGTAATATCTAGTAGAAATATATTATCGATTTTACGTCATCAAACATTCGTTAGACATTCGTTAGAACTTTTAAGTTCTAACGAATATTTGATGACGTAAAAACATTACTGGAAATAGAATGGCAATAGATTAAACAACGTAGATATGTTGCATACAATATTGTACGTACAATAAAAAAGTGTGAATACTGCTTAACAAAGTAATATTTATTGGCCCCCACACATATGTTTGGCCCCCACACATATGTGGGGCTTATGCACAGAATTAGAGAAGGAGAATCAGGACTCCCTATACCGCCACGTACAATCGCGCCGTCAGCTATGGGAAGAAAATTGGGGGTATTCGAGGCCTTGCCAACGGTGGACGGAGACGAACGAAAACAATTCTGCGTCTCATCTGAAGCGTCTTGGTAGTCACGTGCAGGTCACATCAAGTGCGTCTCTCAAATGTGTCCTTCATCCATGTCGCGCTTGCGTGACCAATCGCCTCGAGTGCATTCCGAAGGAAACCGAATACCCACAATTTTTGCTCCATGTCTATATCAAGATGGCGGCCGAGTTCCGATTCTCTGTCTTTAATTCTGTGGGCTTATGTTATCATCCAGATGATTGCCTGTTTGTTTGTTTGGCTGCCTGGTTGTCCGGGCAGAAGCAAATTCATTAATCCACTCTGCAGCTCCAACGCAGTAACCGATCAACTTTAAACTTGGTATGTGGATAGTATATCTTTTGAACTAGTTGTCCAGTTTCAATGGGATTTTCTGCAAAATATAGCTTTGCAAATGCTTGTTACAATACAATCCAATAAGAAACTGAAAACTTCAGACTGATTTTGGTTGATCAAATCACATATATACATGTTAACATATTCATTATGTTATGTAAATTTTTACCATTTTGCCTGGTGGACAACCAGAACCTTCAGCAGAGACTGAACCAGAAACAGAACCCACAGCAGAGACTGAACCAGAAACAGAACCAGAGACTGAACCAGAAACAGAACCCACACTAGAGACTGAACCAGAAACAGAACCAGAGACTGAACCAGAAACAGAACCAGAGACTGAACCAGAAACAGAACCCACAACAGAGACTGAACCAGAAACAGAACCAGAGACTGAACCAGAAACAGAACCAGAGACTGAACCAGAAACAGAACCCACAACAGAGACTGAACCAGAAACAGAACCAGAGACTGAACCAGAAACAGAACCAGAGAATGAACCAGAAACAGAACCCACACTAGAGACTGAACCAGAAACAGAACCAGAGACTGAACCAGAAACAGAACCAGAGACTGAACCAGAAACAGAACCCACAACAGAGACTGAACCAGAAACAGAACCAGAGACTGAACCAGAAACAGAACCCACAGCAGAGACTGAACCAGAAACAGAACCAGAGACTGAACCAGAAACAGAACCCACACTAGAGACTGAACCAGAAACAGAACCCTCTGCAGAGACTGAACCAGCACCCTCAGCAGAGACTGAACCAGAACCAAATCCTGGTACAGGCAGTGGTACTGGCAGCAATCGTGGTAATGTTCTCAAATTACATTATATCAAAATTAGCAAAACTGACTCAAGTGACCAATGTCTACTTATCTATGCCCGTGGAATGGTGGCATAGATATTGTCTTTGTTCTGTTTAGTCTTCTCCTTCTCCTTATCTATGCCCGTGGAACGGTGGCATAGATATTGTATTTGTTGTGTTTAGTCTTCTCCTTCTCCTCCTCCTTCTTCTTCTTCTCAAGATCACTTTTTGCACCCCTCTAGCTCAAGAACCAAAGTAGCCTCGGGGCCCAAACTTGGTATACTGATGGCCCATGACCCTTAGCATCATCCTAGGGTACCCCGACCCCAGAGGTCAAAGGTCATCGGCTACAGGGGGCAATATGTGTAAAATTTCAAACAGCTCTAGCTCAAGAACTACAGCGCCCTCAGGGTTCATACTTAGTATAATGATGGCCCATGACCTCTAGAAGTAACTTATGGTAGCCACGACCCCAGAGGTCAAAGGTCACAGGCTACAGGGAGCAATATGTGTAATTTTTTAAACCGCTTTAGCTAAAGAACTATAGCGCCCTCAGGGTTCATGCTTGGTACAATGATGGCCCATGACCCTTAGATATTTCCTGAATTAACATCGACCCCAGAGGTCAAAGGCACAAATTTCAAACAGCTCTAGCTCAAGAACTACAGCGCCCTCAGGGTTCATACTTAGTATAATGATGGCCCATGACCTCTAGAAGTAACTTATGGTAGCCACGACCCCAGAGGTCAAAGGTCACAGGCTACAGGGAGCAATATGTGTAATTTTTTTAAACCGCTTTAGCTAAAGAACTATAGCGCCCTCAGGGTTCATGCTTGGTACAATGATGGCCCATGACCCTAGATATTTCCTGCATTAACATCGACCCCAGAGGTCAAAGGTCATGGGCTACAGGGAGCAATATGTGTAAAATTTCAAACAGCTCTAGCTTAAGAACTACAGCGCCCTCAGGGTTCATACTTGGTACAATGATGGCCCATGACCCTAGATGTATTCAGTGCTATAGCCGCAACCTCAGAGGTCAACGTTCAAAGGCTTTAAAAAGCAAACTAGGTACAACCTATTAACACAGGTTAGCGCAATAGGTAGCGTTTTGTTAGCTACCTGTGTTTGCAGTGATAACGGCCCGAATCGTACGTCAAGGAAATTGATCACTTGACGAAAATTACCTTAAAAGGGAATGTGTAGGCATTTTGATATTGGTGCCGGGATTGTGCTTTGGACCACCTCAAAAGGCTGTCATTGTGGGACATGGCGTGTGGTTGGTTAATGGGTGTTAGGATGGTTAAGGGTTGTCACGGTTTGTAAGGGGTGACCAAGGGGGTGGTCACCAGTTTTTTGAGATTTGGCGCCCAATTGGGCGCTTTTTTAAAATTTTAAGTGCTATGAGGATGATACTTATATCGATTAAAGTTTATAACAAGGGCTTTCATTCACATAATGGTCACCAACTTTTGGATTTGGCGCCCAATTGGGCGCTTTTTTATTTAAGGTGCTATGAGGATGATACTTATATCAATTAAAGTTTATAACAAGGGCTTCCACATGGTGGTCACCAACTGTTGGATTTGGCGCCCAATTGGGCGTTTTTTTTATTTTAGGTGCTATGAGGATGATACTTATATCAATTAAAGTTTATAACAAGGGCTTTCACATGGTGGTCACCAACTTTTGGATTTGGCGCCCAATTGGGCGCTTTGTTATTTTAGGTGCTATGAGGATGATACTTATATCAATTAAAGTTTATAACAAGGGCTTTCACATGGTGGTCACCAACTGTTGGATTTGGCGCCCAATTGGGCGCTTATTTAATTTTAGGTGCTATGGGGATGATACTTGTATCAATTAGAGTTTATAACAAGGGCTTTCACATGGTGGTCACCAAGTTTTGGATTTGGCGCCCAATTGGGCGCTTTTTTAAATTTTAGGTGCTATGAAGATGATACTTATATCAATTAAAGTTTATAACAAGGGCTTCCACATGGTGGTCACCAACTGTTGGATTTTCTCGCCCAATTGGGCGCTTTTTTATTTTAGGTGCTATGAGGATGATACTTATATCAATTAAAGTTTATAACAAGGGCTTTCACATGGTGGTCACCAACTTTTGGATTTGGCGCCCAATTGGGCGCTTTGTTATTTTAGGTGCTATGAGGATGATACTTATATCAATTAAAGTTTATAACAAGGGCTTTCACATGGTAGTCACCAACTTTTGGATTTGGCGCCCAATTGGGCGCTTTTTTATTTTAGGTGCTATGAGGATGATACTTATATCAATTAAAGTTTATAACAAGGGCTTTCACATGGTGGTCACCAACTGTTGGATTTGGCGCCCAATTGGGCGCTTATTTAATTTTAGGTGCTATGGGGATGATACTTGTATCAATTAGAGTTTATAACAAGGGCTTTCACATGGTGGTCACCAACTTTTGGATTTGGCGCCCAATTGGGCGCTTTTTTTAATTTTAGGTGCTATGAAGATGATACTTATATCAATTAAAGTTTATAACAAGGGCTTCCACATGGTGGTCACCAACTGTTGGATTTGGCGCCCAATTTGGGCGCTTTTTTTATTTTAGGTGCTATGAGGATGATACTTATATCAATTAAAGTTTATAACAAGGGCTTTCACATGGTGGTCACCAACTTTTGGATTTGGCGCCCAATTGGGCGCTTTGTTATTTTAGGTGCTATGAGGATGATACTTATATCAATTAAAGTTTATAACAAGGGCTTTCACATGGTAGTCATCAACTTTTGGATTTGGCACCCAATTGGGCGCTTTTTTATTTTAGGTGCTATGAGTATGAGTATGGTTGGTTAATGGGTGTTAGGAGGGTTAAGGGTTGTCACGGTTTGTAAGGGGGTGACCAAGGGGGTGGTCACCAGTTTTTTTAGATTTGGCGCCCAATTGGGCGCTTTTTTATATATTTTAAGTGCTATGAGGATGATACTTATATCAATTAAAGCTTATAAAAGGGCTTCCACATAATGGTCACCAACTTTTGGATTTGGCGCACAATTGGGCGCTTTTATATTTAAGGTGCTATGGGGATAATACTTTATATCAATTAAAGTTTATAACAAGGGCTTCCACATGGTGGTCACCAACTTTTGATTTGGCGCCCAATTGGGCGCTTTTCAATTTTAGGTGCTATGAGGATGATACTTATATCAATTAAAGTTTATAACAAGGGCTTTCACATGTTGGTCAGTAACTTTTGCATGGGGAGTGCTTGGTTAAGGGGTGGGGTCACGGGCATAGATATTCGTGTTTGGTCAAACACAAGTGGTTTCTAGTTATCTATGCCCGTGTAACGGGCATAGATATTGTATTTGTTGTGTTTAGTCTTCGACTTCTCCTTCTCCTTCTCCTTCTCCTTCTTCTCAAGATCAGTCCTTTGCACCCCTCTAGCTCAGGAACTAAAGTAGCCCCTGGGCCCATACTTGGTACAATGATGGCCCATGACCTCTAGATACATCCTAGGGTACCCCCGACCCCAAAGGTCAAAGGTCATGGGCTACAGGGGGCAATATGTGTAAAATTTCAAACAGCTCTAGCTCAACTACTATAGCGCCCTCAGGGTTCATACTTGGTACAATGATGGCCTATGACCCTAGAAGTATGCTATGCTAGCCGCAACCCCAGAGGTCAAAGTTCATATGCTCTAAAAAGCAAAATAGGTACGACCGTTAACACAGTGTATCGCAATAGGTAGCATTTTGGTAGCTACCTGTATTTGCAATGATAACGGCCTGAATCGCACGTCAAGGAAATTGATCACAAAAATTCCCTTAAAAGGGAATGTGTAGGCTTTTTGATATTAGTGCCTTGGACCACCTCAAAAGGTTGTCATTGTGGGACATGGCGTATGGTTGGTTAATGGGTGTTAGGAGGGTTAAGGGTTGTCACAGTTTGTAAGGGGGTGGTCACCAGTTTTTATAGATTTGGCGCCCAATTGGGCGCTTTTTTATTTTAAGTGCTATGAGGATGATACTTATATCAATTAAAGCTTATAAAAAGGGCTTCCACATAATGGTTACCAACTTTTGGATTTGGCGCCCAATTGGGCGCTTTTTTATTTTAGGTGCTATGTCTGGTGGAGTATAAGAGAGAGTGAGGGTCTGGTGGGGTATTAGAGAGAGTGTGGTCCAGTCTGGTGGTGTTTTAGAGCTAGTGAGTGTCTGGTGGAGTATAAGAGAGAATGATGGCTGGGTGGGATATTAGAGAGAGTTTGGGTCAGTCTGGTGGTGTTTTAGAGCGAGTGAGTGTCTGGTGGAGTATAAGAGAGAGTGAAGGCTTGGTGGGGTATTAGAGAGTATGGGTCAGCCTGTTGGTGTTTTAGAGCGAGTGAGTGTCTGGTGGAGTATAAGAGAGAGAAGGCTTGGTGGGGTATTAGAGAGTATGGGTCAGCCTGTTGGTGTTTTAGAGCGAGTGAGTGTCTGGTGGAGTATAAGAGAGAGTGTAGGCTTGGTGGGGTATTAGAGAGAGTATGGGTCAGCCTGTTGGTGTTTTAGAGCGAGTGAGTGTCTGGTGGAGTATAAGAGAGAGTGAGGGTCTGGTGGGGTATTAGAGAGAGTGTGGGCCAGTCTGGTGGTGTTTTAGAGCTAGTGAGTGTCTGGTGGAGTATAAGAAAGAGTGATGGCTGGGTGGGGTATTAGAGAGAGTTTGGGTCAGCTTGGTGGTGTTTTAGAGCGAGTGAGTGTATGGTGGAGTATAAGAGAGAGTGAGGGTCTGGTGGGGATCTAGAGAGAGTGTGGTCCAGTCTGGTGGTGTTTTAGAGAGATTGATGGTCTGATGAGGTATAAGAGAGAGTGAAGGCTTGGTAGGGTATTAGAGAGAGTATGGGTCAGTCTGGTGGTGTTTTAGAGCGAGTGAGTGTCTGGTGGAGTATAAGAGAGTGATGGCTGGGTGGGGTATTAGAGAGAGTTTGGGTCAGCCTGGTGGTGTTTTAGAGCGAGTGAGTGTCTGGTGGAGTATAAGAGAGCGTGAGGGTCTGGTGGGGTATCAGAGAGAGTGTGGTCAAGTCTGGTGGTGTTTTAGAGAGAGTGAGGGTCTGGTGGGGTATAAATGGGAGGGAAGGCTTGGTAGGGTATTAGAGAGAGTGTGGGCCAGTCTAGTGTTATGAGCATTACATGTATATCAAATGAAAGTTTAAAACAAGGGGTTTCACATGGTGCTCACCAAGTTTTCGTTTTTGAATAGGGGAAGGTGGTTAGGTGTGGTCATCACGGGCATAGATATTCGTGTTTGGTCAAACACAACTGTGGTTTCTAGTTCTCCTTCTCCTTCTTCTCAAGATCAGTCCTTTGCACCCCTCTAGCTCAGGAACTAAAGTAGCCCCTGGGCCCATACTTGGTACAATGATGGCCCATGACCCCTAGATACATCCTAGGGTACCCCCACCCCAAAGGTCAAAGGTCATGGGCTAAAGGGGGCAATATGTGGAAAATTTAAAACAGCTCTAGCTCAACTACTATAGCGCCCTCAGCGTTCATACTTGGTACAATGATGGCCTATGACCCTAGAAGTATGCTATGCTAGCCGCAACCCCAGAGGTCAAAGTTCATATGCTTTAAAAAGCAAAATAGGTACGACCGGTTAACACAGTGTATCGCAATAGGTAGCATTTTGGTAGCTACCTGTATTTGCAATGATGAAGGCTTCAAATATACGTCAAGACGTACAATGGGGTTAAGAGGTTTTAACCGCTTCAAGACGTACAATGGGGTTAAGAGGTTTTAACCGCTTAAAGGGACACAATGTTTTGGGATTAAAGGGGTATTCTCCAGTCTGGTAGTGTTTCAGAGAGAGTGAGGGTCTGATGGAGTATAAGAGAGAGTGATGGCTGGGTGGGGTATTAGAGAGAGTTGGGGTCAGCCTGGTGGTGTTTTTAGAGCGAGTGAGTGTCTGGTGGAGTATAAGAGAGAGTGAAGGCTTGGTGGGGTATTAGAGAGAGTATGGGTCAGCCTGTTGGTGTTTTTAGAACGAGTGAGTGTCTGGTGGAGTATAAGAGAGAGTGAAGGCTTGGTGGGGTATTAGAGAGAGTATGGGTCAGCCTGTTGGTGTTTTAGAGCGAGTGAGTGTCTGGTGGAGTATAAGAGAGTGATGGCTGGGTGGGGTATTAGAGAGAGTTTGGGTCAGCCTGGTGGTGTTTTAGAGCGAGTGAGTGTCTGGTGGCGTATAAGAGAGAGTGAGGGTCTGGTGGGGTATTAGAAAGAGTGCGCCAATCTCGGGGTGTTTTAGAGCTAGTGAGTGTCTGGTGGAGTATAAGAGAGAGTGATGGCTGGGTGGGGTATTAGAGAGAGTTGGGGTCAGCCTGGTGGTGTTTTAGAGCGAGTGAGTGTCTGGTGGAGTATAAGAGAGAGTGAAGGCTTGGTGGGGTATTAGAGAGAGTATGGGTCAGCCTGTTGGTGTTTTAGAGCGAGTGAGTGTCTGGTGGAGTATAAGAGAGAGTGAAGGCTTGGTGGGGTAGTAGAGAGAGTATGGGTCAGCCTGTTGGTGTTTTAGAGCGAGTGAGTGTCTGGTGGAGTATAAGAGAGAGTGATGGCTGGGTGGGGTATTAGAGAGAGTTTGGTCAGCCTGGTGGTGTTTTAGAGCGAGTGAGTGTCTGGTGGCGTATAAGAGAGAGTGAGGGTCTGGTGGGGTATTAGAAAGAGTGTGTGCCAGTCTGGTGGTGTATTAGAGCTAGTGAGTGTCTGGTGGAGTATAAGAGAGAGTGATGGCTTGGTGGGGCATTAGAGAGAGTATGGGTCAGCCTGATGGTGTTTTAGAGCGAGTGAGTGTCTGGTGGAGTATAAGAGAGAGTGAGGGTCTGGTGGGGTATTAGAGAGAGTGTGGTCCAGTCTGGTGGTGTTTTAGAGCGAGTGAGTGTCTGGTGGAGTATAAGAGAGTGATGGTCTGGTGGGGTGTTAGAGAGAGTGTGGGCCACGGGCATAGATATTCGTGTTTGGTCAAACACAACTGTGGTTTCTAGTTCTTCTTCTTCTTCTTCTTCTTCTTCTTCAAGATCACTTTTTGCACCCTCTAGCTCAAGAACCAAAGCAGCCTCTGGGCCCAAACTTGGTATACTGATGGCCCATGGCCCTTAGCATCATCCTAGAGTACCTCGACCCCAGAGGTCAAAGGTCATGGGCTACAGGGGGCAATATGTGTAAAATTTCAAACAGCTCTAGCTCAAGAACTACAGCGCCCTCAGGGTTCATACTTAGTATAATGATGGCCCATGACCTCCAGAAGTAACTTATGGTAGCCACGACCCCAGAGGTCAAAGGTCACAGGCTACAGGGAGCAATATGTGTAATTTTTTAAAACCGCTTTAGCTAAAGAACTATAGCACCCTCAGGGTTCATGCTTGGTACAATGATGGCCCATGACCCTTAGATATTTCCTGAATTAACATCGACCCCAGAGGTCAAAGGTCATGGGCTACAGGGAGCAATATGTGTAAAATTTCAAACAGCTCTAGCTCAAGAACTACAGCGCCCTCAGGGTTCATACTTGGTACAATGATGGCCCATGACCCTAGATGTATTCTATGGTAGCCACAACCCCAGAGGTCAAAGTTCAAAGGCTTTAAAAAGCAAACTAGGTACAACCTATTAACACAGTATAACGCAATAGGTAGCGTTTTGTTAGCTACCTGTGTTTGCAATGATAACGGCCCGAATCGTACGTCAAGGAAATTGATCACTTAACAAAAATATCCTTAAAAGGGAATGTGTAGGCATTTTGATATTGGTGCCTTGGACCACCTCAAAAGGCTGTCATTGTGGGACATGGAGTATGGTTGGTTAATGGGTGTTAGGAGGGTTAAGGGTTGTCACGGTTTGTAAGGGGTGACCAAGGGGTGGTCACCAGTTTTTTAGATTTTATAGCCCAATTGGGCGCTTTTTTAAATATTTTAAGTGCTATGAGGATGATTCTTATATCAATTAAAGCTTATAAAAAGGGCTTCCATATAATGGTCACCAACTTTGATTTGGCGCCCAATTGGGCGCTTTTATATTTAATGTGCTATGGGGATAATACTTATATCAATTAAAGTTTATAACAAGGGCTTCCACATGGTGGTCACCAACTTTTGGATTTGGCGCCCAATTGGGCGCTTCTTAATTTTAGGTGCTATGAGGATGATTGATACTTATATCAATTAAAGTTTATAACAAGGGCTTTCACATGTTGGTCAGTAACTTTTGCATGGGGAGTGCTTGGTTAAGGGGTGGGGTCACGGGCATAGATATTCGTGTTTGCTCAAACACAAGTGGTTTCTAGTTTTACTTGTTCCCTGCTTGTGTCAAACTGTGTCAATTTGCAGTTAGTTTCTTGTCCATGGCAATTGCAAGCTACAATCAACAAAATTGCACATTTGCATGTTCTGTTTCAAATGACCATCAAACAACCTCACATCCAATTTACACAGGTCTGCCATGTATTTGAAGCAGACACTCCCCTCTTAATGCCACTCTTCCCCACCCCAATAATTTTGAGGGGTCTTACTGGTCTGTTGCCGACATGGCATTGATCAACATTGTATTGGGGGAAGGGGATGCATTTGATGAAATTCTATGTCGCATGTGTGCCAAAATTAATATCGTTCAGTGATTGTACTATACTGCTAAAGGAACTCTGATTTCATATATTTATGTGTGCAGGTGATGAGTTCCATGCAATGGACTGCACCGATATAGTAATTGGCAAAGTAATGAATTCTTACTCTCACGTTGCTGACTACTATACACGGGATAGATCCACGCCTAGATTGGATACATTTTGGGGAGGCATGGGTGATTTGACGGCGGCAGCTGGCATACAGTTTGGGGAGAAGACAAGACTTGTGTTTAGGAAGAAATTGAAATGTAAGTTGGTATAAGTTCTTACAAGCAGCTGTGCACTCTCAGACATGTATGTATTAAACGTGCCGTAACTTATTATTATTATTAGATGGCATTTGTGATGCGATCAAGTAAAATCAGTCGGAACTCGGATATATTGATTTTGAGATATAGCCAAACAAATGAAATATTTCCTGTTGTTTTGGAAACTCTTTAATTGCTCATATCTTTAGAACTGGTTTTTCAATTTCTATTGGGTTTTCTGCAAAATCCAGCTATGAAAATGCATTTTACTATGGTATAAACTGAAAATTTAATTTTTCCGAGTTCCGACTGATTTTGCTTGGTCGCCTTCTTAATTAACACACAACACATCATAAAAGTATACATTTTTCAAAACAAGAAGTCAACAGATATTATAAACACAGATTTAGTGTAAAAATAACAATTTTGGAGAAAATCACTAAAAGCAACTAGTTGCAAAATATTCTATACTAAGGCACAATTTATTATGTTTTTTTTTTTTTGTTTATCTTAATTAGGCTATGCAATACGAGCAATCTGACTCAATTCATTCACTTAAACAAAAGAAGTATCAAAATATGAAATGCAGAAAATACAATATTTCAGAGGTAAAGTAACAGAGCTGTCACACTACACCGAATAGGTCTTCCGTACAAGAAACGGATGGTATTTTAGTAAATCCGTTGTTGTTCGTCAATGATTGTTTTATGTTCTTTGTATGTCCTGCTATCATCCGCCAAATGCGTTTCGTGTTAGGTGATGTTCGTTAAGTCCGTCGGCAAGTTTTGTGCATGCACAAAACTTGAACGGAGTGTACCGAATACATATGTTCGGTATTTATCCGATGTGTGTCCGTATGGTGCTGCATATTGCGGAGTTTGTTCGCTCTCCTTTCGCTTCATGTTCGTTCTTTGTTCGTTGCACTCGGCCCGTGTTCGCTGCAAATACGTTCATGTGAGGCCTTTACCACCGGATAGCATATTTTTGCATTCGGTGATGTACGTTGACCCAGACCGTGTTAGTGTCACACTACACCGGATCGGTCTTCCGTATAAGAAACGGATGGTATTTTAGCAAATCCGTTAGTGTTCGTCAATGTTCGTGTTATGTTCTTCATATGTCCTGCTATTATCCGCCAAATGCGTTTACGTGTTAGGTGATGTTTGTTTAGTCCGTCGACAGAAGCGTTTCAAGTTTTGTGCATGCACAAAACTTGAACGGAGGTACCGAATACACATGTTCGGAAGTTGTCCGATGTGTGTTCGTACTGTTCTGTATATATACCCTGGGTTTGTTCGTTATTCTTTCGCTTATATACCGCAGGTGTTTGCAAGGTTTTGCAGGCGCTTGTGCCGGATGTAGGCCTATGGCGAACATGTGAATCGATCATGGGGGGGCTTTCTGAAGGGTGTGTGACGCAATATCATATTTCCCCCAGTACTTTAGTGACTGACAAGTAGAAAAAAGGGGGAAAGGAGAGAAAAAGAAAAGAAAGTGAGAAAAATTGAAGAGAGAAGAGAAGAGAAAAAAGTTAAATTGCACGTAATTTAGTAGGCCTATGCATGTAAGTAGTATTGAGGGAGGGGCACTTTCTGAAGGGTAGAGGACGCAATATCAAATTCCTACCAGTTTTAGTGATTGACAAGAAAGAAAAAAAAAGAGAAAACATGGAAAAGGTTAAATTGTACGTTATTGAGTAGGCCCAGGATAGTATATAGTAAGCCTAAAAGTATAGGCCTGTGATTATTATAGGCAGTGCTTAAATGTGGTTCCTTGGCCCAAAAGCCTGTGAAAATTACTGCCGCCCCCGTCGATATGTAGGGCCCGTGACATTATGTCACCAAAGTCAGTACTTAAGACGGACTTATGTCTATTACTGACTTTAACATATCAATCCATGCATGCTTTACCTGAAATTACGAGTCTGAAGTCTTATATCTAAGTGTCAGTGGATCAGTGTAACATTTTTAATTTTGCACATTCAGTTCGGGCCTTCTTTGTTTTTTGTTTAAGGCAATAATAGTGTAAAAATGATGCACCAAAAACAATTTTCCAAATTTTCCATTTTTAAAACTAAATTTTTACACAATAGGCCTAGGCCTAATAATGTAAATAGGCCCTACAGTCCCCATGCAAATGGCTTCAATTGGACCTTCATTTTGAAAAATGGACAAGTCTTCCTTTTTGCTTATGCTATGGACATCCACGTGTTATTTTTAAAACAATTGTTTATATTATATTATACAATAATGGTGAAAACTTTTCAATGGCTTCAATTAGGCTTTCGTTTCACCAATTTGCAGCTGTTTCAAACTAAAATAGTACCCAATAATAGTGCTAAAAGTGATCTAAAAAATGACAAATGGCTTCAATTGGGCCTTCATTGTCCAAAGGTTTCTCACCTCTATTGCCCCCGGACGCTGGTTGCCCTGATATATCAGATTTGTAGCCCTTTTGTACTTATTAGCCAATATTTGACAATTTTCGTCAAAGTTTTCCCCCTTAAAAGTTGTCTTTCCCCAATTTGTTCACCCTCTCAAAAAGTGCTTGCTACGTCACTGCCTCTAAGGGGTCAACAACCCTCTCAAACACCCTCTCCTCCCCCACTTTTCTGATATGGTGGACGTCCCTGTTGGTGCCACATGCCACGGATACGCCGGTCATTTGTTGGACGTTGAACGATTGAATATAAAACGCCTGCAGGATTATTAGCGGCCACAACGCATAGAGAGACGAACGGGAATCGGACCCCCAAATCCGGACATTTGTCGGACGTTGACCCCCAAATCCGGTCATTTGTCGGACGTTGAACGATCGAATATAAGACGCCTGCAGGATTATTAGCGGTCACAACGCATAGAAAGCGAACGCAAATCGGACCCCAAATCCGGTCATTTGTCGGACGTTGAACGATCGGATATAAGACGCCTGCAGGATTATTAGCGGCCACAACGCATAGAGAGACGAACGGGAATCGGACCCAAAATCCCACCGAATCTTCTGCCGTACTGGTGATTTTTCCACCGAATAAAATATTTTTGTATTCGGTGATGTACGTTGATCCAGTCCGTCGTAGTGTGACAGACCTATAAACAAGAACTAACAAGTTATATGCCATATTAGTACAATGAAGATCATGTTTCATAATTTTGCATTGCAAGTACTTGGAATGCTAGTAAATTTGAATGTTTGGCACAACTAATCGGGTGTGAAATATTGGCATTTATTGGTAAATACCACCAATGACATACACTACTTTTGTAAAAAAACTATAAAAAAGAGCATGTTTATCATTTTTTCCTCACACCTGCAGCTATGCACCAGACTGATCACAGCATTAACAAGGATGAACCCATGCATGTCATCTGGGCACATGGCCAAGAGTACTGCAACTATTACCACTCACCAAGTAGTGGTATTGAAGCCATGACAGTCAAGGATATGTTGTTTTACCCACGTTTCGAAGTAAAATATCATGGCACAAGCCCAAATAATCGGGGCCAATTTAAAGGACTTGCTCTTTATACATCGGGTAAGTTATCAATATCATTACATGCAAAGTTATCACAATAATCAATTGATTGATTTCATAAATAATATATTTAAGGATCATCAATATCTGAGGTTTCGTAGTGCCCGATATGATATGCAAAAATAAACACATGATCAAAAGAATGGATGATACAAAAAAATACCAAAAACACAAAATTTATAAAATAAACTTATTAACATGTAACTTATAATTATGAATTTGGCATGCCGCTTGAGGGTAGCATATCATTTTTGGTGATAATCGTCGACCGTACTGCGCACTGCAACATTAGCTAACTCTCTATGCCGCCCTCTTTCGCTTACTTACCACGCTGAACACTGTTGGAAAATTGATACGCTGCCATCTAGAGCTTGTTCCCCAATTCAAAATAATTCATGCGTAACATGAATTTATCAAAAAGACAAATCCGGATTCGGCCGTCTGCCGAATTGAAGACATGAATTCAAAACCCACCCAAGTCCATGGGAAGTGATTTTGAGACAAAACCTGTGTATCATTTTAATTCCTTCAGTTAGATTTACCTGGTCAATATGGTAAGTTTTACGTGCAAATGAGTGGGTTAAACTCTATTAGGTATGACGATTAGCATTTCAGTGACTTCGTGGGGTTCATTTTAAATGCTGGGTTTTTTGAATCATATACAAAGACAACAATGTTGGAATGAAATTACTATTAGTAAGATGATACAAAATAATGCACACGTGTATGTATAATGTTGATAAGGATACTGCCATGTAATATAAACCACTTTCCTTGATTAAATCCTTTTTGTTTTCAAAAGTCACTCTCCAGCAATGCATGTGTTACAAGTGGAATTTTATACATACTGGATTTCAATCAATGTGTTGCAAGACTCAAATCCTGGACTTGGGTGATTCTTTCATACATGCTATTTTTCACATGCTCAATTGACACAGAGGATGAATTTGAGTTGTTCTTTCATACATATAACAGGCCTATGTATAGCAACAAATTCCCATGCTTAACTCAATTTGACCAAAGTATGGACTTGGGTGGGTTTTGTATTCATATATTCAATTCATAATGATATGGTAGCACACATGGCTGAACAAAATCCAGTATGCCAAACTTGGTTCCCAATTTATGTTTACACCATGTTGGTTCTAATTTATTGATTACTATTTATAGGTTAATAAATGCGTATTACTTGTTGGGAGTGAAATTGTACAAAATATGTACTGAGATGTTGATGCGTCTATAATGCACAAGCCCCGAAAAATGTGTGAAATAGCAAGCAAAACCCGCAAAAACAATGAACGCGCCCGAAAGCACTGTGCATACTACGCGGACTGCAGGCCCGTGGAATTATACAATATTTATGCACGACTAGTCATTTAGGGACTGTTCACAAACACTTGTAAGGGGGGACCTGATGCAAAATAATTTCATCACAAAAATTTTTCGGGCCCCCCCCCTTAACAGACCTCAAAAATTTCAGGCCCCCCCCCCCTTTTTGACATGAAAATTATGCGTCAACCCCATAGAAAAGCATATAAACTTAATTTTTCCAGGAAAATTTGTGGTCATTTTTTTCAAGGCCCCCCTTAGGAGGGTCAAAAATTTTCAGGGCCCCCTTTTGCATCAGGCCCCCCTTACAAGTGTTTGTGAACGGTCCCTTACTATGAAAACTGGTTTGACTTGATGCTTGATAAATTGATTTGACTGATGATTGAAGGAGTATTTTGTGATAATTATTTTTAGGACTTTTTTTATTTTGATATGTTTGTAAATTATTTGTATTTAACATTAGCATTTTTGTGTAGCGTATACAAAGTGAAAATCGTGCCAGGGTTTTCCTGAAATCTCTTGATGCCCTCTTCAGTTTGTTTTATATTACAGAAACAACATTAAAGAAGTAGTAATACAAGAGTACATACACTATGGACCTCAATGGCCACATCCCAATGCCATAGTTCAATAACCTCAATTAAACAATCATAGAGCAAAATTTGACCTCAAGTTGCGGAGTATGAGTTTGTATACCCAAATTTTGGGTCATTCAATGAATGTGCAACTGTATTGGGGTTAAAGAAATGTGTCCTGATAGATGAGTATGTTGTGGATCCTAGTGATAAACTTTTTAAAACTTTCATTTAGAACTGGTATATAAAACGAACTAAATATCTTAAACATGATTGAAACTATGGGTCCAACAAAAAAAGAGAAATGAAAATTTGCTTGGAGGCAAATCAAATTCAACTTTTTCCATTTAGGCAACTAAATCTAACACCAGAAAGATTTGGTGTACTTGTATATACTATAGGCCCCTATAGGCCTACTTGTATAAGTTTGGAATAAATCAGGGATGGGGGATGATATTGTCGATCATGAAATGTGCCTTTAACCGTAACAGTACCAATAGTACAGCTGCTAAGCTCAAGCATTGTGCACTTTTTAGTAAAAGCATGAGAATTTCCACCTCTTTTCCACTTCTTTCCTTCCCCTACGCCAAAATGAGGGGTATTAGAATAAACGAATGATTTGATTTGACACTGACTGATCAATTGATTGATTGATGATTGAATAATTAATTGATTGATTGCTTTTTACAGTTGATACTGGACCAACTTGTGGTGGGGAATATAAATTCCCTGCTAACTGTATGGGTGACAGTTGTGACTACAAAGTGACTTACTCATTTGATGAAGAAACAGGAGATATAACATTCACAGTAATGTCAAAGATACCCGATGACTACTGGGGAGGAATAGCATTCTCTTCATCTGGGAGCATGGTGAGTATTTGTTTGTTTACCCAGGTTGGTCCATGAAGGACACATGCTAATTTATTTATTTATTGGGGATTTAATTCAGTTCATTTCCTGACCTCCCTAGGGAATGCCGGGATCATAAACTAGGGGGTACATATTGCTTTTTCAAATGGAGCCTTTGGTGTGGATCATTGCTTGTCGAGGTATTCAGTTAAACGAATTACAGCTGCTTAAGAGAGAGTTCATGTCCACACATGAAGTACATGCTCTCAAGTACAAAGTTTCGAGGGCTTAGAGCCAGAACTAGCTATGTCCATTTGTTTTCTCAATTACATGTTACTCATTTCGGTAACAAATGGACGGTTAATTCTGCCCTCCATAAGTGTAATTGACTGGGGTATATGCCACTTGCATCTAACTAACTGTTCAAGTGACCATGCATATACCCCAATGTCACTTGCATTTATTATGGAGGGCATAATTAACCGTACATTTGTTGCCGAAATGAGTAACATATAATTGAGAAAACAAAGGGACATGGCTAGTTCTGGTTCTAAGCCCTCGATTTATTCTAAGATTTGGCGGCATTTTGGATTTGACCCCGAGTGATCTGTAGAGGTCACAAAAGGTCATACAGGGGTTATTGGGCTGATCACAAGGATTTCGAAAATGTATAGTTTGTGCTATCTACGCCCTGTCATTACTGAGTTATTATACAAAAACCTCATTTTTGGGTCAAAATGTCAATTTTTGGTTGTACAAGGTGTCAAAATTTCAACTTGCTTCCATTTTAACGAATATGGTGCAAAATGTTTGTTCAATACAAAGGAATCATAAAAAGAACTAGGGGGCCTTCTATTTATACACAAATATGGCTATACCTGTATGTTATGACCCCTGCATGACCTTTAACTCCACATCTGTGTTTACCCCATAGATGCCAGCTAATGTATATGTGTCAGTCGTAACTCTGTACCATGTAATCTGTAAGAAAAGAAGCATTTTGAAGGTATTTGGTTTATTAGTGTGCTGGAAATACCCCTTAATGATTTTTGACCCCAAATATGTGTTTACCCCATAGACCCCAACTGTAGCCAATGCCGATGACAAAGTCTCATTACTCTACCATGTAATCTGTAGAAGAAGCATTTTGGGAATAAAAAAGGGGTCATTAGGTGTCAGCTTCTTTATAAAATTGGTTTCATTGGGTGTTAGCTTCTGTATAAGGGGTCATTGGGTGTTAGCTTCTGTAAAAGGGGTCACTGCATGTCAGCTTCTTTAAAAATGGGTCATTGGGTGTCAGCTTCTTTAAAAGGGGTCATTAGGTATCAGCTTCTTAAAAAGAGGGTCATTAGGTGTCAGCTTCTTAAAAAGGTGGTCATTGGGTGTCAGCTTCTTTAAAAGGAGGTCATTGTGTGACAGCTTCTTAAAAGGGGTCATTGGGTGTCAGCTTCTTAAAAAGGGGTCATTGGGTGTCAGCTTCTTTAAAAGGGGGATTGTGTGTCAGCTTCTTAAAAAGGGGTCATTGTGTGTCAGCTTCTTAAAAGTGATGGTCCTAGGATATCAACCCAGTAATAGGTAATTGTAAATGAGTGCAAAGTCGACCCTGATCCACTTTGTGAAGTTTTGTGAGTCAGTCAATCAAGTTGATCTGAGTTGGCTTGTATTTGACCATTGTTTGAAATAAGTAGGCCTACTTGTCCAAAAAACCACATTGAACAACCACGATGAGCCATGCACTTGTCTGACAGGCAAGCACTCCAAAATAATGATTAATAATAAATAAAGTGAACTTAACTGACATCATATTTCAATGTCATTTTTATCATAACCACTTCTTAAAAAGGGAGGTCATTGGGTGTCAGCTTCTTAAAAAGGGGGCATTGGGTGTCAGCTTCTTAAAAAGGGGTCATTGGGTGTCAGCTTCTTAAAACAGGGTCATTAGGTGTCAGCTTCAAAAGTGGTCATTGGGTGTCAGCTTCTTTAACAGGGGCCATTAGGTATCAGCTTCTTAAAAAGAGGGTCATTAGGTGTCAGCTTCTTAAAAAGGTGGTCATTGGGTGTCAGCTTCTTTAAAAGGAGGTCATTGTGTGACAGCTTCTTAAAAGGGGTCATTGGGTGTCAGCTTCTTAAAAAGGGGTCATTGGGTGTCAGCTTCTTAAAAAGGGGTCATTGGGTGTCAGCTTCTTAAAACAGGGTCATTAGGTGTCAGCTTCAAAAGTGGTCATTGGGTGTCAGCTTTTTAAAAAGGGGTCATCATTCTCTTAAAAAGGGGTCATTGGGTGTCAGCTTCTTAAAAAGGGGTCATTGGGTGTCAGCTTCTTAAAAAGGGTCATTAGGTGTCAGCTTCAAAAGTGGTCATTGGGTGTCAGCTTTTTAAAAAGGGGTCATTGGGTGTCATTCTCTTCAAAAGGGGTCATTGGGTGTCAGCTTCTTAAAAAGGGGTCATTTGTGTCAGCTTCTTAAAAAGGGTCATTAGGTGTCAGCTTCAGTGGTCATTGAGTGTCAGCTTCTTAAAAAGGGGTCATTGTGTGTCGGTTTGTTAAATAGGGTCATTGGGTGTCAGCTTCTTTAAGGGTGTATTGTGTGTCAGCTTCCTTTAAAAAAGGGGTCATTGGGTGTCAGCTTCTTAAAAGGTGGTCATTGGGTGTCAGGTTCTTAAAAGGGGTAGTTAGGTGTCAGCTTCTTTAAAAGGGGTCATTGTGTGACAATTTCTTTAAAAAGGGGTAATTACGTGTTAGCTTTAAAAGGGTGTCATTGTGTCAGCTTCTTTCAAAGGGGTCACTGCATGTCAGCTTCTTAAAAGGTGGTCATTGGGTGTCAGCTTCTTAAAAGGTGGTCATTGGGTGTCAGCTTCTTAAAAGGTGGTCCTTGGGTGTCAGCTTCTTAAAAAGGGTCATTAGGTGTCAGCTTCTTTAAAAGGGGTCATTGGGTGTCAGCTTCTTAAAAGGTGGTCATTGGGTGTCAGCTTCTTAAAAGGTGGTCCTTGGGTGTCAGCTTCTTAAAAAGGGTCATTAGGTGTCAGCTTCTTTAAAAGGGGTCATTGGGTGTCAGCTTCTTAAAAGGTGGTCATTGGGTGTCAGCTTCTTAAAAGGTGGTCATTGGGTGTCAGCTTCTTAAAAAGGGTCATTAGGTGTCAGCTTCTTTAAAAGGGTTCATTGGGTGTCAGCTTCTTAAAAGGTGGTCATTGGGTGTCAGCTTCTTAAAAGGTGGTCATTGGGTGTCAGCTTCTTAAAAAGGGTCATTGGGTGTCAGCTTCTTTACTTAACTGACATCATATTTCAATGTCATTTTTTATCATAACCACTAGTACTACACAATTTAAACACTGCTGAAATTATAAATGCAGTACAGTATTTTAAGTCTACCACCAGACATGCACATGTAAAATATAGTAGGGTTTACCTTGAATTTGTCTTTGGTGGAAATTCTGTGAACAGTGAGTGTTTTACATAAAACAAGTACTTCACATTATACTGTTGGTTCTTAAAAAAAAAGATATAAGAAAAGAAACCTTTTCCGACCAACCGACCCAACTTCTGGAAGTGATCTATGGACAAGCAAACAATTAATTTTTTTGGCCTTATTTCGAACACTGTAATTGACTCATAATATCACATAAGTAAGTCAAATCTGACTCTCTAGGTCTAGTAAGTGGGTCTTTTTGCATCTAACTCACTAAAAATGTCAAGTGTCAAAATGAGTCATTTGACTCTGCGATTATTTTCAGTGTGGGTACCTTAGAGATTGCACTCTGTTCGCTGATGAGCTCCTTCAGGTTAGTTTCTACGCCCCTGGCATTATGTGTTATGTCTCATTGACTCTCGGATCATTTCTTAGGGGCTGTGCAATAATTATGTGTACCCCGGGGTGGTGAATTCTCAAAATGCTTTGCCCCCACCTTTTGATGTACCAAAAAGCATTTGCCCCCCCTTTTGATGTGCCAAAAAATCTTTGCACCCCCCCCTTACACATGCAAGATTTTTTGGGAACCCGAATTGAAAACCTTAAATTGTCTTATCAAATAATGGGAGCGCAGCAAGCAGGAAATTTTGCATATTTGAACGTGTTCTAACGTTTTCTTACACCTTTTTTAGAGCATAATATAGAAACGGTGCCCAAAATATCTGTGCCAAAAATCGCTTGGCCCCCCTTACAACCTGCCAAAAATCGCTTGACCCCTCCTTTCGACCTACCAAAAAATGCTTGCCCCCCTTTCGACCTGCCATAAGATGCTTGCCCCCCCTTTTGGGCCTGTCAAAAAATCTTTGCCCCCCCTATAATTCACCACCCTGGGGGTACACATAATCATTGCACCACCCTTACCAGGGGCGTAGCTAAGTTTATGGTGCATTGCCCAGGACAAGGATAGAATAGCACCCCTATGGTGAATCTGAGGGACATTTTCTCCTTAGAGTCAGAAAATGTGCAAATAAAAGAGTATATTTTGCTTCCTTTTCTTATGTTATAGTATATCTGATCATTTTTCCTAACTAGCTTTTGGAATGTTTTATAATGCATTTATACAAACAGGAAGGTTTTTTGTGTGTGTTTTGTGTACACGAGCCCTGCTTTGGCACGCCCCAAGGAACAGGTACCGGTACTTGCCCCCTAGCTACGCCCCTGCTTCATACCGTTCAATGTACCATAACCACCCGGGTATAAGCCCACCTTCGGCTATAAGCCCACCCCCTATTTTTCAAAACATTCTGGGAACAAGGGTGCACTCAGGTATAAGCCCAGTACTAAATTTTGGCCAAGTTCTAACTAAATCAAATCAATGCTTTGCTCTCATATTTAAGAACAAATATAAAAAAATATCAGTTGATTAAAACATTCCACACTTATAATTTTAAGAAATTGATAGATGATAGAAATTACTGGTACATTGGGCATATACAAATGGGGATGATTTTTCTTATTTTTAAATTCATGCACTAGCCCTTCCCCGGTTATAAGCCCACCCCATTTTTGAAGTGAAATCTGCTTTCTAGAGGGGTGGGCTTATACCCGAGTGGTTACGGTAAATACAGCTTCATTCCATCATGCATCCATTGTCAAAAACTATCATACTTGCAAAAATCAAAACCTAACTTGCTGCATTTGTGACAAAATCTGTTATTTTAATAAAATGATGTGTCGCGTTGTTTTATTCACATAATTGAAATGTTACTCAAACGTGTACATGATGTTCAAGTCAAACGTGTACATGATGTTCATAATACCTCTAAATAGGGATCCTCAGTAAGGATCAGTGGAGTGACACATATTGATAACATGGGCACTGGAATCAAATAGCAATTTTTTCTATGTTATGCCTCAATAATTCAATGGGGACATATCTGACAGTGAAAACTAACATTTTGTCAATAAGAAATACAAATCTATTTCTTATGAATATGTTATTGTTACAATATTGCTTTAAGATTGCATTTCAGCCGCAGATCCATGATGGTCAATCAAAATATGGGGGCGGAGGAGCTGTTATGACTCAAAAATTGTCAAAAGTGGGATGATTTTGCTTAAAAATACGGTGGGGGCCTTTAACACCAAGTACCCCTGGATCCGCTATTGCACATCAAAAAGTGTCAAACATAAGACCATACTTCATTGCGCTGCTAATTAAAACCAATTTTGCACCATGCACCATATATCATCCACAAATCGACCTGTTAGTGCAGCCTCCACACTATTATAGCTGGGAAGTTTCATGTAAATTTTAGATCAGAGCTGTAGTCCGGAAGAGGGTGTGACACACATCCCCAAAAAATCAAATTTTGTTTTTGTAAAAATGCTGAAAATCAGCCCTTTCTTGCTTGAAGGAACATTCACAAAAGGTCAATTTTTTTTTTCTGTCTTCATGTTCAAATATTCCATTGATGCACCCAGTGTGTTTAATTTTGTTGTTTATTAAGAGGGACCCCACCTAACTATCATACATGGTTGGTCAAGGTCAAAAATTTTTTATGGTGTTGGTCGAAAGGGCTTTGGGTGTAGATTGTAAAAATCCACTTTGCTTGCTCATATGTTACCCGTTGCCATGGTAACGACCCGAAATGTATTTTAGGTGATTTTAGCTCATTTCAGACTGAAAATGCTGAAATTTGCCTAATAAAGAACGGGCCATAGCTCCATTATTCGAGAAGATAGAAAACATTTGATTAGATCCTTACAATGGACCATCTTTCTACTTTCCAACAAAAAATAAAAATTATTCATGTGGTGTTCGGTTGTATCTTTTTTTGACCTGGCGACACTTATAGTTTTGCCCTTTTGAAAAAGTGACAATTTTGACCTATTTTTGAGGTGCAAAAAAACTATTGGCCATGACTCCCAGAATATTGTAATTGTGGTTGTGAACAAAGCAGACCATGCCCCCATTCAAAATTGATATAAATGGCTCGGGGGATTATATTAGTAAAGCGGAGTGTTGCCAGAAAAAAACACATTTATTGAAAAGGGCTATATTTTACATGGAGTGTTTTTCCACTGTATTTAAGTAATACTAAACATATTTTTTATGCTTGTGCATCATGTTATCTCACAATTGAATGTTTTTGATCAAAATATTAAATATTAAACAAATTCAATTTCTATTTCGATATTTAAAGTGTTGCCAGTTTTCAAAAACTGTGTTTTAAGGTATTTTAGTCAAATAACTACATGTAGTATTGGCACATATTTATAAGTCTAAAACCAAATGATAAAAGTATAATCACTTGGACTATACGTCTGAATATTGATGTAGCAGGCCTTACGCCATTCAACAATAAGCTATGGCAACTGCAGTGTTGCCATAAAATAATCAAATTTAGTACTTGGTTACATTTTTATGTTGGTACCCCATTGGTGCACATTTGGAAATTTGGTTGAAATCACCTCCTTTTGCACCTTTTTGGTTATATCTCAAATGTAGTTCAAGAAAAATATCCAAACCCATACATTTCTGGAAATCTTATGCTTCAAAGATGGCCATTGCATTAGTTAGCATTTGAATAATTATACAGGGTGATCGATAGGTAATATAGGTTGTAACAAAGTAATTTCACACAAAAAGTTGAATAGTATTATGCCAATCTCATCATTTCCCAGTAACTGAAATTCGTTGGTTTTTTTTAAAGAAAGTACACAGTTTGCCCTTTCTAAAACTACAACATTTATGTCAATTACTTATCTGTACAATCACTATATTACAGAGCGTGAAAAAAGCGAACATATGCTGCATATACTAGTCTGAAAATAGAATGATTTCATGAAACTACTAAAATGATTGCTTATTTTACAGGGTGTGCCAACTTTTACCGTAGACTGAGTGAAATGCTATTCTTGAGTGGCCAAATTCCCAGCAGAAATGGTGACAGTTAAATCTACCACTTGAAATCTTGTTATTGCATTGTTTATTGTATTCAAGTCAATTCCATAGATTTCATGTGTATTACAAATGAATAGAACATATGTGACCGTACACCACGAATGAGCCGTAAATGTCCTCAATTGTATTCTGAGTTACAGTGTAAAATGGGCATGAAGGTCATATTCATAGGTATTTCAATTTGGTGCTACGTGTATCTCATTAAATGAGGTACACGTAGCACCAAATTGAGGTACCTATGAATACGACCTTCATGCCCATTTTACACTGTAACTCAGAATACAATTGAGGACATTTACGGCTCATTCGTGCTGTACGGTCACATATAATCAAAATTATTTTACTAACTAAATATAGCATGCAAGTTTTAGTCGACATGTACAAAGCAGGGGCGTAGCAAGAGCCTCGGGGGCCCATGGACAAGAAACAGTGCGGGCCCTTTTAGCAGGGCCGTATTTACCATTGGGCCAGAGGGGACCCGAAAATTGCCCTGTGTATCTTCTTCTTAGCCCACAACAGCATGTTTGGGACCAAAATATGGCAAAATTGCAAAATTTTGCGCACTTCGCGCATATCATACTAGCACTCAGCCCTTCACACAACAAATTTCACCTTCATTTTGGTCTAATAAAATGGCCTGAAATTAAAAATTTATTTCACGCATAAATGTTCTAGTAAGATCGGAACAAAATATGCTTATCTTCCTCTAATTTGCAATGCTTCTGCAACCACTGTCGATCTTATAGAAGGCACCCAATTTGTAACCCAAACTGACCTCTTGCGTGCAGCACATGCCTTCCTCACGGTGAGTTTTGGGACTCCAAATTTTAGCCAGACCAAGGTAAATTCGGCCCTGCCTTTTAGCAGCTACTTAATCAGTGCTTATTTAATTTTCTCTTTTGCTTGGGGCCCCTTAACCCTCGGGGCCCATGGACTTCGTCCACCCTGTCCCCCCGCTTTCTACGTCCCTAGTACAAAGCATGTCAAGTACACTTTTATATATTCTAGGATAATTGTAAGAATTACAGAGAATTCTTTTTTCATTTTAAAATTACACCATTTTTATTCCATTTTATTACTTCAAACATACGCTACATTGAAGAAATGCATTAACCGCATAGCTTCTTCCATTCTCCGACTAATTAGGAGTATTAAGTGACTGATTAATGGAAACGGTTGTGATTCTTTTGAAAAAATTAATATTCTTTCCCCATATGCTCCCCCCAACTATGCCCCCCCCCCCCCCCCCCTCCCTCTGAACATATCCTGGTTATGCTACTGTATCGGCTGGACAAAGGTGGGATAGAGGGCAATGATACATTGATAATCATGTTACTCTTATTTTCTCTTATGTTCATGATATTCGCAATTTAATTCCATTTTTTTCTTCTTTGTTGCATGATTTTGCCAGTTAGGTTTTCAATAGGCCTATATTTCAAGGGTTCGATTTAGCATTAATTTTTAGGCTGCAGTTTCTTGCTTATTTCTCTTCAATATTTTCTCAATGTATTCGCATGCCAGCGCCATCCGCACTACGGTGTTTTGATGTTTTCAGATTATTGGTTTATTCCTTTTAATATATATGTTTTCCTAATGTTCATTTGAACTTGTTTTTCTTCAAAGTTGGAATGTTTCTACCGTTCCTAATATCTTTTTTTTTCATTTAAAAGAAAAGAAGTGTTTAAAAGAAGTGTTTAAAATTTATTGGGAAATGTCTATATAGCCTGTGCTGTGTTTCAACCAAATATACTCACATTATTTAAACATAAATATATAGAGAGCCAATAAAATACAACGTAAAGCCGAATGATGCAAATCCGCGATTGGGCAACTTTTGATGCTTTTCAATTCTTTGTTCAATAGAGGAATCAAAAATAAAACTATGTCGTTATGCACTAAAAAGCAGGGTCAACATTTTGTTCTGTTTGCAGTAAGCGTAGCTAGGGGTGGGGACAGGAGAAGAGCCCCCCTGAGTGAGAAAAATTAAAGAGAAGTGAGAGAGCAAGAAAGAAAAGGAAAAAAAAAGAAGAAAAGAAACGGCGCAAGGAGCATGTTTTCCCGGGTGTTTTCCACCCAAATTCACCCCGATCATGAGCATGTTAAATAACTCTTGTTAGGAGAAATAGGGCAGACAAATTCATATTATTTGTAACGTTTGCAATGCAGAAGAGCTCAGAAGTGTGTCTTTTTTCTGTTAACACATGTCGTGAATATAGTACATTAAAACATAATACACTTTGTTTAGAATTGAATTCTTAAATTCCCCAAAATCAGGGCATAACAATGTAGTCTGTAGAAAGAAAGTACTAAATTTGCTTATTTTATGGCAACACTGCAGTTGCCATAGCTTATTGTTGTATGAGTTGAAAGGCCTGCTACATCAATATTCAGAAGTATAATCCAAGTGATTATACTTTTATCATTTGGTTTTAGACTTTTAAATATGTGCCAATTACTAGTCATTTGACTAAAATACCTTAAAATGCAGTTTTTGAATACTGGCAACACTTTAAATATCAAAATAGAAATTGAGTTTGTTTAATATTTAATATCTAGATCAAAAACATTCAATTGTGAGATAACATGATGCATAAACATAACAAATGTTTTCAGTATTACTTAAATACAGGGGAAAAACACTCCCAGTCAAATTTAGCCCTTTTCAACAAATGTGTTATTTTCTGGCAACACTCCGCTTTACTGATATAATCCCCCAAGCAATTTATATCAATTTTGAATGGGGCATGGTCTGCTTTGTTCACAACCACAATTGCAATATTCTGGGAGTCATGGCCAATAGTTTTTTGCACCTCAAAAATAGGTCAAAATTGTCACTTTTTCAAAAGGGCAAAACTATAAGTGTTGCCAGGTCAAAAAAAGATACATCCGAACACCACATGAATAATTTTTATTTTTTGTTGGAAAGTAGAAAGATGGTCCATTGTAAGGATCTAATCAATTTTTTTCTATCTTCTCGAATAATGGCGCTATGGCCCGTTCTTTATTAGGCAAATTTCAGCATTTTCAGTCTGAAATGAGCTAAAATCACCTAAAATACATTTCGGGTCGTTACCATGGCAACGGGTAACATATGAGCAAGCAAAGTGGATTTTTACAATCTACACCCAAAGCCCTTTCGACCAACACCATAAAATATTTTTGACCTTGGCCAACCATGTATGATAGTTAGGTGGGGTCCCTCTTAAAGTGTTATAAATAAATAAAATGTATGATTTTTAATTTAGTGATTGAATGATTAATTGTTTGATTGTGCAGTCCTGTATTGTACTATACTGTTGGCCTACTGTGTGGTGTTTATGGTGAATGCGTACATATTGTTCCAACCACAACCAATCCATGAAATCAAATTTACAGAGAAGCAAACAGAAATAGTAAAAAGCTTTCTACTACTTTCTTGTTAGGTTTGCCTGCATCAGATATTTACTGCAGATTGGAATTATACATCGGAGCCACATCATTCATTCATTCATCCATTTGATTTGTTAAGCACCAGATTGATCATTGGAATCGGTTCACTTGAGTACAGTATGTTGTGATGGACGCACATCATATCTGTACTTAGATTATGTACATATCCAAACAGCACCCGAATGTATTGAGACAGGCAGGAGTTAACACCCTACCAGTGGCGGTGCCCCAGTCAGAACTCTTTCCCCTCTGTTGCCCCCCCACCCCCGAAAAACCCAAAATTACAAAAATTTCCACTTTTTGCGGTAATTTTACCCAAAATTTGTTGATTTTGCCCCCCAAAAAAAAAAAATCACTTTACCCCCTAATGCCCCCCGTAAAAAATTTCCTGGCGCCGCCACTTCACCCTATTCTTTTGTGAGATACATGTAAAGGTACCATGGCATTTTGTAAATGGGACAGACGGTTTAACGCCCCCTCCGAAGGACAAATATTTTTACTCTCATGGTTCATTTATATGTGCCACAGGGAGTCTGAATATAATAGACGTTGCCAATTCAGCATCGAAGTGGTTACGTAATTCTCTTGGTTACCGGATCACGCTATTTTGATATGCCTTCAAGTGCCATATACTTTGTGTGGTGATTGTTTCGATCGTGGTTCATAACTCAAGCGCGTGATCCGGTTGACATAGTAACATTACGTAACTTCGATACTGAATTCAGACATTTTTCCTTCAAGTCAATACCCCATCACCAGGAATTAATCCCGGAACCTTGAAGCGCCAGAATTCTAACTACTGAGCCATAAAGGTTTATTTTCAGGTTGAAAATGTATAAATGAAAGTGAAATTCATATGTGACTTTCAGGAAGGCTCTGATGCTGTTCTTAGTTGGCCTAATAGCAATGGTATGTATGAAGTCAAGGATATGAGTCTTGAAGGAAAGCGTCCAGCAGACATTAAACAGGATGACTCACAGGACTTGACTGATACACAAGCAAGTTATGACAATGGACGGCTTACAATGCAATTCACAAGGAAGCAGAATACTGATGACGATACACAGGTAGGTGTGGGTCAAAATAAACACTGGCAAATGAGGACACAAACATGATAAATAGTGAATAAACAGAAACCCTGCATGCCTATTAGACTAAGGGGCTGTGCAATAATTACGAGCCCCCGGGGGGATTTCCAAACGGGTCCCCAAAAATTGCAGGCCCGGTATTCCTGAGGTTTGTTATCTCTAATTTGAGATAAGGCCTGTTATCTCTAAGGTTTGCTATCTCTAAGATTCGCTATCTCTAAGGTTCGATATCACTAATTTTAAATAAGGTTCGCTATCTCAAATTTTAAATAAGGTCCACTAACTCTAATTTTAAAAAAGGCTCGCTATCTCTAATTTAAAATAAGGCCCACTGTCTCTAATTTAAAATAAGGTTCGCTATCTCTAATTTAAAATAAAGCCTGCTATCTCTAATTTAAAATAAGGCCCGCTATATGCCTATCTAATTTAAATTAGAGATAGCGAACCTTACTGAATATTACAGATAGTGGGCCTTACTTTAGATTAGAGATAGTGAACCTAATTTAAATTAGAGATAGAAGGTCTTATTTAAAATTAGAGATAGTGGGCCTTATTTAAAATTAGTGATAACAAACCTTAGGTATAGCGAACCTTAGTCAAAATTAGTGATAGCGAACTTTAGAGATAGCGAACCTTAATTGCAATTAGTGATAGCGAACCTTAGGTATAGCGAACCTTAATTGCAGTTAGTGATAGCGAATCTTAGAGATAGCGAACCTTCAATAAATTAGTGATATCGGGCCTTGTTCAAAATTAGTGATAACGAACGTTACGAACCTTATTTAAAATTAGTGATAGCGAGCCTTATTTAAAATTAGTGATATCAAACCTTAGAACTAGCAAACCTTATTCTGAATTAGTGATATCGAACCTTTGAAGTAGCAGACTTTTTTTAGGTATAGCGAACCCTCTTCTCTATTAGAGATAGCGGGATTCTCATGTCCATAGACTTTACACGTTAGTGATAGCAAACCTTAGAGATAGCGAACCTTAGAGATAGCAAACCTTAGAGATAGAGGGATGTTGCGACTTTAATCACCAATCAGAATGGAGCTTTAAATAATTCACCCCAATTTTTTTATGTGGTGAAATTATTTTAACAATGTTGCAGATTGGTGCAATTGATAATGAATACTTCTTTTTGGTCAATCGGCAGGTAGTTCTCATGGTGTTAACTTATTTATGTATTTTTCAGGATAAAGTATTAGACAGCAACAATTGTGTGACTTTCTTGATGCCAGTATCAGGAGGCAAAATCAAAAATAATCAGAAACTTCAAAAACATGATAGTATCCCAGAATCATCACCAACTCAAGTTTGCATTCAGTCATGTAGTGGTAAGTACCTCATCATCAATCATCAGCCGCATTCAGCCCACTGCAGGGAGAAAGCCTCCCAAAGTTGGCACCGAGGGGTACTCAAGTTTGGTTTTGGTAGTAGGGGTGTGCCACTGAGAATGTTGAAGTGGACCCATAAATATACCAATTTTTGACCCATCGATATACCAAAAGTTTTTGGCAAAATTTAACCCAAATTGTCTTAGTTTTTACAAATTTCCCCAAAATTTTGGCTAGATTGAGGCAAAACGGGGCTATTTTCCAAAAAAAAATGAGAAAATTTTGAAAAAAAGGACCCAGCCATATACCAAAATTGGCATAGAAAAAGGGGTCATTGATATACCAAAAGGCCAGAAATGCTACCCATATTTGCGGCACATCCCTAGTATGGTCAATTGTACTGAGTACCCCTCTGGGGTGGCACCAAAGATTCTTGTTATTTGATTTTGCCATCCACTTGACCCCTAGGGGGAAGGGGCACTTGTATTTCAAGTTGTATATCACCCATGTACATGTACAAGGACTTTCAAAAAGTACCCAAACCAAGTATTTTTCATTTCTGAACAAAATGACCCAAAACAAGCACTCGCACTATGTGGTTGTTTTTCTACCCTAAGCAAGTATTTTAGTATTATGAACCCAGGGTTATGAGTCGCAATGAACACACCTAAAACAGCCAAGATCAGTCAACAAGAGAAGAGGCCTGAAGAAAAACCAATGAAAAAGCACACATTTTGAACAGTTTTTGAGAACAATTTCAACATATTTTTGTCAGTATCTGGGTGCTGAATTTAGGAGTACCAGCTGTGCGATTACAGTACCCCTTTTCCCCATTTTTGCTGTTTTTGATACCCTAAACGAGATATAACTTGCATATCGTGTCTGGCCATGAATAAAGACCCTTTTCATTTTTTTGTACGTTGATGATATACGTTCAACTTGAAATACAAAAATACAAGTACCACCAGTATGAAACTTCAAAACTCACCCCTCCATTTGAGCTTCTGTCTGACTTGGTGTCTTGAGCCCAGCCAATTAGGCTTCCATTCTGTGAGCTTCTGTGACAGCTATTATTGTCCATCTATTATCTGTTGATCTAATTTCATCTAAATTTCTGGAAATGGGGCTATAATAAATTGGATGATGAAATTGCTTTCAAGTGCATTGTGGCCACCTGGTCAAGTCAAGAAATTGAGCTGTTGACCACATACACAGGATAATTGAAATATCAAATATTGCCATAAGAAACTTATAATTTTTCACAAGATCATATCTTAAAATCCTGAACTAAAATTACACACAGGATTACTTCAATGCTCTACTCTAAAAACATATCCAAGCAGTTGTCCAACTGACACAACAGCAAAATGCACAGAACAGCTTCCTGGACCACATTCACAGGCAAATAATTGGCACCCAGCAAAAGAAATTTGTGAGAATGCATACAAGGTCTTTACAGAGCTGATCATTTCCAAAGAGTAAGTGGAATAGTGTGGAACAGGGCTGCTTCTGCCTTTCACACACTTTCTTCAAGAAACAGACCTTGTTCCACTTACTCACAGATTTCTTGTGTTGGGTGCCAATTATTGGGCTGTTAATGTGGCCCCGGAAGCTGTTCCATGTCAGTGCACTTTGCTCTTGTGTCAGTTGGACAACTGTTTGGTTACTGACCAGTGTTTAGAGTATAGTATTATCGCAAACCTGTGTACAATTTTGGTTCATTATTATGGACAGGATTTTAAGATATGACCTTGTGAAAAATAATGTTTCTTTTTGAGGCCAGTTTATGTGTCCACAATGTTTGAGAACCATATGATACTCTTCTTATCACTAACAATATTTTATCTCTTTATCAAGGAACCATGCCGCCGACGCCGGGAACTACTCCAAAAACAGGAGATGGTGCAGGGTCAGTCATTACTGCAAGTTTCTTCATGGTGCTCTTCACTACATTGATGACACTTCTAAACATGGAGTAGGCAAAGTATGTTTCTATGGCAACATACACATTGAAAACAGGTGGTAATATATTATGTTGAATAGTAGCGAGTAAGAGTGATGAATGATTCCAGGTTCACTGTCAACATAGTAGATTTAAGGGCTACGAGGTCAAGTGTATCAGTATTATGTGCAATGAGTCTTAGACCCAGTCCACACGAATGTGTTTTTTTCCAATCAAATAATTATGATCCTGTAGAATCGTATAACCAAATTACTATTGTGTGTCTGCTCAATAGCATTGGCATACTACAATCTCCTCATCATCTGCAAATGATGATAATTTCCATCATTGGGCCAGTTCGTAGCATGATCGTGTCATTGATGAAAATTACCTGTGTAATTTAGTATCTATGGTAATACGCAATGCAATTGTGACGTGTCATGTCAAAAGGAGACACTTTTGGGCAGGATCGTAAATGGAGAAATAGCCAAAAATCTGCCCGGCAAGATTTTTTCACAATTTGGGTTTGTTGCGAATTTGTGATGTTATTAATGTTTTAAATATTGTCTGATAGTTTCAGACCGGAATATAACTGGCATCTTGTATTTTTTGAGACAGTTTTCTAGGTAATTCCTACTCTCAACATTGTCAATAATATTTTTAAAGGCCGATATCTCTATTTCGAATTTTTTAATACCATAACTTACGAACTCAATATCTTCGCTTAGGAATGTCCGATTTCATTGGGGTAAACGGCATTGTGGAGCAAAATATCTCTATAATTAGGATTTGTAACAACCTCAAAATTGATAACCTGCCCAAAAGTGTCTCCTTTTGACATGACACGTCACAATTGTCTCGTGTTTACTCATTGGACTTCATAATCACCGGCGTGTCCAGGATGATCCATAATCTTTTCCTGTGGGGGACTCAGAGGAACTTTCAGAGTTATGCGGGGGGTTTAATGGATAAAATCACAAAAAAACGGTTGATTTTACATGATTTTTAACAAAGTGCGGGGACTTCAGCACCCAAAGCCCCCGCCCCACACACACACCACTGATAACTCCCATGGCGTGTGTATAAAAGTGATTATGACACAATGAAGAGATGCTGACCATATGAATATGATTCAAAAATCATGTCATAATCTGGAAAATTATGACAAAATGACAAAAAAATACTAGTATGGACTTGGTCTAAGTGAATGCAACCTGTGGCATTGAGAATGTTTGTGATAAAATTTGAGTTTTAATAAATATTAATAATTGAGTATATTGAGTACAGTATGTGTTGTATGTATGTATGTATGTATGTTTACACACATATGCATGCATTTTTTAAACAAGTTGATAGTTAAAATGTGAAATTAGGAGTGTTCACTAATTATTTAGGGGATATAAGGGCTTTTGCAACAAAATAAATTTACCCTTTTTCTAGAAACCACCTTTGCAATCAAATTTGAGTCCATTTGCACTACTTTATGTAACTTGACATAATGCTTTTAAAATCAAAAAGAAAAAATGAAATATATACTTTTTTAATTAAATCCGGTAAAATGCCATTTTTGAGCATTTTCCAAAGTTACAACTTTTTTTAATTACAGTGATTTTTTTCAAACATAGTGACCCCAAAACAGTTCCTTTTGGTTTAAATAGTTAAAGAACAATCAACATTCACAGCTACTATTTTACATCAAAAAAGTATTTTCCTAAAATTTTATATTAATTTTTAAGTTCAGATTTCCGGAAATTCCTAAGATTTCCCAAACGGGAAATATGCGATATCTCCGGAAGGGAAGGTGGTATGAAGGTTAAACAACCACCAAAATGTGTATTTTTACCCACACTATAATGTCATGTCAATAACGCAATTTCAGCCAATAGTGGATGTAAGGGCTTTTGCAACAGAACTCTTCATATAGTACCTCTCTTATTTGTGAATTTGACCAAATGTGTATCACCATTCACCTTGTCAAGTTTTGCAGCACATTTTAAACAGTACAATAACTATATAATATCTATTTTTGTGTTTTAATATTTTTGTATTTGTGACTTGTAATGTTTGTAAATATGTTTGTATAGAGAAAGATGGATCAATTCTGGTTTCATTTTATATGAAAAGAGATTGAATTTAATAAATATTTTAAATTTCTGTGATTAAATTGGAAGAAATCTAAATCTCAAGCTCAACACAAGTAATTAAAATCAAGTAAAAATTCAGTTGATGCTATGTATAATTTTTAAACAACTTGTATTCATTTTAAATTGATCACATGAATATATTGATCAATGTGAATAGATTGATTCAACTGATTGATCATTTCGTACATGTTAGAGCATGTAACTTAATCAATTGATTGATGCTATATTGATGAATAGATCATGTGATCAAAATGATGGACATAAACAACCACAATAGAGGTTGTACATATGACGTATCATACTGTAAATATGGCGGACTACTCGAATGCATTCAACAAAAGCATAATTGAAATCTACCGCGACAGTTCGTCTCACACACATAACAAATGCACTACCATCAAATAGGTCGATAACGACATTTGATTGAATGGACTGCACTGCGTTATGATTACAGTGAAGGACACGGTTCAAATCCTTTGTTTGGAGCCAATCGATAATTTCATGCACAACATCTTATAAATTAAAGCAACACGTGATGGCTCAGCAAATATGTATGGTTGCCCATTAAAAGATAACCATGTATTTGTGTAGTGCTCAGCGGCACAAAGACACAACTCCATTATTGATGAAAATGAGCCTATACACTAACGCATGGTGGCTAATAGAGTGGCTAGGCCTGGGCCAATTGAATCAAGTTGAATATCACCCGCGTACAAAAAAGCAATAAAAAGGATCTTTTTTTCACAGCCGGGCGCGATATGCGAGTATTTCGTTTAGGGTAAAGCCATGATTTTTCCGCGATACGGAAAAACAGAAGAGTGCACAGAATTCAGGGTTTGCTCACAGAAATGTGGAAATGCCACAAAATAGTGAAACACTGTAAAATGTCTAACTTTTGTGTTGATTTGCAAAATAAAACAAAGAAAAGTGATTTAGCAGTACTCAACCATTAAACAATCCATTCCCCATTCTAGCATTTAATTTTAGGCCTTCTGGCCATACTACAGTAAACGGTAAGATAAAATACACTTGTTTGTTTTAACTTTTCAGTGCTTTATAGTGGAAAACGGAAAATCACAGAAATCATCCAATTTGTAACACAGATTTCAAATTTGGTAGAGAAATCGTGGCTTTAGTTTAGGAGTATCAAAAACAGCAAAAATTGGGGGAAAATGTGTTCATCGCACCACATGACAGTATAATACTTTCTTAGTGTAGAACATTCAGATAATAATAATAATAATACTTGCTTTGGGTCCATATAATGAAGAATACTTGCTTTAGGTACTTTTTGAAAGTCCTTGTATGTGGGTGATACACAACTTAAAATACAAGTGCCCTAGCTAATAGGCAATTATCTTTGTCTGCTGTTGAGCACAGCATTGAAATGTTTAGTAATTTTAGGGGGGGGGGGAGGGGGGGGCAGGGAGTTATTTTTGTTTAACCCTTCATATATTTTTCTATAAAGTTATACATGTAAATAAATATTAGAGTTAATTATAATTTAAAGGTGGGTAACCTGATTGACAATCTCATCCCCCACTTTACCTCATAAAAATGCTGAAGAAATCATCAAAAAACTGCCGAATTAGTCTTAAATATGGTATACCACATTTGAGACTAATTAGGCAGTTTTATGATGATATCTTCGGAAATACACTGAGTTGGAACTTCTAATTTCAATATGTTTATGAGAAAAATAGGACCTTTCATTTGATACCAATATATTACATGATCATGATGATTATCATTAATAAAAACACTATAGACTACCAATATCACGCTGTATAAATGTCGGTAATTCCATTAGGAATTAGTCACGTTTACAAAAAACATTTACGTGTTCTTTTTGCATGAGTGCTTGAAAGGGATGACATTTTATGTTATACGTAAGTTTTAAAGAATTTGATTTTTTAAATATATCAGATCACCTTCCTTTAAAAAACAAAAACAATAAGCCAGGATTGATCGTAAGTGTTTAAAATTTAATATTTTTGTACAACACAGTAATGAGCACTAGGCTATAATTGTATGAGTACTAAAATTGGTATCACATTGAAACTTGAATATGTTTAATTACACATGTACTAATGTTTTAAAACAAATACATATCAGCTTATGTAAATGAGCGCAATCTGTAGCCTAGCTTAATACAGCATGTAAAATGTGAGCAAACAGATCTTATTTTCTTTGTGTTTAATTGGCTTACAAGCTCTGAACCTCATGGGCACTACCACCTGAATTATTAAGTATTTTGATTGGTTACAAAGAGGGCTATATCATGTATTGAGCCAATCAGAGCTATGATAAGAGTAGACAGTAGGGCTGAAGAGGATTCTATAGCTTAAAATGACTAACAGCTCTATTTTGATTGTTTACTTAAATGATTATATCATGTAATCGGAGGTGCATTGTAAGAAAGGCAGCAGTGCCATGGGGGTCCTGGGATTGGGGGGGGTAAGCATGAGGTTGCATTTAAGGTGGGACATGTGACACACTGTTGACATGGGGTCATAAGTGATAAATAACAGTTCCATTCCCGAACAAAATCTCGGTTTAGTGTAAAAATAATATGATGTAGGGCTTTGAGGGACTGCTATTCGATATGAAAACCACCAACACCCCAGATCCACTGCAATGCATGATGGGATAGTGTGTGGATATAGGTTAACTTTTCTTACATAATGAACCATTGTTAACACAACAATGTGTGACATTGTAGAATGGACCACTTGTGTCAAACAAAATGCGGGACAAAATGTGCAACTAAATACTTGTAACAATTAAAATAGTTTTGAAAGTTTGTAAAAAAACCGTTTTGAGTTATTTTTAAAAGTCTTAGTAACTTCACTCTTAGGAGTGCTTGTGAACCATAAATGCTAACATTTGTGAAGATTATCGTTCATCCAGGTAGTATAAACAATATTCTTATTCAATGGGTGCGTCTTGTAAAGAATTCGCGTAATTTGATTGGTTTTCTGGTGTATAATATCTCACAACAGTTGATAGTGATATTAGTCAGGGCGCTAGCGCGCCACGCAACGGCGGCACGCTTGTTGCTCCTCTATGATCGCGCGATAATGCGCGTTCGTGTAATACACGTCGAGAACTAAGAACGCGATTCGGCAGCTTAGATGTTCGTGATGGTTTCGTTCATTTAAAACAACGGGGATGTCCTCACAAAAGTAACTTGATTTTTTTCTGAAAAAAGGCAGTTTTTCTTGCAAAAATGACATTAACACTGAATAAGCTTGAATGAGAATAAAGATAGGATTTTGTTTTTGCCTATCAATATCGTGTCATAATGGATGGGCTGGCCAATTTTTATCGTAGTGGATACCGGCTGCGCGGCATCCACTACTCAAAATATTGGCCAGCCCATCCATTATGACACGATATTGTATAGGCAAAAGACAAAATCCTATCATTTATTCTCTAAATAATATTTGAAATACAATCCGTAAACTGGACTTTTTGTGTCAATCCTGAACGCATCATGCAGCCCTACTGATCTTCTGGCGGTAAAAGTTCATTGACCGTTACCACCAGGGCTCATGATCCGTTCAGGATCGAACGTGAAAATTTCCCACTCAAAAACATAAGTCCAGTTGATTAGATTAGTTCAAATACTATTATAACCATAATGTTCATTTAAGTTTTTCATAATAAGTTGGCTACCTTTTGAGAAATAATAGTTAATAATTATTGATGATGTTGAGTGAAACGCCCTGGTAAGATTTTACCATGGAAACAGACATTCAGTGTACGGATGTGTGTTTTTATAATGGTTGTAATATGTTCCTGTGCACCATTAGCTCATATCTTTAATGTTAATTCTCTAAGAAATTGCACCAATTTTAAATTCTCTTCTTTATTACTTAGTTCGCTTTAAAAAAAAATCAGTAGTGAAATAAGTTCAAGGTGGTACTAGACCCCTGGCCAATTTTGTGCCTATTTTTGCATTTTTCTCAAAAATTATAGCGCATTGGTGACAAGATATGTATATTATAGGGGCAAGGACTACAACTACTGCACTGGAAATTTTATTTCAGCACAGACAACAGTTGTGGAGTTACAGTCAAAAATGAGGGAAACCCAATATTTGCCTAATAAATCAATAACTACTTGTCTTGAGTCACTGAAATTTTGGTGTAGTAATTGGATTCCTTGCCCCTATAATATACATAACTTTTGTTACCAGTGTGTTATTGGTTTTTGAGAAAAATGCAAAAATAGTAACAAATTTATCAAGGGGTGTAGTACCACCTTAAGCAAACTACAATCGTCAGATGTTTCCAGAATCAAAACTTGGTATTAAAAATAAATACAACAAACAAGTAATACATAGGATGTGATGGCATTACAAACAAACAAAATTTGAATACTTTTGAAATAGATTTATGAAAGAGAGTCTTGTACTTGTCTCAGGGCTATTCTAGTTGAAAGCTATACCCCCCTATGGAAGACATAACCACACAGGGGGGGTGTAGATTTCAAATGGAGTCGCCCAACCAGGTAACCCCATTTGAAATTCACACTATCTGTATGGAAGACCCGGGAGGGGGCACTCATGCATAAAAGTTGTAAGTATCCGCATGAATTGACTTTCAAAAATGACCCTAAGCTAGGATGTGGAAAATGTGTCAAATAAAAACACCCTAAGCGAGAAATTGGTTTGAAATTTGCCCCTCAACAAGGATAGACATTGTGTGTGCCGGTATACCGTATCGACCATACACATGCACCAGGCCACACACTCGGAAACCACTCTTTTGTCCAGAATAACTTGATAAATATGTCCCCACTAATGACAGATAGTTGGGTAATTTTAAAAAACTATACCCTAAGCGAGGATCATCCTTAAACAAACACCCCTTCTAGTAAAATGAGTGTTTTGAGACCCTAAGCACGGATCCTTGTTTTGCTTTTCAAAACCACCCTAAATCTGTGTTTTCTTCCACGCGGATGCTTACAAGTATTATTTTGAGTGCCCCCGGATGGAAGATTAAGGTTGTGTCTTCCATAGGGAGTGTATGGAATTCAATTGGAATAGCCCAAATGATATCAAATATTTAAAAGTATTTTGATAATAATTAGGCATACTGACATGTTCTGGGCTTGTATGAATGGATCGCATACTTTTGTGCAAATCGTCATCTATATCACATAACAAACATGTTATGTTGTGTATGTGAAACAGCTGACAAAATTAGGAAAAGATTTCAGTATTTCTTAAACTAACGCATTCAATTCTGATTTGAGAGTTTATAACTATAGACCCATGATAACTTCAGTGTTAGATCACAGCTTACACTGTATGTTTCAAGATCTGGTATCTTTGATATAGATATTTGTTAAAATAAAAAGAAATGGAAAAATATAAAACATGAATGTGTAAGTTGTTAATTTCTCTGTGTATATTTCCTGACTTATTTACATTAGGGGTGGTGCAATAATGATGTGTCCCGGGTGGTGAATTCTCAAAATGGTCTGCCAAAATTGCTTGCCCCCCCTTTGGCCATGCCAAAATTCTTTACCCCCCTTCGACGTGCCAAAAACCTTTGCCCCCCTTTTGACGTGCCAAAAAATCTTTGCCCCCCCCCCTACACATGCAAGATTTTGGGGAACCCAAATTTAAAACCTTAAATTGTCTTATCATATAATGCGAGCTCAACGAGCATGAAATTTTGCATATTTGAACGTTTTCCTACGCCTTTTTAGGGCGTAATATAGAAACGGTGCCCAAAATATCTGTGCCAAAAATCGCTTGCAACCTACCAAAAATCGCTTGACCCCCCCTTTTGACCTGCCAAAAAATGCTTTCCCCCCCTTTTGGCCTGCCAAAGATCTTTGCCCCCCCCCTATAATTCACCACCCGGGGTACACATAATTATTGCACCGCCAATAGATCCCTGCAGGGCAAGTTCTCCCCCAGTTTAACACTTCCCAATATGGCTGTTGTCAAGTAGAGCTTTCATTGTCAACAATCAGGGTTACGCACTTTGCGGCCTGGTGTTGTCACTTAACATTGACTATGTGTACGCATGATCGTTCCCAATTTCAGGGAAAAGGGGGTTATTTTTAAATCATGTTTAAAAAATAGGGTTGTTTTTGATGACGGTGTACTCGAAATTAAAAATTAGGGTATATTTTTTGAATCATGAGAATGTTGAAATACTCATGCATATACTCATGAATGATGCATACCTTGTTGCTTGAAGTATACATTGATGTAAAATTGGATCGATTGAGCCCATATTTATTGGTCGAGCTATGAGTATTAAAATATTGGACGAGACATAGTCGAGTTCAATATTTTACAACTCATAGCGAGACCAATAAATATTGGGCGTAGAGCATCCAATTTTATCATTATTATGTGTTGGATCCAATATTTTCACACACTTAGATCCATCAAAACATAATAATGTAGATAACTGCATCATAACAACCACATGATGCATCCAATTGGGTGCATTTATGCTTATGAAAGGATAACCGAGGTCTCCTCGGAAAAGAAAATGAATCGGAACAGGTGCTTTTTGTGCGTTGTCTTGAAATGAGGTGCTTTTATAAAAGTGTACTTGAAATGCAAAAAATAGGGGTATTTTTAAGGCTAAACTTGTACCCGTTTTTGTGTAAAATAGTTCTTGAAACCGCACAAAATAGGGGGGGGGGGGGTATTTTGACTTTGGGAAAGATCATGCGTTACGTCTTTGAGTAGGAAGTGACAACACCGGGCTTTACGGACTCCTTCAAATCCAAAATCCAACACATACAAAATCTTGAAAACGTACACATTCAAATATTGCATTATTTGAAAATAGACACATCCGATATTGTGCATTTATTCTCGGCTTTTGGTGGCTTCCTATTATTTTCTGCATGTACAAAATAAGAAAAATGAGAGCCATTTTAAGAACTCAGCCAGATGTGATCACATAGCCAGGGCTAATCATATTATCAATTGGGGGGAGTCTAAAATCTTAGAGAGAGTGATAGGAAAACAAGATGGATTAAGGAATCTATTCAGATCAAAAGAGAGGACGAGCAGTAATGAACAGAGATGAGGGGGTCTACAACCTATGGCACGTGTATGATCCTCTTCTGAACCCTGCTAGCAAGACTAACATCGCTACCGGAAGTGACATAACTTCCTGCCAGTTATCAGCTGTTGGATCATCACAACAACACCAAGCTTTGAAAAAGTCAGTGGCTCACTGATGAAACTGTCAGCAAGAAAAACTAGTAAGTTTTCTTCAAATTGTTTTTGACAAAAGAAAAACTCTCTTAAAGATAAATGAGCAGCAGCATAAGCCGGCAGACCTGTAATAGGCTAGTTAATTATTAAGGAAAATAAGTGTTTAACACACCACTAATTGCAACAGAACCCAAGTCCCCAAAAATCAGAGTATTGGAACAGTGCTTAATTTGCATAAATACAAAATGGCTGCTTATGCAGGGGTGAAATTTCAAAATTGGTCGAATCTTTTCAAAAAAACATACCAATGTATTGCTCTCATCATCATAAGGATTCAGAAAGAGTATAGTTTGATGTGTCTCCGACATAGAGTTCTCGAGTTATAGGCAAGAAGGTCAAATGTCAAATTTTGGTGTCCACATGCATCTACAGTTGAAAAGTGCTCCAATTTTAATCCAACTGACTGGTCTCAAATTGTTGCTTTGGCAAAAATGAATCACAAGGCGGTTCTCGAACCACGAGTCTCGCCTGCTTTTGTGACCGCCTGCTTTTGCGATAACTGTTGGTAGAGAGGTAAATGAATTTGGCGGTTATCGGCTGGGCACGATTATCTGGCCGATGGTAACTGTACCCACCAAGTTTCATGCCCATGCAACAGTTTTTCCTAATATGCCCTCAGATGACCCTGGTGGCCCTGAAACGACCTTCTAAAATTTTGGCTCTAAATGTTGACTGTACCCCTCATGCTAAGTTTCATGCCCATATGACAGTTTTACTAATTTGACCTCAGATGACCCTGGTGGCCTCGAAATGACCTTCCAAAATTTGGCTTTAAATGTTGACTGTACCCATCAAGTTTCATGCCCATACTGAGTTTTTACTAATTTGTCCTCAGATGACCCCTGGTGACCTCTAATTACCTTCCAAATATTTGGTTTTAAATGTTGACTGTACCCACCAAGTTGCATGACCATACGACAGTTCTTACTAATTTGACCTCAGATGACCCCTGGTGACCCCGAAATGACCTTCCAAAAATTTGGCTTTAAATGTTGACTGTACCCACCAAGTTTCATGTCCATACGAGTTTTTACTAATTTGACCTCAGATGACCCCTGGTGACCCCAAAATGACCTTCCAAAAATTTGGCTTTAAATGATGACTGTACCCACCAAGTTTCATGCCCATACGACAGTTTTTACTAATTTGACCTCAGATGACCCTTGGTGACCCCAAAATGAACTTCCAAAAATTTGCCTTGAAATGTTGACTGTACCCATCAAGTTTCATGCCCATACGAGTTTTTAATAACTTGACCTCAGATGACCCCTGAGTGACCTCGGATGACCCCGTAATGACCTTCCAAAAATTTGGCAAAACCAAAGAACTATTTCATCAAAGTAATAAATCAAAACAGAAAGATGCTTCCTTTACGAGTTATCACTCATTGAAAGTGCTACTTTGCTATACTTTACATGGAAAGCGACTATCTTAAAGTCGCATATTTCCTTAATTACATGACCAATCAAGCTGTTATTGGGATATGTGATGCACAGTTGAAAATTAATTAAAAGATTTGGTGACCTCAGTTGACCTTTGACCTTGTATGTGACCTTTGACCTCACGAAATTGGATAAAGTATGTTGCGCTGAAAAATCAAATTTGGCAATACCAAAGAACTATTTCATCAAATAAATCAAAACAGAAAGATGCTTCCTTTACGAAGTTATCACTCATTGAAAGTGCTACTTTGCTATACTTTACAAAAAAGCGACTATCTTAAAGTCGTCATATTTCCATAATTACATGACCGATCAAGCTGTTATTGGGATATGTGATGCACAGTTAAAAATTAATTATTAACAGATTTGGTGACCTCAGTTGACCTTTGACCTTGTATGTGACCTTTGACCTCATGAAAATCTAATCAGGTCGAGTACCTCTGGCCATAACTCCCCACCAAGTTACGTCACTGTACCCCATACGGATCTCCAGATAATCTGTTCACAAGGTATTTTGCTTATTACGCATATATTATGCAAATTAGGTACTTAATTACCATATTTTACGCTCAAAATCTAATCAGGTCGAGAACCTCTGGCCCCGCTACTCCTCATCAAGTTACGTCACTGTACCCCATACGGATCTCCAGATAAGCTGTTCACAAGGGTTTTTTGCTTGATACGCATCAAATACGCATAAATTATGCAAATTAGGTACTTAATTAGCATATTTTGCGCTGAAAATCTAATCAGGTCGAGAACATCTGGCCACGCTTACTCCCCACCAAGTTACGTCACTGTACCCCATACGGATCTCCAGATAAGCTGTTCACAAGGTTTTTTTTGCTTGATACGCATCAAATACGCATAAATTATGCAAATTAGGTACTTAATTAGCACATTTTGCGCTGAAAATCTAATCAGGTCGAGAACATCTGGCCACGCTACTCCCCACCAAGTTACGTCACTGTACCCCATACGGATCTCCAGATAATCTGTTCACAAGGTATTTTGCTTATTACGCATAAATTATGCAAATTAGGTACTTAATTACCATATTTTGCGCTCAAAATCTAATCAGGTCGACACTCTTTGGTCATGCTACCCCCTATAAAGTTTCATCATCATAGCTCTTACGGTTCTCAAGATAACGCGTTCACAAGCTTTTTCCGAACACACACACGCACACGCACACACCCCCACACACACCATAGTGATTACTAAGTCTCTCCCTGAACATTCAGGCGAGACAAAAATGAGAAAAGTTGCATTGTTTTGCATGTTTTGTTACATAGGTAACATCATAAAATAGGTCCAAGTCAACAGCGCTCAATAGGTTTTGATCGCAGTTTTTCTATGTTATCAAGTTTTTTTAAATATTCTTGAAAGTAGAGTAATCTAAAATCAGAGAATTTTTCAATTTTTGTCCCCTGTGGAATCCAAATTTTAACATTTGAACTTTTCCCCTATAACTGTACATCGGAGATAGGTCAAACTATACTTTTTCTGAATCCTTATGATGAGAGGTATGGTCTTTATTAAGATTTGACCAACTTTGAAATTTCACCCCCTGCATTAGCGAACATTGTGGATTTATGCAAATTAGGCACTGTTCCACTAGTTGGATTTTTGGGGACTTTTTTTTTGTGAGCTTTTGGGAGATGTATTCATGTGAAATGGATTCTGTTGCCTTTAGTGGTGTGTAATTTCCCTAATTTGACTAGCCTATAAGTTCCGACTCGTGACGTATTTACATAATACAGGGCGAGTAATAAAAAAAAGGGCAATAGAGCACAGAATCGATATTCATGCAAGAACCAAGTCGAACATTCCCATTATCTGATTGAAAGTTTCCATAAATGCCACATTTAATAGTTACCTTCTGTGAAAATATGAAGTGAATCGCGACTACCGTTTAATTTTTATGAGTCTTTTTGCTGCGATACCCAATTTCGTTATTTGTCCACAAGGTACCATGAATTTTGAATGAGAGCACACAATGCACGGTAAAGGCACCAGTTCTGAAACTGACTAACTTAAATGAGGCTGATTTTTGCTTTATCTTAATTTCTTTTTTCTGTTGAAACAAACTTCATACATCACTCGACTCCAACTCCATTTTTTTTAAATTCCCAATATGTCCAATACTGGATTTGTAATTCACTCTAGTTCAATTTGCGCGCATTTCATTTTGACATTTAAAAACCCGGCTACATATTTGTAAGTTTTTGATAGAGATAAACATCTTTAAAGTAAAGGTAAAATAAAAATATCAACAAATAATCTTTCTTCTCCTTAAACAAGACCAAGGGCAATAACAATTTTATTTCAATTCCAATGAGGTTAAGTATAGACCACTTGACATCACTGTTTATCAACAAAGGCGAGGGACTCGTCTATCGATATGCTCGAACAAGCCGCTACACTGTTCAATGGCTTTCCTGTACTATATGAAATGTGGCGGGCGATTTAAAATGCATGTGCCCTTAGCAGACTACAATGCGCACGCACACTGCAGGGCAAAGAACAATTGAAATTGCCATAATGCGCGCGCATACTGCCGGGCAATGACGTCAGATGCCAAGTGGTCTATATGGGAGTTGTTCCAAATCTACCTTACACAGAGTAGGCTGACATTCAAATTTTAGATGCAGGGGCTCCGGAAGATTTTAAATATTGGGGGGGGGGGGCAATGGCACCTGGCCAAAATTATTGGGGGCCCAATGGTACTTTTCCATAGCCATCAAAATCATTGGGGCCCTGGGCCCCCCGGTTCCGGAGCTACTGAGATGTCTCTTGGACAAACATTAAATTGGGTATCGCTATAAAATGTGTCATAAAGACAAAATGGTAAATGCCAATTCCTTGATTTTTTCATACAAGGTCACTGATGGATATATCATAAACAAAAAAAAATGTTTTTAAACCTAAAAGGTTCAACTCGGTTCTTAAATAAAAATGGATTCTTTTCTCTATTGCACTATTTTTTACCCACCCTGTACATTTATTAGTTACAGCTGACCCAAACTTTTCATTACGGAGATGATATTTGTTGGATAACCTTTTACCTCTGCACAACTTCCATGCTCATTTCCCAGTCCCAGTTTGGGTTAAGTATATTACCTAGTTTTTCATCATGCATTGAAAGCAGTGTTTTCTTCAAGCATTTTGCTGTAGGGGTATTTTCAAATTTTTTGGACCTTTTCATTTGTGAATTTTTCCTCTGAAGGGGTCAAATTGCCCAAGGGGCATTTTTTTTTATTTTGGAATACTTTTTAACACAGCCATTTAGAACTAGAAATTTGATTTTCGCAGCTCCTTTTGAATCTCTCTCAAAGATACCTTTAAAAAAAGTCATATTCTCAAGCAATGCAACGGCTCCCGGCGTTTAGATCACGGTCTGTCTCTCACCCAAAGACACCATATTTTACTCTCACAGAATGCCAAAAATCATGCGCTCACCAATTGACCCCATATTTTTATGTTTTGCTCTCACCGAATGCCCCTTACTGTGAAAGTGTGAGCTCTACACATAAGTACCCGCCCCTTCCCCTACCTGGCTGCGCACTCTGCATCATGAGTTTCACTGGCACCTTCATTGGTATCTTCGGTAGCCAAAAGGAGCTGCGAAAATTGAATTTGTAGTTCTAAGTGGCTTTGTTATTTCAAAAGAAGTAAACAAATTAGTGATAGATTACTCACTTCTATTCAAATGGAAAAATAAGGGTCTTTGGGTGACAGATTGAAAGGAAAAATAAAGGGGTCTTTAAGTTACAGACCATGTGCTCATATCAAATATGGGGTCTTTGCAGTGGTGTAGCGTCATAGGGGCATCTGAAATTTTAAAAAATCCCATAGGAAAATGGCCGAAAAATGGCTTGTGCCCCCCCCCCAATCAGACCCAGTGCCCCCCAATCGGATGACCCACGATACGCCACTGGGTCTTTGGGTGACAGCAATGCTGAAAAGGGGGTCTTAATGGCCCTACATACATGTCACCTCCAAAGTGGGATGAGAGATGAGATCAGGTACTCCAAAACACACACATTGTTAAACTAGAATTGTGCGGTTCGTAATTAAGGTGGCCCACACAAAGGTGTGTAAATACAAATAATATTCCATAAGCTCATTAATATTGATAACTATGCAAATAACATGACACAAAACTATACAGCACATCAGGCCACCATATATACTATCACAATACCAAGTTAGACATTGATCAGTTATTGCGTTTAAGCTGCAGAGTGGAATTATGAAAAGTGGATTTATGAAAATGTAGGCAGCATATGCAAATCAGCTCATTAATATTCATAAATATGCAAATATTATAACATGACACAAAACTATACAGTTTATCAGGCCACCATATCCAATCACCAAACCAAGTTTGAAGTTGATCAGTTATTGCATTTAACCTGCAGAGTGGATTAATGAAAATGTAGGCAAAATATGCAAATTAACTCATCGATCAACTTCTAACTTGGTATTGTGATGGGATATGGTAGCCTGATGTGCTGTATAGTTTTGTCATATTATTTGCATTTTTATGAATATTGATGAGCTTATTTGTATATTTTGCCTACATTTTCATAAATCCACCTTTCATAAATCCACTCTTAAACGCAAAATAACTGATTTTCGCGTAAAAAGTATGGCAGACTCTGCTGAAAACTATAAATGGAGTAGAAATTTCATATTTGTTGTGCAGAATACATGACACATGGATGTTTAATATCTATGAACAAAATCATCATTTAATTCACATTTGATTAATGGGTGAAAAAGTCATTTTTACATTTTTGATCTTTTTTGTTCCAAACATCCATCTGAATAAATAGATACACTTTCCATGAAATTTCAAAAAAATTTGCATGTAAAATTAATTTAAAACATTTGTCCATTTGAAACATCTGTCCTACGAAACTGTGGCATGGCCCCTAAACTGTTGGGCCAGTGGCATAGCTTCATAGTGGTACAGGGGTATGTGCCCCCAATCAATTTGGAAATTGAGAAATTCCATAGGAAAATTGCTGAAAAATGGCTCCCATCAGTCCTTGTGCCACACCCCCCTCCCATCATTGTTTGTGCTCCCCCAATAGGATGACTCATTGCTACACCACTGGTTTGGGCCCAGTTAGCCTAACCACATTATTCTATAAGTAACATCAATTAATGCAGCCTAAACAAGACATACAATTGAATATATGAATACAAAACCCACCCAAGTCCATACTTTGGCCAAATTGAGTTAAGCATGGGAAATTGTTGCTATACATAGGCCTGTCATATGTATGAAAGAACAACTCAAATTCATCCTCTGTGTCTATTGAGCATGTGAAAAATAGCATGTATGAAAGAACCACCTAATTCCATGATTTGAGTCTTGTAACACATTGATTGAAATCCAGTATGTATAAAAGTCCACTTGTAACACATTCATTGCTGGAGAGTGACTTTTGAAAAAAATGGGTTTAATAAAGGAAAGTTTGTGGTTTGTATAGCATGGCCGAATGCTTATCAACATTATACATACCTGTGTGCTTTAGTTTGTATTATCTTACTAGTGGTAATCTCATTCCAACATTGTTGTCTTTGTATATGATTAAAAAAACCCACCCAAGTCCAGCATTTAAAATGAACCCCACGAAGTCCCTGAAATGCTAATCGTCATACCACTCATTTGCACGTAAAACTTACCATATTGACCAGGTAAATCTAACTGAAGGAATTAAAATGATACACAGATTTTCTCTCAAAATCACTTCCCATGGACTTGGGTGGGTTTTGTATTCATGTATTCAATTATGCTTCTCCACTTAATTACAAACATAATTTGCTCCTAATGAGTTACAGAAAACAAAAAACCTTCTTAAAATAGGAAGTTTAAGGTATAGGCCTAGTACTACACCTCTTGATAAATTTTGTGACTAATTTTGCATTTTGCAAGTTATGTATATAGGGGCAAGGAATCCAATTACTTCACTGAAATTTCAGTGATTCAACACAAGTGGTTCATTATACATGTTAAGAAATGAGGTACAGGTCCATTCTAGTGGTACCTCTTTTCTTATCATAAATAATATACCGCTTGTCTTGAGTCCCTGAAATTCCAGGGTAGTAACTGGATTCCTTGCCCCTTATAATATACATAACTTTTGTTACCAATGTGTTATTATTTTTTGAGAAAAATGCAAAAATAGTCATAAATTTATCAAGGGGTGTAGTATCACCTTAAAATCAAAATGTTTATAACAAACCACTTACTTTACATCTAAATACAGAAGGGAATATCCCACCATTTTTAATATTTAAAAAAAAAAACCCAGTAAACAAGAGTGTAATAAAACATTAAGGAATGCAAATTATTCTATTGCATTAAAATGTATAACATATTCAACATAACACAATACACTAGGATCCACAACATGTTCATTTATCAGGGCACAGTTCTTTAAGGGATCTAGAATGAGTGTTTATGGCATTTCGACAGTATTTTTGTGGGACATGAGAGCACCTCAGGCGTGTCGAATTGCATTCTGAATACTGAAGCATGTCTTTCTGATATCAAATAATTTTCATTTTTTAAATTCACGATATAATACAAATTTTATGACAAATTATTAAAATTTGATATTTTTCAAATTTTGATATATAACAGTCCTCGAAATAAATTTTATAAATCTAATGATATATTCTTAAAGTGTATGTAGCTGGGAGGAAAAGCCGACGATCAATTGAAATTTTTGACTTTTTATATTGAAGATATGGATTTTTTTCCCCAAAAGACCTATTTTTTTTGGTGTTTTGTGGGAAAAAATCCATATCTTCAATCTGAAAGGTCAAAATTTTCAATTGATCGTCGGCTTTTCATCCCACCTACATACACTTTAAAGTTTACTTCAAGTACTGTTAAATATCAAAAATATCAATTTTTAATGATTTGCCATAAAATGTGTATTACATTGCAATTTCAAAAATCAAAATTATTTGATATCAGAAGGACATTCTTCGTATTCAGAATGCAATTCGATATGTCTGATGTGCTCTAATGTCCCACAATAAAATACTGTCCAAACGTTCATACCCCTTCCCTTAACTCTAATACATTTGTACATTCATTGAATGACCTTTGAAAATTTGGGTACAAAAACTCATACTTTGCAAGTTAGGTCAAATTTTGCCCTATTGTTTAATTGAGGTTATTGAACTATGCCATTGGGATGGCCCCATTGTGGTCCATAGTGATATTACCACCTGTTTTCAATGTGTATGTTGCCATAGAAACATACTTTGCCTACTCCATGTTTAGAAGTGTCATCAATGTAGTGAAGAGCACCATGAAGAAACTTGCAGTAATGACTGACCCTGAACCATCTCTTGCTTTAGGAGTAGTTCCTGGCGGCGTTGGCGCCAAGGTACCTTGATAAAGAGAAGCATTAAGGGATCTGGAATGAGTGTTTTGACAGTATTTTTTGTGGGACATGAGAGCACATCAGACATATCGAATTGCATTCTGAATAAGAAGAATGTCTTTCTGATATCAAATAATTTTTATACCCGAATTTAAAAAGCAAAACACCCAATTGGGCGGAAAAGCACTTGACTTTAAAACTTCCGGTACTTAATGGGAAGTTACTAGTGACCGATCAATAAATGGTCACAAAACCCATTGTAATTTCAATTCAGAGCTTCAAAGACTCAAAACCTTTATAAATCGGCTAAATTGAAAGGAAAATGTATCAAATTACTGCCGCGGCCTGAGACTGGCAAAAGTAGCCCAATTTTAGACAAGTAGCGGCAAGCTTTTTTGAGTAGCGGCAAGTAATCAAGAAGTCAAGATACGAAATATGTCGACATCAAAAAACAGTGCTGATGCCGGCCCTAATCTCCATGCATATTAAACAAACCAATATAGCAGATAGCATCATGCATGGGGCAATTTGGAGTCGGTACTCTTTGGGTTTAACCTCTTTGATATACAGGAGATACATAGCATGGAAAAATGCATGCCGGGCTACATCAAAAAGGATAGGAAAACAGTGGCATGGATCAGGAGCCAAACAGAAGTTACAGACATAATCTACACAATAAAGAAATGACATTGGGCTGGCCATCAACAGATAATAGATGGACGAGAATAGATGTCACAGAAGCTCACAGAATGGAAGCCTAATTGGCTGTTTCATCCCGGTGGCACTTCTATTTTTGTATTTAAAGTTGTATTATCACCAGCATACAAAAAAAAAAAAGGGTCTTTATATCATGACCAGACGCGATATGTGAGTATCTCGTTTAGGGTTATCAAAAACAGCAAAAATGGGGGAAAAGGGTACCGTAATCGCACAGCTGGTACTCTTAAATTCAGCACCCAGATACTGACAAAAATATGTTGAAATTGTTCTCAAAAACTTCTCAAAACGTGTGATTTTTCATGGTTTTTCTTCAGGCCTCTTGTTGACTGATCTTGGCTGTTTTAGGTGTGTTCATTGCGACTCATGGGTTCATAATACTAAAATACTTGCTTCGGCTAGGAAAACAACCACAACCACCTGTTTTGGGTCCTTTTATTCAGTAATGAAAAATATTTGCTTTGGGTACTTTTTGAAAGTCCTTGTACATGTACATGGGTGATATAGAACCTCAAATACAAGTGCCCTCCCACCTAGGGGTCAAGTGGATGGCAAAATCAAATGACAAGAATCGTTGGTGCCAACTTTGGGAGGCTTTCGCCCTGCAGCTGGGGGGGGGGGCACTCATGTATAAAAGTTTTGAGAATCCATGTGAATTGACTTTCAAAACTGACCCTATAAGCTAGGATGTCAAAAATATGTCAAACTAACCCTAAACGAGGATTTTACTCAAATAAAAACACCCTAAGCAAGGAATTAGTTTGAAATTTGCCCCTAAACAAAGATAGACATCGCGTGTGCCGATATTAGTGTCATTCATCGGCAAGCTTAAAATTAAAATTACTGTACACGTGTACACCAGGCTACACACTCGGAACATAGACCCTAGACTAACAGTCTATGCTCGGAAACCACTCTTTGGTCCAGAATAACTTGATAAATATGTCCTCACTATAAATGGGCGATAATTGGGTAATTAAAAAAAACTACCCTAAGTGAGGATCGTAACAGCCCTTCTTTTAGTAAAATGAGTGTTGAGACCCTAATCACGGATCCGCACGGATCCTTGTTTTGCTTTTCAAAACCACCCTAAATCTGTGTTTTCCTTCATGCGGATGCTTACAAGTATTATTCTGAGTGGCCCCCCAGGCCCTGCAGTGGGCCGAATGCAGCTAATGATGAGATACTTACCACTACATGACTGAATGCAAACTTGAGTTGGTGATGATTCTGGGATACTATCATGTTTTTGAAGTTGCTGATTCCTGATTTTGCCTCCTGATACTGGCATCAAGAAAGTCACACAGTTGTTGCTGTCTAGTACTTTATCCTGAAAAATACATAAATAAGTTAACCCCATGAGAACTACCTGCCTATTGGTCAAAGAGGAGTTTTCATTTAATATCATTTGAACCAATCAGCAACATTGTTAGAATAATTTCACTACATAAAAAAATAGGAGGGGGGAATTATATAAAGCTCCATTCTGATTGGTGATTAAAGTGAAGATATCACATATTTGCCCAATCAGAGGCAATGTTAGATCAACAGGTAGTGCTCAGGGGGTTAAAAGAAAGGACTCGTCAATAGTTTGTCTGAGGCTACCAAATCAGTACAGGAATGCCAAAATAAATCTAGAATTGATAGGCCTACATGTAAACCTAGTGTAGATACTATGTGTTTGTTTTTTGAGGAAGCTAGACACCATTTTGTTCATTATAAATGACACACCAAGTATGCATCCAAGCACACCCCTACATATAAGTACCGGCAAACATGGACTGTGACACATTTGATTTTTGCCGTACTGTGAGCGTGGTTTTACAATCCAAGTGCAGACTCACTCTACACTGGCAACTTCAGTCAATGGCTATTGCATTCTTGTACTATTTTAAATCTAGCAACACTGTTTAGGAACCTCATAGACATCTAGACTACTGCCCTCATTCATCAACTTTCTGGGTTGACGACTGAGAAACATATCAATAAAGTGTCGGACTTTGCAGCCAGAATCTGGTTCACAGTGTCATCGCCCCGATATCTTCATGGCAGAAATCGCCATGGTAGGTTGAATCCACCGCCACGCATGGCCATTTTGTTCCAACCTGTTTAATAGTTTTGAGACGCATAATGGGCCGAAAAACATCTGACTAAGGCTACTGACAATTGCCCGGTGACTGACCTCGCTGTGTGGGAGTCGAGCATGGTACGAGCATATGCTTTAGACTACCCACGATTGACCTATACACTGCGCTATATAATTCGGCACATATAAAATCAGAATTATTGTCAGTTTTTGAGTTCAAGACACAAGCTTCTTTCTCAAGACGCAGGCTAACGACTATCATATCTGTTCAACACATACATACAAGTGCAAGGAACCACATTTGGTTTCTTTAGACAAAATCATTTACGGGAGATATTCATCATTTTCTACCCCGGTATCCAAAGATTTTCGTCTGAATATCAAAATCGTGCATAGCACATTCACGTGTATCGATCCCGGGTATTGATTTTAGTATCTCTGGTGTACCAAGTAATTATTAGCCAGGCGATGTTGGTGTGTGGTTGTAATATGAGCCTGCACAGTTTTGTCCAAAGTGACCTTTTCACAGCAATTGATATTGAACAAATGCTTTAAAAATTCAGAGTACGATCTTTTCTCAACGGCGCGGTACTGCACAACCAAAGTCACACGAGAATATTTTCATGAATCCAACACGATACGAGCGGTAAGTTTCATGGTCGATCCTTGTTATTTAAGAAATCAATTAATTGACCATTATTAATTGTAATAACCTGTAGGCCACAATATTTGCCTGTATTGATATTGAAAAGTATAAATTTAACATTAATTCTGATTAATTAGTCGTTATTTCATTAATAACAAGCATTGAAGCAGAAAAATACAGAACTCATTTTTTAGAATAAAAAAATTATTATCCTGTTTTGTCAAATGAAACATAGCTAAATCCTAATCCTTTAGTTAGTCCTAACTAGCAATAAAAGTCAAATTTTAATATTAAGCCATTTTTTGGAAATAAGGGACAAAAACATGCGTTTTTAGGGTGTTTTTCATATGCTGTGACAATTAAGCCCAAAGACTTGTACTAAGACTAATTTCAGTTTATGCATTCTAATTTTTGGAAAAGACATGTTTCATTCTTTATATAACCAACCATTTAATTAAGGGGGTTACTACACCCCTGCCCAATTATAGCGCATGGTGACAAGTAAGATATGTATATTATAGGGGCAAGGACTACAACTACTGCACTGGAAATGTTATTTCAACACTGACAACAGTTGTGGAATTACAGTCAAAAATGAGGGAAAAACAATATTTGATCAATAAATCAATAATTACTTGCCTTGAGTTGCTGAATTTTCAGTGCAGTAGTTGTAGTCCTTGCCCCTATAATATTATCTTATTATCTCTATAATTTTTGAGGAAAATTCAAAAATAGGCACAAAATTGGCCAGGGGTGTAGTACCCCCTTAAAGTAACACAATCAAGTGAAAATTAGAGCAAAATTTTGGCATATACTCAAGATTTTGAATGCTTAGACTTGTTCCAAGTCTGTGAGTTTTGTGACTCGATTGTCAGAAAACATGCCAAAAATGCATGTTTTTGGCTCTTTTTTCAAGAAATTAGTAAAATAGTGAACTTTTTCTTCTATCTCCAGTTAGGACTAAATGTATGATTAGGATTGAGCTATGTTTCATTTGGCAGAACTTGATAATAATTTTTTAATCCCAAAAAAATAGTGCTGTATTTTTCTGGAATGCGAAGTACGGTCAATCCAAAGATCAAACAAATTTGTTTCTGGTGCCTGCTAGACATCCAGGGTTTTATCCACTATTATGATTTTTTTTTTATTCCGACCCACACCTACCTGTGTATCATCACCAGTATTCTGCTTCCTTGTGAATTGCATTGTAAGCCGTCCATTGTCATAACTTGCTTGTGTATTCGTCAAGTCCTGTGAGTCATCCTGTTTAATGTCTGCTGGACGCTTTCCTTCAAGACTCATATCTTTGACTTCATACATACCATTGCTATTGGGCCAACTAAGAACAGCATCAGAGCCTTCCTGAAAGTCACATATGAATTTCACTTTCATTTATATTTTTTATCCAGAGATAAACCTTGATCTCTACTTGAGTGGGAGAGAATGACTCGGTAATTAGAATTTTGGTGCGTATAAAGGTCCCAGGATTAATTCCTGGTGATGGGTATCGACTTGGAGGAAAAATGTCTTATTAATATAATCAGACTTCCATGCACCCCCCCCCCCCATCCGGCACATAATTTTATAAAGTTGGGTGAATGAACCATGATAGTATTGTCTTTTGGAGGGGGCATTAAACTGTCTGTCCCATTTACATGTATATCACAAAAGAGTAGGCTGTCTCAATACATTTTGGTGCTGTTTGGATATACACAATCTAAGTACAGATATGATGTGTGATCCGGCGATTCCAATAATCAATCTACAGCGGTGCTTTGAGATGTCCACATAATAGTGCGACATAATGGTGAATCATAGCAAAAAAATTGTTAAATTTTTGTGAAAAGTGTAAAATTTTGTTCAAATTGAGTTATAAACTATGCCAACGTGTTCCTCTGGTCACAAGGACCCAGAAAAAGTATAGTTTGACCTATCTGTGATATACGGTTCTCAAGTTATAAGCAATAAGGTGCTTAACAAATCAAATGGATGAATGAATGATAAGTTTTTCTGTGGCTCCGATGTATAATTGTAATTTCATGGATTGGTTGAGGTTGGAACAATATGTACGCATTCACCATAAACACCACACAGTAGGCCAACAGTATAGTACAATACAGGACTGCTCAATCATTCAATCAATCAATCACTAATGAAATTAAAAATCATACATTTTATTTATTTATTTATAACACTTAATCATTAGCACAGAATTACAAAAATATATCAGTAATATTTCACATAAGATGTGAGCATGGCAGACAAAAATATAACCAATGGAATAAGGTTACGCACTTTTTTGCGCACAGTTTAGGTGGCCGGAAGATTCACTTTATTATAATAAAAAGTATTTAAAGAAATAAAAGATGTTTTGGAGCATAATGAATGTCACTGGTGTAATTTTAACCAATAAAAAAAGCGATCCATCAAAACAAACCATTTGTATCAATTTTAAATTTAACCTAAGAACAGTCAAAAAACAGTTCAAAAACATATTCATGATCTTTTTTCAAATGTGTGCCCCCTCAAAAATCATGCCAAGTGATTGCTTTCTCCTTGTTTGTATTGTGCTATAAACTGATCAAAGAAATAATGTCACCATTTATCAGAACCAAATGCAGTACCGATTAAATTTTAGAAGCCTGTTTTGGAGGAACAGTTTGACGAATCTTGCATGACAAAAACTGGCCATAAAAAGGACGATAGTCAAATTTGGCATCGGACAGAAGGCGCATAGCAATATTTAGACTTGCAGAGCAAGTTACCTGCTTCATAGAGATCCAATCGGCTTATACATAGCTGTTTATTATTTGACAGGGAATTAGACAAAATATGTTGTACGCAAAAAAATCAGTGGTGGCACCAGGAATTTTTTTCGGGGGACATGGGGGAGCAAAGTGAATTTCAGGGGGGGGGGGACTTTTCAAGGACCTTGTGCAAATTTCCAGGACTTTCAAGGCCTTAAGAAAGGTGTTTTCAAATTCAAGGACTTTCAAGGACTCTCAAGGACTGCGGGAACCATGTTAAGTTTATGATTCCGGCATGCACAGGTGCATTAGTTTCACATGATAGTATCCTCAGGGAGGTCAGGAAATGAAATCAATCAATAAATAAATAAATAAATAAATACTCACCATGCTCCCAGATGAAGAGAATGCTATTCCTCCCCAGTAGTCATCGGGTATCTTTGACATTACTGTGAATGTTATATTGCCTGTTTCTTCATCAAATGAATAAGTCACTTTGTAGTCACAACTGTCACCCATACAGTTAGCAGGGGATTTATATTCCCCACCACAGGCTGGTCCAGTATCAACTGCAAAAATCAATTGATTTTATTGATCAGTCAGTGTCAAATCAATAATTCATTAAATGTAGAGTCCGAAGTTTTCCGTTTTATGGAAAACAGAAGAAAATCACGGAATTGGAGGTACAACACGGAAAATGACATTTTTGTATGATGTGACAAAAAATGTTAAAAGATATTAAATAAAGAGAAAAAAATGTTTAAAACAATCATGAGTTGTGTATGTCAATATTTATGATAAAAATACTGTTTAATAATACCGATATAAAGGTATATTACCAAGGCATGAACCCCCTATATCCCTCAAAACATTGTAATAGTCGGCCTGTTATCGTGAGAATATTCCAATCAGAGCATCTTGATCGCGATATTGAACACTTTGTGACATTAATATCATTGTTTATACATTTTAAGCTTTATTCATGACACGGATTTACACATTTTACAACACGGAGAATGGATTTTAGAAAACGGTAAACTTTGGACTCTATTAATTAAATGCCATCAAGCCAGGCACACCTGATAAAATAAGGAAAGAAACCAGTCATAAATCATGCTGGTCCTGCTTCAAATGCAATCACATGAGCCCTAAGGAATTAACACCAAAGTCTGCCTGCACAACTTTTCTCAGTCTCATATCTTCTACTTACTTACTTTACTTTTATCCACCACTTTTGCCACTTTACTTTTATCACTGTGCTTTTATCCACCACTTTTGCCTTTCATAGCATTGTGGGGAAATGTAACTTTCTTTCCTGGGCAAGTCGGGTAGTCTCACTCATGGTAATCCCATGTCTTGCGAGCACTTCCTTTTACTCCATCTGCCCACCTCTTCCTTGGTCTTCCTCTCGCCCTAGTTCCTGTTGTTTTGCTGTTATATGTTCTTGCTGCAGGTTGGCTAGGGGCCATTCGCATAAGGTGACCGAACCATCCAACTTGTTGTTTTGCAACATATTCTTAATTGGTTTGGTGCCCACCATCTTTCTGATATCCTCATATCCTGATTTTATCCCTCCTTGACTTATTAGCTGCTCTTCTTAGGCATCTCATTTCACAGGTGATGAGCTTTTGGGTTGTTCTTTTGTTGAGAGTCCATGTTTGGCACTGGTAGCAGAGAGTTGGGAAAAATATGGCATTGATGAGTTTTGCTTTTGTATCCATCAGCTTCCATCGGTATTGCAGGATGTGTAAGAAGCGGGCCTAGTTGGTAGATGATATTATTGGCCTTTTGACATTGTGTCTCTATTTCTCTGGTGATACTTCCATCCTCAGAAGAGATACTTCCCAAGTACTTAAACTCCTTTGTCTGTTTTAGCTTACTGTTAACAACATGCATGGTGATGTCAATATCCTTATGAATTTGGCAGATGGCCGAATCCGGATTTGTCTTTTTGATAAATTCATGTAACGCATGAATTATTTTGAATTAGAGAACAAGGTTTAAGCACTTTTAGCTCTAGATGGCAGCATATCAACAGTGTTCAGCGTGGGAAGTAAGCAAAAGATGGCGGCATAGAGGGGGGTTAGCTAATGTTGCAGCACGCAGTACGGTCGACGATTATCACCATTAAAAATGATATGCTGCCCTCAGGAATTAAAGCAGCATGCAAAATTCATAACGATATGTTATATGTTAATAAGTCTATTTATGAGCAGAAATTTACACAATTTTGTGTTTTTGGTATTTTTGTATAACATATTACTTGTATCATACATTTTTTGGATCATGTGTTTATTTTTGCATATCATATTGGGTACTACGAAACCTCTGATATCAGGCCCGCAACCGGGGGCTGGGGGCATAAGTCCAAATTTAGAAAAAAAGTCCACTTTTTTCCAAATCTGCCGTGTTGTAAAAAATATATTTCATATCATGATAGCTCTGTGCCATAGCACAATTTCGCTGCTGTGACACAATTTACTTTTCACAAAATCTGTTTTTGACAGGGCCATAGCAAGTGGGAAAAATGTGGGGTGGCCATCAAAATGTGGGGTGGTCAAATTTGGCAACAAGTGGAGGTGGTCATGGCCTCCCCGGCCACCCTGCTTGCTATGGCTCTGATTTTTGAACCCATTTACTACAGTGGCGTAACTAGGGGGGAAACATGCCCCGGGGGCTACCATTAGGGGAGGGGCGCCAAATCGTCCTCACTTAAAAAATATTGAGCCTACCATTTGGCATGCATGAACAATGAACATGCATGATTGCAATTTCATGTCTTATTATTAAAATACACCCCCACGTCTTAAGATATTCTCGGTGGGGGGGTAGGGGAGCCAATTTTGTTTCTTACCTCAGGCGCTACCAACCCTAGTTACGCCACTGATTTACAACTTACCTGATGTATAAAGAACAAGACCTTTAAATTGGCCCCGATTATTTGGGCTTGTGCCATGATATTTCAATTCGAAACGTGGGTAAAACAACATATCCTTGACTGTCATGGCTTCAATACTTGGTGAGTGGTCATAGTTGCAGTACTCTTGGCCATGTGCCCAGATGACATGCATGGGTTCATCCTTGTTAATGCTGTGATCAGTCTGGTGCATAGCTGCAGGTGCAAGGAAAAAAATTATAATTATGCAAAAAGTAGAAATCCAAGTAAAATTCAGGGCGTCGCTGTGAAGCTAATCACACATTTTGGCTTTAAAGGAGTATTTCGTGATCCTAGCATCCTCTTTTTATGACATTTTTCAGCAGATATCCACGAAAAAAAGATTGCCCAAAGCTACAATATGATGTTTACTAAACTTGTTGCTTGCTTACAGTTTTTTACCGTTTCCAATGTACCAAATCTGTATTCTCTTTAACCGACATATCTAAACAACCCATAAAATCACATTTCATCAAATAACTTTTATTTTGTAGGTGATATTTAAGATTATAATTATGGGTAATTGCATATCCTGACATGGAAGATAACAGATTATGCGATGATGGAGGTACAACTTTTTGAATGACCCTCGTCTAATTAGATTTGTTGACTTCTTGTCTTGAAAAATGTATACTTTTATGATGTGTTGTGCGTTAATTAAGAAGGCGTTTCATAAATCCTGTATTATAATAATAATAATAAGTTACGGCACGTTTAATATATGAATATATGAATACAAAACCCACCTAAGTCCATACTTTGGCCAAATTGAGTTAAGCATGGGAAATTGTTGCTATACATAGGCCTGTCATATGTATGAAAGAACAACTCAAATTCATCCTCTGGGTCTATTGAGCATGTGAAAAATAGCATGTATGAAAGAACCACCTAATTCCAGGATTTGAGTCCTGTAACACATTGATTGAAATCCAGTATGTATAAAAGTCAACTTGTAACACATTCATTGCTGAAGAGTGACTTTTGAAACAAAAAATGGGTTTAATCAAGGAACGCGTGTAGGCAGATATACCAGAGAAAAAACTCCGGACATACCTGCCTGTGCGGGGACTTGAACCCCAGACCTCTTTACAAGTGGAAACATAATGCATGTTATGTTTCCACTTGTAAATCCATGTTTATGTGCTAGTGTGCGATGCGTAATTCTTCTTTCCCCTGTATATTGATATATTAAGAATAACGATTAAGCATCATTAATTTGATCTCGTCGCTGGTTGTAATGTTTGAATGTTTCCTTGTTCCAGTGTATGATGCGTAAGCCTCTTCCTCTGTTTGTATGATTATATTAGGCTGGCGGGTAAGCATCATTAATTGATCTCGTACACTGGATGTAATGTGTTGTTTGTACTGTTCACCCTTGACTGCTCATATCCATAAGTACCAGGCTTGAGTCCTGTTTATCAGGGACAGTCTGTGTAGCTCAGTGGTAGAGCGCTCGGCCGACAAGCGAGAGGTCTGGGGTTCAAGTCCCCGCATAGACAGGTATGTCCGGAGTTTTTCTCTGGTATATCTGCCTATGCATGTTATGTTTCCACTTGTAAATCCATGTTTAAATGTGCTAGTGTGCGTGCGTAATTCTTCTTTCCCTGTATATTGATATATTAAGAATAACGATTAAGCATCATTAATTTGATCTCGTGCGCTAGTTGTAATGTTTGAATGTTTCCTTGTTCCAGTGTATGATGCGTAAGCCTCTTCCTCTGTTTATACCTAATAGTTTAACCCACTCATTTGCACATAAAACCTACCATATTGACCAGGTAAATCTAACTGAAGGAATTAAAATGATACACACATGGACTTGGGTGGGTTTTGAATTCATGTATTCATATGCATGCCTGAGAGTGCACAGCTGCCTTTAAGAACTTTTAACTTACATTTCAATTTCTTCCTAAACACAAGTCTTGTCTTCTCCCCAAACTGTGTGCCAGCTGCCGCCGTCAAATCACCCATGCCTCCCCAAAATGTATCCAATCTAGGCGTGGATCTATCCCGTGTATAGTAGTCAGCAACGTGAGAGTACAAATTCATTACTTTGCCAATTACTATATCGGTGCAGTCCATTGCATGGAACTCGTCACCTATACACAAAATATATGAAATCAGAGTTTACAAATATCCTTTAGTCTATAGTCTCATGGAAAAATTCAGCTACAATCACTGACCGATATTAATGTTGACACACATGCGACATAGAAACATCAAATGCATCCCCTTCCCCCAATACAAAGTTGATCAATGCCATGTTGGCAACAGACCAGTTAAGACCCCTCAACATTGTTGGGGTGGGGAAGAGTGGCATTATGGGGGGAGTGTCTGCTTAAAATACATGGCAGACCTGTGTAAATCGGATGTGAGGGGGTACTCAAATTTGATTTTGGTAGGGGTGTGTCGCTGAGAATTTGAAAGTGGACCCATAAATATACAAAATTTTCAAGAAATTTGGACCCATTATATTGATATACCAAAATTCCAAATTTTCGGCCAAATTTAACCCATATTGTCTTATTTTTTACAAATTTTCCCAAATTTTTTGCACAATTTCAAAATTTTGGCTAGATTGAGGCAAAATTAGGCTATTTTTCGAGGAAATTGAAAAAAAGGACATACCAAAAGGCCAAAAATGCTATCCATATTTTGCGGCACATCCACATATGGTCATTTGTACTGAGTACCCCCCCCCCCCCCGGGCTTGCAATGGACAAGAACTTACTGCAAATTGACACAGTTTACAACACACTCAGGCAGGGTTCGAATTCAGTCAATTTTTTTGCATCGCAGTTTGTGCTATGCAAAACACATGTTTGCATAGCAGTATAGCACTTTTAGCAATGCATTTTTGGAAAAGTGCATAGCAGTTGATGGAAATTGCATCGCATTTTGCGATGCGATACCGTCGAATTCGATCACTGCACTTAGGGAACAAGTAAAAGTAGATATTGGTCACTTGAGTCAGTTTTGGTAATTTTTATATAATGTAATTTGAGATCATTACCAGGATTGCTGCCAGTACCTGTACCAGGATTTGGTTCTGGTTCAGTCTCTGCTGAGGACTCTGGTTCAGTCTCTGCTGTGGGTTCTGGTTGTCCACCAGGCAAAATGGTAAAAATTTACATAACATAATTAATATGTTAACATGTATCAGCAAAATCAGTCAGAACTCAGAAATATTAAATTTTCAGTGTCTTATCAGATAGTAAAAAGCATTACAATGCTACATTTTGCAGAAAACCACATTGAAATTGAAAAATCAGTTCCAAAAATATGAGCAATTAAAGAGTTTCCAAAACAACAGGAAATAAAAGGAAATATTTCCTTTGTTTAGCTATATCTCAAAATCAGTATTTCCAAGTTCCGACTGATTTTGCTTGATCGCATTACAATACATATGTGGTTTGATCAACCAAAATCAGTCTGAAGTTTTCAGTTTATTGGACAAGCAATTTAAAAAGCTATATTTTGCAGAAATCCCCATTAAAATTGGACAACTAGTGCAAAAGATATGAGCAGTTAAAGAGTTTCCAAAACAAAAGGAAACAAAATGAAATATTTTACTTTGTTAGGCTATATCTTAAAATTAATATGTGACCGTTCACGGCGAATGAGCCGTAAATCCCTCCCCGGTCAATTTTGTTTTATTTCGTGTTTAAAAATTAACATCATAAACTTAAAATGGTATATCATTTGACTTCAAACGATATCCAGAAGCGGGGTTATGGTTTGTTGAACTTAGCTCCTTCAACAAAATTATAGCTTTTACGTTTTTACATGTGTCTCTTTTTCCACATTGCTGGCAATAAATATCAAACAGTCATAATTGGCGGTCATTTCAAATCATCCCCAAGTCAACGAGGTTTAAGAAAGTTCTCTCATTGTTAATTGTTGGTTATGCATACCTGTACAAAATACAATGACTGGTAACCCACCACTTGAACAGGATTTAGCAAAAGCAAACAAAGACCAGAGCTATTTAAAGTTCTATAGCCATCTAAGGTAGAAGCTTATTATCCACTTCAACAATAGGATTATTGATTAGTTTTGACTATCAAAATGAGACAGATGTCGGGCCAGCTTAAGTTACCGATGAATACGACCTTCGTACACATTGTACACCGTAACTCAGAATACAATTTAGGGAATTTACGGCTCATTTGTGCTACCGGGTCACATATTACCCACTTCTGACTGATTTTGCTTGATCACATCACATACGTGACATGTCATGACAAAAGGAGACACTTTTGGGCAGGATCGTCAATGGAGAAATAGCCCAGGGGTGATTTTTTCACAATTTCGGTTTGTTGCGAATTTGTGATTGTCTGATTGTTTCAGACCAGTATATAACTGGCATCTTATATTTTTTGAGACATTTTCAAGGTAATTCCTACTCTCAACGTTGTAAATAATATTTTTAATCTCAATTTCCTATTTTATAATACCATAACGAACTCAATATCTTCGCTGAGGAATGTTCGATTACATTGAGGAAAACAAAGTTGGGGAGCAAAATATCTCTATATTTTAAGATATATGTAAAAACCTCAAAATTGATAACCTGCCCAACCAAAAGTGTCTCCTTTTGTTGACATGACACGTCACATATAGCTAAATATTCTAAATTACTTGATGTTAGATGCACAGGTTTCAAATACAAATTTACGATCCTGCCCAAAATTGTCTCCTTTTGACATGACACGTCACATATGTGATGTGATCAAGCAAAATCAGTCGAATTTGGAAATATAGCCTAATATCCCAGCAAACACAAAATGTTTTCGACATCATTCGCAAAAGGTTATAAAAGGTTGTCAGAAAACGTTTAAATGTCGGGTTATATAAAGGGTATATTAAGAGTATAAAACATTTTCATAACCTTAGAAAACATTTTTTTTAATCTACTGCTCAGCAAACAAAAATGTTTTACAAAAAACGTTTAAATGTTGGGTTATATAAAGGGTATAAAAACGTTTTAATAACATTCCAAAAACATTCTTGAAAACTTGATACAAAACATTCTAAGCAGAATGTTATTTTGGGAGTTGAAAAAATATTTTGCGAAAAATGTTTGCCCAAAATATTTTCAATAACGTTTTAAAAACGTTTTCATGACCTTTATATAACCCGACATTTAAATGTTATTACAAGGTTTTGTAAAAAACATTTTAAGAACATTTCTGTGTTTGCTGGGTTCAAATATTTTAACATAATTTTAACATAATAGTATTGACACAATATTTGGCAAAAATGTTTGCAAAAATAGTTTACAATAACATTTTTTGAAAACATTTAAAAATATTGTTGTAGTGTGTTTTCATACAAAACGTTTTAAAACGTTATCATGACCTTAATATAACCCGACATTTTAATGTTATTAAAACGTTTTTACCTAAACCAAAAGCCAAAATATAACTTATTTAAAACGTTTTTAAAACGTTTTTGTGTTTGCTAGGATATTTCCTTTTGTTACTACTGCATAAGTGAAAATTGCTGCGGCCAGCATATATCCTGCAGCCAAGAAACTTTGCTACCAAAGTCAGCATAAAGGGACTCAACATCAATCCTCCCCCTGCTCTCAATTTCCTGGCACAAAAATTAAGATTGGCAATATGCATGTCTGGAATCCTAGAAAATGTCACATGATTGTGGACCAGTATAACATCAAAATCTGCAAACTCTAAAGGTGGTATTCCAGGGATTAACTTATGTTAATAGAACATCGCATTAACTTCATACTATACCCATATAAGTAGCATATGATAAAATACTACCGTATCCAAAATTCAAAATGGCGACCAAAATGGTGAATTTGAGTGAAAATTACTTGAAAGGTATTGTCAGGCCAATTGTGGCGATATTGGTGTCTTGGTACATATAATATGCCTGTGGACTTGACAAAGTCATTTTTAGATAGTAGACAAAATTCAAAATGCCTGCCCTATTCTCAATTTTTTAAATGGTGGCAAAAATGTGGAATTTCATTCAAAAGGGTCTGTAAACATGGTAAAATGGGGTTAACTTGTACAGACATAATTGATTTTCAGCGAATTTTCTGCTAAATATAAAGGGAAATGACTATTTTCACCTAACTAACAAGTACAGTCAGTAGCTCTTAGAATAAGTTCACAAGAGTAAAATGAAAATCATTGGGCCTCACCACCCCCATGGTCATCTTTGATGGCCGGTCCGACCCCGGGTAAAGATGTTAGGGTAACAATTCTATCACTAACTTGCTTACTTACTTACTTATCTATCACTAAAATGAGCGCAAAGGACTGATCTACGATTAGCTTTGGGCGTAAACATGTTCGTTTTTTTATGATGGATAAAAAATCATAGTTCATAGAAAGACCAACACATGAACAACATAGTAAAGTGACAATAAACGGTTTTCATGGAAACCAGTGGTCTCTTGGAAAAAAAGGTTTTTTTTCCAGAAAATAACGAACTAAAAGCAAGATTTATGCTGAGCCGGCAGAGTTTTAAAGACATCAACTGTTTCTTAATCTTATTTGAATTAGACAAAATCAACAGATTTGCATTCGCAAAAGCTGAGGCCTTCTTACTCTGATCCTATAAAAATGCAACCAGTTCAGCAGAAAATGCTCATGGGTTTTCATCTTGCTCCCTCACTAGTGTTATAAACCTCAATTTGAAATCATTACAGAATATTCAAGTGACTAAAATGAAAAATTTTGAAAATTGAGCATTCCACATAACTTTGGTTTTTCACAGGCAGTGGATACCCTCACCCCGTATAGGCTATGCAAAGAGGTTTATAACCATGATAACACAGATCTAATCTATAAACTACACCTCAATGAGCTTCATACGATGTTCAGTTCATGAGCTACATTTTCTACAAAATATGACTTGTTTGGCTAATTAACTTATTAATATGCATAGTTTTTTGTATGATAGTATTTCATCATATGCTACTGATATGGGTATAGTATGAAGTTAATGTGATGTTCCATTAACATCAGTTAATCGCTGGAATACCACCTTTAGAGTTCTGCAGATTTTTGATGTTATCTCTCTCTCTCTCTCTAGGTGCCATATCCTAAGACGTTGGCGATCACGTCATGCCATAATTCTCTGTTATAAGCCATCTCCAGAAGCTCTGTCGCTTTATGTTCAGCTCCCCTTTCTTTTAGCCAGTCTTTCAGATTTGATAACCACATCACTCTCTTCCTGCCTCTGCTCCTTGTTCCTTCTATTCTTCCTGTCAATACTAGGTTCTCGAAACCATCCTTTCTGGATATGACCAAGGAATTTGAGCTGCTTAACTCTGATTTCACGTAACAGCTTCCTGTTCACATTTGCTCTTCTTAGGACATCGTCATTAGACACTTTATCAGTCCACGGGATCTTCATCATTCTTCTAAGGAACCACATCTCGCAGCTCTCCAATCTTCTTTTAATGTCTGTTGTTATTGACCATGCTTCACTTCCATACATTAATACAGGGACGACATAGCAGTTGAGTACCCGAATTCTGGTCTCCATACCGAGGGCACTGAAGTTAGGATCTTGTCTAACTTTGAGAACGCAGACTTAGCCAGTGCAATCCTTCTCTTAATCTCCTTAATACATCTGGCATCTTCTGTGATCACAATCAAACTTGCCAACCGAATTTCAACTATGCAAATGAGCAAAAGCACTACTACTAAATAACTAATGACTATCACATGCTCAAAACCAGCCAATCACGTGCGTGAGATTGGTCACTTTTTGGTAGAATTTCATGAGAAAAACCATCATGAATATTGCTTGCGAACAAGGAAATGCACGACCGAGCAATGTAAACAAGAGCATGACTGCATGAAACAAACTTCCATTTACGCTAAACTAATTCCTTCTTTACCATAACAAATTTTTAAATCAAGTTACGAAAGGATGAAATTTAAGCTTCTATGACACTCACATATTTTGTGTGTTTTCATGCTGGTAAAAAGTCATTTTTCAAACAGCTATAACTTCGTTCGGTAGCATGTATTCCCATTCTGAAAACTGTAGTGACAGCCCGCCATCTTTAATTTTCCGAAAATCATCAATCGGCACTTTCCGGATCTTCATAAAAGCTTGTTTTCATTCATAAATCCACCTCGGCTTTTTCCGATGGCTGCCGAATCTGGTCATGTGCTGGGCTCATGAATAATTAATTAGGTGGACTGGCTGGTTTCAATTGGGGTCATGCAGTGGCGCCATTGCCGGTCCATGTAATTTGGTTCCCGGTAGCTTCTATTGCAAAATCCTGCAGTGGCAATGGGGCAAGTTTGATTGTGGTGATTAGACTGCCAAGGTAGTTGAAGGAGGAAACTTGCTTAATTCTTTGATCTTTCACCTTCAATATGCATGTTGGGCTTTCAGTCTTTGATACCACCATACATTCTGTCTTCTTGCAATTTAAAGATAAACCTTTCCTCTCACTTTCCTGAACCACCACATCAAGAAGCCTTTGCAGATCCTCCTCAGACTCGGCTAATAGGACAGTGTCATCTGCATATCTTATGTTCGTGATGTTATGTCCACCTATACTGAGACCATTTTCCTTTTCTAGTTCCCTTAGAATCAGCTCACTGTAATAATTAAAGAGATCTGGTGACATCACACATCCCTGTCTGACTCCTCTCTTAATGCTTGTATATTCACTACAATCTCCATCCACCCTTATGCACGCTGTTTGGTTCCAATAAAGGTTCTGCAACAGTCGCAGATCCTTTCCATGCAGGTCTAGCCTGCCAAGATCTTCAAAAAGCTGATCATGTCTCACCTTGTCAAAGGCTTTTGAGTAGTCAATGAAACACATGAAAACATCCTTCTGCATCTCTACCGCTCTCTCTGTTATCATTCTCAAGACATAAATCGCATTCCTGGTACCAGCATCTTCTACAAAGCCGAACTGCTCTTTACCAATCTCAGGTTTTATTCTACTTCTTGCACGGAGTAACAGGATTCTTAGAATTATCTTTGTAACATGGCTCATAAGGCTAATTGTACGGTGTTGTTCACAATCCACAGCGCCAGGTTTCTTGGGAAGAGCAATAAAGATTGATTTGCTCAGGTCTTCCGGAAATATCCCGTCATCATACATTCTGTTGATGACTCCTGTCAGTTTCTCAATTCCATAATCCTCTAATGCTTCAATCATTTCAACAACTATTCCATCTGGCCCAGCAGCCTTATTTCTGCTCATCATTTTTATAGCTGATCGAACCTCTGACTGCAATATCTTTGGACCCTCAATAGAATCGGGAAAGCTTGGCAAACCATCCCTTACATCGTGAAATAACTCCCCAGCACATTCAATCCATCTTTTCATTACATAATCTTTCCCTACCAGCATATTACCATTCTTTGCCTTGATGCACCCAGAGCTTGAACAGCCTGATTTCCTGCCTGAGATCTCATTTATCCTCTGGTACACATTCCGATTCTCTCCAAATTGACTCTCAATTTTGGCACATTCACATTTGATGTTATACTGGTCCACAATCATGTGGCGTTTTCTAGGACTCCAGACATGCATATTTTTGTTGCCAGGAAATTGAGAGCAAGGGGAGGATTGATGTTGAAGTTAGCAATATTTTGGCCAAATCTCGTCGGGTTCATCACATACTGCATGTGTACACTGAGCACGCTGTATTTTTTACCTGGTATTACCTGGTAACCCACAATCCGATTCAGGCAATAGCCAGCACGTTTCTACTGATTCTTAAAATAAGGGTTGTGGTGTGTACCGGAAGTACTGAAAATGTTTTCCTGACCCCAAGCTGTTTTAAGGTCACGATGTGATACATAAAATGTACATAAAATAAGTTCAACACCCAGCAACCGTTTTAAACTGTTGTGTTTCTACTGGCAGAAATACCGGTTGTCACACCACATGGTCTACCTCTCGAGGTGGATCACGGTTGCCGGGTGTTCACACCGCATCACTCTGAACCGATCTGTTTCCACTGAGCAAATTAACCGGTAACACTATAAACTAAACCGCATTACCCGCCAACCGTTCCCCAGTAGAAACACGCCGATAGTGTCGACGTATCGTAAGGATAACTGGAAAATGCATTTTGGAGATAAACGAGTTTGAAAAAATGCTGATTTGTAATAAAATTGTATGTGTTTTTGCACTACTTTTGAATTTACTGTATGAAAACGCACCTAAAGCACCTTATACTACTTTTCAGTCTTTACACTCAGGGAACAAGTAAAAGTAGATATTGGTCACTTGAGTCAGTTTTGGTAATTTTTATATAATGTAATTTGAGATCATTACCAGGATTGCTGCCAGTACCTGTACCAGGATTTGGTTCTGGTTCAGTCTCCGCTGAGGGTTCTGGTTCAGTCTCTGCTGAGGGCTCTGGTTCAGTCTCTGCTGTGGGTTCTGGTTGTCCACCAGGCAAAATGGTAAAAATTTACATAACATAATTAATATGTTAATTAACATGTATCAGCAAAATCAATCAGAACTCAGAAATATTAAATTTTCAGCGTCTTATCAAATAGTAAAAAGCATTACAATGCTACATTTTGCAGAAAACCCCATTGAAATTGAAAAATCAGTTCCAAAAATATGAGCAATTAAAGAGTTTACAAAACAACAGGAAAGAAAAGGAAATATTTCCTTTGTTTGGCTATATCTCAAAATCAGTATTTCCAAGTTCCGACTGATTTTGCTTGATCGCATTACAATACATATGTGGTTTGATCAACCAAAATCAGTCTGAAGTTTTCAGTTTATTGGACAAGCAATTTAAAAAGCTATATTTTGCAGAAATCCCCATTAAAATTGGACAACTAGTGCAAAAGATATGAGCAGTTAAAGAGTTTCCAAAACAAAAGGAAACAAAATGAAATATTTTACTTTGTTAGGCTATATCTTAAAATCAATATTTCCCACTCCGACTGATTTTGCTTGATCACATCACATACGTGACATGTCATGACAAAAGGAGACACTTTTGGGCAGGATCGTCAATGGAGAAATAGCCAAAAATCTGCCCAGGGGTGATTTTTTCACAATTTCGGTTTGTTGCGAATTTGTGATTATTGTCTGATTGTTTCAGACCAGTATATAACTGGCATCTTATATTTTTTGAGACATTTTCAAGGTAATTCCTACTCTCAACGTTGTAAATAATATTTTTAATCTCAATTTCCAATTTTATAATACCATAACGAACTCAATATCTTTGCTTAGGAATGTTCGATTACATGGAGGAAAACAACGTTGTGGAGCAAAATATCTCTATATTTAAGATATATGTAAAAACCTCAAAATTGATAACCTGCCCAACCAAAAGTGTCTCCTTTTGTTGACATGACACGTCACATATAGCTAAATATTCTAAATTACTTGATGTTAGATGCACAGGTTTCAAATACAAATACAGGCTCCATTTACGATCCTGCCCAAAAATGTCTCCTTTTGATATGTCACATCACATATGTGATGTGATCAAGCAAAATCAGTCAAAGTGGGAAATATTGATTTTAAGATATAGCCTAACAAAGTAAATTATTTCCTTTTGTTACTAACATAAGTGAAAATTGCTGCGGTCTGCATATATCCGGCAGCCAAGAAACTTTGCTACCAAAGTCAGCATAAAGGGACTCAACATCATTCCTCCCCCTGCTCTTAATTTCCTAGTACCAAAATTAAGATTGGCAATATGCATGTCTGGAATCCTAGAAAATGTCACATGATTGTGGACCAGTATAACATGAAAATCTGCAAACTCTAAAGGTGGTATTCCAGGGATTAACTTATTTTGTTAATGGAACATCACATTAACTTCATACTATACCCATATCAGTAGCATGAAATACTACTGTATCCAAAATTCAAAATGGCGGCCAAAATGGCGAATTCAGGCCGATTGTGGCGATATTGGTGTCTTGGTACATATAATATGCCTGTGGACTTGACAAAGTCATTTTTAGATAGTAGACGAAATTCAAAATGCCTGCCCTATTCTCAATTTTTAAAAATGGTGGCAAAAATGTGGAATTTCATTCAAAATGGTCTGTAAAATGGGGTAACTTTGGGATGCAGGGTTAACTTTGGCAGGTCACTTTTGTACATTCTGGATATGAACAAAAGTATAGACAACATTGATTTTCGGCTAAAAATTCTACAAAAATGTGATTTTCACCGAATTTTCTGCTAAATATAAAGGGAAATGACTATTTTCACCTAACTTAGAATATTTCACAAGAGCAAAATGAAAATCATTGGGCCTCAACACCCTCCCTCCCCACATGGTCATCTTCGATGGCCGGTCCTACCCCTGGGTAAGGACTGATCTACGATTAGCTAGGTCCTTTGGGCGTAAACATGTTCGGTTTTTTTATGATGGATAAAAATTTATAGTTCTAGGGTTATATATTTATTTAGTTCTAGGGTTAAACATGTTAAATGGCGACTAACATGTATAAAATACAAAGAAAGATATACACATGAACAACATAATAAAGTGACAATAAACGGTTTTCATGGGAAACCGGTGGTCTCTTGGAAAAAAAAGGTGTTTTTTTTCAGAAAATACCGAACTAAGAGCAAGATTTACGCTGAGCCGGCAGAGTTTTAAAGACATCAACTGTTTCTTAATCTTGTTTAAATAAAACAAAAGCAACAGATTCGCATTCGCAAAAGCTGAGGCCTTCTTACTCTGGTGCTATAAAAAAAAAAGCAACCAGTTTACATAGTTTAAAAACTTTTAAAAAAGCAGACGTACGTCAATCAAAGAGGAAAAAGGGAATCATATCCCAGGGATCCTATGGAGCAATATTAGCCGATTTGTAAAGTAAATTGAATATGCGTACAATAATTGGTTCCTGTTAATAATGGCCAATCGAGAGATGGTAATAATTGACCAATCAAGATATGGCATCTGCAATGAGCATGGAGGCCGCGTGCAGGTCCTTGTCAAAGTCCTTATTTAGAAATAATATTACCAAGGCTCCAGTACCTGAAACATCGGCAGCACTAATTGATATTCAGTACTGAATAATTATAGTAAATACATATTGAATGACATCAGATGACCCCGAAATGACCTTCCACATTTTTGGCTCTAAATGTTGACAGTACCCACCAAGTTTCATGCCCATACGACAGTTTTTAGTAATTTGACCTCAGATGACCTGTGTGACCCCAGATGATCCCAAAATGACCTTCAAAATATTTGGCTCTAAATGTTGACTGTACCCACCATACCAAGTTTCATGCGCATACGACAGTTTTTGCTAATGTGAACTCGGAATGACCCCTGGATTAGGCAAAAAAAAAGATTGTTTGCTTGTCCTTCAGTGATCGACCGTAATTTACCACCGAGTTTAAAAATAAAAAAGTTTTTAAAACTTTTACCGACCGACCGACCCATGTTTGTGACTGTGCGAGTTCGTATTTGATCTGCAGGCAGAATAATATTATGTAAGAAACATGGCGGTATTAAAGTTTTATTTGACCGGGTTTGCAGCATTCCAATTAATTCCACACTATTTGAGGTATACAACAGTAATATGGATAATGTGGAGGTCAAAGGAATACTTTGTTTGAGGTGTATTAAAGTGGCAGAAAGTAAGACAAGTGTAGGACATGAGATCGATGACAGAGAGGTTCATGGGGGTAGGAACTTGGGAGTGCAATCGAAAAAAAAAAAAACGCTTTTCCGACCGACCGACCCAAGTTGTGGAGGACAAGCAAACAATCATTTTTTTTTTTTACCTTACCTCGGGTGACCTTGACCCACTAACCAATACAATACAATTGTTCTGTCTGGGGTCAAGATGCACCCACCCACCAAGTTTGAGGAATGTGCGACCTCTTGTCTCCGAGAAAATAGGCGGTGTTTATAAGAGAGACTGGCCATGGCAACCTATGGGGAGTAATGGTACATCCTAGATAGGTCAAACTATACATTTTCTGAATCCTTGTGACTAGGGGAATACATTGGAATGGTTTTCAACACAATTTGAGCAAGTTTGAAATTTTGACCCCATGCAAAGTTCGATGACCTTTTACCCTCCTTAGGGCCAGTTTATATTTTGGGGACATCCTGATTATATTTTGGGGTCATCTCAGGAACCTAAAAAAGTTGGTTTGGTTTGGTCCTGTGGGGGGTGCACAGAAAGTGGTCCTAGCTCCCCGAGTACAAGTGGGGATTGGATCAAGAGGACTGGTCTTGTAATTGGGAAAGCTTAGACATGATTTTTCTAACCTCATCCTCACTCACATTATCAAAACTCTCTAAAACCTGAACACAGTGCGCAATTTTACGTAATTTTGGGAGTTTTGCCTCAAAGGTGGTGGGGGGGGGGCAAACTGGGGAGGGCAAGAAATATATTTGCCCCCCCCCCATACCTTCACAATGCTTTGCATTCAAGGGCTCTGAAATTATGAGGTAAATTACAGACTCCTTAAACTTACCTGTACAGGTGTATCCAGTGTATGCCTCCACTTCGCAAAGTTGCAGTGCTACAGTCCGTGTTAACTCAACACTCAAGTATTGTCCACGTAGGTTACAATCAATCTCAATCACATGGGTACTCGAATTGCTCCACACTCTACTTGCACATTCTGGGTTGTTCGTGTGTACAGAGTTAGAGCCTACTCGTATAATGGCTCCATTAAGTTTTTCACCTGGCAAAATACAAACATGACAAAATGATATACACATGGTAAATCATGATGATATATAGACGGCATAGTTGATAGAATTTAGAGTGTGCAAATTCTTACAATGCTTACTTCAAAACTAGTCAAAGTAGAGTGAATCGAAGTTGATCACCAGAACTTTTGCCTGGTGCCACACATGTCAAAACAATAACTCAAGCTCATAATGTCATTCAATTTGCAACCAAAATGATGATGTTAAAAGTTTCCGTTGATAACTTTTTTTTCCGTCGACCAAAACTTTCAAAATTTAGTTCTTGAAAACATACTAAAAAATCAGAATCCCCGTATGTATAATTAAGTTGTCTATTAAATTTTCAGCAATTTTGATGATATTTGTCTGAAAAATTCCTATCTCTTAGCATTTAGCACATCTACTGATCACTTGGTGGTCTTGGTATGGTGGCGCCCATGGGTCACGTGGGCATTACATTTAGTTCCTTTTATTTAATACCCTATGGTAACTGATTTTATTTTTACTACATTTTTCCAGCTTGTGTTTTTGAATCATATTAAACTGTTCAAAAAACTGTATTACTTACAAAAGTGTTGCTTTTTTTGTTTCTGATTTGATTGCTGGAGAATATTGCTGACTTATTCCTATTCCCTAACCATAACCCTCATAATCCTAGGGGGGGGGGGCAGATTATGCAATTATGTCGAAAAGTAACTTTGTAAAAGCATAATTATGTTGTCAGTCATTCCTAATTTTTAGAGTTTTTAAAGTGCAAAATTCAAAGTTCAAACGTTATTCGGATTTGTTCCCAGGATATGTATGCCAAGAAAGATAGGCCTATATCATAATTATAATGATCACATTTTGTACAAAAGCTTCCCCACTCCATTAACAAACACCAAACCCACCCACCCCATCACCACCCCTACACATATACAAAGGCCTACCATAAGCAGTCATAGTTTGATGATCCATGAACTTGTTTTTCACCAAAAGACCAAACAAAATGCTGTAATCGTGCGGGAGCGCGAGATTTAAATGTTAACCAGCCAACCGCCACATGCGCGTGATTTAAATACTAACCAAAGGCAAAATTGTGCGGTGAGTATAAAGGTTAAAAAAAGAAATAAAGAGGCAGTGGACAGAGGTGAAAACCGTGTATACCATTGCATCTGTGTGGGGAGCCAGGACTAATCGTGGGTCCCCACACAAAAATATTTATTGTTAGGTGTTATCCGTATTCCATATGCTATGCAGAGGCGCCACACAGTGTCATCGCCCGATATCTTCATGGCAGAAATGGTAAGTTGAATCCACAGCCACGCATGGCCATTTTCTTCCGACCTGTTTAATAGTTTTGAGATGCTTAATGGGCTGAGGGACATCCGACTAAGGCTATTGACAATAGCCCGGTGACTGACTCATCTCTGTGTGTGAGTGAGCATGATATGTGCCATAGACTGCCTCCACAAGTGTCCTACACTACGCTATAGTTCGGCACATATAAAATCAGAATTTTTGTCAGTTTTTGAGTTTCAAGACGCACAGTTGTTTCTCAAGACTAACGACTATCGCGTTCAACACATATATTCAAGTGCAAGGAAATAAATATGGCTTTAGAATTAAAAAAATACGGGAGATATTCATCATTTTCTATCTCGGTATCCAAAGATTTATCGTCTGAATATCAAATTGTGCATAGCACATTCACATGTATCGATCCCGGGTATTGATTTTATTTCCACCAACATGTAAAAACTTAAACGTATCAAAATAACAACAGATGCAGATGGGGAGGGGACAAAGTTATTACATTATTCGCAAAAACAAAGGTCATCACCTACCACAGCAATCCGCTCTGTTGTACATGACAACTCTGCCCACGCAATAAGTCTCCTCAATGTCAACAACCCACCAAGGAGGTCCTCTGTATGCTAAAAATAAAATGAAATGGTTAAATAATTTACTTTTATATCCTTCATTAATATATTCTTGTCATTATTGGTTCAATGAGTATCATGTGACCAAAATAGTAACTATTTTGCAAAGCAGTCGATTGATGAGGGAACGGGGTTACTATTGGACCCTCAGAATTAGTACTATTCGCCCTAGGTAAATAGTACCATAATTATAATTACATGTATATGAAAAACGTTTTCTTACTCGTATGTGTACAGGAACCATGGAAATAATCTCCATCCGTGTCACCATCTACTGCTTTGTCAGAGGTGCTTACAGCAAGGTCGAATGTGTCGCTCTGGCTGGTAGGTTTACCTTGCAAGGGAATTGCAGGCCCTGCATATAGAAATAAATAAGCAGCGCATATAAAAACTACAAACAAACCAAATATTTTGTTGTTGTTTTTTGGTAAATCACTTTCTTTCATTCGTTAAGGCTACGCAATATTTTGGCCAAATCTCGTCGGGTTCATCACATACTACGTGTTTACACTGAACACTCTGTATTTTTTACCTGGTATTACCTGGTAACCCACTATCCGATTCAGGCAACAGCCAGCACGTTTCTACTGATTCTTAAAATAAGGGTTGTGGTGTGTACCAGAAGTACTGAAAATGTACGTTTTCCTGACCCCAAGCTGTTTTTAAGGTCACGATGTGATACATAAAATGTACATAAAATAAGTTCAACACCCAGCAACCGTTTTAAACTGTTGTGTTTCTACTGGCAGAAATACCGGTTGTCACACCACATGGTCTACCTCTCGAGGTGGATCACGGTTGCCGGGTGTCCACACCGCATCACTCTGTACCGATCTGTTTCCACTGAGCAAATTAACCGGTAACACTCTAAACTAAACCGCATTGCCCGCCAACCATTCCCCAGTAGAAACACGCCGATAGTGTCGACGTATCGTAAGGATAACTGGAAAATGCATTTTGGAGATAAACGAGTTTGAAAAAATGCTGATTTGTAATAATTGTAATTTGTAATGTGTTTTTTCACTACTTTTGAATTTACTGTATGAAAACTGTTCCTAAAGCACCTTATACTACTTTTCAGTCTTTACACTCAGGGAACAAGTAAAAGTATGTTTGCTGTTGGATGTCTGTGGAATAAATACAATATTAGCTGGGCTGACTATATCAAGCTGAATACTCTTTCCTCCAGACAAGCAGTCAACATAGATTTCCGGCATTTCCATCGCAGCCAACTGACGCTTTCCATAATTCCCTCTTTGTCGCATTTCCCAGGTTATGGTCCACCTTACCAAATGATGTCTCCAGTGAAATTGTTTTTAATTTGTTTTTTTTTTTTTACAAAAAACGCAGCGTAGTTGTATGTACCTTTATCAGTAATGTCTTTTTTATATATAATATCTTTTGTCAACGGGGTTATCGGAGACCCACTACAAAGTGATTTAGTTCGCTATTAGGGAATCCGCCAGGGACCCCGTTGACTATTGTATTTGTGTTTATTGTTTTAAGGCTTTTTTCTGCTATTGTATGTATGTTTGCCTGGATTATCAATAAATCAAATCAAATCAAATCAAAGTAGATATTGGTCACTTGAGTCAGTTTTGGTAATTTTTATATAATGTAATTTGAGATCATTACCAGGATTGCTGCCAGTACCTGTACCAGGATTTGGTTCTGGTTCAGTCTCCGCTGAGGGTTCTGGTTCAGTCTCTGCTGAGGGCTCTGGTTCAGTCTCTGCTGTGGGTTCTGGTTGTCCACCAGGCAAAATGGTAAAAATTTACATAACATAATTAATATGTTAATTAACATGTATCAGCAAAATCAATCAGAACTCAGAAATATTAAATTTTCAGCGTCTTATCAAATAGTAAAAAGCATTACAATGCTACATTTTGCAGAAAACCCCATTGAAATTGAAAAATCAGTTCCAAAAATATGAGCAATTAAAGAGTTTCCAAAACAACAGGAAAGAAAAGGAAATATTTCCTTTGTTTGGCTATATCTCAAAATCAGTATTTCCAAGTTCCGACTGATTTTGCTTGATCGCATTACAATACATATGTGGTTTGATCAACCAAAATCAGTCTGAAGTTTTCAGTTTATTGGACAAGCAATTTAAAAGCTATATTTTGCAGAAATCCCCATTAAAATTGGACAACTAGTGCAAAAGATATGAGCAGTTAAAGAGTTTCCAAAACAAAAGGAAACAAAATGAAATATTTTACTTTGTTAGGCTATATCTTAAAATCAATATTACCCACTTCCGACTGATTTTGCTTGATCACATCACATACGTGACATGTCATGACAAAAGGAGACACTTTTGGGCAGGATCTTCAATGGAGAAATAGCCAAAAATCTGCCCAGGGGTGATTTTTTCACAATTTCGGTTTGTTGTGAATTTGTGATTATTGTCTGATTGTTTCAGACCAGTATATAACTGGCATCTTATATTTTTTGAGACATTTTCAAGGTAATTCCTACTCTCAACGTTGTAAATAATACTTTTAATCTCAATTTCCAATTTTATAATACCATAACGAACTCAATATCTTTGCTTAGGAATGTTCGATTACATTGAGGAAAACAACGTTGTGGAGCAAAACATCTCTATATTTAAGATATATGTAAAAACCTCAAAATTGATAACCTGCCCAACCAAAAGTGTCTCCTTTTGTTGACATGACACGTCACATATAGCTAAATATTCTAAATTATTTGATGTTAGATGCACAGGTTTTAAATACAAATACAGGCTCCATTTACAATCCTGCCCAAAAATGGCTCCTTTTGATACGACACGTCACATATGTGATATGATCAAGCAAAATCAGTCGAAGTGGGAAATATTGATTTTAAGATATAGCCTAACAAAGTAAATTATTTCTTTTTGTTACTAACATAAGTGAAAATTGCTGCGGTCTGCATATATCCGGCAGCCAAGAAACTTTGCTACCAAAGTCAGCATAAAGGGACTCAACATCAATCCTCCCCCTGCTCTTAATTTCCTGGTACCAAAATTAAGATTGGCAATATGCATGTCTGGAATCCTAGAAAATGTCACATGATTGTGGACCAGTATAACATGAAAATCTGCAAACTCTAAAGGTGTTATTCCAGGGATTAACTTATTTTGTAAATGGAACATCACATTAACTTCATACTATACCCATATCAGTAGCATGAAATACTACTGTATCCAAAATTCAAAATGGCGGCCAAAATGGCGAATTCAGGCCGATTGTGGCGATATTGGTGTCTTGGTACATATAATATGCCTGTGGACTTGACAAAGTCATTTTTAGATAGTAGACGAAATTCAAAATGCCTGCCCTATTCTCAATTTTTAAAATGGTGGCAAAAATGTGGAATTTCATTCAAAATGGTCTGTAAAATGGGGTAACTTTGGGATGCAGGGTTAACTTTGGCAGGTCACTTTTGTACATTCTGGATATGAACAAAAGTATAGACAACATTGATTTTCGGCTAAAAATTCTACAAAAATGTGATTTTCACCGAATTTTCTGCTAAATATAAAGGGAAATGACTATTTTCACCTAACCTAGAATAATTTCACAAGAGCAAAATGAAAATCATTGGGCCTCAACACCCTCCCCAGCAAACACAAAACGTTTTCGACATAATTCGCAAAGGGTTATAAATGGTTGTCAGAAAACGTTTAAATGTCGGGTTATATAAAGGGTATATTAAGGGTATAAAACGTTTTCATAACATTATAAAACATTTCTTGATAATCTATTGCCCAGCAAATAAAAATGTTTTACACAAAACGTTTAAATGTCGGGTTATATAAAGGGTATAAAAACGTTTTAATAACATTCAAAAAAACATTTTTGAAAAATTGATACAAAACATTTTAAACAGAATGTTATTTTGGAGTTGAAAAAATATTTTAAAAAAAATGTTTGCCCAAAGTATTTGCAATAACATTTTAAAAACGTTTTCATGACCTTTATATAACCCGACATTTAAATGTTATTAAAACGTTTTGAAAAAGACATTTAAAGAACATTTCTGTGTTTGCTGGGTGCAAATATTTTAACATAATGTTATTTAAGTATTGAAAAAATATTTGGTAAAAAATGTTTGCAAAAATTGTTTACAATAATATTTTGAAAACATCTTAAAAATATTTTTGTAGTGTGTTTTCATACAAAACGTTTTCATGACCTTTATATAACCCGACATTTTAATGTTATTAAAACGTTTTTACCAAAACCAAAAGCCAAAATATAACTTCTTTAAAACGTTTTTAAAACGTTTTTGTGTTTGCTGGGTCCCTCCCCACATGGTCATCTTCGATGGCCGGTCATACCCCTGGGTAAGGACTGATCTACGATTAGCCAAGTCCTTTGGGCGTAAACATGTTTGGTTTTTTTATGATGGATAAAAATTTATAGTTCTAGGGTTATATATTTATTTAGTTCTAGGGTTAAACATGTTAAATGGCGACTAACATGTATAAAATACTAAGAAAGATTTACACATGAACAACATAATAAAGTGACAATAAACGGTTTTCATGGGAAACCGGTGGTCTCTTGGAAAAAAAAGGTGTTTTTTTTCAGAAAATACCAAACTAAGAGCAAGATTTACGCTGCGCCGGCAGAGTTTTAAAGACATCAACTGTTTCTTAATCTTGTTTAAATAAAACAAAAGCAACAGATTCGCATTCGCAAAAGCTGAGGCCTTCTTACTCTGGTGCTATAAAAAAAAAGCAACCAGATTACATAGTTTTAAAACTTTTTAAAAAGCAGACGTACATCAATCAAAGAGGAAAAAGGGAATCATATCCCAGGGATCCTATGGAGCAATATTAGCCGATTTGTAAAGTAAATTGAATATGCGTACAATAATTGGTTCCTGTTAATAATGGCCAATCGAGAGATGGTAATAATTGACCAATCAAGAGATGGCATCTGCAATGAGCATGGAGGCCGCGTGCAGGTCCTTGTCAAAGTCCTTATTTAGAAATAATATTACCAAGGCTCCAGTACCTGAAACATCGGCAGCACTAATTGATATTCAGTACTGCATAATTATAGTAAATACATATTGGATGACATCAGATGACCCCGAAATGACCTTCCACATTTTTGGCTCTAAATGTTGACAGTACCCACCAAGTTTCATGCCCATACGACAGTTTTTAGTAATTTGACCTCAGATGACCTGTGTGACCCCAGATGATCGAAAAAAGTGACCTTCAAAAAATTTGGCTCTAAATGTTGACTGTACCCACCGTACCAAGTTTCATGCGCATACGACAGTTTTTGCTAATGTGAACTCGGAATGACCCCTGGATTAGGCAAAAAAAAAGATTGTTTGCTTGTCCTCCAGCGACCGACCGTAATTTACCACCCGAGTTTAAAAATAAAAAAGTTTTTAAAAACTTTTACCGACCGACCGACCCATGTTTGTGACTGTGCGAGTTCGTATTTGATCTGCAGGCAGAATAATATTATGTAAGAAACATGACGGTATTAAAGTTTTATTTGACCGGGTTTGCAGCATTCCAATTAATTCCACACTATTTGAGGTATACAACAGTAATATGGATAATGTGGAGGTCAAAGGAATACTTTGTTTGAGGTGTATTAAAGTGGCAGAAAGTAAGACAAGTGTAGGACATGAGATCGATGACAGAGAGGTTCATGGGGTAGGAACTTGGGAGTGCAATCAAAAAAAAAAAAAAAAAAAAAACGTTTTCCGACCGACCGACCCAACTCTGAAACAAGCAAACAATCATTTTTTTTTTGCCTTACCTCGGGTGACCTTGACCCACTAACCAATACAATACAATTGTTCTGTCTGGGGTCAAGATGCACCCACCCACCAAGTTTGAGGAATGTGCGACCTCTTGTCTCCGAGAAAATAGGCGGTGTTTATAAGAGAGACTGGCCATGGCAACCTATGGGGAGTAACGGTACATCCTAGATAGGTCAAACTATACATTTTCTTAATCCTTGTGACTAGGGGAATACATTGGAATGGTTTTCAACACAATTTGAGCAAGTTTGAAATTTTGACCCCATGCAAAGTTCGATGACCTTTTACCCTCCTTAGGGCCAGTTTATATTTTGGGGACATCCTGATTATATTTTGGGGTCATCTCAGGAACCTAAAAAAGTTGGTTTGGTTTGGTCCTGTGGGGGGTGCACAGAAAGTGGTCCTGGCTCCCCGAGTACAAGTGGGGATTGGATCAAGAGGACTGGTCTTGTAATTGGGAAAGCTTAGACATGATTTTTCTAACCTCATCCTCACTCACATTATCAAAACTCTCTAAAACCTGAACACAGTTACTCATATTTTGATTTTTCACAAGAAATATTGCACAAACAGTGGCAGCACCAGGATTTTTTTAAAGGAGGGCATGGGGGGAGGGCAAAGTAAATTTCAGGGGGGAAATCGACCAATTTTGCGCAAAATTGCTGCAAAAAGTGAAATTTTACGTAATTTTGGGAGTTTTGCCTCAAAGGTGGTGGGGGGGTGGCAAACTGGGGAGGGCAAGAAATATATTTGCCCCCCCCCATACCTTCACAATGCTTTGCATTCAAGGGCTCTGAAATTATGAGGTAAATTACAGACTCCTTAAACTCCCGGCTTAAACTTACCTGTACAGGTGTATCCAGTGTATGCCTCCACTTCGCAAAGTTGCAGTGCTACAGTCCGTGTTAACTCAACACTCAAGTATTGTCCACGTAGGTTACAATCAATCTCAATCACATGGGTACTCGAATTGCTCCACACTCTACTTGCACATTCTGGGTTGTTCGTGTGTACAGAGTTAGAGCCTACTCGTATTATGGCTCCATCAAGTCGGTCACCTGGCAAAATACAAACATGACAAAATGATGTACATGGTAAATCATGACGATATAGATGGCATAGTTTAGAGAATTGAGAGTGTGCGATTTCTTACAATGCTTACTTCAAAACTAGTCAAAGTAGAGTGAATCGAAGTTGATCACCAGAACTTTAGCCTGGTGCCACACATGTCAAAACAATAACTCAAGCTCATAATGTCATTCAATTTGCAACCAAAATGATGATGTTAAAAGTTTCCGTTGATAACTTTTTTTTCCGTCGACCAAAACTTTCAAAATTTAGTTCTTGAAAACATACTAAAAAATCAGAATCCCGTATGTATAATTTAGTTGTCTATTAAATTTTCAGCAATTTTGATGATGTTTGTCTGAAAAATTCCTATCTCTTAGCATTGTAGCACATCTACTGATCACTTGGTGGTCTTGGTATGGTGGCGCCCATGGGTCACGTGGGCATTACATTTAGTTCCTTTTATTTAATACCCTATGGTAACTGATTTTATTTTTACTACATTTATCCAGCTTGTGTTTTTGAATCATATTAAACTGTTCAAAAACCTGTATTACTTACAAAAGTGTTGCTTTTTTTTTGTTTGTTTCTGATTTGATTGCTGGAGAATATTGCTAACTTATTCCTATTCCCTAACCATAACCCTCATAATCCTAGGGGGGGGGGGGCAGATTATGCAATTATGTCGAAAAGTAACTTTGTAAAAGCATATAATTATGTTGTCAGTCATTCCTAACTTTTAGAGTTTTTAAAGTGCAAAATTCAAATTTCAAACCTTATTCGGATTTGTTCCCAGGATTTGTATGCCAAGAAAGATAGGCCTATATCATAATTATAATGATCACATTTTGTACAAAAGCTTCCCCACTCCATTAACAAACACCCCACCCACTCCCCATCACCACCCCTATACATTAAAAACCTCGCGTCGAGGTTTTGCCAAGTTTTAAAAATAACGGTTACTTAATGAAATAACGGTTAGTTCATGAAAAAGAAGAAGTGAAATTTAGCAAAACGCGACGAGGTTTATTTGCCCGTAAGAGAGCTCTATTGTTCCGCTATTGTATCCGCTATTGTATCCACTATTGTATTCTATTCATAAAAGCTACTGCAAGAATCGCGGCAATCCCTGATATCGCTGGTGTCTACCGCCGGCGTTTACGTGATTATTAACATTCAAAATGATCCGATACTCTTATATTTATAGACTTATTCGCTTTTTATATAATATTCAGAAATTGCAATTATGAAAACTACAAACAAGTGAAAATATATTACCATCGAAAATATATCATACTTAAATTCTATAGAATCTATAGAGGCATTGCATGTGACGTATCATCCCGTAAATATGGCAGACTACTCAAATGCATTCAACAAAAGCATGATTGCAATCTACCGTGACAGTTCGTCTCACACACATAACCCTGCACTACGATCAAATAGGTTGATGACAACATTTGATTGAATGGACTGTACTCCGCCATAACTACGGTGAAGGACACCGGTTCAAATCCTTTGTTTGGAGCCAATCAATAATTTCATGCAGGGCCTCTACAGATACCCAACCCAGAAGTGCCCATTTATTTTCTAATTTTTTGTAATCGCGCCCATATATCTCCGCAAATATCTTATACACGGTTTTATTGATTCATTTTGGGCATTTCAAAAGTTAGAAGTCGTCAAAAATGGCAACATCCATTTATAGCAATGGTTGAGTAAACATTGTCTAAACACTAGATAAAAAGACAGCTTTGTACTACAGAGAAGATGTGAGGAAAAGGAGATAGATCCAGCTATCCTCAAACAAAATATGTGTGCTGCCGCTCATTCAAAAGTAATCACGCTATTCAGGTTTAACAATAAAATACAATAAAGGGGTTCGAACCCATGATGGGTGTGATACACAACTTGCTGCTTAATAGTTTTAGGGAAAGGTCAGTGTCTGTATATCATCATACTATGCATACCATGCATGCAGACCCTAACATCCAGTTATATTTCAAATAAAATATGACCGCAGTTCCATGGCAAATTATAATTTCTGACGCTTGTTGACTCTTTCAACCTCTACGATTTATGATACAGACTATTTTCAATTATCAAAATATCTTTATTAGGTTTGCAGGAAATGACAGGAAAATACATACAACAATAAAATAAACATGATCAACAATCATCCCTTTTCTAACAAAATCCTAAAACACTCTCCCTAAATAATTATAATTCAAATAATAACACCTATTCATTTATTCATTATAAACCTCTCGCAAACTGGAATGTGTATGTGGTGAATTGTAATTTTAATAACCGATATATGGAAACAAACAGATACTATAATATTATTCAAAATCAAGAATAATATCAAACAAATCCTCCTACTCAAACAGTACACTTAATTTAGGCCCGGGATTTAGGCCTGCATTATGATTATAGACCTAAGGTAAAAATACTTGAAGAGATAACAAGAAACCTTTCGTGCTTGGCCACTGTAGTGCTTGACTGATCCTTGCTGGATGAAGGTCAATATTGATCTATTATGTGAGTGAAATCAAACACCGTGTCCTCGTTGCTACTCCCATGTAATCGAAGGTCGTAAAAATTAATCCGATAACAATAGAGGGTATTCATTACTACATCATTGATGTGGTTGCTCAATGCTCATGCATAAAATTCTTCCACATAGGCTGTTTAGCTTAATCATGTTAATCGGGAAGTGACCTCTTGAAATGATATCATCACACTGATCAGAATGATCTTTATGTTATTACAGTGCGGCCCACATACAATGTTCAACACAAAGTGAACGATGTTATAACTTGAAGGGCTAACAAACCAACACCGCCAAATTCGACTGACGTGTGTACAACGTGAGAAGCTATGAGGAAATGGAACACTCGTTGTCTGATAATGCATGTGTTTATGGTTCGGATAGCGGTTACTTAGCAGCTCTCGTTCCGCTTGGGTTTATTGAATACACTATATATAGTCATCAATATGTCTTTTCCAGTCCCTGGCTGAACTATAGGGTTCAGCTATTATTTTTGTAAATAATTCTTTTACCCCATGCAGCTGATTTGGGTGGTTACGGGTCGTTTAAAAACCCCTATCCGCGAAATGAGGACATCGAACATACGCCCCCGCAGGGCTACAAAAAACTGCTAACCGCGAAATATGGATATCCAACTAGTTTGCCCTTGCAGGGCTACAAAGAACCACAAACCGCGAAATAAGGATATCCAACAAGTGTGCCCCGCAGGGCTACAAAGAACTGCTAACCGCGAAATATGGATATCCAACTAGTTTGCCCCTCGAAGCTTCAAAAAACCACTCATCGCGAAATATGGATATCCAACTAGTTTGCCCCGCAGGGCTACAAAGAACCATTAACCGTGAAATATGGATATCCAACTACTTCGTCTCGCATGGCTACAAAGAATCACTTACCGCGCAATATCTTTTTACCTCAAAAAAAGAATTAATATCTACCAAAACACGTTACAAAAAGAAAAAAAGGGCCAAGTTTAAAAATCTTTCCTGTGTGGCTTTTCACCCTTTTTTAAACTTGGTCCCATTTATGAAAGTTTCTAAAGACCCATATGAGGTCATCTTTAGGCTACTTGTTTGTTTTCTTAGTTGTCAGTGTTCATTTTGTAGAGTACATTAATTAATGTTCGTGCTTGATTGAAGTTTTTCCGTAAAGACGTTATAATGTATTTTGATTTAAGCAAAAGTAGCAAATACTCACTTTGTTAAATTCTTCATCGTCTTGTGCGATCCTGTGCCTTATGTACAGATGTAGGGCCTATAATATGTAACAGGTTGACAGACAGTCAATTTGCTAAGTATATATAATACTCTACTACTCTTTATGAACACGCAATATAATGAAACATAAACCTTCAAATGTTTTTGATAATACATAGCCTACGTCATATTGCACGCTTTCGAACAGTCTTAAACCTAATTGTTGCATGTAGAAATTAGGACTCATTCTTCATGTTATTACGGTACCACTTTACTGAATGGGACCAAGTTTAAAAAAGGGTGAAAAGCCACAGAGGAAAGATTTTTTAAACTTGGCCCCTTTTTACGTTTTGAAACGTGTTTTGGTAGATATACAAAGGCCTACCATAAGCAGTCATAGTTTGATGATCGATGAATTTATTTTCTGGCTTGTTTTTCACCAAAAGACCGAAAAAAATGCTGTTATTGTGCGAGAGCGCGAGCTTTAAATGTTAACCAACCAACCGTCACACACGCGAGATTTAAATATTAACCAAAGGCAAAATTGTGCGTTGAGTATAAAGGTTCAAAAAAGAAATAAAGAGGCAGTGGACAGAGGTGAAAACCGTGTATACCATTGCATCTGTGTGGGGAGCCAGGACTAATTGTGGGTCCCCACACAAAAATATTTATTGTTAGCTAGTGTTATCCGTATTCCATATGCTATGCAGAGGCACCAGTTCATATTTTATTTCCACCAACAAGAACTTTTAAGTTTAAAAACGCATCAAAATAACAACAGATGCAGATGGGGAGGGGGAAAATGTGTCCAACATTATTTGCACATGGTTGTTTGATGTATATAGAATTGGCTTCATTATTAACTAAATGCAAACTATAGATGGTGCTATATATCCTAAATCATATTTCTTAATTTGCAAGGGGTAGGTGATCAATACTGCCTTTAAAACAGATGGAATAGGCAAAGTTTGGAATAGGTGAAACAAGCAGCAAAGAAATTTTATAAACATATTTCATCAAAAAATAAAAGAAATTGGTTGTATTAAAAGCTTGAAAGATTAATTTTCAGTAACTAAATAGCGCCACCAATTTTGTCATAAATAGATACATTTTATATCCGAAAAGCTTTAAAAAAGGCTGTAAAAGTGAATAATTTTGTAAAAGAGGAGATATTTAAAATGACTCAAAAGCATCTGTATACATTAGCATGATGTCGCTTTTAGCTGTTTAAGCCTAAAATTGGGTAGTACATGATGTTTTGTTTGAAAAACTAATAAATGATCACATCAAACAGCCGTGTTAACAAAGGTCATCACCTACCACAGCAATCCGCTCTGCTGTAAATGACAACTCTGCCCACGCAATAAGTCTTCTCAATGTCAACAACCCACCAAGGGGGTCCTCTGTATGCTAAAAATAAAATGAAATAGTTAAATAATTTACTTTTATATCCTTCATTAAAGGGGCATTTCGTGACCCACAGCCTCATCCCCCCACTTTTCCCAAAAAAAGTTGAGATTTTTACACCACTGGATACCTCTTGCAGATTAATTCGTTTAGCAAAAATATCGCAGAACGAAATTACAACACCTTGTCTATGGAGCAGTGTAATACACATAATCATGCATAACTCATAAACGCAAAAATCGGAATCAACTGAAATTTTGGAAATAAGCTTTTTTCGTGGATATCTACTGAAAAATGTCATAAAAAGAGGATGCTAGGATCACGAAATCCTCCTTTAATATATTCTCGTTCATTATTGGTTAAATGAGTGTCATGTGACCAAAAATAGTTTAATTGATTGATGAGGGAACAGGGTTGCTATTGGACCATCGGAAGTACTATTTGCCCTAGGTAAATAGTACTACTATTGTCCTAAGACCTCGATGCTATGTCGCAGTTCCTAGTAGTCGGTGCAACTTGCCACATACGCAGGATTTCAGTACCGGTTTCGGGGTATTAATGTGTAGAAAGTCATGTTGTCTTGCGAAGCACTCAAGCAGACACACGTCTGCAGCAAATAAGGCAGTTTCATGGCATAATCTAGCTGAGTTCACTATCAGGATCAGCATATCTTAATATTGACGGTGAAATAACAGAGAACATGGTCACTCGCCCAGGTTACTTGTTTCACGGCGGTATTACATTTAGGTTACAACATTTTCACGGTAAGCAGGCTTTAGCCATGTTAGCTATCTTACCAAACATTCTGGTTAAATTAGCCTGAATCTAAACAGAAATTATTCTAAGGCCAAACCAGAATATCAGTTTCTGGTTAACAAATTAACCAGATTATCAATTCTGCCTAAAATCATTAAACCTGAATCCAAATTCAGGCTAAAAGGCTAACTTGAAAAATTTTCTGGCTAGATATATTTAGCCAGATTTTGTATTCTGGTTAAGGGGGTACTACACCCATTGATTTTTTTTGTGCATTTTTTTGCATTTTGTTAAGAAATTACAAAAAAAAAATGGACAAAGTGGTATGCAAAATGAAGGGGCAAATCTTCTCGTCTTATTGGTGGCTTCGGTATCAACGTAGCTTACATGCTTTTAAAAGTAGAAGCCAAAAGGTGGTACATCACTAATGATTTAAATTCACTTCATTTTGGAAAGCTTACTATCAACGGATTTCGTTAAAATTTTGGATATGTGTTGCTAACACGTTAGGGAAATAAAGTTGATATGTAAAATGGGAATAAGTGGTTCCTGATTTCTTTTATGACTTCATGAACTTGGTGCTCCACAACTATCAAAAAAGGACCTGGTTAAAATGCTTCTATTTTCAATGTTGAGCTATATTTTGTATTTTTAACTTGCGACATTATTTCACTGAAACTTAATTAAGCCACAGGTAACAGGTTACCACAACCATACTACAGCAATGTTGAAAATATTGTATTTCTTGTAACGTATACCACCATATTGGGTAGTTTTCCGTAAGCTTAACTTTTGTGATTTTGGTAACTATTTTATATTTATTTGTGAAATCCATCTCAACTAGGCATTCTAAATTGTACTCACCATTTACATCCCAAGGTATATTAGTATATCCACCTTGCACTTCTCGATATATATCCAGTTAAAGACAGAATATCAAAATTATGCCCCATTATGATATCACAGACTCTCACATGTGTATTCAAAATTGATTCTTAAATTTGACCTGAACCAATTGACCTATAACCTGACATACGGTGACCTAATAGCCTTTTCTTCTCCTAACAACACATTAAAGTATCAAATTGACTAATGACTATTCATCCATTGTGTAAGTGTTTATTTAATTTATTCAGTGTTATATATTTTGCAAGCACCACTAGATTTTCTATAGAGAGTATAACAAAGGATTTAATGTATTCTATTCATGTACCCTACTTGAACATGTTGAAAAGAATAAATTATAGTTTGTTATGAAACACGCATCTGAGTTACCAGGATACGGTAAACAAAAAATATATAGGGCTAAAATGACTTACTATACAATGGCTTAAAAGCACCTTTTTTATTTATTCATTTATTTATTTTTTTATTTCACATGATCCGTGCATATATCGCCTCGCTATAAATGAAAAAATATTTTTTTAGACCAATCAAACTAATATATGGGTGTAGTACGCCCTTAAAACATTAACCAGAATAAAAAAATATGGCTTTAATTAGCCAGATTTCAGTGGTATTCTGGCTAATTATTTTTCAGGCTAATTATGAGGACACGGTGGCTCAGTTGTTACGGCCTTGGACTCATAATCTGAGAGCTTGCTCGACGTGCGTGGGTTCAAGTCCCTGTTCCACCACTGTGTTGCGCCCTTGGGTAAGGCGCTGCATTTGCCACGCTTGCCTCACCCCACCCAGGTGCAATGGGAAGCTGTTAGGGGTAGTCACATTCGTTGTACTGATGAACCCTGCTCCATTTGTAGGCAGCAAACGTGGTTTCGACATATTCTAATGACGGCGGAATAAATGTAAAGCGCTTTGAGGCTGTTTACGGCATAAAGCGCTATATAAATATCTACATTTATTTTTTATTTTAAACTTGGGGTGTGGTGTGTTCTGTTGATGCATTAATTGGGGATGTTTGTACTTTGAAGTGGGGGAAGCCGGGTCATTTGGATAGTTCAATGTGGTGAGCACTGAGTTATCACCTACACCGAAAGAATTATATCCGGGGGTTACATTATGTAATGTTGATGTCTTGGGGATATTGTACTTTGAAGTGGGGAGGGATATTTTACTATTTTACCGTATTTAGAGAGTTCAAATATGGTGAGTTGTCATTGGGAGAGTTCAATATGATAGGTTGTCACATCATATTGAAGTGTGATGATATGGTGAGCAATATCGATATATTGGGGGTTTATTTCTACTTTGAAGTGGGTGCATGTGAGGGTCATTTGGAGAGTTTAAATGTGGTGAGTTTTCACCTTCACCAAATTTGAAGTGTTATGTTTGGTAAACTTGGCCTGTGGTGTGTTCTGTTGATGCATTAATTGGGAGTGTTTGTACTTTGAAGTGGGGGAGGGTCATTTGGAGAGTTCAATGTGGTGAGCACTGAGTTATCACCTACGCCTAAAGAATTATATCCAGGAGTTTTATTATGTAAAAGTTGGAATGTGGTGTATCATGTTGATGTCTTGGGGATGTTTTACTTAAATGGTCAATCTACACAGTGCGATTCTACCGCATGCGAATTTTAACATCTGGGTTTTTCAAGTTTTCTTTGATTGATGACTGGTGCAGGTGTTCAATATACACAGTGCAATCATTTTGGTCATGTGATGCAAACTTTCAAAAGTTCTGTGTCCCCACTTTTCCACATAGGTAAGGGATAGTCAAAACCCTAGTATGGTGATTCTTGTTCCAAACTATCAGAAAGTGTACATTTTCCATAGACAAGCTGTTCTATAAGCCTTGACCTTTTTGAAAGTCATCACTGAGGTCTGGTTAAGTAGGCTAAAGAGAGAAAAATCCGACTACTGTCTGTTCAATTAGCTTCGATTATTGAATTTTTAAGGTATTTGAAAAAATAAAAAAATGTGGTAAAAGTCATCAAAGAAAAGTGTTGGCACAGCCTTAGACCCAACGTGATTTACACTTTTCAAATTCCAAAGTTCAATTCAAAACCCCTTTTCTTTTCAATTTTGCCTCATTTTAGGCAGTTACTTGGGTCCACCAAAAGGGTTAGTGACCTTTTCGCAAATCGAGTGGGACGGTCCATTCTCAACTTAGGGAATAGACCCTATCGAATTTAGAAAAACAATATGTCCACCAATCTGTCCTGCCATTTCAATTGTTATACCGCTCCGGTTATTGGATAGGTCCAATGATGGTCCATGAAATTAGGTGAAGCTCTGTGAGGTATGCGCGATAACGTTTTATGCATAACTTTATTCCGACCATTATTCTTTCCTAAACAATGACATTAAAATTATGGATTTCATTCTTATTTCAACTGGTTTTATCGATATAATGTAAATTGAGTTTTGTTTAATACTACCGGGTACCATTCTTTCCCAAGAATATCAGCATTCGCTTGACATTTTCACCAATTTCATTCAGATACAGTTACTTTACAAGAATTGTTTTCTGTAACCTAAGTCATAAATAATTATAATTACATGTATATGAGAAACGTTTTCTTACTCGTATGTGTACAGGAACCATGGTAATACCTTCCATCCGTGTCACCATCTACTGCTTTGTCAGAGGTGCTTACAGCAGGGTCGAATGTGTCGCTCTGGCTGGTAGGTTTGCCTTGCAAGGGAATTGCAGGCCCTGCATATGGAAATAAACAAGCAGCGCATATAAAAACTATTGTTGTTTTTTGGTAAATCACTTTGTTTCATTCGCTACTACAAAATATTTTGGCCAAATCTCGTCGGGTTCATCACATACTGCGTGTTTACACTGAGCACTCTGTATTTTTACCTGGTATTACCTGGTAACCCACAATCCGATTCAGGCAACAGCCAGCACGTTTCTACTGATTCTTAAAATAAGGGTTGTGGTGTGTACCGGAAGTACTGAAAATGTTTTCCTGACCCCAAGCTGTTTTTAAGGTCACGATGTGATACATAAAATGTACATAAAATAAGTTCAACACCCATGCAGCAACTGTTAAACTGTTGTGTTTCTACTGGCAGAAATACCGGTTGTCACACCGCATGGTCTACCTCTCGAGGTGGATCACGGTTGCCGGGTGTCTACACCGCATCATTCTGAACCAATCTGTTTCCACTGAGCAAATTAACCGGTAACACTCTAAACTAAACCGCATTACCCGCCAACCGTTCCCCAGTAGAAACACACAGATAGTGTCCATGTAGAAACACGCAGATAGTGTCGACGTAGAAACACGCAGATAGTGTCGACGTACCGTAAGGATAACTGGAAAATGCATTTCAGAGATAAACAAGTTTGAAAAAATGCTGATTTGTAATAAAATTGTGTTGTTGTGTTTTTGCACTAATTTTGAATTTACTGTATGAAAACTGTTCCTAAGTAATCAAAGCACCTTATACTATTTGTTTTTCACATTTTAGCTTAAGTAGTGATGATTATTCTAGAAGGGTAACAAATTAGATATAAGGCCTGGAGAGTAATTGATTTTTGCAGCAGATTAGAGTTATAACATGAAACGCTGTGAAACTCATGTTAGCCAACAGTGGTTTACAAAAGTTATAATTGTGTGAAGTCTTCATACTTCGGTTTGCAGTTTTGTATGTTGGAGAGATGAAAATATGCCAAAGGCGATAGTGAAAGCCAATAATCATGATAATGCTTTGTCTTGTCGACTCAAAGAAGTAACAGACTGAAATATCTCCATCAATGAACTGTGGTATTTAATTTTGCTGGACCAAGGGATGCACCATTTGATATCAACAGGGGGGGGGGGCAGGTAGTTTTAAAAAAAATTGTCTCATCATTTGAGCAACAACAAAAAGTTGCTCCACCTCAGAGCAAAAAAAAATATTATTCCACCTCAGATCAGAAAAAAAAGATTTTGTGTCAAGGGTGAAAAAAAAATTGTCAGTTAGTAAAGAAAAATTAACCTCTTACTTTAACGCACAAAACACACATATTACGCGTTCAGGCACTTTTCTGACTCCTTCAAATCCATAGTCCCAAAGTCCAATGCGTACAAAATCTTGAAAACGTACGCGTTCAGATATTGCAAGATTTGAATAGAGAAACACCCGATATTGTGCATTTATTCTCGGCTTTTGGTATTTAGGACCTACTCCCGATATGTAGGGCCCATCACATTTTATCAGCATCGATCCATGCACGTTTTAGTGATTGGGAGTCTCTAAAATTGTAGAGTGTCAGTTTGAAATCTTGCAAATTGGGTTCGGGTCCTTTTTTCTGTTTAAATGATGTACCAAATATGTCTTCAATTGGACTTTAATTTTGCAAAATTTTCCCTCTCGGGGGGAACATCCCCTCAGACACCCCCATGCGTAGTGGATAAACAAGTGACCATTTTCGCTTTTGCTTTCGACATTTGCCAATTTAGGCCCTATGTTTAACACAATTTATAGGTCTAACGGGGAAAACGTGACAACGAAAGGCTTTATGGACCGTTATTTCACAATTTTGGCTTTTCAACTGTTCAAACTTAAATTTTACACAGTAATAGTGCCAAAATGGTCCACCAAATCGCTTCAATTAGGTCTTCATTTTGCAAAATTTTCCATCACCCCGCGTAGTAGTTGATAAATAAAATGGCCACTTTCACTTCTGCTTTTCGACAACTTGCCATTCCCACGAAAGACTCCATGGACTGCTCATTTCACAAATGTTCGGCTTTTTTAAGCTAAAATTTTACACATTAATAGTGCCAAAATGATCCACCAAATTGCTTCAATTAGGTCTTCATTTTGCAAAAGTTTCCTACTTCTCAGGGGGCATTTTTAAATATTATTATTTTCTTCTAAAATTGCCCCCGCCCCTTCTGACTTAGAATAAGTTTATGGTACCAAAAATTTTGCCATTTTGAAGCTAAACTGTTGAAATATGGTGCAAAAGTGGAATAAATTCGTGCGAAGCGTGCACAAATTTGCACTTTTGGGGCAAAATATTGGGGGAGATTCTCACCCCCCCTTTCCGGATCTACGCCTATGCCTCCAAAAACACACATATTGTTAAAAATGTCTTCAAAAATAATATTATAAAAATACCCCTTGGGCAATGTTTTTGACTCCTTCAGAGGAAAAATTCACAATTGAAAGGGTCAAAAAAATTTGAAAATACCCCTTCAGCAAAATGCTTAAAGAAAACCCTGATGTGGGTATGTTTTTGCATAGACACAGGAGTCTATGTTTTGAAGAAAATAATCCTAAGACATGGATCTCCAAAAATTGTCAAGTTCCCACGGTACGCGCAGCAACTTACAATGTGAACTCATCTAACCTAAAAATAATTTTTTTCGCAGCATGAAAAATTTAGGTGCTAAAAAATATAAAAATGGTAAAAATATGGATTTATATTAAGGGCTCATATTGAAATACCCTACCATGTTTTCACACAGAAAGAAGGCAGGATTCCCCTCGCTAAACGCGCGCCTCAGGAAAGCTTGGTCATAAAACGGATGGATTATATGCATCAGTGATACACCCTGCCTTTTGAAGTGGTCCATGACGAATGGGAAGATTTGCTCTGACTACGGCTCATCGCACAACCCAGGAAAGCACGCTCTTAATTTGAGTGGCTAATTGCAGTGTTATAATCACACAGGATTTTAACAAAAGAAGGCTAGCACAGGAAAGCTGCAGGATGGCGCACACCTTCCTGTGTAAGGAAAAATCAAAAAGAGCCCTAAAGAAAATTTGTTTCACCAAATCTAAAAACAAATTGTTGAAAATAGAACATTATGTATTAATTGCTTCATTGAGGAGTAAAAAAAAAACAATTTGCCTTGCCGAGGTGCTAAAAAAATTGCTTCACCCAAGGTGCTAAAAAAAACATTTATCCCAACCCCAACTACCTAGCCCCCCTTATCTAATGGTGCATCCCTAACATTGTGTGTTATCTGACTGTCAAGTGGGACAGATAGCTTCCTCAAGTGATCTCGGAGAGAGGAGCTTACGGTCAACATAGAAGACTATTTGGAAAACACTAGCATAGGAGCTAGGATAGTGAAAACATGGTATTCAGGACTTGGAATGAGACTGCGGTAGACCAGATTTCCCCTTGTGTAGACAGGATCTTGGACATCGCCAACTCGAATGATCCTTGAAAGTATTGGGTTCCCGGCCCCCAACTCAACACAAAAGTTGGCAACCATGAGAGTTACCAAATCTTTCAAACACCTCCTTTTGCAATGATTTTTCATCAAATTTACCCCCCTTTTTCATACAAAATAGGACAAAATTTGGCCAAAAACAACCCCTTTTTTGTGGTTTTCAATGACTAGAATTTCCGACACCCATTTTAAATGACTAGAATTTCAAACACCCCTTTTTCAATGACACTAAATATTGCCAAAAAATTACTAGATTTTCTCAAGTACCCCTTTTATCCAAATTTCGCGGACAGTGCAAATTAAATACCCCTATTTTGCTGATTTCACCGTCAGTCAAATTTCATGGACAGTCCAACTTAAATACCCCCTATTTTGCCAATTTCGCGGTCCTTGCTACTGGTAAAAAAATTACCCCTTTTCCGTGCTTTTTGGTAACTCTCATGGTTGCCAATTTTGGGTTGAGTTGGGGGGCTGGGATTGCATAACACAAATAAAATCTGCACATTTTAAGATTACCTATGCATATCCATTGATCATTGTATCCATCTGGCACGGAAGCATCTATAACATCAATACCAGATTGACGACGGCGACGGTGTCTTCCCTGTAGTGTGAAAATATGAGGCATGATATACAGTAACACAGAATATTAATGGCTGCTTTTTTTCTTTTTTTACTCAGAATGCATTCAGAACTACTCCCCATTTCAGAAAAATACAGAACTAATTTTTGGGATTAAAAAAAAAATATTATTCTGTTTTGCCAAATGAAATGTTTATAGGAATAACATATATTATTTGGCTAAATTATAAAATTTAAGATATATGTAAATAGTACCCTCAATTTGCACACAAATATACAGTTTATAGAATAAAAAATACCACAAAAAGCAGAAAAAGATGAGTAAGTTGAAAAAAAAAAGAAGAAAATCTGTCTACATATAAATGTTATAGTTGTTGGTATTGTCCGGGTCTAGAATTGAACATGAGGGACCTATATAATGTGTAGTTAGAAAATTTAATAAATTATCACATCTCAACCATGTGTCCAGGGGAACTCTTTTGCACCATCCATCTTTCGCACCATCATTGAACACCTTAACCCCATGAGAACTACCTGCCGATTGGCCAAAAAGAAGTTTTCATTATCAATTGGACCAATCAGCAACATTGTTAAAATAATTTCACCACACACAAAATTGGGGTGAATTATTTGCAAATTAAGCTTCATTCTGATTGGTGATTAAAGTGACGATGTCATGTAATTGCCAAACCAGAGGCAATGTTAGATCGGCAGGTAGTGCTCAGGGGGTTAACGATTGAGCTAACAAAAGTTTCTAAATCTACATAAGGATTTACCGGAGTAGGTGTGGATTCTAGCTCTGGTTCACCCTCTGCTGCAGGTTCAGATGTGCCTTCTGGTTCTGGTTCACCCTCTGCTGCAGGTTCAGCAGTGCCTTCAGGTTCACCTTCTGCTTCAGGTTCAGGTGTGGATTCTGGTTCTGATTCTGGTTCACCTGAAGGTGCAACCACTGGTTCATCTCCACCAGATTTATATGGTACAGGCCAATTTCGACAGGTTGCATCCAGACCTATATACAAAGAATGTAACAACTTATCCTTGGATAATTTATCAACAAATCTCTTTCTTCCTCATTTAGCAAAGATTTGTGTTATACGTGGGTCGGTCAGTATGTAATGAAAGTTGACTTGTGACCCCACATATGGATTATTTTCATGGCATTTCTCTATGATCACATAAACACTCTACCTTTGTCTTTCAAGCAACACATGTAAAAATGATATCACACACTTGATTACGTAACAGCGTTAGCATAAAATCAATGGTCTACAGTCACTGGCTGAAAATCAATGGTCTACAGTCACTGGCTGAAAATCAATGGTCTAGAGTCACTGGCTGAAAATCAATGGTCTACAGTCACTGGCTGAAAATCAATGGTCTACAGTCACTGGCAGAAAATCAATGGTCTACAGTCACTGGCTGAAAAATCAATGGTCTACAGTCACTGGCTGAAAATCAATGGTCTACAGTCACTGGCTGAAAAATCAATGGTCTACAGTCACTGGCTGAAAATCAATGGTCTACAGTCACTGGCTGAAAAATCAATGGTCTACAGTCACTGGCTGAAAATCAATGGTCTACAGTCACTGGCTGAAAAATCAATGGTCTACAGTCACTGGCTGAAAAATCAATGGTCTACACTCACTGGCTGAAAATCAATGGTCTACACTCACTGGCTGAAAATCAATGGTCTACAGTCACTGGCTGAAAAATCAATGGTCTACAGTCACTGGCTGAAAATCAATGGTCTACAGTCACTGGCTGAAAATGAAGTATGAAGGGAAATAAAAGGCTGAAATGATATATTGTTGTATATTTTAGATTTTGGAATAGTGGTGTTACATAGCATTTTCTAATATTTTAAGCCATAATTACATTAAATTTTGCAATTTTCATACATTTCCAGCATGTTGTACCAGTCATCAAACCTATGCATGTGCAGATTAATGTTTGATTTGCATCAGTTTTTCATTGTACTGAGTACCAGCTCTTACATGTGACCATGCAGTCATTATATTTTTCTCTGTTTCATTTTGGATATAATTAATGTCATATTTATAATAACTGCCTTTTCATTTTCAACATTTTTACAGAATAATGTTGCTTCCCTTTAAGTCCTTAAGTTGTTGAAGTTCAAAAACTAAAAGTCCTTAAGTTGCTGAAGTTCAAAGACGTCCCATTTCCACCTAATTTGAATGACAAGTCTCATATTATACCAAGAGCAGACCCAGGACCTAGTGTTTATTCCTGCCCAAAACTAGAATTATGCACCATGTACTTTTGCTGTTCTCAGACGCGTTTTAAACATGTGCCTTTGCTGTAATTTAAGAGGCCTGTCTTTTTTGCATAATTTGGCAGTATCCCTAGTCTATTAATTTATTGCTAATGCTGTTCCGTAATCAAGTATATGGTATCATTCATATATATATATCATATGGTTTTCATTACATACTGACTGTCCCTCATATTACCAAGGCTTCAACATTTTTTTTCATTTCACTTCCCCGTCTGGAAATATCACTAGCCCTGCTTATCTTATACAAGGCTTTAAAAAAAAGTTATGTCTCAAAGCCCATGGCAGTTTCAAAAACGAATGCGGAATGAGGGTTTTTTTTTAAAGATTTTTTAAAAAAAATTTTCAAACAAATTATGAATTAAGATGTCATTTTCGAGTGTTCAAAAGTACACAGTATGAAATTGTGGTTGATTTACACAATTGAAGTACAAATATCAATTGTTTTATACCTAAACAAATGCGAGTATCAAATCAAGTAACTTTTCTTCCAAATTTGTCTCAGAATTTCATGATTTTATGGCAAAATTTTTTTTGAAAAAAATAAAAAATGACTTTGCCATTTCAGCTGACATGGACGCCCTAAGAAAAACGAACACGTTTTTTTTTTTGTGTCAACATCTACCAGTCAATAAACATTTTTTCACCAGGTAATAGCTAGGGCCATTTGCAGGGAGGAGATAAGTTTAAGTGACTGCTTATGGGTTCAAATTTCAACCAGCCTAATCATGAAGCTCCCGTGGCAGAGTGGTCAAGGCACAGGTCTCGTAAACCTGAGGTCCTGGGATTCGATTTCCAGGCGTGATCACTTTTTCTACTTGTCTCCTTTATTATTTGCAATGGCGAACCTGGTGAAAATTTTTTTATTTATATAATTCCCATCGATCACGCCACTGTTTTTCCATCTACCAGTCAGTTGGATGGTTTTAATAGTCTAATAGAAAAATAGACGTCCCATTTCCACCTAATTTGAATGACAAGTCTCATATTATACCAAGAGCAGACCCAGGACCTAGTGTTTATTCCTGCCCAAAACTAGAATTATGCACCATGTACTTTTGCTGTTCTCAGACGTTTTAAACATGTGCCTTTGCTGTAATTTAAGAGGCCTGTCTTTTTTGCATAATTTGGCAGTATCCCTAGTCTATTAATTTATTGCTAATGCTGTTCCGTAATCAAGTATATGGTATCATTCATATATATATATCATATGGTTTTCATTACATACTGACTGTCCCTCATATTACCAAGGCTTCAACATTTTTTTTCATTTCACTTCCCCGTCTGGAAATATCACTAGCCCTGCTTATCTTATACAAGGCTTTAAAAAAAAGTTATGTCTCAAAGCCCATGGCAGTTTCAAAAACGAATGCGGAATGAGGGTTTTTTTTAAAGATTTTAAAAAAAAAAAATTTCAAACAAATTATGAATTAAGATGTCATTTTCGAGTGTTCAAAAGTACACAGTATGAAATTGTGGTTGATTTACACAATTGAAGTACAAATATCAATTGTTTTATACCTAAACAAATGCGAGTATCAAATCAAGTAACTTTTCTTCCAAATTTGTCTCAGAATTTCATGATTTTATGGCAAAATTTTTTTTGAAAAAATAAAAAATGACTTTGCCATTTCAGCTGACATGGACGCCCTAAGAAAAACGAACACGTTTTTTTTTTTTAGTGTCAACATCTACCAGTCAATAAACATTTTTTTTTTATTTAATAGCTAGGGCCATTTGCAGGGAGGAGATAAGTTTAAGTGACTGCTTATGGGTTCAAATTTCAACCAGCCTAATCATGAAGCTCCCGTGGCAGAGTGGTCAAGGCACAGGTCTCGTAAACCTGAGGTCCTGGGATTCGATTTCCAGGCGTGATCACTTTTTCTACTTGTCTCCTTTATTATTTGCAATGGCGAACCTGGTGAAAAATTTTTTATTTATATAATTCCCATCGATCACGCCACTGTTTTTCCATCTACCAGTCAGTTGGATGGTTTTAATAGTCTAATAGAAAAATTGGGTTGGGCAGTTACCACCTTCTGCACCAATTGTATAATAAGACTTACCCATAGGTCTCCAACCAAGGCCCATCCAAGTGCTTCCTGTGATGTCCATAACTACCTCAATCTCTTCCAAATCCTGTGAAGATCAAAATAATAATTAAAGGTGAACCTCATTGAAAATAAAGTTATATATCAATGGAAAGCTTATGATATGAGGATATTAAAAATAATTTTTTCCGATTTTTTTTCATGGCCAATAAGCTGAAAAAATAAAAAAATGAATTAATTTTTGGTCTTTTTTAAGGCGCCCAAAAGCACCCAAATCAATCGTCTTTGACCTTGAGAATGCTCGTGACGTAAGCTCAGGGTTCGCAGTTACGTGATCCTACTCGGAAACACGTAAACAAGACTTGCTTCCTGTACTTTGCAAGCTGCCCGGCAAGTCTGATTTTCACAATAAAGCTTGAAATGAGAAGAATCTTCAAGTTGCTGATTCCTTCTATATATATTAGAAATAATATAATTATTGTCAACACGAAAATGTTCCGTAAATTTTTGACAAAATCAGTCATAACTGGCTGGGTATAACTGGGTAATTGAGTTTGAATTTCGCGCTGGGATCAATTCCATGCGCAAATGATTGCTGCTACAGTATACCGCTTCATGTCATGGACTGAATAAACATGATCGAATAACAAATTAAATAACTTGTTTGTGACATTCCCTATTCTTGATTCATTTAAAAATATCTGATTTTTAAAAATATCGTCTTGTAGTAATCAAAAAATTAAATAAAAAAACCGCCGATTTCATCAAATCCAGACCATAAAGGTTTTCATATTATAGCGCATTGCGGTAATACATTCTCCCGGTACATTCTTTCCACACAATCACGATTGAAAGAAACGGATACTTTATTATAAAATAAATACAATTTAGGCTTAGTAGACCGTTATTTGATGGAATTCTGAAATCTGAATAAAATTAAAATATTGTCACTTGTGTCACGATTCTTTTAATGATACTACCATCAGTGTACTGAAAAAGTGAAACATTCATGTTTTATGGATTACCGAACACGATCGTAAATTGCTGCTTTTATGCTGAAGAAATTACAGGCAGCCGCTACGATCAAGGTGGGCAAACACAGCGACTCGCCGTCTCTCCGGTAGCACAAGTTCAAGTTGCGCCGTGTTTCAGCAGATTTGATCAATCGCTCCCTTATATTTGGAACATCTACAGGAATAAATTTTGCTGATGAAGTAGCAATAAGTTGGAAATATCAGAATGTGAATATCAAATCGGTCATTTTGGCTGCAAGTACAGTACGTACAGTCGCGGATACGGAGGCCTCGGCGACTGAGTGAGTTCACCCCGCCCCGTAGGTCTCTACGAGTTAGCCTATCATACATGACCGGTTGTAAAGTTAAGAAATAATTAAAAAATCCCGTACATGTACTTTATTCTATTCCTTCATTTTCTCATTGTGATAAGTTCATCTCAACTTGGTGTGACGATCTGAACTGGTAGCACTAGCAGTTATTTTTTGCAATCTGTTTTCATTCCGGTTCTTCGGCGAATCTTCGCTCTGCGTGCTTTACTGTAATATTCCCTATGCATATCGTGGATGGCTTGGCCTATCCCAAATCACCCAGTCAGCACTTTTCCCATTTTTAATCCACACACTTTATTCAGGAACTTCATTCTTGATTTGATCATGATGTTTCCTTCATGTTATTCTTATTTTATTGAAGATATTTTTCATGTAAAGTAAGTTGGCAATGACTGAGTTCGTGCATTGGCCCGATGCATGCCACAGTAATGCATGGACATTGTGTTTACAATCAAACCCGGAAGTAACTGTGTGTCCCGTGTTGACGTCATCATCGAAAAGCGCCCAATTTGAACGATTTCGTTTTGTAATTTAGGGGGGTGCCAATATCCAATCTTTGAATGGAGATTATGTCTATCCTGGTGCGTTAGGCAAATAAAAAATATTCTTTTCTGCTTCCTGGCATCATAAGCTTTCCATTGATATATAACTTTATTTTCAATGAGGTTCACCTTTAATTACTTCAATGCAAAATTTGTTTGTAAGAGCTGATTGGTCATGTGCTATCTTCAAACAGGAAATAAACTGTAGTGTGTTGCGGCATCAAACAACACAATGAAGATAGCATTAAATGTCAATACACACAGCTATCTACTGAAGATAGCATCAATGCACACAGCTATCTACTGAAGATAGCATCAATGCACACAGCTATCTACTGAAGATAGCATCAATGCACACAGCTATCTACTGAAGATAGCATCAATGCACACAGCTATCTACTGAAGATAGCATCAATGCACACAGCTATCTACTGAAGATAGCATCAAATGAACTCGATGCACACAGCTATCTTCTGAAGATAGCATCAAATGTCAATACACATAGCTATCTACTGAAGATAGCATCAAATGTCAATACACACAGCTATCTACTGAAGATAGCATCAATGCACACAGCTATCTACTGAAGATAGCATCAATGCACACAGCTATCTACTGAAGATAGCATCAATGCACACAGCTATCTACTGAAGATAGCATCAAATGAACTCGATGCACACAGTTATCTACTGAAGATAGCATCAACTGAACTCAATGCACACAGCTATCTATTGAAGATAGCATCAAATGAACTCTATGCATCAAAATGAACTCAGCTATCTACTGAAAATAGCATCAACTGAACTCAATGCAGTTATCTACTGCAGATAGCATCAACTGAACTTACTGCACACAGCTATCTACTGAAGATAGCATCTAATGAACTCAATGTATACAGCTATCTACTAAAGATGGCATTAAATGAACTCAGTGCACACAGCTATCTTCCGAAGATAGCATCAAATGAACTCAATGCACACAGGTATGTACTGAAGATTGCATCAAATGAACTCAATGCACAGCTATCTACTGAAGATAGCATCAAATGAACTCAATGTCCACAGCTATCTACTGATGATAGCATCAAATGAACTCAATGCAGTACAGCTATCTACTGGGGATAACATCAACTGAACTCAATGCACAGAGCTGTCTACTGAAGATAGTATCAAATGAACTCAATGCAGTTATCTACTGCAGATAACATCAACTGAACTCACTACACACAGCTATCTACAAAAGATAGCATCAAATGAACTCACTGCACACAGCTATCTACTGAAGATAGCATCAAATGAACTCAACATACACAGCTATTTACTGAAGATAGTATCAAATGAACTCAATGCAGTTATCTACTAAAGATAGCATCAAATGCACTCACTGCACACAGCTATCTACTAAAGATAGCATCAAATGAACTCACTGCACACAGCTATCTACTAAAGATAGCATCAAATGAACTCACTGCACACATCTATCTACTGAAGATAGCATCAAATGAACTCAACGTACACAGCTATTTACTGAAGATAGCATCAAATGAACTCACTGCACACAGCTATCTACTGAAGATAGCATCAAATGAACTCAACGTACACAGCTATCTACTGAAGATAGCATCAAATGAACTCAATGCACACAGCTATCTACTGAAGATAGCATCAAATGAACTCAATGCACACAGTTATCTACTGCAGATAGCATCAACTGAACTCACTACACACAGCTATCTACTAAAGATAGCATCAAATGAACTCACTGCACACAGCTATCTACTGAAGATAGCATCAAATGAACTCACTGCACACAGCTATCTACTAAAGATAGCATCAAATGAACTCACTGCACACAGCTATCTACTGAAGATAGCATCAAATGAACTCAACGTACACAGCTATTTACTGAAGATAGCATCAAATGAACTCACTGCACACAGCTATCTACTGAAGATAGCATCAAATGAACTCAACGTACACAGCTATCTACTGAAGATAGCATCAAATGAACTCACTGCACACAGCTATCTACTGAAGATAGCATCAAATGAACTCAACCTACACAGCTATCTACTGAAGATAGCATCAAATGAACTCACTGCACACAGCTATTTACTGAAGATAGCATCAAATGAACTCAATGCACACAGCTATCTACTGAAGATAGCATCAAATGAATGCAATGCACACAGCTATCTACTGAAGATAGCATCAAATGAACTCAACGTACACAGCTATCTACTGAAGATAGCATCAAATGTCAATTCACACAGCTATCTACTGAAGATAGCATCAAATGAACTCGATGCACACAGTTATCTACTGAAGATAGCATCAACTGAACTCAATGCACACAGCTATCTATTGAAGATAGCATCAAATGAACTCTATGCATCAAAATGAACTCAGCTATCTACTGAAAATAGCATCAACTGAACTCAATGCAGTTATCTACTGCAGATAGCATCAACTGAACTTACTGCACACAGCTATCTACTGAAGATAGCATCTAATGAATTCAATGTATACAGCTATCTACTAAAGATGGCATTAAATGAACTCAGTGCACACAGCTATCTTCCGAAGATAGCATCAAATGAACTCAATGCACACAGCTATCTACTGAAGATTGCATCAAATGAACTCAATGCACAGCTATCTACTGAAGATAGCATCAAATGAACTCAATGTCCACAGCTATCTACTGAAGATAGCATCAAATGAACTCAATGCAGTACAGCTATCTACTGGGGATAACATCAACTGAACTCAATGCACAGAGCTGTCTACTGAAGATAGTATCAAATGAACTCAATGCAGTTATCTACTGCAGATAGCATCAACTGAACTCACTACACACAGCTATCTACAAAAGATAGCATCAAATGAACTCACTGCACACAGCTATCTACTGAAGATAGCATCAAATGAACTCAACGTACACAGCTATTTACTGAAGATAGTATCAAATGAACTCAATGCAGTTATCTACTAAAGATAGCATCAAATGCACTCACTGCACACAGCTATCTACTAAAGATAGCATCAAATGAACTCACTGCACACAGCTATCTACTAAAGATAGCATCAAATGAACTCACTGCACACAGCTATCTACTGAAGATAGCATCAAATGAACTCAACATACACAGCTATTTACTGAAGATAGCATCAAATGAACTCACTGCACACAGCTATCTACTGAAGATAGCATCAAATGAACTCAACGTACACAGCTATCTACTGAAGATAGCATCAAATGAACTCAATGCACACAGCTATCTACTGAAGATAGCATCAAATGAACTCAATGCACACAGTTATCTACTGCAGATAGCATCAACTGAACTCACTACACACAGCTATCTACTAAAGATAGCATCAAATGAACTCACTGCACACAGCTATCTACTGAAGATAGCATCAAATGAACTCACTGCACACAGCTATCTACTAAAGATAGCATCAAATGAACTCACTGCACACAGCTATCTACTGAAGATAGCATCAAATGAACTCAACGTACACAGCTATTTACTGAAGATAGCATCAAATGAACTCACTGCACACAGCTATCTACTGAAGATAGCATCAAATGAACTCAACGTACACAGCTATCTACTGAAGATAGCATCAAATGAACTCACTGCACACAGCTATCTACTGAAGATAGCATCAAATGAACTCAACGTACACAGCTATCTACTGAAGATAGCATCAAATGAACTCACTGCACACAGCTATCTACTAAAGATAGCATCAAATGAACTCACTGCACACAGCTATCTACTAAAGATAGCATCAAATGAACTCACTGCACACAGCTATCTACTGAAGATAGCATCAAATGAACTCAACGTACACAGCTATTTACTGAAGATAGCATCAAATGAACTCACTGCACACAGCTATCTACTGAAGATAGCATCAAATGAACTCAACGTACAAAGCTATCTACTGAAGATAGCATCAAATGAACTCAACCTACACAGCTATCTACTGAAGATAGCATCAAATGAACTCAACGTACACAGCTATCTACTGAAGATAGCATCAAATGAACTCACTGCACACAGCTATCTACTGAAGATAGCATCAAATGAACTAAACCTACACAGCTATCTACTGAAGATAGCATCAAATGAACTCACTGCACACAGCTATTTACTGAAGATAGCATCAAATGAACTCAATGCACACAGCTATCTAATGAAGATAGCATCAAATGAATGCAATGCACACAGCTATCTACTGAAGATAGCATCAAATGAACTCAACGTACACAGCTATCTATTGAAGATAGCATCAAATGAACTCAACCTACACAGCTATCTACTGAAGATAGCATCAAATGAACTCAACCTACACAGCTATCTACTGAAGATAGCATCAAATGAACTCAACCTACACAGCTATCTACTGAAGATAGCATCAACTATATACAATTTTGACCAAATACCTCACACTTTTTAATCTGGTATTTTTCAAACTGTTTACTTTATTTTGATACATCCTGTAATCGTTTTTCAAATGTCCAAATTTTGGTGTAAAATATCATTTTTGCAAACGTTTTGTGTTTGCTGGGACTACTATCTCCATGGCAGCGCTCTTAGCCATCTTACCTCCAATATCTTGTATCGAAATGTGAAATTTCCACTGTCTCCATTTAACATACGTTCCATATAGCCACTTGTCTTCACGTCCATCCCAAAATCAGAAGGATTCTCTGTAAAGAAAGTTGAGAAATTTTAATCCAATTTAAAAATTATGCAAATATAAGAACAGGTTTAGTTAAATATCCCAGTTTGACCCATGATATCAAATATTACTTAGTACAAAACACTTTACACAGGAGAGCATAGCTTAAAGCCTTAATGTACGATTTCCTTCAAATTTTTAATTTGTTCTTCGATACTCAGAATGCTGAAATAATACTTGTAATAATTGATCATAGACAAAATCAGGAGTAATGTAACTGAAGTTTAAACTACAATTTGGTTTAGATACATTTGTGATTAAAAAGTTATTCTTAAAGCTCCCGCGCGCATTAGTAAAATTGTCCACTTTATTCTAGCTGGATGTAAAAAAATTCATTTTTTTTCCGTTTCTTTTCATTTATTAAACCCACCAAAAAAATTCCACGTCAGACATCATCAGCTAAAAAAATAGCCTAAATCCAGAAATTCTCATAGTATTCAAAACAGTATACCCACAATGGCAACATGTGTAGATTTAATTTGGACTTCTGCTCTCCCATTGGTGTATTTAGAATTGGGTAAATAAACCATAAAGTACTCATCCAGGGGATGTTAAGCAACCAGTCCTGTATACAGAAAGCCATGCTTGCTTACTTGCTTATGTCGACTTGTCTAGTCGGACTCCGCTGATGGCTCTCCACATGACTCTGTTCTGCATGCAGTTCCTAATGTCTTGTCTATCCCAGTGTCCTCGATAAGTTTCTTAATGTAATCTTTCCGTGGCTGTCCTCTTGATTCCCAACCACGCACAGGCTGCCACAGCAAAGCCCCGGAAGCCGCCTCTGCCCCACCCCTGGCACAGCGTCCAGCAAATCTCATCCCTCCCCGGAAACCGGGGAGAGACTACAGCACAGCTCCCCATTGGTGGCGCGCGACTGCCAGGCAACATCAAGTGCCCCTCTCAGCAGTTCTGTGTAACAACCATCAAGCGCCCTCCCAAAGTTCCATGCAAATGTCCAGGCCCCTGCACCACACATCAGAACCAACCCGACCGTGGTGGTGAATAGCAGCTTGCTTTTAAGATTTCCAGGTAGGCTGCTCCTCCACATCTTGTTCATGCTGTTACAGGCCCTCCATGCCTGGGCTCCCCTGATGTTAAAATCATTTTCACCGCTGCCAATCTAAGCCCCTAGGTATTTGAAGTCGTCAACTACCCCAAGCTCGCCCCCATCAAGCACCCGGACCGGGGATGCGGTCACATTGCAAACCACCGCCCTGGCCCTCCTGTGGCGCCCATGCCGAGACCGACTGCCAGTGCCGCAGCCCCAACAAGACGGAGCAGCCTTCCGGCATCACCAAGACCACCGGCCAATAGTGCCATGCCGCCAGTGAAGCCGAGGCCCGTAACTGCCTGCAGGCCCATCCTCCGACGCCTCCCCGCCCTCAGTGTGAGCCCCAGAAAGCCATACATGTACATGTATCTCACAGTCTGTTTCAAAACAGTAGGGTATTAACCAGGCGTGGGGGGGGGGGGTGCAGCCACACCCCCAAATTTGCAAAAGTATACAAAAAGTCCCAAAATATAACAATTTGCGAGCATAGCGAGCAAAAAATTCAGGTTTTTTACGCTTTTTTGGTCAAAAATTCCGGAAGAAAGTCAACTTTTCACAAAATTGCCCCCCCTGAAAAAAGTCCACTTTTTCAAAATCAGCAACCCCAAAAAAACTCTTGCGTATGGGGCTGGTATTAACCCCATGAGAACTACCTGCCGATTGACCAAAAAGAAGTTTTCATTATCAATTGGACCAATCAGCAACATTGTTAGAATTGGGTTGAATTATTTGCAAAGCTCCATTCTGATTGGTGATTAAAGTGAAGATATCATGTAATTAACCAATCAGAGGTAATGTTAGATCGGCAGGTAGTGCTCAGGGGGTTACCCGAAACAGCCGAATGTGGAGGGATCAAACAGATTCTGATACTTTCCATAAACAGCAGCAATCTGAGACTTTAGATCGTATTCAAATAATACAACTTCACCCATCATTTAAATCAAATTCTGTCCACCAGAAGGCCTCCGCGGGGCAATTCACATGATAATACAGGAAAACAAGTGATGAACGGTTGTGACTCGAACTAGAGACCTGTCCCTCTGTCATCTTAGACTGTCCACCAACATGGGCTACTATTTCAATTATTGGTTTATTGCATAGGGTCCATAGGTGAAAAGCGCTACACATATTGTGTATGTAAATAAATAGCAGTAATATATTAGGCCTATATATCAAGAGATAAATATACCACTTACTATGTTCACATTTTGGACCAAAGTGTTCTTGATCACAAAAGCACTGTCTACGTGGGTAAGTGGTTCTTGAGACTTCAACACAAACACCATTGTTGTTACAATCTCCTGGATTGCCACAATCATCTAATTAAGAGAAATACAAATAATATAAATACGCAAATGAATATTTAATTGGTAAGTCATTGTGGCTCGCTCAGTGGCAGCTGGTGGCACCAGGAATTTTTGGGGGGGGGGCATTGGGGGAAAAAGTGAATTTCAGGGGGGAAAAATCGACAAAATTTGCGCACAATTGCTGCAAAGAGTGGAAATATATGTAACTAGATTTCGCGGTTCTCGGGTTGGGTGGTTCTTGTGATAGGACTTTCTCTAATTACGCAACACCCGTTACCCATATGATAGGCCTACCTGCCCTGACCTTTTAAACTAACTATGATATACGCTCTCAATGATGAAGACTCAATTTGACACAATAATCAACTTAGTAGTTTTGTAGCTGTGACGTTTACTTGGCCGTAATCTGGAAACCCATCGTTCGCCTCTTCCAAGCCCTGTCCTGCTCCACATATGAGCCCCCCCCCCCAAAGAATACCCTGGAAATAGCCATGTTCTGAGTAATAGGCCTCTGCACGTGTGTGTTGAAAATAGGCCTATTGATCCGATCAGATGCACCTGCACGATTAGCCACACTGTAATGCTTTCTGATGCTCGCACTTTCGCCCGTTGGTACTCTGCGAACTACGTGATAGCGCATCAGCGGACGCCGCGATGTCAGCCATGGACGCTTCGCGATGCGCACCGCGAGCACGCAGTTAGTGAGCAGCAGCGCCGCCTTGATAGCGCCATGACAGAGGATTTGACGGACGGACACGCCGTAATTAGTATTAAGATTTGGGTTTTTTGCCACAAAAGTGGGGGAAACTGGGGGGCAAGGAAAACATTGGGGGGGGAAATGCCCCTTGCCCCCCTCCCCTGGTGGCGCCGCCAATGGGCTGGCTGTAATACTTGAGCCAAATGCTATTCATCACAAGTAGGTGATGGTATATTACACAATTTGAATGATGATAAATTATTGTCTGTAATAAACACCGCTCTAATAAATTCATGCCCACTGGGTTTTTTCAATAGAGGTTGTGCATATGTGTATCATACCGTAAATAAGGCGGACTACTCAAAAGCACTCAACAAAAGCATGATTGCGTGCTCCACAAGAAAAATTTGCTTTTTTATTACTAATTTGGTTTTAATAGAAATGAATTTTGGCCATAATTCTTACTAATATCCTGGCTAATGTGTGCGCGAAGCGCACTAAAATTTCCAATCCCAGACAATTTTAGTCAAAAATGAAGGTAAATTTAATGTAAATGGCAGTGCGAGTGAAGTGCACAAAATTTTGCAATGTTACCATATTTCGGTCTAAACCATGGTGTTTTGGGGCACATACGTTAGGCAATTTTAGGGGGCCGGGCCCGGACCCATCTGGTTCAATGGCAAATCCGGCCCTCGGCCAATTTTGTGTTGATACTGACAATTTTCGGTTGGGGCATGCAATACAAGAAACATGTCATACACAGCCTTCTTGACCACCTTTTTCGACTTTTCTTTTTGGGTTGGCCCTTTTATTGTTTAATTTTTATATACTGCTTCTATAGGTGCTTTTGTGCAATTAGCATTTCAAAAACTTTCTATTTCTTTGTCTTCAAGACGAGTAAATTGATAATAATCGTATGGAACTACATATCATATTGATTCCCTCTTTCTCTTTCCCTCCCCCCCCCCCTCTTTTCCCTCTCTCTCTCTCACTCCTTTCTCTTTTACCCTGCACTAGGGGGCGGGGGCCCAAATAGACAATTTTTGCCAGGCTTATTGATAATAATCGTATGGTATTGGTATGGATTCCCCATCTCTCTTCTCCTCCTCTCCCTCTCTCCCCCTTTCTCTCCTCTCTTTTTTCATCTCTCTCTCCTTCCTTTTTCCTCTTTTTTCCTTGCACTAGGGGCAGGGGCCCAAATAGGCGATTTTTGCCCCCCCCCCCGGCAGCTACGCCACTGGCAACAGTTCGTCTCACACACATAACAAATGCACTACGTACTAACCTTGATATTGGCAGTAGTCTCCAAATGCAAGGGGGTTACACACACACTTGCCACTGGTGCAGACTCCATTTCCAGAGCAATCCAAGTTGGTATTACACATCATGGTATCAGCTGAAAATATGTTTAAACATCACATATTAGGCAAAAAAAAAGCAAGTTTGTGTCTTGCAAGGTGGCCTGCAAAATGCAAAATCTGTCTGTTAATTTGTGAGAGTCAGGATTTATGGTACATGATCCTTTAGGGGGTCTGTAACGAGTTCTGATTCATGATTTTCATTGGTCTAATCTTTTCCAAACAGTACAGTCTGAACATTAACACAGGTCTCTTGAGAGAAATCTTCTTGCGCACATACATTGAGTACATCTTGAAAGTTTTAGATTATCTATCTATGCATTTCGAATGCATAGATACATTCGAAATGGCGTTCCCATACAATTATGGGAACGCCCAAAATTTCTCATCATTAACAATCAAAAATAGCTTTTTACCCAATTTTACTGTACAAAATAGACAAAACTCATTTAATTTTTCCAAAATGCGCGCTTTGCACGCCAACATTTCAATTTTGAGGACTAATTGTTCAAAAAAGGGGGTCATTCAGTGTAGGCTACTGAAAAAACAGGGTCATTGGGTGTAGGGTTTGCCAAAAATAACGGGGTAATTTCATGGCCACATGGCGTATGTCAATATATGGGAGTGCCCCTCCCCCGGGGGGCGTTACCTGAATGAGAGATGGATTAGACTTACTACTACTACTACTACAAAGTTCTTAGGGCGCAATTCGCAAAGAAAGCATCGTTGCGCTTAAAATAAAAAACAAATACATAAGAAAACCAGTTCAGAATAAAACAGTTCAGAATAAATAGGTTTTGAGTCTCTGTTTGAAAAGAGTGACCGATGGCAAAAGTCGGATTTCTGTTGGTAATGAGTTCCAGCGCTTAACACCAGCTACAGGGAAACGACGATCACCGGCGCATACACTGATGGATCTATCAGCCAGGAGACGTGTGGTGTCATTACTTGATCTGAGAGTCCTTTGAGGAATATAAGGAGTCAGTTTGTTGGAGATGTACTTCGGAGCAAGGTTGTTGAGAGACTTGTAGATATACAGAAGAATTTTGAAACTGATACGTTTATCAATGCTGAGCCAGTGGAGAGATGAGACTAATGGGTGAGCTTCGACTCGACGCCCAACAGCAAAGATGACATGCGCGGCGGAGTTCTGAAGTCTTTGGAGACGGCTTATGTCTTTTGCAGAGAGCTGAAGGAAGAGTGGCGTGCGTTACAATAGTCGAGCCTGGAGAGTATCAGTGCTCTTACTGCATGATGGCAGGTCTCTTGATTGATGTAACACCGAATACGCCACAAGTTCTTTATCTGGAAGAGCGTATTTCTGCGGAGAATGTTAACATGAGCAGTAAGAAACATGTTGGAATCAAAGTGACAACCCAGGTTGCGAATGGCAGAAGACAGATTGATAGTGGAGTCGCCAATGGTGAGTTGAATGTACTTACTGAAGCACTCAGGAACCGGGCAGTATGCCCATCGAGTTTCCGGATCTGTAGTGTAACACCAAGGCCCATTGGGCTCATTATCTGGATTACGACAAAAGTTGTGCTCGCCAAGACCAGTGTTTGGATAGTTTTCTGGTGTACGGGTGTGATTGTGGGGATGTAGCATTCTGATGAGACAAAAAAGAAGCGGTGGGTATATATATAAAAACTGTCAAATTGCAATTTTAATGATAAAAAGAACTAAACTGAATTATAAAAGTGATTATGATTCTAGATATAAGCTGCGGAAGTGGGGCCTCACAGACGACATGCCCCTAAATTGTTCCATGGGGGGCATCCTAACCCCTTAAAATGACCCTCCCTAAACTTAATGTATCAACTTGTGTGTGATTTTAAAGAATTGGTGCTTTGGTCTGCAGCATTTAGTAATTCAGACAACTTTGTAAGTCCGGGTGGGGGGGGGGGGGGTACTTGGATTATTTTTCGACGGGGATGTGCGGCCTGAGCTTCCGAACCCTTACCCATTTTTAAGGGTAATTAGACAATGGTGTGCAATATGTGTGCACACCATTGCACACATAGCATGGAAAATTTAAAAGGGAGACCCATGTCTAAGGATTTTTTCTTCAAAACAGTGTTACGAGTCGTACTTGACTCAAGGCCAAAATCACCTTTTACCCAAATGCACAACACAAATACACTGTTTGATTAAGCTAACAAAAATCTAAGTCTTATTTATTTATTTATTTATTTAAGTCTTTAATTGAAAACAAAGTATGGTTGGTACATATAACAACAATATTGCATATACAATAAAATCACACAATCACAGTTCTACTCTATCAGTACTTAACCAGCTGTTTTTTTGTTGGTAATCCTAGAGTTCTTGCAATGTTCTGGACGACTGATGTAATATATCCTTATTCACTTGTCCTGCGAAAATCAGCGAAGTCCAGTGTACACTTGCATTTATAAATATCCTTGCGTATGAAATCCTCACACGAAAATGATGCTGCTTTCTCCTATTACTTATCTTCTTGCGCTGCTTTCTCCTAAATATATCTCCTTGCGCTGCTTTCTCCAAAAATGGTGTTTCTTTCACCAATCACTCTTTGTCCAGGGAACAGGTTTCTTTAACACAGCTCCGCTGTTTTTGACAGAAGCGTGGCCTTCACAAACCCAGCAAACTCCAGCAATTCGACAGAAGAACTTTAATCCTTTGATGAGGAAGAACACTTTTGTGTGCTTGCAATCGCCTTCGTTGCTGTATTAAAATAGCTCAATTATTGGCTATATAAACTGGTTAACATGTACTTCTTTTTTCAAGCACGAAGACCATCACACACATGTGGAGTCTACAATCTCCCATGATATTCTGTGAAGTCCAAACTCAAGCCTTCAGCTTTAAATACCAGAAAACCCAAAATCTATTAATAGACCATTCTTTCACATTTACTTCCTGGGGACTTTCCAAAATCATGCCCATTTCACAATCTGTTATCGGGCTTTCCCCTGGTGGTACAACTATGCACTGAAATTGAGTAATACGGAAAATCCCCTATGATATTAATAACTCTGATTCACTTTGTTTTGATCATCTGATGAATGAAAGGGAATTCCCCTAGAACATGCCATAACACACAAACAGTGCAAGGGGGTTTCCCATCTCATGAAATGCTTTCAGTTTGTAAACAAAGTTAAATAATTAAATTAAATTACTCAGGGCACATCACAACAGACTCATGTCTAAGGACTGTCCGTGAAAAAGGTCCCCATTTGGGCGGCACATCCTCGTATACCAACTTGTGAGTGATTTTAAAGAATTGGTGAATTGTAACTTTTATTATTTCAGACAACTTTATCAACTCGACATGTACCAACTTAGCAGCATGTAGACTGATATTGGACTCTGTCATATTGACATAAGCTTAAAAAGTTACCTTTTCAGAGTCTGAGTTGAGCAAAGACGTAGCTTGCGACGCCATCAGCGTAGTCGGAGGAGTAATCACTACGCTGAATGAAGACGCCGTGATGGCATCGCAAGCTACGTCTTTGCTCAACTCAGACTCTGAAAAGGTAACTTTTTAAGCTTATGTACCAACTTGTGTGAAGCTCACACAGCTCTTGTGATGCTATGCACTCAACCGTGTAGTGTAAACACAGACTGTGTAGAGAAATTGTTAGGCTATCTGTGCTTGGACAAATTTGTGTGCTCAGGTGTATCGAGGTGAAAACTCTATACTTGCAATACATTATTGCATACATTCGCGAGGTGTTATTTTCGCGGTTGGAGCTCTAATCGCGAAATTCGCGAAAATAAAACCCTTGTGAAAATTTCCACTTATACAGTAGTTTGGATTAGCGGTGCATTCACCGTCTTCAGCCCAGGAATCACATAAAGTGTGGTTATTAAAGCAAGCTGGAATAATGATAAAAACAAACAAATATAATGTAACTTATGTAAATGTAATAATAATCAATTTGATGACAGCTTTGAAACTTTTATTTTGTACCGTTTGTATTTTTAAGAACAAAAATGTAGCAATGAAAATCCATCGCCATATCTACCCTTTTGATGATAAGAATTTCATCACTGAGGACAATGTGATCAGTGAAAACTAACATTTAAATAGGACTCTATTCTTTATGCAAATCACACATTATTGCTTTAAGGACCCTACAAACGTTTTATTTGACATAGAATATTTGATGCAACATGTCTTCATTATTTAATCTATTCCCATCTATTTCTAGTAATGTTTAAAGCCATAATGTGTGATTTGCTCCACAGCGATGCCCTCAATTTTTCTTGAATTTTTACTTTTTGCATGATTGTAGTGCCCAGTGCAGTGGTGTACTAAAATACCACGTGAAAGACTAAGCCTGAAATCCTTTAATTACAGCAAAATTTAAGTTTTTATACTAAAACTGGAGATATCCGGTTTTATTCAGAGTTCACTTTTCTTTGTTTTACCTCATTTGTTTGGCTAGAAATTTAAAGAGGCAATGTGATCAGTGAAAACTAACATTTAAATAGGAATCTATTCTTTATGCAAATCACACATTATGGTTTTAAGTTCTAACTAATGTTTGATGGCGTAAAATCGATAATATATTTCCACCAGATACTCTACATAACATATTATCCATTTTACGTCATCAAACATTCGTTAGAACTTAAACATTGCTGGAAATAGAATGGGAATAGATTAAGAGATGTTACATCAAATATTCTATGTCAAATACTCAGAGTCTGTAGTGGCCTTTAGATAAACCACCATAATTTTCTCAATATTCTTACTATGAACTTGAATGTCAGCACAGCTCTTGAAGTAATATCTACCGCCCCACTCAGCAGCTTGTCTCAGGAGACGCATGGTGTAGGGTCCATGAGCACCTGATGGGATCATCACTTCTTGCATGGTGGCTCTGTAAACATGGTAAACGCAACACACAACAAGAAATAACTTGGTGCACGTACCAATATGTATCACTTTATAATTGGTGATTCCATGTGGGAGCAGGATCTGTATCAATGTGCTGGCACTTCTGGGATCCCCATCCATACTAACAACTCTCTACACGGACTTGGATCCGCATCTGGGAAATGATCGTGTATCATAGTATAGCTATTAATATCTATAAACACTTGAGAATGTTTCTGCAATCTTATTGGTCCTTATTCATGTGATATGACACAATATCACACGTTTTAGTGGGTGCGTGTCAACCAGGGTTGGCGCGATTTAAATCATGATTTAAATCACGATTAAAATTAAATGATTTTTTTTTTAAATCACTGATTTAAATCAACTTTTTCAGTTTTGACCGTTTTGATCAATTTAAGTTAATTTCTATCTTGAATTGCCTGTTTTACTTCATTTGTAATGTTTCTACACCTTTGGGATACAATTAAATACCTCTATGATGTCATTTTATCTATTGATTAAAAAATCATTTTTAAGGTGCAGAATTCAACAGGTTTTTTCCCATGATTTTACCAAATTTTTTCTTTGAAATTTTCACATCTGAAAACATGTTTTGATTTTTTGTAAATACCTGATAGGATTGTGCATATGTCTAGCATTCTACTGGTCTCTTTAGACTTTATCATGGGGTATAGCAGTTCTTGGGATAAAAAAAATCAAAAAAATTGATTTAAATGAAAAAAATCCGATTTAAATCAAATAAATCGATTTTTTAATTTTTTTTTTTTTAAATCAAAAAAATCGCCAACCCTGGTGTCAACGCGATACTCATACGCGCTATTCAATTTTTGTCAACACTATTTGTGCTGACCAACATTTGCACTTTTCATATAGCTGTAATGTTAGTCCAATATGTCAGGAAAATATTTTTCCTGAAGACCTTTGTTTGTTTGTTTGTTTGTTTGTTTGTTTGTTTGTTTGACTTACGTGTTGTCATCTGCAGAGATATATTGGTTTGCTGGAGTCAGTGAGTACAGTACATCCTCAGTTGTTGGATCTAACAGCTCTAGCCGGTGTCCACCCTAAATAAGAAAACAAAAAGATCAACCATTGGTCAATAAGTAGTCAATTAGGAGTTCCTTAAGGGATGGGGTATGGACGTTTGGCCAGTATTTTTTGTGGGACATGAGAACACATCAAAGATTTTGCCCTGAGCCTCATGAATTGGATAGCTGGCACTCAACTTGGGCTAGCTACAACTCTACTTGTGTTGTTCATTTTTCATATGATATGAAGAGAATTATATAGACTTATACTTCACTTACTCCCCATTCCAGAAAAATACAGAACTAATTTGTTTGGATTAAAAAAATATTATCCTGTTTTGAAACATAGCTAAATCCTAATCCTTTAGTTAGTCCTAACTGGCAATAAAAGTCATATTTTAATATTTTTGCAATTTGAGGAAAATGGTCCAAAAACATGCAATTTTGCATGTTTTCTTACAATTGTAGTCACAAAATTGTAAGACTTGGCATAAGTCTAAGCATTCAACATTTTTTGTTTAGGCTAAGAGTTAGCTCATAATTTTAATATTATATGTAATTTTTGCTAATTGGTTATGAAAAAGATTGGAAAATGTGTTTTCCAAAAATTAGAATGCATAACTTGGACAAGTCTTTGGGCTTGATTGTCACAGAATATGAAAAAGGTCGAAAAACACCCTAAAATTGCATGTTTTTGGCCCTTATTTCCAACTATTGACCAAAAATTAAAATTTTACTTTCATTGCCAGTTAAGACTAAATAGAGGATTAGGATTTAGCTATGTTCCATTTGGCAAAACAGGATAATACTTTTTTAATCCAAAAAAATTAGTTCTGTATTTTTCTGGAATGGGGAGTAGTCAATACAAATTACAATTTCTTAATGCTTTGCTGTTGGTACTTTAAATTCAACATACAGGATATATTTCCATATCAATTTGTAAGCGCTCGTTAACAAAGTCATAGTTCATTGAATTTACAACCGTATGACAAAACAGGCGAAAATATTAACTTTTTGAACAAGATTTGCAATTTAAAGAGAATTGGCCATTGCTCATTCAAGCGACGCTAGTATATGGACAATAAGTGTGCTTTTTCATTTAATGACATAAAATTTGAAAATATTGCAAGAAACACTTTTGACTTTAAAAACCTACATTTTGGTCAAAAAATGTGCTTGGATAGGTAGTTTTCAACAGATTTTCCATATTCGCCTAGCTATAACATTGAATTGAGTTATCTGTTGACCTCGTGACAAAAAGTGTTTTTAGGGGGAAGTGTTAGCTTTCGTTTGATATAAAAAAAATTCTGATTGGATGAAGGGAACACTTGAAGTTTTGACAAAAAACAATCAAAGAGGCCCATTTTTCAGCTAGAAGCTCCACGGCTCTTCATTGCTATGCACTCAACTGTGTAGTGTAATCAAAGACTGTGCGGAGATAATCACTGCTTGCTTGAGAGCTCTTGGACGAAAATGTGTGCTCAGGTGTATCGAGGTGGAAACTGTGGTTTATAAGAGAATCGTTTTTGTATAGAAACCTTTCCTTATTAACTTTTTTTTTCAATGGGGCCTTTGAGCATTAAAGCAATCTTGTTACATATTTTTCCGACAAAATGTTTAATATTTTTTACCAATGTCCCCATTTAATTCTGAGCTGAACAAATGAGAAAATTACTTTTCAATTCCAGCGCCGATGTTGCCAATGCATGTCAATCCGTCAAACCTGGCTGAGGTTGGTCCATTTAATGTGTTATAAACATCCCAAATGCCATGCAGGTATAGTGTTATGTGTTTGACTAATATTACAATCATATAATATGCCTTGCTCAGTGCTTTAATAAAAATGTCAAATTTGGTCACAGACTGGACAGCGTAAAGCCTTGATTTTTGCAGGGTATTTATCAAAGTACATTACAAAATCAGAATTTTGAAATTAGCAAATATTGCAACATTGCTTTAAACTGCAACAGAGTCACAGAAATCAACATATGAAATCAAAGTAATGCTTCGGTTTGGCAATTTGGTTCATTTTCTTGTGACACTATTTTATTGAAAAGTTGCCCTTTCTACTTTTATTAACAGTGTAAGCATTTCATCCTCTGCCACTTTCCATGACTTTAAAATGAATTAGGCCAACATCATTGATATAAAGTCATCACCTTGTAGGCTATGTGTAAGCATTTCATTCCTTGCCTCTTGCCAGGAATGCCCAGGATTGTTTGATTTAAATCACCCCAATTTAAATCATTGATTTAAATCACGATTTAACATGGCTGTGTACTCTAGACGTGGTTTATTTTCGCGAAATTGAGCTTTGTACTTTGTTATGTTTTTTTTATAAATACCGGTACAAGGAAAGAAAATCCAGATTTGTAAACCCCAACTGCACTATTTTATGGATTTTATTTTACTATTTCACTCGTTTTGCAATTTCAAAAGAGAGAAAATCTTTGTGGTACCAGCGGGGTACACGCGCGCAACAACGCATCGCGCTGCGTAGTCACGCAATTTGTTAACGCACATAATTATACGCGACGCTTATCTGCATGCGTGGCGCATCCTATGGAAACACTATTTCAAGTGGTCAAATAGCTCCGTTTTAGCTGATAAAATGTGGAGTTTTTTTAAGTTCTTTCCCCCGATTTAAATATCAAGTTATGAATGCATTTCACTCTAACTTGTCAAGGGGCTGTGGATTTACCCGATGTTCATGAAATGTGAGGTAGAAAAACGAGAACTGTCGCATTCTCCTGTGAGCTTCGATGAAAGTGCAAAATGTGACCACTTTAAACTTCACTGGTAAATTATGCAATGATGCAATCACAATAGGGTCAGTCCATGCCAAAACAGACTGAGTGTACACCCACCATCTTGGATTTTGCTCTCCTTTGGCTCAGGTGTACCTTTCATGGATCCCTAGGTGAGGTCACAAGAAAAAATTTCAAATTCCATTTCGTTTGCGAATGGCAGGCCGTCAAAGTTTGGCGATCTTGACCAAAATTGGGAATTTAAGTGGGCTAAATGACAAAGTGCTCTCTTTGATGGGCATTTTCTTCTTAATTGAATCACTTGTGACCATCTTGTTGAATGTGGTCACTCACTGGCTGTGTCTGAAATGCCTAATGCCAAAAAATATTGATTTTTGAATTTCGTTGGGATTTCAGGGGGGGTCAAAATCAGCACTTTGTGCTGTTCAATCAAATTATATTTGACTAGGCGGTTACCCGTATTTGGCGGTTCTCGGCAGTCGCGATTACCTGGCTGCCCATAGGACAGTTTTTACTAATTTGACCTCAGATGACCCCTTGTGACCTCGAAATGACCTTCCAAAATTTGGCTCTAAATGTTGACTGTACCCACCATGTTTCATGCCCATATGACGGTTTTTAGTAATTTGACTTTGGATGACCCCAAAATGACCTTCCAAAAATTGTTTTCATAGTTTCATGCGCATACAACATTTTTTACTAATTTGACCTCAGGATGACCCCTGGGTGACCCCGGATGACCCCAAAATGACCTTCCAAAAATTTGACTATAAAAGTTGACTGTACCCACCAAGTTTCATGCCCATACGATAGTTTTTACTAATTTGACCTCAGATGACCCCGAGATGACCTCGGGTGATCTTGGCCCACTAACTGAAACAAACTTGTTCTGCTTGAGGTCCAGATGCACCCATCCACCAAGTTTGACCTAGTCTCCGAGAAAATAGACGGAAAACAGTTTTTACTAATTTGACCTCAGATGACCCCTGGGTGACCTTGACCGACTAATCAATACAAACTTGTTCTGTCCTAGGTCAAGAAGCACCTACCCACCAAGTTTCATGCCCGTATGACAGTTTTTACTAATTTGACCCCTAGATGACCTCTGGTGACCTTGACCCACTAACCAATACAAACTTGTTCTGTCCAGGGTCAAGACGCACCCACCCGTCAAGTTTGAGGAACGTGCGACCCCCAGTCTCCGAGAAAAACAGTTTTTACTAATTGGACCCCTGGATGACCTTGGGTGACCTTGACCCACTAACCAATATAAACTCGTTCTTTCTCATACCAAGCTGCACCCACCCACCAAGTTTGAGGAACGTGCGACCCCCAGTCTCCGAGAAAAGAGGCGGACAGACAAACAGACACACAAACACACAAACAGACAGATTCTGGTGAATTATAGTAAGATTTTGAAGGACCCATGATAATGTCACAGTCCCCTTATAGCTCCTAAATATGTTCAGAATGGATTAACCATGTACCAATGTCTATGAGAAATTCAAAAACAGAGAAAATTCTAGACCCCCTACAGAATTATAGAGCCCCTAGAGTGGTTCAGCCACAAATGGCGGCAAATTTTGACCCCTAATAACTTTAGGTGTACACCAGATATGAGTTTCTAGTCTTTTGCATCTGAAAGAATGCGGTCTAACGTTACTCACCCGTGTCGGCCCCTATTGAGTTACGATTTTTTATAGGGCGCCGCCAAATTTACTTTTTTGCGCGATAGTAGCCTAAGTATTTCGACCCCGATCCCGAAACTATAAACATGGCGGGGCAAATAATCGTGCGTAGCAATTCCAGGACTGATGGACTATGCGATGGATTCTGATTCTGTGATCGATTGATTCGACTATCAAGTCTGGCCCGCGATCGTTCCGTTTGGGCTAAACCGATCCCGATGATGCACACAATTAGCACACGCCGTAATTACCAGAGAAGAAAACGAAAATATATACGAGACCGGGATACGAGAATGCAAAATACACTTTCAAAATTCAGTTTATTTTGTCATTCTCTTTTCCAATTCAGTTTTGTTCATCATGATATAAACTCAATGTACTGTGCGAGGCAACGGCGCTGCCGCTAGCCTATGCATGGTAATGTACACTGTCAGATGTACACTGCAGTACACTCATGACACAGTGACAGTCACAGCATGATGACAGTGTCATGATGATACTGTCAATGTACTCATGTCATGTACTCATGTCATGTACTCATGTACTAATTTACTAAACATGACCGATCACATCTGAGACGAATCGTCTCAGGATAACATCGTGTATTGGATATAAATCAGACATGGTAAGCTTTTAATATGTCATGTAAACACTCAGTACTAACACACATCATATTATCTAACCAGCCATACGTATATCAAATTAGTACATGATGAGTATACTGTCATGACTGTGGTTCACATCAAAGACAAAGTTCGGTAGTGACGTACATGTAGGCAATGCATGGTTACGTATTTCGCTGTGCGCAGTTATCGAACTGCATGTGTAAAGTTAATCGCACAGAGTGTACAAGCACGCGTACAAGGCCAAGGGCAGTTTGCCCACACATTTGCGGCGCAGCCACAAAAAATGTTGACGCTCACTACCAAAATTTCAAGAGGTGAACCACAGATAGTAGCAGAGTAGTGCACCGCAGGCCCGTTCATATTACGCCGCAATTGTTTTGCGGTGGGTGCATTCGGATACTTTATGCCGTAACTCAACGCAACTTGCTTGCCACATTCAACTTAAAATGTATAATTTTTATTGTGATACCGCATCGCAATGCATGGTACGTGCTGACTGAGTCAACTTCAAAACAAATAGTGAATTATTTTGACTTTTATTATGCCATCACTTGCTCATGCTTCAAATTGAACCAATATGAAGACGACTTTTAATTGTGTGTTTGTAATCTAGGCCTACACTGCAAATGTTGGGAATTGAATTCGACAAAAGTTGCTCCGGTCGTCATTAGAAGTCGATATCTGTGTTGAAACGTTGCTCCGTGCAGAAACATGCTAAAATATTGGTCAACTTTCACCAAACCTTCGGCGGTAGGCCTACACATTTTCGACTCTGGGGCTCAATGCTCAAACAATTACAAATTCATGAAATTAAGGTTAAGATCAGGCCCTTGGCACTTGATTCCAAGTTTCCAGTCACATAATTACATGTATTTTCCAAAATAAAATCTGGTAACTTTTCATTAGGCCCTTCGCACTTGATTATTAGTTTCCTGTTTAAGATTTTGAAAAAGGGACGAGGTGACTTTTAATTATTAATTATCTTTTATTTTCTTTATTTGATTTGAACTATTACAAGCAACTATCGACTTGTTTTGACTAGGGCGGGCATTTAATTATTTCACAACAATATTTGATTTTATAAATAAGTGAAGGTGGAGTTGTACTCTTTGTTCATTCATCATTATTGTTGATATTATTAAAGTCAGAAAATGGCAAGTAGAAGTAGTTGAAAGTTATTTTAAAGGAGAAAATTGGAAATAAAAATAAAATAATTAATTATTTTGAGATTTTCAATTTTGGACGCTTGGCGTAAACAGGAAACTAATAATCAAGTGCGAAGGGCCTTATTCGTTATTTTCCAAAGTTTCATTAGTACAGTCAAAATGCGGAATAAGTATGAGCTTGGAACGGTCCATGGTTTTCCATGGATTACAGGATTAGCATGTGTTCCTCACGGACCAACCTGGGTAAACAAACAAATCAAACGCAGACTTCGGGCACAAGTTTGCGTATTGAAGAATTGATTTGAAAGATTTACTAAGGCACATTCCAGCAGGTATAGTACGTTTAGTAAATTTATGCAAATTGCAATCCGAGTAAAAAAATGAATGCAAATGAATTCAACCACATTTTATTTCAATTTTTTAAATCGCAGTAAAGAATTCACACACAAGCGTAGACATGAAACTCAGAATCAAGTTTTAAGGGCCACTGCACCGTACATTTCCAAGATTTGCTTTGGATGATCTTTTTAAATTTGAGTTCCTGTAGGATAAACGTTGAGGATCCCAGACAAGCATGCTAACAGTACAAAGAACAAGACTAGTGAAGAAAATTGGTATGGATGGAAGGAGCATTAATTGTAAATTGTATAATAAAAAAAAAAAATATTTGTACACTGAAATTTAAACCAAAGTTTTCACTTGAATCTAGCCAGAACGGTATAAACAGTATGATTCGGGCCTCACAAAACCTCATCTCATACTTCACAAGTACTGTATCATTTTAAAAGCTAATAGCAACCCTGTGTCATTCACTGTTGTTGTCTGTAAACAAGCTTTCTTTTCTGTTTGTGTAATTAATTCCTCTTTGATTTATTTCCTCTTCACCCTATCTGCTTTCTGACATTCCATTTCAGAGTGTAGTACTTGTAGATGCCTGCATGATCCCTAGCACCCTCAAGGCTCATCCAAGTAGAAGCAGATTGCCTGTACCTGCAAAGTCCTGCATGGTTTTCCTGATTGGCTTAACCACACCACGCACAATAATATACTAATATTGCACATATTTTATCAAGCATGTTGCTTAAATTTCTTACAAATGGTATGGGACTATGAACGTCAGGCCAAGTAAAAATAACGCATGTTTCACATCCTGGTTTTTTAAAAAATTTAGGAGGAAGAAGTGTTTTTATCGTAAAATCGGTGTGAATACCCATAATTAGACAAATTAAAGAGAGCAGTTTTAGCGTACAATAATGCCTGGAAAAGCAGGAGCGCCTTTTTTATTTGTTTTTCTCAGAGGTAGGCCCCTCTATTTATCACAAGACCTTCCAAAAGTGTTTCTTATATCAGAGGCATGAGACTTTTGATCTTAGATTTTTATCATTTTTCTGCACTTCCTCTGTACAAAAGTAAAGGAGCTTTCCCAATTTCAAACTTTCTTTTTATCTGTGGTCACCCACACCCCTGTTATATATTAGAAAGCATCTCTACTTCCTAGACATATTTTTGGAACGTTACAACTGAATTAAAAAAAATAAATATAATTGAAGAAACCTTAAAAAAGGAAGCGGGAGGGGACATGAAACATGTTTATTTTTTAATTTGGCCTTACGTAAAACTAAAATTAAAGATGAGCACAATTTTGTCAGTTCAGACAGATCAAGTGCAGACCCACACCTGTTTTGTATTATTCTGATGAAAATGTAGTACTTCTGAAAAATTGTGAGTGACACACTCAAGTCCCGTTCAAGTGGGAGAGGGACAAAAATTGTGTGTGACAGTCTCAAGTCTGTTCAAGTGGGAGAGGGCCAATCGCTATTTATCACATCTGATTATCGACAGGATGTAGGTAAGTTATAATGTACTAAGTATACAGCATGAAGGGAAGTTATAATGTACCGTAAATAAAGCAAGCACATACAAGTTAAAGGTTTAAAAACACTTTAATGTGTCACTTAAGGAACACCCAGGAACAGGCCTGGAAAAGCGGAGGCAATCGGCGCAGCTGCTTGCCACATAATTTGTGATTTGGAGGGAAATTCTGCTTCTGTAGATAAAGAAGTGCAAAAGAAAATTATGGGAAATTCTCAGGAGGAAACTTCCTACATTGCTGTATAGTGTATTTCCCAATCCCATCAATTAAGTTTTTCTTTATATGAGCAGAAGCAGAATAAAGAAAACATTTTTTTCCAGATCTATCCTCAGTGCAGGAATGACAAATGAAGGTACATGATCTGTCTTTTACAGATGGATTGAATCAATACAGTAATACATGTAATTTGTTTTCAAACACAGAAATGTACAGAAACCAAACGAAACAAAAAAAAACTCGACTCTGGAAATGACAGGGAATATGGAGACCACAGTTCGAACTAGGGATCTTTCGGTGAGAGCCTAGACACCAAAAAAGGGGGTCAGGTCTCAAAATAGGGGGTCTTATTGTAAAAAAGGGAAAAAAAAAAAAAAAAAAGGGGGTCATTCACCCGTGTCATTCAGTGAGACTTGGGAAAAATTTGGGACAACACAGGGCCTAGATTTCGTCTTGGTTTGGGGAATCAAAATACACAATCACTGCACTTACTGTATGATACAATGAGGGAAGTTGATTCTCGCAACCGAATCTTACGCGAGTCATTACGAGAATCGATTCTGTGATTCTCGTTGAAATCTAGGCCCTGCAACATAAAAGTTTATACAAAATTGAATAAAAATAATAAAAAATAGGGCAATTCTGAGTTATGTAAGCTATCCACCAGTGGCTCTTCTGCGACCCCTACGCAGAACTTCCGAGAGTGGATTAACTGTGCACGGTGGACGCAAGGAATCCATTGACGGATTTTCTGCGCACGTGCACTGAAACAACCCTCCGTATATACTAGGCGCCGGTGGAGTATTTCTGCGCAGTCGCAGGGAATCCACTGACGGATTCTCGGCGCACGTGGGCTGAAACTCCCGTCCGTATATAGGCGCAGATGGAGTAATTCTGCGCACAGTCGCAGAGTATCCACTGACGGATTTTCGGAGCAAGTTTTAATCCTCTCATGAATTGCAATGATTTAATATTATGCTAGCCTACCCTAGAATGTTTCATAAGAGATATGAATTCCAGGGTAGGCCTATACGTCTCATCGTGCACCGAAAAGCCGCCAGTGGATACCCTGAGACTGTGCGCAGAATTACTCCACCGGTGCGGCCGTGTTTTGAACTCGCCACCCTTAGCGTTACATCACAAATATTATGAGTTTTTACACCAATCAAGATTCAAATTAGAATATCTCCACAACTATCAACCCTAAACTAGCAAAAGTATACATTTTTGGCTCTGAGCGAAGCTAAAAGAGGCTATGTGATCGGAACAATTAGAGAGCCAATTCGGGCATTGGTTTTTATGCTAAGGATGTTTGTCTGTTTGATATTTGGTCTTGAAATTTGTTTCTAAATTTTGCTTATTTATTTTTTAATCGATTGCACTCCATGTGGATTTCTAATACTGTCGATAAAATATGATTTTTTGGTAAAAAAGCCACGATGAACGAGTTGTTTTGTGGTACCCCGTGTGTGCTCGAGATTATTTTGGTCTGTATAATTTAAGTTGCGTGAATGTGACGGAAACCAACGGAGGGTAATTTCGTAAGATTCAGTTCAGATTCAGAAGTTATTTACTATTTCATAACTTTTCTTAACTATTTCTTTACAATTTAAATAAAGAAATAGTTGAGGAATGTCCAAAAATGGTCAAGAACATGTCTAAATCTTGAATAAATCTGAACTAATGGATCGGGTAAATTAATTTCCTAGTGGACTATTTTTCCTTGCGCAAGTGCACATATTTTTATGACCTCTCCATTTTGTGCAAAAACACGGACCGAAAGTCATTAAGTCATGCAAAATGTTCGTATTTCATCACACTCATTGTATTTTTGTTAGAATATAGTTAAATACAGTCTATTTAATCATATTGTGGACATTATTTTGAGGAAAAATTATATTTTCAATGAGATTTTACTTTACCCCACTTCGCAAAATTGAACAACTTCCGTATTTTTCCATAGCAAAAACAGCCTAAATTAATGATGTTCCACTTTGCACAACAATTTTATACTTCAGAATATCAAAGATTGATATGTTTTCTCTTGAAAAACAACATGGTTTTTAGGCCAGGACTTCTTAAGAAATTCAAGACCAAGGTTTATTTGATCGATGTTACGTCGATGGTCCCGATCTCGCCATGATTTTGGTGCAGCTTGCTTGTTTTATGTTTACAAGCAAGAGGAGGTCATGACCTTTTGGCGTATTGATCAATTCTGATCTGTTCTGATTGGATGGTCTCAAGGTCGTCACAGTTATGAATGAATAATTCAAGGTCATAAGCGGGGGGGGCAGTATTAAATAGAAAAGTTCAAAATAACTATGATGACTTTAATGTTAGATGATGAACATAATAATAATAATTATTAAATTCAAATGTGACTGAAATTAGTGGTTTCAAAAATCATTGATTGCAAGTTGCAAAGTTTCATGTTTTACTCTAGGCTGTGCAATAATCATGAGCTAAATTTTGAGAGAAATCAAAAGGAATGGCAAGCGATCAATGACAGCAGGGGGGGGAACCACTTTTTTTTAAAGTATTCCCTGGCCTAATCAGAAAAAAAGTTACAAAGATCAATTATTTGACCCAATGGGTGCTAGTTCGGAACTAGTAACAACTGTCGTAGGCCTATGGGCATGAAACTTGGTGGGTACAGTAAACATTTGGAGTAAAAATTTTGGAAGGTCATTTCGGGGTCACCAGAGGTCATCTGAGGTCAAATTAGTAAAAACTGTCATATGGTCATGAAACTTAGTGGGTACAGTCAACATTTATAGCCAAATTTTGGGAAGGTCATTTCGGGGTCACCAGAGGTCATCTCGGGTCAAATTAGTAAAAATTGGATGGGGGTGAAACTTGGTGGATACAGTCAACATTGAGTCAAATTTTGGAAGGTCATTTCAGGGGTCACCAGGGGTCATCTGAGGTCAAATTAGTAAAACTGTCATATGGGCATGAAACTTGGTAGGTACAGTCAACATTTCGGCTATAGCCAAATTTTGGGAAAGTCCAGAGGTCAAATTGATAAAAACTGTTGGATGGGCATTAAACTTGATGGGTACGGTACAGTCAACATTTGGAAGGTCATTTCGGGATCACCAGGGGTCGTCATATGAGGTCAAATTAGTAAAAACTGTTGTATGGGCATGAAATTTGATGGGTACAGTCAATATTTAGAGCCCAATTTTGGAGGGTTATTTCAAGATCACCTGAGGTCATCTAGGGTCATTTGAGTTCAAATTAGTAAAACCTCTTATATGGACATGAAACTTGGTAGGTACAGTCAACATTCAGAGCCAATTGTTGGAAGGTCATTACTGGGTCATCTGAGGTCATCCAGGGGGCATATGAGGTCAAATTAGTAAAAACCGTTATATGGGCGTGAAACTTGGTAGGTACAGTCAATATTTTAGTCCCAATTTGTAGTGACATCACTCTGCGTGTTTAACGTACCGAATTTTACAAATTACTCTTATCAAACAATGTGTGCATTATATATATCAATTTCAGTCATGTAGGCCATGTTATTAGGCCAAAATAAAACTTAGAAGAATGTCTCTAGTGTACAAAAGTATGGGAAACTGAATATTTAAAACCACTTTTTTAGGATGAAGGAAGTATTTTTTTTTTAAAGTTTAAAACAGGTTTTTATGTCTCTTTTGGGGTGCTAAATCTGCTAAAATGTTTGTCGTCCTGAAATTTTAACCAAAAGCACACTGACCATCAAGGCCCATGATGGGGTGCCGGTTGGTGGGGGTGGGGTGGGGGAGGCAGTGGATGCCAAGCACAAAAAATGATTTTAATAATTAAAATTATTGCCTTATTGATCTGCTTCACATATATTAACATCAGCCATATTGGTTATGTAATAAAGCCAAAAAACATTTCTTAAGAGTGTCTCTTGTGCATAAAAGTATAGGAAACTCAAAACGTTATAGCGTGTTTTTTGGAAGAAGGAAGCACTTTTTATTAAAAGTGTAGAACAAGCCAGGAGCTTTGAAATGTTCTTTTTAACCTCTGAAATGGCCTTTCCTGCATGTGGTGCAGGAACCCTCTGACCCCACCGGGACCCTTAAGCGGCCACGGACCCTCCGGCCGTGCTGGACAAGAGCTCCGCTCGATATGCTTAGAAAAAGCAAGTTCAGGATTCTTTTGGGTCAGATCCATGTGGCTAAATAGTAATTCCCAAAATTGATTGATGTACATGTATCATTGTATGCTCTGCAAATGAGATAGCTACCAACCGACCAGATGTACCATTGAATGTAATATGTCACACAATGATTTCACCTGTTGCACATTCGACTTTCACTGTCACCAAAAAGCACAGAGCCACAGTACCATTGGTGCTCTTGTTGGAAAGCTGAAGGCAAAAGCAATTTAAATAATACACATTTCAACTCATTGTACAGGGTGACCTTGAAGTTATACAGGGTGGAATAAAAAAATTCCAAATTAATGCATTGCTTATTACTAACTTGCAGATATAAACTGAAAGTAAACAACATTGATTTGGTTTGAGGTTAGGGGGAGCCTACTGACTTTGGAAGAAAAAAATCACAGCTGTTTGGTAGTCTCGAATACAGGGTGTCCCAAAATATGTTCAAATTGTTTTACAATTCAACATATTTTGAACTGAAACATTTACCCCTAACCCATACAGAAAAAGTAAGTCCATATTTAGATTCCTTATCAAATTTCCTCTCAGAAAATGTTTACTTTGACTCTGATAGGGTAAGTAATTAAAAATTTACAGCAAATTTTAGATTTTGAAGACATACGCATTGCTTACTACAGTGTTTAATATGAAAACGGGTAGTTTTGTACGTAAAAGTTTGTATTTTATAGACTAAACCAATCATAAAGAGTTCAAAATGATTAAAAACAATTAGCAGAACTAATAATCTTTCAAAAGAGCTCTTAACCATGTCTGTAGCCCATATGGATGCAAAGATATGATCAGTTGATTCAACGTGCACACACAAAATCTTTATTTCCCATAGACTTTGTTCATACCGCCACCGCCTCAACTGCCACCGCCTCAACAACCACCTCCACCATTCTGAACTCAAACAACTGTAACTCCACTATCTTAGCTGATAAACAATTCTCCTTTGGAGGTCTGTTAGGGCACTCATTTAGCTACAAACTGACACCAAACACACTACAATACCTTTTGTTTAAGCAGAGATATAACAATTTGAACGAGTCTTGATTTGGAAAAGCGTAACAAAACCACCATTTTTGGGTGGCGAGTTCAAAAGCGTGTGGCCGTGCTATATATGGAGGGATTTTCAGCGCCGTACGTCGAAAATCCGTCAGTGGATTCCCTGAGACCTCGCACAGAATAACTCAACCGGCATTATATACGGAGGGGAATTTCTGCGCACGTCTGCCGAAAATCCGTCAGTGGGTATTAAGATACAAGAAATATAACAAATAAAAAAAATTATAATAAATAATCATCGTACATGCACTGAAAGTAATGTTTTAATCCTAAGGTAGACCTAATCGTCTCAGATTATATCGCGCGCCAAAAATCCGTCAGTGGATTCCCTGTGACCGTCGCAGAATTAATTCCACCGGCGCTATAGACGAATCCATTTTCACGCATTCCTACACCTCAATGGCAGCCATAGCTGGGTCCCCTTAGGTGTATTCCACCTAAAATGTGAAATGACATGGCCTTGGCGGGGATATTAAACTGCATTCCATCACCTGTGTTACACCTACACCCCTACACAAAAGAATGATAAAGGTTTACAACACAATACTATTCAACACCAATTTTTAAGCGGATTTAATCCACCCAATTCGGCAGTAACAACACCAGTTTGGTGCAAACGGGACCCAGTAATGGCCGACTGAATTCTGACTATCACTTGGCTTGTTGGATTTGTTTATATATGGAGGGGAGTTTCTGCCTACGTGCGCAGAAAATCCGACTGTGGATTCATTGCGCCCACCGTGCGCAGTTCTTCTTCTTCTTCTTCCAATATAGTTAATCCACTATTGGAAGTTCTGCGGAGGGGTCGCAGAAGAGCCACTGGTGGATCATGGGGATACATACAATTCTATGAGAGATTATCAGAAATTTCTCCAAAATTTTAGAAAAAAGGGGTCTTTTGGTAACGGAAAACAAAAAAGGGGGTCATTGGGGGAGAGGAGTTCGGTAAAATAAAAAGGGGTTCATTGGGTGAGGCGAATTCTATATTCATAATAAGGCGCCGTCAGCAGTTTGCGATGTAATCGTGATGTATCATGGGAAAAGGTCGACATCAAAGTCCGCGCAGTACGAATATTACCATGCTATTACATAGGAACACGTGACAATATTTTTTTAGTTTGTCAAAATAAAGGTGTTACACGCGAATTGATACTCAATAATACTTAATAATGTGATTTGAAATGTGCACAATTAATTTTTTCTCTATCGATTTGCGTGTAATACCGTTATATTGACAAACTAAAAAATATTGTCACGTGTTCCTATGTAATAGCATGGTAATAATTGTATTGCGCGGACTTGGATGTCGACCTTTTCCCATGATACATCACGATTTCCCATGATACATCACGATTACATCGCAAACCGCTGGCGGCGCCCTTATTGCGAATAGCGAGAATTGAAAAATGGGGTCAATGTGGCGCACATCCCTGTCACCCATTTATTAGTGAGTGCCCCTCCCCGGAAGAAACTAGTTCCGAACTGTCAGTGAGTTTGCACGGCTGCATCGTCAGCATGGGTACAAATTGCCCTTTACCTGTGTGTATACGATCGCATTATGGTAACAACACACAATTTGATGCTGCCACTGCAAAATTGTTACTCTCAACTTCAGAAGAGAAGCACTATAATGCCTTGTACTATACTTTGTTCGCTTATACTTGGTAAAAACAAGATGCATAAACATCTTATATTGATATAGAATGGCATGCACATGGTCGGGCGAAGCACCTATGCTAGTTGCACGTAAACAAGTGTAAGTAAGCTAGTCATTCTTGCAAATTATAAGCCAAACAAAGTAGATGTTCTATCATGCTACGTACAAAGATCCAAGATCAGAAAGCCAGATATGGTGTACAATTCGCTACTTGCATGGTTCCGCCATAGTGCACAATGTACGGGGGGAGCCTCGAACTGGCAGCATACATGAATGGGAATTGAACTTGTTGTATAACATTCTGCGTAAGGTTATGTAATTCTTCCTTTCATGTATGCTGCCAGTTCAAACTCTCCCGTACATTGTGCACTATGGCGGAACCATGCAAGTAGCTAATAATGTTGATTTTCCAAACCTTTTATACCTGTGATTGGTACATACATGGCTGTAGTCAAAATAAGTTCATATTCTATACAATTTGTACAATATAAGCTATTAAAGTCAAAATAAAACAGAATTTGAAAAAGTAGTATGTTGTATTTTGTAATGCATTATGCAATGCTTGTGTCCTTTCCACATTAAGATAGGAAGACCAATGTCCTTGGCATTACTGAGTTCTCTGTATTTACTGCTGACCTGGATAGATAAGACCAAAAAATAATTCATTTCAATTGCTTGTCCTCGCCGGGCCCACCCTAATTTTAATAACCTGGAAAACATTTATTCTTTGGTTATTTTTTTTTAAACAGTTTTTTCACACACTTCCAACCTGTTTTAAGACATTCAAGATATACTACCGTCGCAAATTGATCCTGTACCATACCTGCACAGATTGCCCATACGCACATTGTGCATGCGCCGAGTGCCTATGTGCATACATGAACTGCACTTATTGCCCCTGTGCAAGTGCGCATACAGTACCTGCACAGATTTCCCCTGGATGTGCAGATACCCCTCGCATAAACCACCTGGGCAGATTGCACCTGTGAATACCTCACCTGCATATATCGTCCCTGTGCACATTGCGTATGTGTACATTTCGTAGATAAATATCCCAAATAGCATATGCCTAGATGTAAAACATGTTTTGGCTTTCTTATTTTAATCGACCAACCCGACCCTGTCTTCCACAGAGAGTGCGAGGACAAGTTTTATTTTTTGCCAAAGGAGCACCCAATGGCAAATCCAGCACCAGAAACACCATGTTAAACCAAAGGTAATTTTCAACTCTTCGGCACTTCTCGGTAGTAACTGACATGGTGATCTTGTTCTTCTTTGCAAACAGGGTTGGGGTAGCAAAGGTAATTTTCAGCTCTTCGGTAGTAACTGACATGGTGATCTTGTTCTTCTGCCAGGCTGGCCCTATTAGTCGGAATGAAAAAAAAAAAAACAAATATTGTAAATTAATTTATTTCAGTGATTCAATTCGTACACAATATTCCAACATGACATTGATAAATATTGATATTTACATGTACTAATAATGAATGTGTATTATTTGTTCGAGAGAAAGCAGACAAAATAATGCACGCACGCTGATGTTGATGCATCTAATATTCGGGCTTGTGCATTAGATGCGTCAACATCAGCGCAATTGCATTAGTTTTCCTAACTTATCCAGCAACAAATACATTAATCTATTTCATACAAGAGAAGAAAAAAAACTAAGATTCTTGCTGAAAATACAAATTATCACAGTATATGGGAAAATAGAAACAAATATAAATGCATCAACCCACCCGAAAAATGAATCCTAAGCGAGGTGAACGAACACGAAACGCTTCACGTAGTATGCAGAGTGCACATTAAACACAATCTATGCATTTCGCGTACTTTTCTAACAGTTTTTCTGATTGACTGCTTTGATAGGAGTGTATGAAAAGCTTTTGTTGTACTGCGTCACCACAATTGTGCACAATGCCACTAATCAAATATAGCGTAGCATCTCATGGGTGGGGTTCGGGGTCCCTGGAAGCTTGTGGTTTAGCCAGGGGTGACGCTAGAGGGGGGTATGGGGGTGCAACACCCCCCATACACAATTTTGTCGGCAAAAATTGACAGTTGTCGTCAAAACCATGTGATTGTCTGCAAATGTAGTCAAAGCTATGTGATTGTCGGCAAATTGCAAGAGACATAAGATTAAGGGGGTACTACACCCCTAGACAAATAATTGTGTCTATTTTTGCATTTTTCTAAAAAACTAACAACACAGTGGTAACTGTTAACTGGTAAAAGTTATGTATATAATAGGGGCAAGGAATCCAATTACTACACTGGAATTTCAGTGACCCAAGACAAGCGGTTTGTTATTTATGATAAGAATTAAGGTACCGCTAGGATGTACCTCGTTTCCTATCATATATACTGAACCGCTTGTCTTGAGTCATTGAAATTTCAGTGTAGTAATTCGATTCCTTGCCCCAATAATATACATAATTTTTATTAGGCAAAAAAAAAAAGGTTTGTCTCAAAGCTTGCGCGTGCGTTTGTAAAATCGCACGATTTGACAAAAAAGAAATGCAGAAATTTTTTATTTCAAACAAAAATTTTTTATAGTTTTTCCAGAAAAATCGGCGAAAATCAGACTTTTTGATCAAAATACCATGAAAAAAGTCGGAAATAAATTTTAAAAAAATCGCACTTCGCATTTGTTTTTAAATTTCTCGTGAGCTTTGAGACAAACCTTTTTTTTTTTTTGGCCTTACCAGTGTGTTATTATTTTTTGAGAAAAATGCAAAAATAGTCACAAATTTACCACAGGGGTGTAGTACCCCTTAATGTGTTACTGAAATAGTTGTTGTTACGTAATAGACATTGTGAATGTTATAGTAGTTACTAATTAAAAATTGGTCAAAAATATATCCGTCTGCAAAACACAGACCCCCCAATCATATTTCTAGCGACGCCCTGGTTTTGGCCACTGAAAGTGGTATAGGAAGGATCTCCTGGCATGTTTTATGTTTTCAAATATTTCAACAGACATAAAATACACTTCAAAATTGTTAAAAAACTTTTTTTTTATTTTTCTGATTTTTTTTTAAATCAAAGAGTATCATGCACTACTCAGGAACCTATGGCATGCCGCTATTCCTGCTTTAAAACAACAAGTCATTGAAAATACTTCATACACCACCCCCCATCAGGGCTGTCAACTCTCACGCATTGGCCGTGAGTCTCACGCATTGGGTCACTTTCTCACGGTCTAACGCCAAGGTAGTATAATCTCACGCCTAGGAAGTAAATCTCACGCAAAAAGCTGGATAATGAGTAAAATCGCACACATCGTCATGAATAATTTGTTACTCCTAATCCCCCCCCCCCCCCCCTTTTCACATTATCGAGCACCGTGGCTCAAATAATCGTGGTACAAAATGAACATTGAGTCGGCTAAGCCCGCACGCCTCTGTCTCACGCCAAGCAATTTCAAAAGTTGACAGCCCTGCCCCCCATGGTGATGGTCCTGAATTAAGTAATTATGGAATGCAAAAATATTCGCAGAAATAACTCACCTAAATTGTATCTTTGTTTACAAGTGTCGGTCTTCTCTCTGTCATGTCTTTTCTATGATTTGGACCAGTTCACCAGAGTATATGTTTTCAAAATCTGAAATAATAAATCCATACGTAGTATGTCAATGTCACTCAATGCTGGGTGTCAATTTGTTTGTGTTTTATTATTTCAGTGTTGTGAATATACTAGTACCAGCTAGTATATTCGGCTGAAATTAAAGATAACAACATTTTGTAGGCCTCAAATCCGGGGAGAGGGCACTAAACTTTAGAAGTGTCGAGTATGTGCCTATCGGCATCATGAAGTAGGGGCCTATCGGGTACAAAACATCTATTTGTTTGTGATATTTCAAGCGTTTTAAAATTTCAAAATAATCCCATTCAATTACACGGTTGACGATGAAAATTTAGTGAATTTAGAGAATGCAATGCGACCACCACCGGATTTCAAAAAAGGGGTCATCGAGTAGAAAATTTGGAAAAATGGAGCAAAATTCTTGTTCTTGTTCCAAATTTCCAATACCGGTACAAATTTGTTTCACATTCTACTAGGCTATGAGAGTAGTAGAGACCATTACGCTCTTGCAGGTTCCGCCATTATGCACTATGTGCGGGAGAGCCTCGAACTGGCAGCATACATGAATGGGAATTGAACTAGTCATAACGTTCTGTGTAAGGTTACATAATTCTTCCTTTCATGTATGCTGCCAGTTCGAGGCTCTCCCGCACATAGTGCATAATGGCGGAACTGCGTGCAAGTAGCGAATTGCATTCAAAATCTACATGTAGTCGGATTCGCTGAAGCAGTGAAGCATTATGCCGTGAAAAGCAATGTAAGTTCAGAAGTAAACACAGCCGATTCGACAGGCAATATCGGTTTAGGGTTTCTCTACGGAAGTCAATTTGTGCGAAATTACTTCCCACAATGCAAAAAAATATGCATATTGCATAACAAAGAATATTGATTAACCTCCGAACTGTATCTATTGTTAAATGCAAAACGCTTATTGCATTGTGGGAAGGAATTTCGCACAAATTGACTTCCGGTATCTAGAGAAACCCTAAATCCGCATATTGCATCAAAAATGTTGCTAAAATGACACTTTACTCAGCAAAATTTTAGACTGTCCAAAACAGGCAAATCTTGCTCAAAAGATACAGTTGACTAATCGAAATGACTTTCATCCACTTCAATATTAACAGAATAAATAAATTTCTGGTGCAAAAATTGCACTGTTGTCCGACTGAAAAACAATACCAACGCACTTTGGCAAGTAGCATCGAATACGTAACTATCGTGTGCAAATTTGAAGTTACTGGAGAACTCTAGCTTCGAATTTGCACAGGATAGTTACGCATTCGATGCTAGAGTGCTTTGCTATCGTTTTTCGGTCGGACAGCGGTGCTAGTTTTTTCACCGGAGGTTATTGATTCTGTTTAATGTCGAAATTTGAATGAAAGTTATTTTGATGAGTCGGCTGTGTTTACTTCTGAACTTCCATTGCTTTACACGGTGTCATGCTTCAGCGAATCCGACTAGATTTTGAATACAATGGTCTCTAGCCTAGAATGTGAAGCTACATGTATCGGTGAGCAAATTCTTGGCTAGACTTCTCGAGCAAATTCGAAGTTGCAACACGGCCCCAGAGACACTAGCCCAAGGTACTCGCACCTCCATCACTACCGATTTCCACTGTCCTTCTCCGTACAAAGGTCTGAGCCTATCTGGTCCAGGGTACACAGTATCAAATTTTATTAACAAAATATCACTTCTTCCTCACATGAAAATAAGACTTTTAAACAAAACATATTTGGTGCATGTGTGAAAATTTAAGGTAAGACTGTAAAATGACCAAATTTCAATTTGTGACTGTGACCAGTAGCGATCGTCACCATAACAACATTAATATCTCATAGTCTACAGATAACACGGTGGCCATGGTGGCGAATAAATTTCATTTTTTGCTGTGAAATGCAGATTTAATGAAGAAAAGAGATGCGCAGGAAGTCTTCATAGTGTTACATTGTATTTTTAAGGATTATAACCGGATTATAATCACAAAACTGAACATGCGAGTACTTTTGTGAATGCAGGGACGAACCTTTGAAATTACGACATGAGTTCACGGTTCAACTGCCTCAGTGCCCCGCTTTTTCCAATACTATGGAAGTCATGGCCCTATACATGTATGGCGAGGAAGGAACCAATAGGGCCATGATGTGTCGGGCTACAGGGACATCAGCTCAAGGGCTGATCTGGGCTTTCCTGTGTATAAATAAAAATGAAATGAAATGAATAATTCTAAAAGTAAATTGTCATATGAAATATGTACAAACTTCAAGTACATGTCGACTGGACTGCATAAAATAAAATATGGTTCCTCTTTTGCTCTTTTGTTTGATAAAAACTCAATGTTGTGTGGTGTTGTGTCTGCATTTATGAGCGACTGGGTTAAGTAACAACACGACGAAAAGACAAATAATTTTAAGCTTACCTTCCTTCATCATCATGTACTGTTTACATGACGGCATCATGATGATCTACATCATGTATGACTGTCGCTGTCAAGTGTCATAGCTGTGACTGTGTATAATGTACACAGTCGGTGTAGGTAATATAAATCTCAGCCGCCGCAAAGGCAAAGCAAATTTATGCTCCATTCGTTGGCCAAGGCATTTTCAATACGAAAACAGCTGATTAAAAATCGAAAAACATGTAAACACAACAATGGCCTAGTCTCCGCGACCGGCTTGATTCTGCTCACTACAAATACACGTACGTTTTTGCGACATGAAACAGAGACTAGATTGGGCGCATACAATCTGAGACAATCCGCCCAACATGCCCAATGAATCGAACACACGATTTCGCCAAATTTGGCGGCGCTATATAAAAAATCGCGTTCGGACAGGGGTGTACTAGGAACATAAGATTTGTTTTGTATTTTTTGTGTTTTGATACCAAGTTGACGCTTTCAAAAATACCAATTTTTGACTAACATACAGGTTAGGGGTACAAAATGCCAATTTTAATATGCCCTTTTTTCTATTTTTGATCAAAACACAAAAAATACAAAACAAATCTTATGTTCCTAGTAACGTTAGACTACATTCTTTCAGATGCAAAAGACTAGAAATTCATATCTGGTGTACACCTAAAGTTATTAGGGGTCAAAATTTGCTTATTTTAAGCGCCATTTGTGGCTGAACCACTTTAGGGGGGCTAAAATTCTGTAGGGGGTCAAGAAATTTATCTTCTTTTGTATTGCTCATAGACATTGGCACATGCTTAATCCATTCTGAATATAATTAGGACCTATAAGTACACTGTGACATTATCATGGGTCCTTCAAAATCAAAAATAATTTGATTGAACAGTACAAAGTGCTGATTTTGACCCCCTGAAATCCAAACGAAATTCAGAAATTCTTTTTTTTTTTTGGCATTAGGCATTTCAGACACAACCAGTGAGTGACAACATTCACCAAGAGGATCACAACTGATTCAATTAAGAAGAAAATGCCCATCAAAGAGAGCACTTTGTCATTTAGCCCACTTAAATTCCCAATTTTGGTCAAGGTAGCCAAACTTTGACGGCCCGTCATTCGCAAACGAAATGGAATTTGAATTTTTTTTTTTGACCTCACCTAGGGATCCATGAAAAGTAACTTTGTTTGAGCCAAAGGAGAGCAAAATCCAAGAGGGTGGGTGTACACTCAGTCTGTTATGGCATGGACTGACTCAATAGGATTGGATCATCAAGGTCATGCTTACATGCGAGTTTACATGCAAGTCTTGTTCACACTGGCCTTGCATTCTAATGTAGCTCGCTACATGTAAGATATCTTACATGTAAAATCGTCACTTGTAACTTGCATGTAGCTACATGCGAGTGCGTTAAGACGAGCACTACATGCAAGTTTACTTTTGAATGTAGTTACAAGCGACTTTACAAGCGATCGTCTGAACAAGCCTTATAATACTAGGCAGGCCCTTGACCTTCATATCGATCCTACTGATTCTAAACTTGCTAAAAACACAATTAAAACCAAAGGCCCAATGACTTTGAACTCATTAAATAAAACCATTAAAAATTGCCTCTCCCTTGCCTCATTCAAAAAATCCCTTAAGAAATATATTCTTGCTCAATACAACTCTATTGAGACCATCAACAAGTACGCGCCATTAATTTAGGTCATTATTATTGTTATATTCTTATGTTCTGCCTCCCCCGCACCGTAATTTTTCTTTAAATACAATCTTGTTCCTAAATCTTATTCACACATAATTACTATTTAATTTTACACACGGGTACCTAGTTTTTCTGTTATCAAATTGTATCTTTTTGCTATTATGCTTTCTATATATATATGAAGCATCTTCCATGGTATAAATGTTTAGTGATTGTATATACCTTTGTTTTTCTTTTCTGTTTTTGTTTTTCCTTTGAATTTATGGACTATTATGTATATTATATAATACCTATTCCAATTTTGTATTTTTCTTTCTTTTGTAATTATATTTATATTAGGCTCTATATGATATTTTGGGGTGCCACCTAACTCACGCTATGCGTTCTAGACTAGCATCCTTAATGTCTCTTTCATAATTATGATATGTCACCGCTTATTATTATTATTATTACTATTACTATCAATATTACAATTATTATTATGATCATTATTATTATTATGTAGGCCTATATTTGTGAATTTGTATGTTTGATTAATATCGAATTGATTAATTCGAATTAAATAATTCTTCGAGTGGCCATGGGCAGCGCCATTAGACATGTTACATGACTACCAAGTGACAGGTGATGGACCGTACACATACACAAGAATAGGCACTTTTTTGATAATTTTCATCAAGGTTACTCAAAACTTACCTAGCTAATTTATTATACAGCAGGGGTCTCTGTCTTTTTATTAAGTTATGGAAAACTTAATTTAAAAAATATTTACCAACAGAAATAAAAATCCATCGACAGATAGTCTTGTTATGCTCTCACAAACTTAGAAAAAAATCTGAAAAATCCAAAATTTTGGTCTACAAATTGACCAAGGTTACTGCTGTCCCATTCAAAAGCACAGGAAAACCACCCGCAGCATTGAGGTCAACTTTCTAGACTTCCTGTCTACTGGCAGTAATGGCTACTACCCAGTGCTAACATCAATGAATTGTTTAAAACGAATGAATAAATTCGATATTATAGACTGTAGGTTTGGCAATTTGGTTCATTTTCTTGTGACACTATTTTGTTGAATTTGTATGTTTGAGATGGAACCAAATAAATGAATCTGAATCTGAAATCTGAATCTTTTTGTTTGTAGCTTTTGACCATCCATGATTGAAGAAAGGTAAAGGTTGGTCAGTTTGACAGTTTTATTATTTTTATTTCAACATGTAACTGTCGATAAACTCAATTGGAATTGCTCAAAAATCCATATGTCTATGTCTGACTGCAGGCATGCTGGCATGTGTAAGAACACTCATTTTATTCATTTTGATACACCCTGTATCTGCCCACCTGTACACTGCAAGATTAATTGATGAAATGCAGGTATTCAAAGTCACAGCATCATGCAAAATAATTTTAAGTTTATATTATTTAAGCCTTGACAATTTTGTGTTCAGGTTGAAATGTATTCTGTTTATAATATAGCATAATAATCTGATAAGGCCAAAAAAAACAAAGGTTTGTCTCAAAGCTCACGAGAAATTTAAAAACAAATGCGAAATGCGAGATTTTTTATATTTTTTTATTCCCGACTTTTTTTCATGGTATTTTGAGAAAAAAGTCTGATTTTCGCCGATTTTTTCTGGAAAAAACTAAAATTTTTTTTTTTAAATAAAAAAAATTTCCGCATTTGTTTTTTGTCAAATCGTGGGATTTTACAAACGTGTGCGCAAGCTTTGAGACGAACCTTTTTTTTTTTTTGGCCTAATAGAAAGTAGAAAAAAAGTAGAGAGTTTTATTTTAACTTCTACACTACACAACATTTTAATTTTTGTCAGGGTGTGTTTTTTTGTGGATTTTGAATTTGAGTGTATATAGTGGTCAAAATAACATTTAAAGTAAGAAGGTTATCCCTGGGCTATTCTATTTATAATCCACACTACCCTGTATATGAATTTGGAAATAACTTCCACAGGGGGAGTATGAATTTCAAATGGAAGTAGCACATTAGGTAACTCGATTTTGAAATTCACCCTCCCTCTGTGGAAGATTCAGGTTGAATCTTTCTCAGGTGTATGAAATTCAAATGGAACTGCCTAATGTGCTACTTCCATCTGAAATTCATACTTCAAGATATTTCCAAAATCTTCCACAGGGGTAGTGTGGATTTCAATTGGAATAGCCTATTACCATTATTACTATCTGACACTATATGATGTTGACAATAATCAAATTCTTTTATTACAATTTCACTCAGTACTAGACTCATCGACTGACAAGATGTTAATTTAGACTTCAATTTGATGACCTTAAAGGGCAGGTCTATTGCAAAAACAAGTTTATCTCTATTCGAAGAGAATAATTATTACAGTACAAGTTGACACTTGTTGCAATTTTTTATGCGTATTTCTCCTGAAAAAGGAGAAATTGTGTGGGTAAAGTTCAGCCTCGTCGTGTTCTTCCCCGTTTGAGCGTAAAAAGTAAATGAAGCGGACACTATATCATGCTCTCATCATACAATCACAATCACTTTGACAAGTTTGACATTAGCAACAATGAGTTGTACTATTATTTACCATAACAATGCTGCATAACAATATGCAGACTATTGTTCTCATTTGGGAAACAAAGCATCACACAGTATTGTTACTATGCATTTGCTTTGTAATATTTCATCCAACTGAAACTATAATAACTATAGCATATTGCAATATCGCACAGGGAAATCGGATACATGAGTTTGTGGACTTAACACGGTTTATATGCTAGTCTCAGATCACGCTGAAATTCTAAGCTCAAATTACCTTTTTATTTTTTAGCCCGAATATATCTCATGATATTGATATACATATGAATTGTAATATCACAATTTACTAATATATAAAAAAAGAAGCGGCTGATTTTATCCATATGTTTAAAAAACATTTAATTTGTAATACTTAATTCAGAGTTTTTTCTGTGAACAACGACAGTATACGTTCTGTGCATTGAGAATGTTTATAGTCCCTTCTCGCAGAGCAGGCACAGTCATTTCATGACGTCAATTTTTTTCTAGGCCAAATCTGTCTCGTTCGAAGGACCTCATGATCGTGCCGTTGATTTCTGCGGAATATCAATTTTAAACGTCTTATTTTCTCAAAAAAGAGCCATTTTCATTGTCCTCATAATATTACCTTGCCAACAGTGTTCGAAATTTTGGTCGTCCGGTTGCCCGGGACAACTAAAAAAGTCGCCGGACAACCAAAGATACTGATTCTGTTGTCCGCCGGACAACCATAAATTTGTAGCCAAAACTCACCTTTGTATGTGTATCTTTAAATATTCCAAGATCGGACAACCAAAAACTTAGACGGACAAATATAAATTGTAACCTGGTTGTCCGTGGGACAACCAATTATTTTTCCTTAATTCGAACACTGCTTGCCAATGATATGTTGTCCTTGTCCAAGCAATATACCTGACCTTTAAGGCTGATGTAAGGTGATTCTTAAAATAACATCTTTTATCATTAAAGCAATGTGTTTGTTTGTTTGTTTTTTATTTGGCAAAATCATTAGAGAATACAAAAACAAATGATAGAGACAGAAAAATCATTACAAAGCACATCAATGTGACACGATGTTAATTTAAACTTCAATGTGATTCTTAAAATAATATCTTTTATCATTAAAGGAATGTGTTTGTTTGTTTGTTTTTATTTGGCAATATCGTAAAAACAAAAACAAATGATAGAGACAGAAAAATCATTACAAATCATATGAATGTGACAAATAAATTAAAGCTTAATTAAATCCAGCCACAAAGCCATTTGAGATCAGGACACACGGACAAAAAAAATGACAAGCCGGGATAACGCAGGAAAAGGCCAGCTTAATTCCGATGGGGTCCCCAGAAAAGATGAGAGAACAAAAGGGAAACAAACAAGAAATGTCTTTAAAAAAGACAATGCCTCAAGAGATTCCAGCGGTGACCTTTTATTATTTGTTTATAAGAGATACTTGAAATGCCAGCTTTAAGCCGGGTTTAAGCCATCTTGAAATGGTAATCCTGCAGATAATTCTGATGTATTTAAGGGTATACGAGGTATTGTTGGTCGAAGCAGCCACAGATTAATTTATCACAGGTATTTTTCTATCAATTTGGCCATTTGTCTGCATATTATTAATAATAATAATAATACAGACTTAGAGAGCACTTTTTAAAGGAAGAAACAAAGCACTATGGAAAAGGAAATGCAAGAGGGAGGAAACATTAGGTGAATAAGTGGGAAGGCAGACCATTCCATAGAACAGGAGCAATGATGGAAAATGCTCTGTCACCAGCCAATTTGTGGGATCTCGGAATGGAAAGGCAAGTGGCAGCAGTAGAGCGCAATGAGTATATACCCAGAAGGGTATGTGATCACACACCACCAAATCTGACTCCCATAGAGATATGTGCTAAATTTGGAGTGACTCAGTTTTAAACGACAGCTATGATGGTTGAAATCAGCCCTTGCCTGATCCCTCTGGCTGGGAAAAACTTGCCTGATCCCATTGGCTGGGAAAAAATATAGGTTGACCGTCATTATTTTTTACAACTGCCCCTCGAAGTCTATGATGTCCAGGAATTGCCTATTTTACATGCAAAATCATGTCAGTGTTTCTGTAAAGAAAAGGCTGCTTAAAATTATTCAATCTCTACCATCTGTGGTACACTTGGTAAAATTGAAGAGAACTACAACTTTTCCTTCAAATATACCAGTGCTAAGGTGAGTTATGACCCAAAATGTGTGTTTGAGTGCGAGATTACATTTCGTAAAGTGACTTAGGCCCATTCACAAATATAGGCCTACATAACATTATTTTGTAAGCTCACATCATCAGTGGCAATTTGTGCAAGAAAGCTGGTTAAAAAATTTTCAAACAGAATCAGTGTGTCTCTGACATCTGCTATCTACTGAAGATAGCTTAGGCTTAGGCTTACATCAGTTTACAGTCAAGAGTGACAAGCAGCCAGGCAGACACACAGAAACAAAGAAACATGACCACAAAGCCTGATAATAAGTGTTGAATATGGCCTATTAGTGAAATCATAAGCCTACCGCCCAGCTTAACTGATCCACAGGCCCATTTTATGAGCTCCGACCAGTGCCCTAGCCCAGAGTGCCACCATACTGATCTCTTCTCCATCTGGCACTGAGTCATTGCATACCATTGATGATACATATTATGATTGTAAACATTACATGGGCTACCAGTAGTAAAATCATAAGCTTAGCCTGACCCCCCACACACACACCCCCACACACCATAAGCTTACCTGATCCAGGCGCCTATTTAATGAGTTCCGACCAGTACCCTAGCACCTAGACTATGCCATAGTCGAATTTTATTAAAAATATGTAATTATTAGTCATGATGAACCCATTTTCGTTGAACTCAAAATTATACTGATGTTTATTAAAATTAAAGTATTCAATAGTAAAATGGTCATAAAGAATTAAGAATATCAGATGATTAGTGACAATAAAAGTAATTGAATGCAACATTATCTTGCATAATTATAATGGCTCACTTTAATACTGAACAATTCTGATTTTGGAATCTACCAGTTTATTGATAGCGAACCACGAAAATCCAAATATGGTCTTTGAATTTTAAGCAGAACTTTGCCCCGGGACTTTGCTCTCTGAAAACACACTGTCAAGCATACTTGTTTATCAGTCCATTAACCACAACTACTAAGCATGGTATAGTACAAGACGTGCTAGATGTTTGATGAGAGATTAACTTTTGGGTCAACACAAAAGCGCCGCAAATACCACAGATAGTTGTGTACGGTGTAGTTAATGGTAATGGCGCGGGCTCGGAAGATTTAAACCATAGCGAGATATGGGCGACCAATCACAAGGCAGATCCATTTAAAGATGCATTACATCATGGCCAATTTTAGTTAGGCCAGAAATTGGCCTAACTCTCCATAGAGTCCCGTGTTAACAATCTTAACCGCAAGGCAAAGTCAGTAGTCCACTTGGGAAGCTAACAAACAGAGGGAGTGCGGTGACTGAAAAGATCAGATACAGATGTGAAAATCTATCAGTTGCACACAAATCAATAAATCAGAGTTTTATGCTTAAATGTAATAGCCAGAGTATGCAAAATGGGCAAGTGGACTACGGAGAAGTCTACCTAGCACCATACTGATGTCTTCTCTATCTGGCACTGAGTCGTTGGTTTATGCCACTGGACACTTACATTCACTTGTGTTCAGGGGGAAGCTCATGGATCTACCCTTGTCATCACCACCATCATCAAAATAATTGGCTTACCTTGTGTGCATACGCCAAATGCCATGTAACATTCACCATCTGCCCAGGTATAAATGTTGTCAATGGACTCCCAGGATCTGTGTAAAGAAAATATGTAATATTTCATGTTTGATTTGTGTTTTTTCCTCAACACCCCCCTCCCCATCTGAATCAGGCTTTGCCGTTTAAGGAGAGCTAGAGCGATTGCTCCCCATCACTCCCATCAAATAAAGCTGAGAGCTTTTTATTGCTCACCTACCTTTGGTGTAACAATAATAACTACATATTATACAGTACAGTAAAAATGCTCTCCTGTTGCACTCAAGGAGAGCGATTAAAAGCTCCTCTGCAAATATTAAACAGCAAAGCCATCCTGTCCATTTTTACTTCCATTCATTTAATTCATTTTGTTTCATCCATTCACTAAATTATTTGTGGCAGTGTATCTGCTATTAATAGATACATGTGCATATTCTTCCAGTGGCAAAATTTGGTGGTGGCGAGGGCCTGGGGTACCTTCTTGGTGGGAGGGCACCAAATTGAACAATTCAGCACCACTTAAGATCAATTCTGTACCCCCTCCAAGCGGTGAAAGTCAAGATGTGCCCCCTCAAAAGTGGAATGTTTTTCAAAATGAAGCCCCAATTGAAGGGAATTGGAGTACATTCACCTCCCCCCCCCCACATTATTTGTTATAAGGAGCTGTCCAATAATTATGAGCCCTAGTAGCTCCTAGTGGGAGGGTAAAATTGGGGGGGGGGGGGGGGGCAAGAATCATCATCATCACCATACTATCATTATCGTCTACATCATCAATATCCTTTTATCAGTCAACATTAATGAGTATATTTTCACGGGAAAATTTTCTGGACACGTGACCAATGGGTATCAATGTAAGTGTGACCTCAAGCCTGATCTCTGACCCCCGGCGGTGACCTCGCTATTCAAGTCTCAGTAATTTTGAATTAGAATAGTATTCTTGGCTGCAATTTTGGTAGAAATTTGTGTCTTGCAAATTTATTAAATATCATGCAATCTTAATTTCTTCACAATATCATCAAAACGTAATTTCAAAAATATCTACCTACGGAAAAAAATATTTATCTACGGAAACTCTTACCATAATATTATTAACTTGCGACAAGTTACTTATTTTGCATAAAAGGAGGAATTCTTCCTATTCAAATACATTGGTAGACCACCCGCTGTGCTCGGGGTCACATTCCATAATGCTAACATGTCTGCGCCCATGGGTGTCACATGTCCAGAAAATTTTCCTGTGAAAATGTACCTATTAATTCTGACTGTTTATATCTTAGGCATCATCATCACATCATGATCAGCAACTGATCACCATCAATGCCACCCAGGGGCATAGCCAGTGGGGAAGGCAAATCCACCCAACAGAAATTTTTCAGGCAAATAATTGGGTACTTTAAATTGTTGGCGTTCTAGAAACCTTTCTATGATTGGAAAAATCTGTGTTATTAAGTCCCTTCTCCTGCCTCAACTTTTATTTTTATTTTCAGTTTTGTCTATCAAAATTCCTAAATCATTTTTTAAACAACTTGAGAAATTGTTTTTCAAATTCATTTGGAATGGGGGTAATGATAGAGTCAAAAGAAAATGCTTGTGCAATGATTATTCATTATGTGGTCTTTGTATGATTGATCCTTATAATTTTGCCATTGCACAGAAAATGACTTGGGTTAAACATTTGCTTGACAATGACTATAAGTCTTTGTGGAAATCAATTGAGTTAATAAAAATGGATGATTTGTATGGTGATATCCTGTGGCATTCATATGCTCCTGAAAGAGTGTTGAAACATTTACAGAGTTCTCAATTAGCCATTCACTTAGAACCTGGTATTATTATAGAGAAAGTGCTGTTAAGTTATTGTTTGATGTTAGTTTTTCAGACCTTGGAGCTTGTCAGTCCTTATGGTATAATAAAAATATTAGATCAAAATCAAAACAGAACTTTTTTTACAAAGAATGGTGGGACAATGGTATTTTGTTTGTTAGTGACTTAATTAATCCTCCTCTCCCTGATTTTAAGCTTTTTGAAGAATTAGTCCTTGATTTTGATATTTCGCGACGAGGTAGACAAAAATATAATTTTCTAATGAAAAACATTCCCAGATCATGGTTCGATAATCCAACCGCTGAAATTACTCATACTATTGTTTTTGATCGTATTGTAGAAGATCTTTTCAGAAATACAAAAGTTCCCAAGTACACTGCAAATGTTCCCGAACATGTGACGCCTCTCAGACGCGTCCGAGGTGTTCATAATTGTCTCTTTAGAACACTAGTGTATTTGAAAATATGATAAGCCTTGCACATTAGTGTTCTTTTAGTATAATGTAGAACACATCGTATTGATCAGACATGTCACAAGTGTTCTGAATGATTATATTGAATACTGGTATTCAAAAATGGAACGGATGAGCAGATAGAGGCGTTGGAGAGCTGCGACGTGTCAGCGAGAAATACACAGTGCTCCTTTGAAGGAGGGATATAAGTAACAACAACCATGGCGATGAAACGTGGAAACGCGTCCGGGAAACGCTATAACAAACTGTCTTTTCCAAGACAAATGGTATGATAGTGAGAGTAAATTCGAAGGATTTAGAGAAGAATGAAATTCAGGGCAACTTTGGGAGCGACTTCGGAGCCCGTATATCTGTGGACAGCGATGAACAAGCATAGGAGAGACACAAGAGGGTGACTATGGCGGCGATTTTAATCGCAGGAAAATCGCATTGAGATGCGTTGCGCTGTCAGCCGGGAGATACGATCGGCGAGGGTTCGAGCCTTGGGCTTGCCTTAGGTGAAAACTCTCTGATTTCATCTCTCGAATTCTTGAACACCGCCATTATCTTGTTTATACTACCATGTATTTGTTTATTGTCGAGTAATGAGATTTTGAAAATGTATAAATAAAGGTTGAACACCAGCATTCTGAAAATCAATGTTTGAACATGTGTCATGTGTTAAAAAACTGTTACATTTCTTTCATGTGTCCGAGGTGTTCATAGATAGTAATTTTGAACACCAGAGTTTAAAGGATTAGAACATGTTACACTAGTGTTCTGAGGTAATAACACATGTGTTCTCTACATTAACACTAGTGTTCTCTAAATAAGTTGAACACGTGTCATGTGTTAAAAAACTGTTACATTAATGAACGCGTTCCATGTGTTCTGGCCAATTTACAGTGTACACTTATTCTGTTATGAATGAAAAGTGTATTCCTGAAAAACGTATGAGTGATTGGAGTGAGTTGGTGGATGATCTTGAAGCAAGTTGTGATTCTTGCGAGGATTGGGAAATAATTCACCTTAATAATTTTAAATGTTCTATTGACACTCGTCTCCGTTCATTTTATTTCAAGATATTTCACAAGGCTATCGCCTTCAATGACTTTCTTTTTATAGATCAAAAGAAAGGATTCCCCAAAGTGTTCCTTTTGTGATAAGATGTCTGAGACAACTGTTCATGTGTTTTGTGACTGTGAAGTTGTCAAACCAATTTGGAATGAGCTTATTTCTGTAATTGTTAACAAACATGATATTGATTTTTCCTGTTCAAAATTTAATAAAATGTTTGGTGTCCCAGGTGATAAATTCCTTACTCATTTATTCCTGATTTTAAAATATTATATTTATATTTGTAAATTTCAAAATAAAAAGCCAACTTTTATTGGATTTAGGGCCCATGTTAAATTTAATAGGAAACAGAATACTTTATTGCCAAGGAAAAGACAAGCTTTCTGCCCATTTCCGTAAATGGAGGTTTGATTTGTAATTTTTGCTGTATCTATTTCGTTAAGTTTTGATGGCTGCATGATCCATGCTATGAGGTATGCTATGATTTTTCAACATTTGTTGCTGGATTGTATCACTAGTGTTAAATTTGTGCATTTTTTGTTTGTTTTTGGTGATCTTTTGTGATTTTTTTTATGATTGCTTTGTAATTCTTTTTTGTGTGATATCTTATAAAAATAAAAAACACAGAAACATAAAAAAAAATTTTCAGGCAAAGAGTAATGTGTCCTTAAAAAATCACTAAAAATGGGGCAAAGAATTGACAAATAGGGACAAAAATTTGGCTTCTCACACAAGTGGGGGCCTATTGATCAACTTTATCATCCTCAATATCATGCTAATCATCATCAGTGGCGTAGCCAGTGGGGGAACCAGGGGGGCCGGTGCCCCCCCGCTCGTCATAGGCGACAGTTCATGTAAGGCCGTCGGTAGACGGAAGGCGTTGTTGCAAAAAAAAATTGGGTTAACAATAGACTATTTTCCATCCAGGGGACAGAAAATGAGGAGAATTGTAACGAAAATGATGAAAAATTGACAATTGCACATAAAAAATATGTGTTTTTATGTTAGTAGCGCCTATTATCCTTTTTTTTTTTTTTTTTTTTGCTCTTCACTTTTCAAACCATGCTAAAAATTTTGGGTCAACAAATCACAACTTCCGTCGGTAACAAATATTTCCGTCGGTACATTTACAAGTTGTGCCCCCTCGGTTCCAAAATCCTGGCTACGCCACTGATCATCATCATCATTTGTGCAATTATCATCATCGTCATCATCATCATCATTGTCATCATCATCGTCATCATCATCATCATCATCGTCATCATTATCATCTTCATCATCATGGTTTGTGCAATTATCATCATCGTCATCATCATCATTGTCATCATCATCATCGTCGTCGTCGTCGTCGTCATCATCATCATCATCGTCATCGTCATCATTATCATCATCATCGTCGTCGTCATCATCATTATCGACTTACTTGATTGCATTCCACAAGCTCCAGTAGTTCGAACATTATCCAAGAAATCCACATCATATTTCCTCGCTGGAGGAAACGTAAATCTGACATGAGCTGAACACAGGACCACTAAACTGGCGCCAAATAAAAGTTTCACAATCATCATAGTGACTGCAGGATGGGAAACTAACATGCGGTTGTTGTGGTGGTGATTGGTTCACTTTGGTGCCCAAACTGGTGATGGTGCCAACAAATCAAGAATTCCTTAAATATCTGATGATATTCTGTCACTTTCCTGCAGGCTCTAAAACTGTTCAACACTGTGTCAGTGTTTACTACTCGATGTCAGTCGATGAAATAAAATGAAGCATCCAGCATTTATTCTACTATTCAGCTGAGTCTGCGTCAGAGAAGCGTGGAAACGTTAATTAATTTATATCGAATTTTTCTAAATGTTTTCCCTGCAGTGTTTCAGTCATTGTGAGTGCAGCCTGGACATTGACAGTTTTCAGAGTGCTAGCACACCATCAATGTTTCCGATATGTATTTTTAGTGAAAGTTTCAAAAGAGGGGGTAATACAGTGAGTGAGGCAACTTTCTGTGTGAATATAAGTTAAAGGTGGGTAACCTGATTGACAATCTCATCCCCCACTTTACCACATCAAAATGCTGATTTTGGTATCAGATAAAAGCTCATATTTTTCTCATAAACATATTGAAATTTGGCGTTCCAAATCGGTATATTTCCGAAGAAATCATCAAACAAGGCGGTTCTCGAACCACGAGTCTCCCCTTCTTTCGCAACTGCCTGCTTTCGCGATTACTTTTGGTAGAAGTAAATGAACCTGCAACCCATGGTGACCCCGAAATGGCCTTCCAAACATTTGGCTCTAAATGTTGACTGTACCCACAAAGTAATTTAACCTAAGATGACTCCTGGATGACCTCGGATGACCCCGAAATAACCTTCCAAACATTTGGCTCTAAATGTTGCCTGTACCCACCAAGTTTCATGCACATACGACAGTTTTTAGTAATTTGACCTCAGATGACCCCTGGGTAACCTCGGATGACCACAAAATGACCTCCCAAAATTGGACTCTTAACTGTTGACTGTACCCACCAAGTTGTATTCCCATACAACAAATTTGAGTAATTTGACCTTAGATGACCCGTGGGTGACCATGGATGACCCCGAAATGACCTTCCAAAAATTTGACTCTAAATGTTGACTGTACCCACCAAGTTTCATGCCCATATGACACTTTTTAGTAATTTGACCTCAGATGACCCCTGGGTGACCCTGGATGACCCCAAAATGACCTAAAACTTTGGCTCTAAATATTAACTGTACCCACCAAGTTTCATGCCCATATGACAGTTTTTAGTCATTTGACTTCAGATGACCCTTGGGTGACCTCGGATGACCCCAAAATGGCCTTCCAAAATTTTGACTCTAAATGTTGACTGTACCCACTAAGTTTCATGCCCATACGAGTTTTTAGTAATTTAACCTCAGATGACCCCTGATGACCCCGAAATGACCTTCCAAAAATTTGGCTCTAAATGTTGACTGTACCCACCAAATTTCATGCCCATACGACAGTTTTCAGTAATTTGACCTCAGATGACCCCTGGGTGACCTCGGATGGCCCAAAATGACCTTCTAAAACTTTAGCTCTAAATATTAACTGTACCCACCAAGTGTCATGCCCATACGACAGTTTTTAGTCATTTGACCTCAGATGACCCCTGGGTGACCTCGGATGACCCTGAAATGACCTTCCAAAAATTTGACTCTAAATGTTGACTGTACCCACTAAGTTTCATGCCCATACGACAGTTTTTAGTAATTTGACCTCAGATGACCCGATGACCCCGAAATGACCTTCCAAAAACTTGGCTCAAAATGTTGACTGTACCCACCAAATTTCATGCCATATGGCAGTTTTCAGTAATTTGACCTCAGATGACCCCTGGGTGACCCCGGATGACCCCAAATGACCTGAAAATCTAATCAGGTTGAGAACCTCTGGTCGCGCTACTCCCCACCAAGTTATGTCACTGTACCCCATACGGATCTCCAGATAATTTGTTCATAGGGTATTTTGCTTGTTTTCTTCTGCCTTACCCCCTTCCTCCTCCCCCTGTACTGCCCATCCTGCCCTCTCGCACTTTCCCCCCATCACTGAGCAGCTCGACACACTTGCACCTATCACTGTTCAAAATTACAGCTTGATATGTCAACGCATGGCGAAATACATAGCCTGAGAGCAACTTAATCCAATTTCAAGAAAACATTTGACCTCAAATGACCTATGCCCACGCAGAAATTTTTATGTCAAATATCTATCAAAAGTATATCAAAAATATGTTAAATGGCATGTTGATACAAATTTGATATATCAAAACTATGTCAAATAGATTTTGACATATATTTGATTGTATCAAATATGTGTCAAAAAAAATTGAAGTATGTCAAAACTATGTCAAATTTAACTTAGATTCTCAAATGAAAAGTATGAGGGTCAAATTTGTGTCAAAATTGTGTCAAATCTGTGTCAAATTTGACTTTAAAATTTTTTTGTATGTCAAATTTGTGTCAAAATTTACTTAGTCATTTTCCTGATACTTTCAGTGTGTCAAAATTATGTCAAATCCAACTCAGAAAAAATTTTTGTATGTCAAATTGGTGTCAAATTTTACTTAGTCATTTTCATGATAATTTCATTGTGTCAAATTTGTGTCAAATTTTACTTAGCCATTTTGTTGATAATTTCATTGTGTCAAAATTGTGTCAAATCCAACTTATACATTTTACTGACCAAATGCATGTACATTGTAAAATGAAACATTGTTTTATCTTTTTTTAGCATCATTGAATTTTTAGAATCAAACATCATGATCAGTAGAGAATATGAATTTAATGACCGCATAGAATATTCACTGTTTATCATGGTTTATTGAAACTACATATCAAGATATAAGATCAAGATCTGACATGATATAAGGCTTTGTAGAATGTTAAAGAAACTGAACAAAAGGTGTTGTTCAACAATGTTTTAATATAAAATAATTCACTGACGTTTTGTACGACACGTCAGTGAATTATTTTATATTAAAACATTGTTGAACAACACCTTTTTGTTCAGTTTCTTTTCACTTTTTACCATGCATGCGATGTAACGTGGGACTCTTAATGTTTTTTTGTATAAATTAAATTATGTGACCCAGTGTGTGCCTAATGCTTCTGGTGAGTACAGGCCGGGGGCAATCAACTTTAGAAGTGATAGTATGTGCCTGTCAATAGGCCCCTCTTTTGAAGTTGACTATACCCGATGACTCCTTTTTTCAAAAAGTCATACCCCTCTTTTTAGGTGCGGCTACCCAATGACCCCCTTTTTAGTTGCGACTACCCCCTTTTTCTAGAATGGTATCACTAAAATGCCACAACATAATGCAGCAACTTTCAAATTCTCTTATTTCAGCAAATTTGTATTGAAATTTGGAAAATTTTGAACAAGAAACAGGATTTTGCTCCATTTTTGAGGCAGCCAGATCAAAGTAATTACGATTTTTGGTCATTGCAATTTTGTCCCAGTATTTCGAGCCAGATGGAGCAAACTTGTTCCCCCTTCCTCCTGTCCCCGGTCAGTATGCTTCTGGTGTGTCCAGGCCGGAAGGCACTCAACTTTAGAAGTGACAGTATTATGTGCCTGTCAATAGGCCCCTCTTTTGAAGTCTACTATACCCGATGACCCCTTTTTTTGAAAAAGTCATACCCGATGACCCTCTTTTTGACTACCCAATGACCCCCTTTTTCTAGAATGGTATCACCAAAATGCCACAAAATAATGCAGCAACTTTCAAATTCTCTTATTTCAGCAAATTTGTATTGAAATTTGGAAAATTTTGAACAAGAAATAGAATTTTGCTCTATTTTTTCAACATTTTCTACCCAATAACCCCTTATTTGATATCTATACCCAATGACCCCTGCCCCCGGTATTTTGTACCGATAGGCCCCTACTTCGTGATGCCAGTAGGCACATACCTTCACTTATAAAGTTTCCCCCCGTCAGGCAGGGACCGTGTACTAGGGACCAGCTCCAGGAAGTCTCATGAATTAAGTTGCTTTGAGGCATTGATCATCGGAAGAGCTGGCCGGGCCTACTCATTATGATTTACATAATTTTTAAGGATGGAATTACTAGTTTATAGCTATGAGCTCGAGATGAAAAACAGATCATTCCTAAGAGCCGTCTTGCTGAGTGATGTGCTATCAGAATTTTTACAATCTCGTGGTGCCGAAAATTTATATGACCCCCCCTTCTGCCCACGCAGACTCAATCCAAGGGGTGAAGCGTGCAAAAACGTTTATAGTAAGTGTCAGGAAAGGGAGCGGAACATGGACAAAATTTTGCGCTCTTCATGATAAATATTTTAATTAACTCCTATTTTTGGTCCTGGTTTTTGGTGTAAATAAATTATGACCCCCTCCCATTTTGGCATAAACATTATGACCCCCCAGTATTTTCACGACCCCACCCCCATTCGGGAAAAAATGACAGCCCCCTATTACTAACAGGGCATTAATGCACTGGGCTAATGCAGCTAACCATTAAACCAAGGGAATTTCTTGTTTCGGTGCTCCTACATAAAGGAGGAACTTCCTATCAGAAGAAGAAAAGAAAATGGCAGCTTGTGGTGGTGGATTTGAATTTTAACGGTTCAATTTTCGTTTTAAAAGCTTAAAGCCAGTCTGTCATGCCAACGGAGGAATGCATCAATATCATCTAGTCATGAACATTATATACAATGTGTGATTCGGTGGACAGGCTTGAGCTATTATAGTATATAGTAAACGAATCTTATGACTGCACTGCAGTGTGACGTGAATCATGAATGCATGCAGCATGGTGGGACAATGGAGTAAGATTTTAGTTTTGGCTGTTCATGCTGCTACTGTACCAATCAATTTAAGACTAAACTGCATCATCGCATGCTGTATATATGTACTGGATAAAGCACATGGTAAGTATACAGTCAACATTTTTGAAAATTAAAAAATGTATTTTAAGCTTACCTATACTTCTACTACACAATGACTACAGTACATCACTACATGTATCACTGTAGTCTGTACCAGTTAGGGTGCATCAAGTGCCCCTCATTTCAACCATATTTTTTGCTCCTAGTGTCAAACTGTACCATATAACTAGAAAATCATCCCCTCCAAATTTAAATTCAATCGGAGGTCGGGAAGGGGGTCCATGTGAGTTTAAAGTTCGGACAGAGGCAACCGGCAGCTAAAGTCCGGCCGGCAGCTATTGTATTATGTATACAGTTATACACACACATTAATAGCTGCCTTTAGTGAAAGTTTTTATAGTACTTCAAATCTCAGACAATACTCAATAAAATGCAAATCCATTGAACTAATCACAAAGGCAGCTATTTTCAGACATATTTGACGTTATAATAATAGCTGCCATGTGCATGTTTCTCTATTTACAGCCGTTTCTGCATGGAAAATGGGTCCATCGCGCACTACAAGCTTGAAGATTGTGCATGGTAGGTGTTTTTAACTTAATGACAAATAAATCAGGCAGCTATTTAGTTTTCATTACGTTATACTGCACATCACTGTGGCTGCCTTATGAATAACAATGTAATAAATGTACTTTTACCATTGCTTTTTATTTATCAGTCCATTATGATATAAGTTTGGTAAATTAGGTTGTATCATTCAGTTTACGCTTTCTCAGGTTAGGGGTGGTGCAATAATTACGTGTACTCTCATGTGTACTCTCATGTGAATTCTCAAAATGGTCTGCCAAAAATCGCTTGCCCCCCCCCCTTTGGCCGTGCCAAAAATCTTTGCCCCCCTTGACGCCCCCCCCCCCCTTTTGACATGCCAAAAAATCTTTGCCCCCCCCTTACACATACAAGATTTTGGGGAACCCGCATTTAAAACCTTAAATTGTCTTAACATATAATGCGAGCGCAGCGAGCCGGAAATTTTGCATATTTGAACATGTTCAGTAATGTTTTCCTCGCCTTTTTAGGGCGTAATATAGAAACGGTGCCCAAAATATCTGTGCCAAAATTGCTTTCCCCCCCTTCGACCTGCCAAAATCGCTTGACCCCCCTTTCGACCTGCCAAAAATGCTTGCCCCCCCTTTTGGCCTACAAAAAAACCTTTGCCCCCCCTATAATTTTCCCTCCCCGGTACACATAATTATTGCACCACCCTTAGGTGTCCATTTTCTATCTTGCTCCACCACTTGCAAGACATTTTGATATAAATGTTCCTCAAGTGCCCTATCTGGGCAGCAGCCAGGAAATCTGCACTGAGTTTCACGCCATGTTCTGCTTCATCATTTACCACATTGACGGCTCTAACATTGCTAAGAGATTGCAGATAAGCTGAGGACTCCGGCCAAGTGTCAACATTGTCTGCTAGGAATTTGTCATTGATCTGCAGGATGTTCATAGTGAACCACAAGTCCTTGACTGCAAAACCAGCTAGGACTCTTGACTGGGTGATATTCTCAGGGTCAGGGAACACATGGCTTTAGTACTGCTGCATCAGGTTCAACTTTGAACAAGTAGCTTTCTCGCTAAAGCCTGTCTCTCTTGTACTGGTACCTTTCCACTGAAGAGAGCAAGCGGTGCCATCTCTTTGGTGAGATACTACAGATGTCTGTTCAGGGCTTTATGTGCACTTGTTGCAACACGAATTGATATCGGAGACGCTTGTATAACTGGAGATTGTTCCATGGCACGTCAGAAGCAACACTGCATATGTCATCCACCAGGAACTGTAGATTATTGTTGCAAATTTACAAATACAACAAATTCACATATCTTGGGTAGCTGCTGGTACTTTGTCACAGTGCCTTGCAGAAGATGTTCAATTTGATTCTGCATTAGAGAGATTTTGATACTACAGTTTGGACAATCCTAGCGCAGGCTTTGGAAACCAAATTCCCGAAGAGCCAAAGTTCCAAAAGAGCCAAAGAGCCGTCAATGTGGTAAATGATGCAGCAGAACATGGCGTGATCGAAACTCAATGCAGATTTCCTGGCTGCTGCCCAGATAGAGCCCTTGAGGAACATTTATATCAAAATGTCTTGCAAGTGATGGAGCAAGATAGAAAATGGACACCTAATCTGAGAAAGCGTAAACAGAATGACACTACCTAATTTACCAAACTTGTTTCATATGGACTGATAAATATTAATTAGCAATGGTAAGATAAGTACATTTATTACATTGTTATTCATTGAAGTATTACGGTACGGTAACGTACACACCGTACATATTTATGCAGGTTTCCTTGAAATATCTTTTCTTTTAATTTTCTATACCCGTGCTGTATGTAAAATTGTATTTTTGGACCAATTTGGCTGCATGAGTATAGCAAATGTGTTAACTAAGGTTTGCCTATCATACCTTTAATAGAAATAGTTACGGAACTTGAGAACTAGGCATGCTTGAGAGCTTCGAAATGTATTTTGGGTCAATCTGGGAGAAAAAAATCCCAGGTAATGGATTCTACCCTGTTTGCTTCTAATTTCTAAAAAAGTAATGTGGAAATACCTGCCAAACCATATACTCTTGATGATCATGAATTTCTTGATGACACCAAATATTTTTTTCAGTTGTTTCAGAAAACTACCAAATGTGTAAGCTTATTTAATTTGTAATTTTATGTACAATTTGCTTTCAGATGCTGCTGAAAAGGGATCCAAATGCGGCAAGAATAGCAACTCATCAATGGCAACTCATCAAGAAGAAAATGCTGTACATATCAGTCATGCAAAATGAGGAGTTCAGAATTCAGATTTTACGCAAAGAAGAATGTGAAAAAAGAACCTTGCTAATTTTGACTCGGACTGTTAAAGATCATGCAGATCTGGATCATGCACATAAAACTTAACTTTAAAGACCATTTTTCTGATTCATGATTTCAAATGGATCCGTCAAAACTTCGCATTGTGGCGACTAATTATGTGTCGTACTAATTATTGTTTAGAATACATGAGTGGCAACTTAAGACTATTTTTCTCACTATTTGGCCCCCCAAAAAAGTCAGATTGCTCTTTCCGACCGATCAACAACTTTATGTGAAATAATCTGTATTAAGGTCACAACAACTTTATGTGAAATAATCTGTATTAAGGTCACATGTGTTTGTTTTTACATACCGTATTTGAATTTTCATTTGGTATTAAATTACTCGCAAAATATTTTACAGGTCAAGCTATAAGTTTAAAAATATTGGTTGAGAGGTAGTCGGGTAAATAGTATATCAATAAATATTGGGCGTAAAGCATCCAATTCTGTCATTAATATGTTTTCATCAATATTTTCAGTGATTTTTGGTTTTCATTGGGCAAAACTTAAGCTTAATGGAAAATTAAGCCCCTCCGTGCCCCTCACCTTTGTGGTGCAGCCATATGATCACATTCTGGCATACTTTTGACATAACCAAGAACTATGTCAAATATGTATCAAATTTATTTTGACACAAATTTGACATATCAAAAGTATGTCAAATATGATCCTGTTTGACACAATTTTGCACAAATCTGAATATTTGGTGGCATTTTGTTGCCCTCAAGTGGGATTTCCAATAACTTGGCACTGACTGGAAGCTGTGCATGCACCTGGGCAACAGGGTAGAAAAGGATTCCCTGTGCTGGCTCACCTCAACGGCAGCTCCACCACTGCATTCACATCAGTGTGTCAAATATGATCACGATTTGATACAATTTTAACATAACCAAGTACTATGTCAAATATGTATCAAATATATTTTGACACATATTTGACATATCAAAAGTATGTCAAATATGATCCTGTTTGACATAATTTTGACACAAAATAATATTTGACATGATTTTGACACAAATGTGATTTGACACACTTTTGACATAGAACTATGTCAAAAATATGTCAAATTTTTTGATACAAATTTGACATATATGTCAAATTTATGTCAAATTTGTGTCAAATAAATGTCCCAATTCTTATCGTTTTTGTTTGACATGATTTTGACATATGTCAAAATTGTGTCAAATTTCGGTCAGGGTGGTGACCTTGAAATGACCTTGAAATTATGTGACACAACACCATAACATTAAGAACTTCATACTTCACCCACGTTTCATTGCAATAGGATCTGAACTGTTCATCTGAGAGCATTTAATCAAAACTTTAACCAAAACTTTAACCAAATTGTCACATACACACACACATACACCAACAGTGGCGGATCCAGGATTTTTGAAAAGGGGGGGCACAAACTTAGAATCATCGGCCTGGCGGCAGCGGCGTCGTCGCGCTTATGCCGACACAGGGGGTGTCTGAGAAGGAGAAACCTTTGCAAAATGAAGACCTAATAGAAGCTATTTGGTGGACCATTTTGGCACTATTATTGTGTACAATTTTAATTTGAAAAAGCCGAAAATTTGGGAAATGACGGCCCAATTGAAGTCATTTTGTCGACAAGCTTTCACTATTATTGTGTAAATTATTGATCCGCTTTTAAAGACTCCAACAGAGTCTAAGCATCACCGGAAACCAATCTCCCGGGAAAGTGGATCAGATGACCATATCAGTCATACCTGATGAAGTCCTCCGATGTGAAGGACGAAATATTGTAGTGAGTAAAAAATTCACTTGGTTTTGTCACACAAAAATGTCTCTTGTAAATTATTGCTTTAAACATAAAGGGTCAGGTGTCCAAAACAGAAGGGAAAAGGTTAACTTCTTTATGCATACGCAGGGGGTGTCTGCCCCTCAGAAGTGAGAAACATTTGCAAAATGAAGACACAATTGAAGCCATTTGGTGGACCATTTTGGCACTATTATTGTGTAAAATTTTAATTTGAAAAAACCATTTGAAAAGAAGTCATTTTGTCGACAAGCTTTTTAATTCACTTTTATTGTGTAAATTATTGCTTTAAAGGAGTATTTCGTGATCCTAGCATCCTCTATTTATGTCATTTTTCATTAGATATCCACGAAAAAAACCTATTCCCAAAATTTCAGTTGATTCCGATTTTGCGTTCGCGAGTTATGCATGATTATGTGTATTACACTGCTCCATAGACAATGCGTTGTAATTTCGTTCTGGTGCACCAGAACGAAATTCAAATTTCACGATATCTTTGCTAAACAAATTAATCTGCAAGAAATATTTTGTACACTACATTATGTAGCCAGAGGTTTCCAGTGATATAAAAATCTCAACTTTTTTTGAGAAAAGTGGGGATGAGGCTGTGGATCACGAAAAATGCCCCTTTAAACATAAAAAGGTCGGTGTCCAAAACAGAAAATTTTGGCACTATTATTGTGTGAAGTTTTAATTTGAAAAAGCCGAAAATTTGTGAAATGACGGTCCAATTGAAGTCATTCGTCGACAATTTTTCACTATGAATGTTTGCTTTAAACATAAAGGGTCTGGTGTCCAAAGCAGAAGTGAAAATGGCAACTTCTTTATGCATACGCAGAGGGGGATGTTCCCTCCTGAGAAGTTGGAAACTTGTACAAAATGAAGGCCCAATTGAAACCATTTGGTGGAAAATTTTAATACTGTCATTCGTCGACAAATTTTCACTATTGTATCAATTATTGCTTAAAACATAAAGGGCCCGGTGTCCAAAGCAGAAGTGAAAATGGCAACTTCTTTATACGCACTCCAAGAAGTTAGAAAATGTGTGAAAATGAAGGCACAATTGAAGCCACTTGTAGACCAATATTCACTATTACTGTAGGCCTAATTATATTGCTTAAACATGTTAAAACATAAAGTGTACGGATGTCCAAAACAGAAGTGAAAACGGTCACCTGTTTATCTCGCCTCAGAAGTTGAAAAATTTTGCAAAATGAAGGTCCCATTTAAGTCATTTGGTGCATCATGTTTACACTATTATCATTGCTTAAAACAAAAAAGGCCCCTGTGTATCGGGCCCGCAGTAATTTCACAGGCTTTTGGGCAGAGGACCCGCCTTCAAGCAATGCCTAAAATAATCACAGACAAGTATATAGGCTTGGGCCAACTCAATTATGTGCAAATATTTTTCCCTTCTTCTCACCCAGTCTTCTCCATTTTCTCTTCTTTTCTTCTCTCATTTTCGCCCTTTCTCTTCTCTCCTTTCCTCATTTTTTTAGCCGTGAAGGGGCGGGGCATGGGGCCAGTGTGCCCTTCAACCTGGATCCGCGCCTGGTCCAAAAAAGAAGCATATTGACTTCTTTATCCATACGCAGAGGGAGGGTGTCTGAGGGACCCGGGAGGATGCGCCCCCTCAGTATTTGGAAAAAATAAAAATAAAGGCAGAATTGAAGCCAATTCATGGACTATGAAAGGGGGCACGGTCCGGGTGTGCCCCTGCATGGATCCGCCACTGGCATGGGAGGCCGTTGATGTAAAAATGAAAAGCAAAACAGAGGGGTTTTATATATTTTATTTCCAACAAAATTGTAAAAAAAAAAAAAAAAGGACCCTCGAAAGGGGGGGCCACGGGCCCCGGTGTGCCCATGCCTGGATCCATGCCTGTACACCCCGACACACATACATATGGGAAAGTGATTATATAGTCTCCTGCCTTATCAGGCAGAGACAAAAACTGCGAATTAGTCTCAAATATGGTATACCACATTTGAGACTAATTAGGCAGTTTTTTGATGATATCTTCGGAAATACACTGAGTTGGAACTTCTAATTTCAATATGTTTATGAGAAAAATAGGGCCTGTCACTTGAAATCAATATATTACATGATCATGATGATTATCATTAATAAAAACACTGTAGACTACCAATATCACGCTGTATAAATGTCGGTAATTCCATTAGGAATTAGTCACATTTACAAAAAACATTTACATGTTCTTTTTGCATGAGTGCTTGAAAGGGATGACATTTTATGTTATACATAAGTTTTAAAGAATTTGATTTTCCAAATATATCAGATCACCTTCCTTTAAGGGCGTATACCACCAAATAACTTCTCCATTGAAAAGTACGTAAAAATCAACTTTTTTAACCGGCGTTTTTTAACCACTATTTTTCACTTTTGTACGTCATCCCTGTATTAATTAAGGACTGAATTTTAATTTAAGCTTCTATTTTGGTGAACTGTACAGATTCAGTTTTTTATTAAAAAATGTTGAAAAGCGATGCATAGTGCAGTCAGTGCAGTTATACTGCACAGCAAACATTCGACCTTTGCAGTACATAAAGCTGGTTAACAGGAAACTACTCGACCAGTAAAATCAATTGATGAAGTATAGTCTATCATCCACATTGAATGGGGGACTGCACTTATGCCGAAATATGGCACTTGCCAATCAATAATCACCCACTTGAAATTCCCTGACTCCATCTACTGCTAATATTGGTGTTGAAGAAGTAGCTACCAATTGCTGCTTGTTGCTGTGTTAGCCATCTACTGCTGATATTGGTGTTGATGAAGTAGTTTCCTTTTGCTGATTGTGTTGATGAAGTAGCTTCCAATAGTTCATTGGTGCTAAGGTACGAGGGCCGGTCAAAATGTTCGTAGAACTCGGTATGCTACTTTGTCGCACGGTATTGAATTTGGTCTCATTTGAAAGCTTGTTCCTTCAAAACATTACTGCAAAAATATTATATTTTTGCATCACTGTATATGGGCAGGACACTCTTCAGAGGAAGCCTATCTCCATGAATTTACAGGTGAATAAAGGGTCATAATGGAAATTTCTCCCGACGGTGGTGAAACTCAAATAAACTTTATCAATGTACAGTTGTTGTAAATGGTAATGAAGTCCTTGGTATTCAACAGCAACGAAATGGTTCTTAGAGTTCAAGAATGGAATGAGCGTCTTTGAAGATCATCCAAGGTCCAAAGACTTGCTGACGTCACCACTAATGATATACGCGCGGGTACAGTAGCATTGATAGTGAATAAAGAGCCATATAAGAAAGATGAGATAGCCACAAAATATGACAACTCTGATGAATGTGTTTTCAATATTAATCCATTAACATTTGGGTATTCCAAGGTGTCTTCTAGATGGGGTCCCGGAATCTTCATGTACAAAATTGATACCAGTTGACATATTCAGGTCTACACCTTCTATACACTTAGAATAATGACAAAGGCTAGTTTAAGGTTACACGAAGAAACGTATAAAAAACGTATAAGAGACGTATAAAGTTGTTCTCTAAAACCGCGTTTTCTCAGTGAGTCAAATGTTGGTGCATGGATGTATCTTTACATTATTTTTGTTTGTTTATACAAATTTTTAGAATCCGTTTGAAAATCCTTCGTTTAAATCATTTTTACGCACCATGTTCACAAGATCAAAAACGTGCTCCATGCAGGTTTTTTTCCAATTTTCGCTCCATATAAAACCACGCCGAATGATTGTTTTCTCCTTTTTTGTATTGTACTACAAATCGACCAAAGAAATAATGTTGCCATGGGGAAGAACCAATTACAGTACCGAATAAATTTTATTAGCCCGTTTTTGGGAACAATTTTAGAGAATCTTGTACCACAAAACACTCTTATGTAACATTATCGATATCTGGATTGTGGAACGTTAATTTTGATTTCTAACTGCTTACATTATTTCTCAAATGTCTGTCGCTTACTTTACCATTTGAATTTCACTCCAAATTTAAGCTACTTTTGCAAAAAACGAGTTTTTTCGCCATCGATCATGATGCAGTCATGTCTACAGTAGAATTCATCTCGACCTTTGCAGGACTTAAGGTTGGTCTGAACCCTGGAATTATGAAAACTTTCGGGCCTCATAACTGCTAAATTACTAGTCTAAAGAATATAAAAGTATACATTTTTAGAATGGAAATGACTTGATGAATTCATCTGTGAGGTCCAATTTGGGCCAAAATGCTCATTTTGGAGAAAATCCCAAAAAGCGGGTTTTTATGGCCCAAATTTTAGTGCAACGTAACAAAAAAAAAATTTTTATTAATTTTTAAAAACTAGATAAAAATATCTAGGGACCGTTTTTCATTTTTTAAATTTTGACCAACTTCACCAAAAATATTTGAAATTTGGGCTTAAAATCAGGCTTTTTATGATTTTTTTGAAAATTTTGCATTTTTGACCATTTTTGGTGCAAATTTCTCAAAGTTGGTCAAAATTCAAAAAATAAAAAACGGTCCCTAGATATTTTTATCTATCTTTCAAAAATTAATAAAAAACCTTGTTTGGCCAAACAATTTTTTGTTACGTTGCACTAAAATTTGGGCCAAAAAAACCCGCTTTTTGGGATTTTCTCAAAATGAGCATTTTGGCCCAAATTGGACCTCACAGATGAATTCAGCAAGTCATTTCCAGTCTAAAATGTATACTTTTATATTCTTTAGCCTAAAATTTAGCAGTTATGAAGCCCTAAAGTTTCCATAATTCCAGGGTTAAGACCACCCTTAACCCCATTAAAAGCTATTAAACCAAGATAACACTCATTGAAACAGCTCAACTGATTAAATCGGATCTTCTCTGGCTGTGCACATGTGACTGTTTTCATGTGCGATATCGCATAAAGCTTGTATTATAGCTTCAGTTGGGTAACCGATTATAAAGGAAACGAAAGGAAACAATGGTATGTGTACCATTGTTCACGAAATGAGACAATGGCGTGCTTTTTGTAAACCAGCATTCTTGAAAATGAGCAACATAATGATTGTTGACTTAACACGGTTTGGAAATAATTTCCTCATATTTTTGGTGTTATCTGTCGTTTACATATCCTTCCTAAAACACAAAAGTACGACCCTCTCCAAACACCTAAATTAGCTAAAAATTTAGGACATGTTACAAAACTATATTGTCTAGAATTTTAGAAGAGTACTTTTAATATTGGCCGGTTATTTTTCACACAGCGACGTTAACTAGGCAATGTACTATTACCTATAACATTAACTAAAACACCAAAGTACGAATATTTCCAAACATCTAAATTAGCTAAAAATTTAGGACATGTTAAAAACTATATTTTCTAGAACTTTAGAAGAGTACTTTTAATATTGGCGGTTATTTTTCACACAGCGGCGTTAACTAGTCATATCCCCATACTGTTAACGTGGGGCTATTTGTAAAGGTCACGCGTCAATGGGAAAGAGCACTGTGTATTGTGTATAGGAAAACGGACAGTAACTGCAGTATGTACCTCCGACATTTACAGCGGTAATGAGCTTGTTTATCATAAGAGCCTGTTATGCACTATTCCATATAGTCAGTTTGAGATCAATCAATTTCATATGTCCCTTCAGTGGGTCAACCAGTTAGCGCGCCGGACTCGTGTTTGACTTTTTAATACTATACTTTTGAGCTGGAAAATTTGGTACGTGTTCGAGTCCCTACGTGGTCCATTCCGTTTATTTTATTTTATTTTTCTCTCACTTTTTTTCCTTTTTCTTGTTCGTTTCTTTCTTTCTGACTGCAGTGATTGACTGTTTTTGCCCGTTTTTTTTCATTATATAATTCAGGAATTTTTAGGCTACAGGCCTACTAGTAAATAAGTAGCTGACCTATGAATATATTTTTTACAAATTAGATTAACAAAATATTGGTTGTTGGTTTTGTTATTGTAGTTATTGTTGTAGGCCTATATATTGCATAATCAGGGTATAAATAGGCCTACTAGGCCTATTATAGCCTACTAGGAAGCATTGATTTATTTCACGACAGATATCATCCAGGATAATTTTAAAAATTGAAAATTTAGAAAATCCAAAGGAAAATTGCCGAAAACGGCTGCCCACAATCAACCCCCCATCAGCCCATATGGTCCTATCATGGTCGCCCCTCCCTATCCCTGCAACATATAGGATGACTCACGAGCCGCGGTTTGTCCGTGGCCCTCGTTCAGATTGATACACTATTGTGCGTGTGAGTTCATTCTTTTCTGCATGGCTGTTTCCATTATTAACTTACGCCCCTCTGGAATCAAGCCTTGAAAATCAATTGTATTTAACCTTAAGCTATATGTGATGTGATCAAAATCAATAAAAATGTCAGTTTCTTATAGGATAGTAAAAAGCATTTACTAAGCTGTATTTTGCAGAAAACCCCATTGCAATTGAACAACCAGTTCCGAAGATATGAGCAACGTAAGAGTTTCCAAAACAATAGGAAACAAAAGCAAATATTTCTTTTCTTTGGCTATATCTCAAAATCAATATCTCCGAGTTCCGACTGATTTTGCTTGATCGCATCACATATGTGGCTAAAGGTGGTAAGGCATACATTAATCACTGGAATTATGAGTGAATTTAGTGGACGCACCTGGATCTCACACCCCTAAGAAAATCATCACTCGGTCACCGTAGTGCAAGGTCTTCATCGCTGTTTCTCAGATCCAGGGATAGTCTTGATGACAGATCATTTGCCAAATGAAAGTACCGGGTGTCCCAAAAGTCCCTTAACATTGTGAATTTGCCATAACTTGCGTTGGGTTAATCGTGTTGTTACAAAAATTGCACAGTATGTAGATAATTCTTTTAGAAATGTTATGATACCAAACATGCCTATGTGGTCATGACCCTTTGGCATGAAATTAATGGATATCTACCGTGCCGTAAAACCCACTTTTATAAGCGCAAAATAAGTCTCGTCATTTGAGACGTGAACACGATATAATGTGTTATCATTTTAAAATCTGTTTTGTTTCATTTGGCTGTGTTTGTTTGATTGTTTGTTTGTTTGTTTTCAATGCGTAATCTTCATTTTCTGTTTTATCTGGGTTTTATATGGAAACTACTTAAGATCTTTTCTGAGGATTCGATGAACAGTTGTACGCGATACGTTGTTCTCCATTGAAAGTCGACGTACTGATCGCCTTGGGCTTTTCGCCACCGCTCTTCGTATGACATCAATGTTTGTAGCCGATCTTCCTGTTCTTCCATGCCCTGCCCGAAGTAGATCATGAACAGATCCAGTTGATAGGAATTTCAGCACTAGTTGCTGGATTGTATTTCGGCTGGGTAGTGCATAATTTACATTAAACTGTTCCTTAAACATTGCTTCAGTGAGTTTGTCCGAGACTTTGTCTCGCAAAGAACCATCGACCTGAATCCGTTGATCTATAGGAAATTCATCTTCACTTCAACTGTTTTAAAGTAAAGTTTAATATTGTCAATATATCCTAATTATAATCTAAAACAGCAGTCACGCTTACGCTAAGCCATGTAATCCATGAATGTTCATACCTAAATGTAGCTAGCGTGCGCAGTGAGTGAACCAACTCTATTGTTCAGGGAAGCACATCATTCATGATCTTGAACAAAGAACACCTGGGCTTGCTTTTGTGGGTTTGATACACACATATGTACAGTCGCACAGTAAGGTCAAAGGGTCATCAATAATTCTTTTTGGTATCAGAATAATTCTAAAAGATCAATCTATATGAATATGTTCTCCATTTTGGTACGAAGTAGGAAATATTTGAGATATGGCCAATTCACAATGTTAAGTTACTTTTGGGACACGCTGTACAATCATAGGCATATATAATACAATTTTGATAACAAAATTGAGGCAATCAAACATGTGAATAAGGTTGATGGTAGGAATGTGGCTGTTCTCGGATTGTGTCCTGTACGCTATTTTTAGTTTGTCAAGCTGCCATTCACGACAGAGGAGTCAGTTAATTAAAGTAACCATATTGTGGTTCAGGCATGGCCTCCAGTTAGTGAACCCTATTTTAGAATTTTAAAGGAGGATTTCGTGATCCTAGCATCCTCTATTTATGACATTTTTCAGTAGATATCCACGAAAAAAGCTTATTTCCAAAATTTCAGTTGATTCCGATTTTGCGTTATGCGAGTTATGCATGATTATGTGTATTACACTGCTCCATAGAAAATGTGTGTTGTAATATTTCGTTCTGGTGCACCAGAACGAAATTCAAATTTGGCGATATTTTTGCTAAACGAATTAATCTGCAAGAAATATTTGGTACATAAACATTATGTAGCCAGAGGTATCCAGTGGTGTAAAAATCTCAACTTTTTTGGGAAAAGTGGGGGATGAGGCTGTGGATCACGAAATGCCCCTTTAAGTCATACCTTCATAATATCAGGTTTGCTGGTGATCAATGCTGGTGAGCCTTCACTGAAGAGTGGCTCAAGGAGCTATCGGAAGACTTCCATTTTTTTGACATAGGTTTCAAGAAAAATTGCGATGGGTACATTAAAGGAGTATTTCGTGATCCTAGCATCCTCTATTTATGTCATTTTTCATTAGATATCCACGAAAAAAACCTATTCCCAAAATTTCAGTTGCTTCCGATTTTGCGTTCGCGAGTTATGCATGAATCAGCATGATTATGTGTATTACACTGCTCCATAGACAATGCGTTGTAATTTCGTTCTGGTGCACCAGAACGAAATTCAAATTTCACGATATCTTTGCTAAACGAATTAATCTGCAAGAAATATTTTGTACAGAACATTATGTAGCCAGAGGTTTCCAGTGATATAAAAATCTCAACTTTTTTTTTTTTTTTTTGGGGGGATGAGGCTGTGGATCACGAAATGCCCCTTTAAGGTATGTAGTGACCATGCTCAAGAGAGAGATAGAAAGAATTTGGCTAGTACTCTTTCAAGTACCTAGACTATGCCATAGTCGATTTTTGATAAATGAAAATATGTTATTAATCATGATGAACGCATTCAGTTGAACTCGAAATTATACTTATATCTATGACATCAAAATACTAATAAATGGTTATGAAGAAGTTTATTATAATTATATTAGTGCAATAACAGTAAACAATACGTAGGAATATATTATTAAATGCAGCATATTATAATGGCATAATTATAATGGCACTTCAATACTGAACAATTCTAATTTTAGAATCTACCAGGTTATTCGAGCCGGAGTTAAAAATCGACTATGGACATTGCCTTTTTAACAGGACTTTGACCGGGACTTAGTCCCTAACACACACTGTCAATCATACTTGTTTATCAATCCAATTTAACCGCATAAGCATAAAGCTGTATGTACAAGACGCAGCTCATGCACCTAGTACACAAAGCGCCGCATAGTTGTGTATGATGTTGTTATCAATGGTAATGGCACGTGCTCTGGGGATTTAAATCATAACGAGATCTGGGCGACCAATCACAAGCCAGATCCATTTAAAGATGCATTACATCATGGCCAATTTTAGTAGGCCAGAAATCCGACATTCTCATCCATAGACAACCGTGTTAAACATGTTAACCGCAATCCAAAGTCAGTAGTCCACTTGGAAAGCCAACAAACAGAGGGAGTACGGTGACTAAAAAAATCAGATGTGAAAATCTATCAATTGTGCACAAATTAATTAATTCAGAGTTTTAAGCTTTTATTCAATAGCCAGAGTATGCACAATGAGTAAGTGGACTACGGAGAAGTCTATCAAGTACCTTGTTCTACGAACTTATTGACCGCCCCTCGTAGCTACCTACTGCTGATATTGATGTTGATGAATAAGGTTTCAATTGTTCAGTGGCTCTAATGTAGCCATCTACTGCGGATATTGGTCTTGAAGAAGTAGCTTCATATTGCCGATTGCTGCTGGGTTAGCTATCTACTGCTGATATTGGTGTTGATGAAGTAGCTTCCAATTGCTGAGTGTTGTAGCTTTCAGCCTTATTGTTCATTGGCTCTAAGCTAGCTATCTACTGCTGATATTGGTGTTGATATTGCCGATTGTTGCTAATGTAGCTATCCAGTATTGATATTGGTGTTGATGAAGAGCTTCCAATTGCTGATTGTTGCTAAGCTAGCTTTCAACTGCTGATATCTGTGTTGATGAAGACCTATTGCTGATTCGTGCTGGGTTAGCCATCTATCATTGCCTACTGGTGTCAATGGCATTTATGAAGTAGCTCCCTATTGTTGACTACTGCCTATTGGTAGGTTTGAAAGAGATGAAGTTTTTACGACAGATATGACACGTATGGGATGGTAATGTTCTTCAGCGCAACAGGGGAGGCGGCCTGCGTCACAATTTGGCGGGGGCCTACAATTCCGTTATCAAGAACATTCCAAAGAAGTTTGGCTCTAAATCTACCGCTTCTGGCAGTGGCAACACCATCTCGCCACTGGTCAGTGAGCAATTGCCCACAGACCAACAGAAGGCCTGAAGATGCACCTATTGTAAAATCCTATAAGGGGTTAAAGGATCTTTATTTCACCTACACGAATTTGGCAAGTTGCCACATACGTGTCCCAACCTGTTAACCATTAAAAGTATTACGAGTAGAACCCCCGGTGTTTTTTTTTTAATTGTATTTCTTTCTTTTTTTCTCTTTCATTTGACACCACTCGAGGGTTATAGCTTTGTGGCATTTCGAGATATGCCCATTTAAGACCAAATGGTTAGTCAGTTAGTAAGCTAGTAACATTCACTAAATATAGGGTGTTCCCGCTATGCAGTCCACCAAAAATTGGAATTGAGACTGATCTGTTGTATCTTTTAAACAAATTTTATTCACTTATCGCTGGCTTCAGAAACAGGTAAGTTTAAGGTTTTAAAAAAGAAATCTCTATTTACATATACTACAACATTTAAAAAACAAAATCATGGAATGAAAGGAAAGGTTAAAAAAAAAGTTGTACTCATGGTCTAGGTGGCCGTATTTACTTCCTAGTCAACATTTGCATTGGGACCACATAATCAAGAGGGAAAAAAGTTCATTCTTGATTGCAGATTAGGCCAAAAAAAAAAAGGTTTGTCTCAAAGCTCACAAGAAATTTAAAAACAAATGCGAAATGCGATTTAAAAAAAAAAATTTTTATTCCTGACTTTTTTTCATGGTATTTTGAGAAAAAAGTCTGATTTTCGCCAATTTTTTCTGGAAAAAACTATAAAAACAACAACTTTTGAAATAAAAAAAATATCCGCATTTGTTTTTGTCAAATCGTGGGATTTTACAAACGCGCGCGCAAGCTTTGAGACGTTTTTTGGTTTTTTTTGCCTTATATAGAGGTATACTGTGTATGCACTTTATTCTGTATTCAATAAGTATATGATGAATAACCAACTTGTGTAGCATAGTGGTACATAATCTGCACTGTTTAGGAGTAGATATTGGGCTCAATTCTTAATTCTGTAATTACTCAAATTTGAAAAAAAGAGAATTAATCCCCATGGGTACTACCACCTTTCTAACAGAGACCCTGATTGGTTGATTACATGATTTAATCATCAGAGTAACCCAATCAAAATAGAGCTTTTAGATCTCTCTGTAATTTTAAGCTTACTCCCCTACTAACTATTCTTACCATAGCTCTGATTGACTCAATACATGATATACCGCTATTTGTAACTTATCAAAATGGTTGTTGGGAGGCCGGCTGGTAGTGCCCATGGAGTTAATAGCGACAAAATTAACATTATTGACACCCTGGGTTGACAGACACCGTGGCATCTAGCTTCATGTGTGATGATACAAATGTTGACAAGGAAACAAATACTGCATCCAGACGATGTGTTGACGATTGTCCAATCCCAATCATAACAAAGTAATAGTTAACATAATGTTCAGTTAAATGGGCTATGCCAGTTGAAATCCATACACCACCCTATGGAAGACAATGACCTTAATCTCCCACACAGGGAGGGTGAATTTCAAATGGGGTTATCTGAATGGATGGCTGCATTTGAAATCTACACCCTCTGTAGGGGGCGTATGGATTTTAACTGGAATAGCCCAATTGTAATTTCTCACCTGTTCCCATAAAACCTGGAACATGTCAACAAACCTAATAAGGCCTTCATTCCTCAATAGACTTTGTGCAACTGTACCCCATGAGAACTACCTGCCGATTGGCCAAAAAGAAGTTTTCATTATCAATTGGCCCAATCAGCAACATTGTTAGAATAATTTCACCACACAAACAAATTGGGGTGAATTATTTGCAAAGCTCCATTCTGATTGGTGATTAAAGTGAAAATATCATGTAATTGACCAATCAGAGGCAGTGTTAGATCAGGAGGTTAAAAGAATATTGGTTGTCACCCCATCTAATCCTAACCCTAAACTTAACACTAACTCTAATCTTAACACTAAATCTAACCCAAATCCTACTCCTAATATCTTGGGATAGCGGCAGTTATTCTTAAGCTCACCAAAATCCAAACTATAAAATAAAAATTGTCAAATTAAATTTTGACTGTTTTTATGTGTTAATACTTTGACTTATAATAATTGGCCAAAATTATTAGGTTTTTGCTACTGCATGCATCAATAGAGTCCCAACTTAGGTACAACATCTTTGTTGGTCCTATAGTGCTATCGGTGACCGAAGAGGTACCAATGGCACTTTTTATGGTACCCTGTACAGTACATTCGTTTTTTATTTAGATGAAAAACTATAACACTATGCAACTGTTAATTATTATGCTTGCTACAATGTATTACATCGCCAGGGAGTGATGTTAAGAGTAATCGGTACCTAACCAGGCACCGATAGTTCTATAGGACCAAATTGGATGTGGTGCCTTACGCTTGTGTAAATCGACTTAAGCACCATTCACACGTTACGCAACACTCAACTAGAATAAAGCTGTGCCTAACTGTGCAATACACACCATTCTAATGATTCTATATCAATGCATGATGTTTATAAGTCTGTCAAACAAAGTATAGGGGTGGTAGTTGTGGTACCTGTACTTCAAATGAAAGTATTTCAGAACAAAAAATAAATAAATAAAGATTAACCAACAACTGCCTCCTGGATTTTGTTTTCCCAGTATTGTTTACATCCAAAGAACTTTGGTTAATTATATCACATCTTTTAAGATTAATATTAAAACTTTAATTTTACAAAAACAAACTTGGATATTGTTTAAATCTTATTTACTAAATGTATTTAAAATCATTATCAGCCAAGGTGGAATACTCAGTACACTTGTAGCTCCACGATAAACACAGTTCAAAAGATGGCATGTACATGCTTTATACTGCATGCACACTTACATGGACACAGGTTTGTCAAAAACTACTTAAAATATCTGTAATCTTTACAGTTATGTCAAAATATCAAAAAGCCATGTTCCTGGTTTTGTGGGATTGGGTCACATCAGACAAGATATCCTACACTTCCCATAATGCATTTCTTCCCTGTACATGAGTTGATTAAAAAATACCCCAATTGCAAGATCTGGATGAGCTCTAATAATCGGAGTATTTTTGTCACTATCAACCCATGTTGCACTGAATAGCTAATAAGTACAGGTATGCATTGTAGGAAGTGTATCTTCTCTGCAGTCACATTTGTGCATCACTGATAAATACAAACATGGGACAGCTAATAAAACTGCAATACCATTGGTGGATATAATGAAATTTAACAAAACAAAACATGATGTCATTTGGCAATTTTTGAAAATAAAACTGAAGGAATAAAAATATTTCATCATTAAAACGTGTGAACTAAAACCTTTCATTTGACCCAAATAAACCAGTGTGCGATATTCCAACGTCAGTTGTATGAAATCGACTATAAACAACAGTTAACAATAAAGTTTTTTCAAAACTTTATTCAGAATCAGACTTTTGAAAAGAATGTAATTTCAAGCATGAGCATATTATCAAAATTGGGCAATTTCTTTCATTTTGCAAAATAACATGTTTGCCTATAGTTTTTAAAAAACTTAGTTTAAAAGCAAAATAATGATGTTGGATATTAATTTATTCCATTAAAAAGATATCAAATGGCTTCATCAGAAATTGTAAGTATTCAATTCATTCTGTTAACAACAAGATTCCTGAAAGGAGCAAAGAACTTCTTTTCTTCTAACTTCATTTACAATAAATTATCTTATTTGGAAAGAATTGTTTTAAGGGCTGTGCAATAATGGGTACCCCCCCCCCCCTCTTTTTGACCTGCCAAAAAAGTTTTGCCTCTCCGCTATAATTTCCACCTGGGGTGCACATAATTATTGCACCACCCCTAAACAATCAACATCAGATTAAGACACACCTTCTGTTGAAAAGCAGAGCTGGGGAAAAAGTTTTATATTCAGGATGATGTTAAATTTCACTCCAGAATAGCAACATTTTCCAAAATTTCTCATTTATTTCTTACATAGGGCAACAAAATTTCTCTCTAAATTCCAAAATGTTCATTTCCAAATTCAAAAATTTTTGTTCCAAATTCCAAAAAATGCCCTCCAAATTTCCAATATGTATCTCCCAATTTCTCTCCAAATTCAAACAAACAAAAAACCCTCCAAATGCCCTGCTTGGGAATTATTAGCTTCCTGAATTCCATAATTGTTTCCAGGCTGGCTGGACACTCAGGCTCTCAGCATTCTTCACAATGTTGTAATTGACCTTTTCGGTAAATCCCATAAGCCTTTGCGAGTACACCTAAGAACTTCGTCATTCTGCGTCACACGCTCCGCGCCGAACATCGAACATCGTTACTGCGCATTGCAAGTCGGCGTGACGTCAAATGACGAGTTCTCAGGTGTACTCGCAAAGGGTTATGGGATTTACCGAAAAGGTGAATTATAATCTACTGGACTTCACAAAGTTCTTTGAAGGCTAAACATTTCAGATATTACCAATACTTTTTATAACATCCTAAAATCAAACATTTACCACATACTTTAAGTCACAGGGCTGTGGCTGCCGATTTTAGGTCATTTCACTTCCACAGGGCTTCTCTTCACTGCCGTATAATGTCAACACAACGTTTCTCCAATTACTGTGCAATCTGCCAAACATATATCTTTAGAATACCATACTCCCACAATTTCTTACTGGCCCTTACCAACTGAAAGTTACCTTATAATTTCTCCTTTGTTTGCACCACCTGGTTGTGCATGCTGTTTTATAACGCTATCATTTCATTAAAATATTCCCCCATACTGCATACGCTGTTATTTTTTAGTGCAGAATTTTTTCGTGATTTTAAGATTTTTTGGAAATTGTTAGAGTTGTTTATTTTGCTGAATTTCTGTAAGTTTAAGGGGGTTCTACACCCCTGCAAAATTTTGTGCCTATTTTTGCATTTTTCACAAAAGTTATAGCGCATTGGTGACAAGTAAGGTATGTATAGTATAGGGGCAAGGACTACAACTACTGCACTGGAAATTTTATTTCAGCACAGACAACAGTTGCGGAGTTACAGTCAAAAATGAGGGAAAACCAATATTTGATCAATAAATCAATAACTACTTCCCTTGAGTTGCTGAATTTTCAGTGCAGTAGTTGTAGTCCTTGCCCCTATAATATAAATATCTTACTTGTCACCAATGCGCTATAATTTTTGAGAAAAATGCAAAATTAGGCACAAAACTGGCCATGGGTGTAGTACCCCCTTAAAGAAACATTGTGTCAAAATTGTAACTTAGCATGTTGTTATTTTCACAAAAATAAAACCCTCGCAAAAATAACAGCATTTACAGTACGAGGCAAGCCAGGGAGTTGAGTTACACAATGTCTGATATCAAAACCGGAATAATTAATTATGTCGGAGAGGATTTTGGAAGTTACAAAAACCACTCAAGCTTTGTTCGTCTGCAACTGTGTTTCTTCTCCGTTTATTCATATAGATTGTGCATGTGCACATACACACAATTTAAGTTCATACACACAATCTAATGCTGGTTTCATACTTTCCTACCATGGCAACTCTGACAACAATTTTGCTTCACTGCGCAGTCGCACCAGAAACGATAGCATTGGCCAGCGATAAGCCGATATATCGATCATTCCACCGCTTTGCTCAATAGATCGCTAGGAGTTGAATTCAAGTCAACTCAAGTCAACAGGAAACCGAAAGTGGCAACATTGGCTTTCATAGTCATGTTGCTGCCGCTCAATGGCGTCACATTGGCGTGCCGCTCTGCTTCACGCCACTCAAGCAGCAGAAAGTATGAAACCAGCATAAGTTGGCGACTTAGCAATAAGACTTTTCTTTGCAGAAAATTATGAACAAACCTTGAATGATTCTGGACTACCTGTCTTCAGCCATACTTAGACGTCAGTCAAGAGTTGATAAATACTATATCATGTCAGTCTGCTGCAAACATTACGTGGCAGATAAAAAATACTGCTCTTTTTTATGCCTCCACATTACAAATTTGTTTCCAAGTTTGAGATTATACACAAGTCACATGTTAATATTTTGGATGGTGAGAAACATTAACTAGAAGAAGCAACACACAGGCCTGCTCTAACAAACCCTGTGATGACAACAAAGCATCATTTCTTGCGATCTTGTAGTTTCTGTAGCTCGGATTTTAATGAATGGACTTTTGACCTTTCTTGTTCTAGTGATCCATGTAGTTCTGCAACCTGAAGAGAGAAAAACACAAGGAATGTAATAAAAAAACATAGTTTGACTATATACAATGGGCTGTACCAGTTGAAATCCACACTACCCCTGTGGAAGATTTTGGAAATATCTTCCACAGAGGGAGTATGTTTTTCAAATGTAATTGGTCAGGGTTAATCATTATGAAACCCATACTCCCCCTGTATTATGGCTTTACCTACCGTATTGTTTGTAATAAACGCTCCCCCTCTAATAAACGCCCCCTCCAATTTTTCTGTGAAAAGTTGACAAAAATGCAAACATTTCCATGCCATATCGTGTAGGTAAGCTTAAAACTTGCATCAGTCATGTCAGTCACGATCGCTATATTGAATGGACAAAACATATTATGACTCAACTCCCATCCATTTCATTGCCTAATTATGGTAGAATTTCACTAATTCCATGCATTTACAGGAGTAATTTTGTTGTATTTCCCACGAAAATAAGCTACAGAAGAATCATATATTGTCCTTTTTATATATTTATTTGTAACTCAGAAAGGCAGCATCTTGAAGCTGTAATAAGTGGTTTGGAAGTGCCGTAGCACCGCCATACAATAAAGTAGTGCAAGGACTACGCATAATAAAGTAGTACAATAATATCACATCCCCCTTTTTCTAATAAAAGGATTTAGAGACACATGCATGAAACACTTGCAATTGTGTTGGCAGCACCTATTACTTTTGATAATCCAAAATAGAATTGTTTTCCAAAAACCACAAGAGAGAACTATGAGCAGGGCACTATTTTAAAAAGTAGCAGGCAATTGCTTCACTTTTCCACTGCAGCACAAAAAGAGAAATCACAAGCACAGCTTGTGTTTTGACAATAACTTCAACAGGAATAGTAGTGAATCCCTCCTTTTAATAGGAGCACCATCGGGAAATTGAACCCAATTTTTAAGCTTTTTCACTGACAATTCACTTCCAATAAACGCCCCCCTTTTGGAAAAATGCAACGCCCCCAGGGCGTTTATTACAAACAATACGGTATATCTTCCACAACTGGAGTGAGTATTTCTAATGGAAGTTACCCAACAGTCTATTCTATTTGAAACTCATACTCCCTCTGTGGAAGACTTTAGCTAAATCATCCACAGGGTAGTGTGGATATCAAATGGAATAGCCCAATATGAACAGTCATCAGCTGGGGCAAGTTTCTGCAATTGGTTGACAAAGATGTGCGGTTGCATTTTCAATCCCTTTCACCCAATGAGCCCATTTCAGTTTAACTGTTGCCCAATGACCACCTTTTAAAAATATTTCTGAATAACCAGATAGTATGTGGTGCCATGGTTTGGGATTCTACTTTCCTACATTAGTGGACCCAATATTTTTTGGCATCCTTAAACCTGAAATGATAAACATTTGATTGGTTCCATTTTTCCTATGCCTTTGTGGTTCCCGCCATGAGGGGTCGACGGTCATGAGCCAAAACTTAAAAAAGTATTCCCATCATGTTGTAATGTATCTCAAATTGTTCCTCTCATCAGAAGGAATAAAAAAGTCAAGTGTCACATTTTTTCTATAGTGCTTTAATAGTTCAGGACTTATATAGGTCGATTGTCGAAAATTCCTACATAGAGGTCAATTTAAAAATGGTCCGATTTCATCAAAACTGGTCTCAAATTACTCCCTTAAACATAATTAAGAAATCTCAAACATATACTTAATTTACAATTTTACTGCATTTTTGTATTGGCATAGCCCCCTTCAAGGTTCATGCAGCCAAAGTCCAATAGAAATATGTACAAGCATAACATTTGACCTTTGATTTCATCAATGAACAGATCCAGGGGGTGCTTTGGTGGCTGTATACAAATATTGACTGCTATGAGGGGCATGGTTAAAACTATAGGCCCAAGGTGATCTCAAAACCATGCTATGACCTGAGGCGCAGCTGCGGGTCATAGCATGGTTTTGAGATCACCGCGGGCCTATAATTTTAACCATGTCCTGAATATACAGCAGTCAATATTTGTTTTATACCGATGGATGTACGTGGATGTTGCGATTGCATAGTGTGATCGGGACGCACATGACATGTCACTAGTTTGTTTCATGACCGGTCAATAGTTCATTTTGATGAAATTCTCTCAAATACAGGGCATAGTTAAAACAATGCCTGCACTTAAAACCAATCAGTTGACAGGATTCTACATATGAGGTATATAATGTTTGCTACAACAAACACAACCCAAGTGCAGTTTTTGGATCCGATCCAACAAACTTTGTTTACTGTGTTAATGATGTTGTTTTTGTTAGTAGTATTTGACGACATACCTCTATAGTGAGTTCATCTTTGACAGATGTCAGATCTTCAACTTGTTTTAAAACATCAGCTTTATCTTTCACTGTAAACATCAAACAAAAATACAACAATGAATCTCTGGTTTTTATTACCAGGGCATAGAAAATAGGTCGTCTGAAGATAGGGGTGGTGAACACCATGCATAGTAAATATTCATGTGACCTTTAACCACAGAATGTGAACTTCAACACTACCATAACATGAAAGCTCCCATAATGCAGCTTTGGCTCAAGTTTGATATAAAATTGGATGGTTTTAATCCAATACTACAAATTTATTGGTATGAGTTGTAAAATATAGGACGAGATGTAAAAACTCACAGCGAGACCAATAATTGGGTAAAAAAATCTAATTTTATCATTATTATGTTTTCAGAATCTGATATAAATTTTTGAATTTTCTTTTCTTTTTTAATTTTTTTTTTTTTTTTTTTTTTTTTGAAATCAATTTTTTAGTCAAAATCAAGTATCTTACGAGTACAGTGAACAAAAAAATTAGGGCCTACGTTTCCGGAACGGATTTTATTTTTGCCCCATTTCCAGAATTGCAGAAATTTCCGTAACATTGATCAGAATTGTAACAACTCTATTCGAATGTCATTTACATCCAGGGGTTCGTTCATTCACCAATATTTACGACACTTCGTAGCTCTTCATATCCATCGTAACATTCGCTGCATTAATTGTCACATACATTTAGTAAAGTAAAATGATTTACGATCGCTAGGTCTGCCTTCACAACTTTTAAGTTAAAACCAGGACCCTCTGTAAAGTTATGACTAAATGTACCCCGGATATAAAACCAACTAAAGTGCAGACTTCAACATGTTCAACTTTCAAGTAAAAGGGTTCCTGATAATAATAATTTGGACCAACCATATCACCATGTCAAGACCATGTCCATGACATGCTGTAACCATGTCAAGAATGTAAGCTTACAATATCTTCCATTATACACCTATAATTTGGTTCATCTCAAGTTTGGTGGTGACGTATGTGCGTATTTCCCGTGCTGCAGTATCAAATCGCAGGAGTAAATTTAAACGCCCTTGTGTACACGCACGCGTACATGGGCGTTTTGTTGGCACGATTGCGAAGCTGCGAAGAAGCATTGACGTGACGTCTAAACTTGAGGTGAACCAAATTATATGTCCAAGCCCTACATGCCAATGTAAAAGCAACAGCCTAGCTGATGAATGATTTTATATTCAAGAATTGCTCCGCACACATAGTCATAGACCTGGCAGTCACAGCCATAGGCTTTGATGCCATAGACTAGCAGGTATAGCAAGCACCAGCAGAGATGGCTGATGAAGGCCTAGCTAGGCTAAGCCTTGAGGCTGAGGCTGAGGCTAAGCTTTGTGATTTGTTTTGAAAGAAATAGAATAAACCTACCTTTCTAGCTACACAAAATGCAAATTGCAAACACATGAGCAGAAAATTTGTTAAGTTTTGAAGCTAGGAAAGGAAAGATTCAACCCCTGAGGAACCAAGCACACCATCGGTAACCGCTATCCACAGGTGTTCCTCTGGCCTGGCCAACATAATCGCATATGACCTAGTGATTACATCATCGCATCACCTGGGATACATGCATGCATGCTTACAAGATTTTACTGCATTAGGGTTAATTTATTCGTTCATTTTTTTTTCAAACATAACTATAAGGTCCATCACATCAAAAAACATGCCATATGTACATCCAATGAAATGAACTTCCAGATTTCTGAAACAAGATTTCTTTGACCCCTTACATGTTGCTAAGATGTAAAATAATAACAAATATAGTACACATTCCATATTCTTATATTTTTCATTTACACAGGCCTGAGAGTGTGTCTTTGAAAAAATATCTGGAAACAGATAAATATCTGGTCTCTCACACCCCTGTTTACATATTTTTGATTAAGGCCACCAAATATATTACAAATGATGTGTCTCAGTCATATCGAGGGTTGAGAGCCAGAAAGCCTGAACTCATGAAGCACCTGTTCCCACAAAGTGAGCATAAAGTCGCCAGGACACTATAGAACTACAGTCCATTAATCATGACAAAATTCAATAGAAAACAAGAAGACATTGTGAAGGAAATATTGATTTTTGAAAACCAAAGCAAGGAGCCAACTTTATGCTCATTTTGTGAGAGCTGATCACAGGGAGTTACGGCTTTCTGGTTCTGAACCCTCGATATGGTTTATCTTGGATTTCACTTACTTTCTCCTTGAGCTAGAATGAAGCATAGTTGTTTATTTCTTTTCTTAACTTGAGCTAGTTCTTTCTGTGTGTGAGGAAAAGAAGAGAAAAAATGGAACAATGATGTCAATCTATATATCATGATATGTAACATGATCTGATCCACTCACGACCAAAGTCCCTGGTATGCTTGGTTGCACAAGTTACCAACGCTCTGCCCATTTGCCCCTTATTTTTGCCTATGTCTGAATTCCAACATATTGCTAACAGAGTATTCTTGTGATGAGTTTATAAGAATCGCTCTAGGAACTTTAGAGTTTAACTGATACTATGAGGTTTATTTACATATTTCCATGCTATTATTCAGTACTTAACTGCAAACTGAAACTTTATAAACCTCTACCTGTTTAAGTATGTCTGTGTAATGAAATACATCCGATCGCATGCCGAGGCGTAAAAGGCAGGACAGATAAAATCTGAAGATATGACCAAATTGATGGCTGAAGGCGGAAAAATCCGGCAAAAGGCGGAAGATGCCATATGCATGCATGTGTGCATTGTACTGGCATACACCCTAGAAAACTTCAAAAATTCTCAACAAAACCCTGGAAATACAAAATGTCATCATCATATTGGCATTTGATGAAAATTTTATCAAAATAGCTCTGCGGAAATTGCTTGAATCTATTCAAATATCAACCCATTTATTTTCTACAATACAGTATGACTGTATTCTTGGGAATATGTGATGTGAGTCGGATGTCGGTAATATTGATTTTGAGATATAGCCATAGTATTCAACTTCCTTTGTATTTTATTGTTCGGAGGAACACTAAAATAGCCATATCTCTGGAACTGCAAGTCTAATTTTGATGGGGTTTTCAGCAAAATAAAGCTTTACAAATGGCTCATGTAATGAAATTAAAAACCGAATTCTGATTTTGATCAACTTCAGACTCATTTAGCTTGATCGCATCACATATGAGAGTTGCGAAATGATCTTCTACGTGCCGGTTTTTGTTTTGAAATTAGTGGTACGGATAGTTTTTCATAGTTCAGTTGCTCGGGGTGTTTCGGAAACGCCTCAAACATATCCGTATATCAAGAGATGCCGCTATTTTTTGGATAGGGAAATATCGCTTAATCCCCTGAGCACTACCTGCCAATCTTACATTGCCTCTGATTGGTCAATTACGTGATATCTCCACTTTAATCACCAATCAGAATGGCGCTTTGCAAACAAATTCACCCCAATTTTTTTGGGTGGTGAAATTATTCTAACAATGTTGCTGATTGGTCCAATTGATAATGAAAAACTTCTTTTTGACCAATCGGCAGGTAGTTCTCATGGCATTAAGTAGGAAGGATCCTGTGTCATGACTTACAGTAAAGAGTCTGTACATCACACAACCATGTTTGAAATACATGTAAGATGGAGCAATATACTAATAACACATCAGCTGAACATGTTGTCTACCTTTGTTTACGGTCTTACCTTCACTTTTTCTATGACTTCTTTAAGCCCTGATATAACTTTGTCTTTTTGCTCTAGTTGGTCTTCGTATTGCACCCGTCTGGCATGCTCGGCTACAAACTTTTCATTTTGTTTGCGAGCCTTCTTGATTTGGTCTTTGCTCAGGATGCTGGCTACATCTTGGTCTATTTTGTCAAAGAAGTGCTTGTCTTCCTCGGAACCGCTTGGCGATTTCTAAATGAACAACAACAACAAAAGTTGATTGTGAAAAACTTGAAAAACCTGATTTTTGGCATATTTGTAGTAATGTTTAGTTGTTTAATACTTGTTTACTCATGTCCCAACTTACACTTTTAAAATTAGAATCGGCCAAATTCAGCTAACAGAAAATTTTGAATTTAATTAAAAGGCATTAAATCCCCCATAGAACACCACAATTAAGAGGCCAAGATATTGGAATAGCCACCCGATACCCCATTCTCTGTACTACCAGAGAAGATGTAACAAAAGGAGCGAGAACAAAATTATATCCTTCAAATAATTCCATAGGTTATCCTGTCGCCTCTATTCATAGTCCTTTATTCTGTAGTAGTTAGACATTTATTTGAAATATCCTGTGATGTTATGTGTGTGACTGTCGGCCGCCCACGGTTAACCGATTTCCACTCCAGAATTGGAAATATAAACATTTTAAATATATAAATTGGAAATTTCCAATGTTTCTATACAGAATTTGTAGAAAAGTATGAAATGCATGTGTCAAGGATCTGCTGCTTGGATGGCATACCACAAGTGGATAATACAAGAAAGTGTTGTAAACTTTCCCTCAAAATCCGCCCTTTTTGGAATTTCTCAAGAAGAAATTTTAAAGATTTTTTAGAAGTGATGATTGTTGATCGATCATTTCTGTTTTATTTTTTATGTATTTTCCTTTCATTTCCTGAGACCTAATAAAGATATTCTGATAACTGAAAATCTTCTCTATCATAAATAATAGAGGCTGAAAGTGACAACAAGTGGCAAAAATTGTAATTTGCCATGGAACTTCAGTCATATTTTATCTGAAATCTGACTGGATGACAGGGCCTGCATGTATGGTATGCATGGCATAATAAAATACAAGCACTGATCTATCTCTAAAAGTAGTTATCTGTAACTTGTGTATCACACACGTCCCGGGTTCAAACCCCATTGTGGTATATTCTATTGTTAAGCAGCTAAATAGGGTGATTCATCATTAACTTCAACTGGGCGGTCTCACACATATTTTTTTAGGATACCTGGGTCAACGTCCTCTTTGTTACATATTCTCTGGTACTACTCACCTTAGGTAGATTAACTGAATCACCACCCGATACCCCATTCTCTGCACTACTCCCCGCAGTCTGAAACTCTTGTAGTGACATGGCGTGCTGTTTACTCTTGCCCTGTTTCTTCTTCTCCTTCTTGCTTCCAGTAGCAGCACCAGGTGGACTTTCGACCGAAGACGGCGATGGTTCGGGTTCTACATGTAGGGTGTCAAAGTCTTCCAGCTGGTCCATTCTCTGGTATAACGACTTGGGTTTGTGACCTGGTTGGAGTTGCGAGTGTGGTGGGAGTAGCGGTTGCTGGGGCTGTAACAAGGGAGGCTGTTTGTGTGGACTCGATGGCTCCTGCGGTGATACATGTAGTGTCTCGGGTTTAATACTACTACCTTGCCTAATTTCGTCGTAGAACTGAAAGCAAAAGAACAGTTAACTAATTATCTGGGTTTTTTTTTCATTTTATGTTGAATTGAAGTTCAAAATTAAAAGGGCACATGTGATAGTGAAAACTAATATTGTGTGATAAAAAATATGAAGACAAATACAGGGTGTCCCAGAAAAAATTACCGAGCGAATAAAATTAAATGTAAGTCGAGAAATAGACATCAGAATCAAAAAATTTAAAATGTAGCGCATAGCTTATTTTGTTGTGCATCACATACGAAAATTTTATTTAATTTGTTTGACTGGTTGCGAAGAAATGAACGATAACATAATGCGTGCATCAATGCAGTTCATTCCAAGTTTGATCAAAAGGCGCTTTTGTCATACTCGCTCACCGCTTCCTAAAGTTTGTCCACATTATCTATTTTATAATTCGACGGTGTTATGTCATTCATGCTTTTACTGAAGATGAATAACAGTTTGTCCAAGAAAACTTTGATTTCTGCAATTGGAAGCTTTCCAACTTAAATTCTTTATGTTGTGCAAATATGTTGTATTTCAACTTTCCAAAGAACATTTGAGCCAAGAATGACAATGATCAAGTGCTTACAGCTTTACGTGTGATTTTTGATACCATGCAACAATAATGTTGAAGTTTTAAAAGATTTAAACTTTGCATTACAATTTCTTGGAAATATTCCAAAAACATTAAGGGCTGGGGTATCGAGCGTTTGGACAGTATTTATTTTGGGACATCAGAGCACATCAGACATATCGAATTGCATTCTGAATCGAAGAATGTCATTCTGATATCAAATAATTTTGATTTTTGAAATTCGCAATTTAATACACATTTTATGGCAAATCATTAAAATTGATATTTTTGATATTTAACAGTACTTGAAGTAAACTTTATAAATCTGATGATTTATACTTAAAGTGTATGTAGGTGGGATGAAAAGCCGACGATCAATTGAAAATTTTGACCTTTTCATTATTGAAGATATGGATTTTTCCCCAAAACACCAAAAAAATTAGGTCTTTTTGGGAAAAAAATCCATATCTTCAATATGAAAGGACAAAATTTTCAATTGACCGTCAGCTTTTCCTCCCTGCTACATACACTTTAAGAATATATCATTAGATTTATATAATTTACTTCGAGGACTGTTATATATCAAAAATTTGAAAAATATCAAATTTTTATAATTTGTCATAAAATTTGTATTATATTGTGATTTTCAAAAAATGAAAATTATTTGATATCAGAAAGACATGCTTCGTATTCAGAATGCAATTCGATAGGTCCGAGGTGCTCTCATGTCCCACAAAAAATACTGTCGAAACGCAATAAACGCCATTTTAGATCCCTTAATGTGTGTGAGAAATTTTTTAAGCCAGCTGGAATTCTTTATACAATAATTCTTTATGCAACATTTATATCAACATTAACGAAAAAATATATTTACAAGTACCGAGCATCATCTTATGTATGCAAGCTTTCATTTTCAATATCGTGCAGGTTTTCAAATTTGAACAAAACCTAATTAAAGGTTTTGGAAGAAACAGATTGTTTAAAAAGAATGAAAAGGATTTCACAGAACAAAATATGAAGCCCATTGACAGTTAACCACTAGTGCGCATTGTGTTGAATGATCTTTCTTTCAAACTTGGAACGAAGTGAATTGACGCATGCGTTATGTAATCGCTCATTTCTTCACAATTATTCAACCGATTCAAGTAAATTTGTCATATATATATAAGATGCAAAATAAAATGAGCTACACACTGATGTTTAGTTTGTTGGATTCTTTTTCTGGGACACCCTGTATACAAAAATCTGGCAATAATGCTGTTACGTATATGATATGAAGAAACGGATAAACAGTACATTTGCTCAATCTTCTGTATACAAATAAAACGTGTTGGAATTAGCAATTTTTTATGCATAGCAAAATTTGCTTTCATTACTTTTCTCTTGGTACATTCACCAGTGTGTAAGTCTATGGCATAAAAATGCTACTCAACTCCAAAATTGTGTAGCAAATTGATAAAATTGTGTAGCATTTTGCTACGCGATACCGGCTATTTCCAACGCTGATACAAAATGTATTACATGTTATTCCATATACTTCTGTTTAATACCTGGGTGAAGCATGTACATCCTCACCAAGACCAAAGTACTACAAAACTTACCAACTTCTGTTGTTCAAACTCCAGTTTGCTTTGTAGAATGGCTTTTTGTAGATCCGTTTCGTACTGATTCTCAACGTACTATTACAATAAAATAGACAAGTCAACATATAATTATTACATAGAGATAAGAATTTAGATTTACAGTTCCACAGATTCACTTGCAGATTCACTGCACAGCAGACAACTCACAACAACAAAGAATAGTTAACCTTCTTCTAGGCTGTTGTCGAGCAGAATTTTCATTGTCGACAATTGTCAAATCTCAAGATCCGATGTCGGCAAGTTGTTGACAAAGCAATACATCACCAAAGTCCAAATATTATTAGGTTCAGAGACTACATTATGAGTTGTTTATTTAGATCAAAATATTACTGTCAATTACACGTAATTATATCTGTAACTTACAATGAAGTGATTAATCCACCATATCACTGCCATCTTGTGCTCAATTATTACTTCTTTTTATTTCAAGGTAAGCAGTTGTGATCTTTTAAAAGCTTATCTCTATTATTTTTAATGACTACATGTAGTCTTTGTCGACAATTAGTCCATGCTTGTCGAAAATCAGGAAAATTGCTTTGTCGACAATATTGCGACAAAACAGCCCTGCTTTCTTCAAATTAATCTTTCTCAGCTTTTCCTCCGTGTATTATTTTAAAATCTTATAAGCTAACTAATAAAAGACGGAAATGAAAAACTAGATCGCGCCTAACGATTCTGTCAATCAAAACTCCAGCACAGCCCGTTATTGGTTAGTATCGCAAAACTAGGGCGATACCTTACCTATTTTTGCCATGCTATTAACTAATCACGGGTCATGGTGAGTTTGATTGACAGGCTAGGATTGCCAACTATCTTTAAATGAAGGTTACCATTTTTGTCCACCATGTGTGACAACTCAATATGGAATTACACATGGGTCTACACAGATTGTCACTTTCAAAACTATGAAATTGCTATTCAATATTTTGCAACATTATGCCCAGGTAACAAGTATATGCTACTTGCATGAATTTGCGAACTGTAGACATCATCTTGTTGGCTTTCCTCAACAAAAACTTGTAAACTAGGGTTTATTGACTTTATTTTCATAGGTGACTGTACACCCAGCAATCTTTGTGTACTCATCTCCTTCAATCCACTCAAACTGTTGTCCAATGTTATTATCTACTTCAGATACTTGATTGAAGTATCAAGTGACGTATCATCCCGTAAATATGGCGGACTACTCAAATGCATTCAACAAAAGCATGATTGCAATCTACCGTGACAGTTCGTCCCACACACATAACCCTGCACTACGATCAAATAGGTTTATTACAACATTTGATTGAATGGACTGCACTCCGCCATAACTACGGTGATGGACACTGGTATAAATCCTTTGTTTGGAGCCAATCGATAATTTGATGCAGGGCCTCTATAACACTCAACCGTTGCTCAACGGTTTCCCTCATTTGGAGCCATTTGAGGGATTCTATTCTACACATTTGCATTGGCTCAGGCCTACATGTATGATGGTAATACTCAAAAAACAGTTCTTGGAACCCTTTTAGCTTACCCCTTGATCTTGAACCTTCCACTGCTCCCATTGCTCTGGTGGCTTGTTGTATTTCCTAATGTTAGCGCCCCCTACTTCTGTCGGTTTAGGAGGAGAAGGAGCCATTCGTTGCTCGTCGGGTGAGATGTTAGACAAACCACCGACACTACCCCCTTCAGAACTATTACTCTGTGTCCGAGCCCTTGGTACTGTGGCAATCTTGGAAAATGCCATGTTGCGCAACTGCGAATAAAGAAAAATAACAAATGTTAAGGGGGTACTACATCCATTGCAATTTTTTGTGTGTTTTTTTGCATTTTGTGAAGAAATGAAAAAAAAAAATTGGACAAAGTGGTATGCAAAATGAAGGGGCAAATCTTCTTGTTCTATTGGTGGCATCGGTATCAATGTAGCTTACATGCTTTTAAAGGTAAAAGCCAAAAAGTGGTATATCTACAATGTACCACTTTTTGGCTTCTACTTTTTTGGCCTACCAGGGTTCCAATAACTTGGGGCCCCAAAATTGCCCTGTGCATGTTAATTTTTAGCCCCATAAAACACCATGTTTTGAACCAAGATATATGGTAAAATTGCAAAATTTTGCACGCTTCGCGCGCACTGGCTCTTTACATCTAGCAAAATTTACAGGCATTTGAGCTAAAATTGTCTGAAATATAAAAATTTACAGGCATTTAAGCATTGAAATAGCAACTTTATCAATTTTTTGTGCGTTTTTCCTGGTAAAGGAATTCTAGGGACAGCTTGAAAAAACTTGGGTTACAGTTGTGGGGAGGGGTGTCTTCTATCCGAATGTCAGACGACTCGAACTCCGGACTACCGGTACTCGACTTCTGACAACTCGACCTCCGTGACAGCTCGACCACGGACAAGTCGACGTTCCTGAAAACTCGAGCTTTATATTCACCATGCATTCATCGCCAATGGATGACTTGCTGATCGTGCATTTCATTTTACATCATGTGACCATGGTTTTATTTCCTATGGTTTTATTGTCAATTATTTTAGTGATACTAGTATTATATCCAAACTGCACAGTGTAGAACTTTATTAGTTTCTTTGCTTATTTTCATCTTTCTTGCTGTTATTTATGTATTTTTTATGCATTACATGTAGGCCTATGTATTTATTATGCCATGTTTTACTATTATTATGTTTGTTTATTTAGTATTGCAATTTTATTTATTTATTTCGTTTATTTGATTAGCAATTAATTAATTTTTATTATTATTTACTTAGTGGTTTATCTAACATTTAGTATATTTCAACATTGCGTGAGGAATTATTTATGGCATATTGACGATAGGTTATAATAATAAAATACGCGGTCTGATCATGATTTTGTATCCGATTTTTCTAGTGATATTTACTCTCCACGAAAACTACTAGTTTCCTTTTATCTGACTCTTTATTAAGGTTTTACCGTCATCACCCGATTCGACTTGACTATTATAGCCTGTTTTCAACGCTATATGCGTACTCGCGTTATGTTGCAGACATCGCAGAGAACGATGCGTGTTAATGCGTGTCAATGCTATTTTTACGCACCGGCGATAACTAGGGCCACAAAATAAAGAAAACAATGTTTGCTGAGCGCAAAAAAAAGTGGCCGCTTCTAATATATTAAATGTACACACAAATGCCAGCGTGCTTCCACTGATCATGCTGATAACGGACCTGGACCCCATCCCCAAAGTAGGCCTACGACAGTAGGGTCCAATAGATGGTATGACGTTATAGACTACCCACACAGAATCAGGGTATTTTGTTTTTAACATTAGGCCTAAACAAGTGTTGGTTAAATTGGTTAATTCGTTTTAATAATATTTTGGCCTAAATGTTGGGTAAGCACTATATTATAGGCCTATTAAATGTTACGTTTGAAGAACGTTTCATAATGAAACACACCACAACTAAATTAAAAACATGTTGTGAAAATGTTATTGCAGACATATATTATTTTGGCAACATTGTCCCAAATTAGAATATGTTTTGCAGCATGTGTTCAATGTTTTTGATTGTTATTTTAAAAATGTTTTAAGCATTTTGTGTTATTGGGTCAAGACCTACCACGTGCACTGAATTCATAATGCATGCGATATAGACAACACCATCAAAACTATTCCGTTTAAAAAAAGGGTCATACATTAAATTATGATATCATAATTAGCCAAACGTTTTTCTACACCAAAAAAGTTTTCCTCTCGGTAAACGGTTCTAAGCATGCTAAGTAGGCCTATGCCTATAATAATTGTAGGCCTATTATAGTCAAACACTTCCGCCATGGTGTCAAACGCTTCGCTTTAACATGTTTAATAAAATAATCCTCTTTTTGGTCATTCGAGTCAGGAGAACATAAAGCTGAAAATTCCTCAATTTGTGTAACTTAATAACATCTTTGCAGGATGGCTGTCTTTCTTACACCTGTTTGTGACCAAAATACACCAAATTAGAATTAGGCTAAGAATGTTAAGGCTTGATTTATAAGTCTTTTAGTCGACATCATCATATTGTTCCTATATATTTAATATGGACACTTCTTAGCCTAAGAAGTATCTTAGGTAACTTTTTTTACAGTGAAAACTTTCCTGCGTAAACAGACAATTCCTTTTTTGTGGCCATATGCGTAAACTAACGCTGATCCGCATCAGATCGCGCTTGTATACCAACGCTTGGTACGCACCAAAATATCCATGTACGCAATTAACTACGCATGGTGTCGCTGAAAAAATGCTTTTTGACCTATTTTGGTCAATTTACGCTGAAAACAAGGTCCGGTACCCCAATTTTTTTTGGCGCGATTTTAAAGAGCTTTTTGTTTTTCAGAACATATATAAAATTAAAAAAATTTTGTCTCGACAATTTTTTTATACAACGCAAAATGTGGTATATTTTGGGCAAATTGCTGATTTTGCCATTGAAGTGTACAGAGATTTTTGGAAATGTACACCTCTTTTAAAACGGCTGTAGCTCAAAAGTGAGGTCCGCACCCCTGTTTTTTTCCTGATTTATTATCTACACATATTAATGTACAAAATATGTCAATTTAAAAAAATTTGGTCGATAGGTTTAGTAACGACGGTAAAACCTTAAATGATAGATTCCATTGATCATGTTCATTGATAACAAATACCTGACAGTCATTGATTTTATATAATACCAAAGAATTTAACCTACTGCGCCATTCTGCTATTGTAGGTAAGTGACAATGCGCTAATCACCTTATCAAGTGGTCAATACAAAAATATTGCCATATGCAGAGTTCTTTATGATCTTGATAATCATGTCTTGTTATATGAATATTAATTCATATTACGATATTATTTCACACAAAACATTTAAATGTAGGCCTCCTAATTATGTTAGCTACTCAACAAAGTACTAATGATAAATAACAACAACAACAACTTTGTGCATCATGCATTTATCACTATTGGTGATGAATGCACCAAGTGCACGGCGATTCTGGAGGTCGACTTGTCAGGGAGGTCGACTTGTCAGGGAGGTCGAGTTGTCCGTGGTCGAGTAGTCTGTGGTCGAGTAGTCCGGAGATCGAGTCGTCCTGATACCTTCTAATCCGATGAGCCAGGGGTGGCAATCATATTGCCGTGCACACTGCACAGCAAAAGGTAAACCAAGCCATACCAGCAAAATTTATTTCTCGACACCCCCGTGAGAAAATGGTCTGTTTGTACCAGGCATTTTTCGACACAGAGACTTCTACAAATTCGTCCAAAGGTAAAGAAAAGGGTTGGGGATCACATTTTTAACTATCGCTAAAATATTTCGGGAGTTGAGCTAAAAGTAGGCCCTACCCCAACCCTAAACTCCGTAAATGAGGACTGGCCTCAAGTCTAGCTAGTTGCACCCTATTCAGTAATTGTACCGAAAACTGACTACATCCCCTGGTGAATTATAGCGACGCTGTTGTAGATAGCCGTTCCAGGAAGAACGGCTGTACAATTATAAGTACTGAAGTAGACATATTAACCCGGCCCGGTTGGAAATTAGTAATAATCTTTTGGATTTCTATTTGATTTCATCCCTTTTTTAATTATGAAGTTGTGCAGCTCTATCTTAAATATTAAGGGGGTACTACACCCTTGGCCAAATTTGTGCCTATTTTTGCATTTTTCTCAAAAATTATAGCGCATTGGTGACAGGTAAGATATATATTATAGGGGCAAAGACTACAACTACTGCACTGAAAATTCAGCAACTCAAGGCAAGTAGTTATTGATTTATTGATCAAATATTGGTTTTCCCTGATTTTTGACTGTAATTCCACAACAGTTGTCTGTGCTGAAATAAAATTTCCAGTGCAGTAGTTGTAGTCCTTGCCCCTATAATAGAATACCCTATAATATACATATCTTACTTGTCACTGGTCAATGAGCTATAATTTTTGAGAAAAATGCAAAAATAGGCACAAAATTGGGCAAGGTGTAGTACCCCCTTAAACAAATGAGAGCAATTCTTTATATCCGTAGTTTTTGCATTAGATGGGTCGTATGCTTGTGTGTGCAGAAAATTTTTGATAGAGAAGAACTGCACTTGTTTACATTTTGAGAGCGTGCAGAGCATAAACACAGAAGTGGGGTTCTGATTGGCTGAATGAATCGTCTGACAATCAAATCAACAGACCCATAATCTGATTGGCCGATTGTGCGTCAAATCGTCGGGCGGCGCAGATCGGCGCCCTTGAAGTGAACACCAAGTTCCCCATATATTGCTCATTAACAGGGCCCTCACGTCAATTTGAGCAAGGGACTGCCTTTCTTCTATGAAACCCAGTGTAGAAAACGGGGCGATGTACGCGGTGTGTGGACGCCCTATCGACTACAGCTGTCATGCCACTCGGGCCTGGCTGTTGAAACTGATGATAGCCATGTTCATTCAATTAGGTTCCCTTCCCAGGAGGGCCACTCATATATAAAAGTTGTAAGCATGCGTGTGAATGCACTTCAGAAAAGCACCCTTAACAAGGACAACCATTGTCTTCAAAATGACCCTTAACAAGGATAATGGTTTGTTAACCATACCCTTAACAAGGACAAAGTTACAAGTGGATTAAATACCCTTAGCAAGGATGCATGATCAATTTTTAAGAAAAAAGTAAAAGACATCAACTTTCAAGGTTTCTTATTTCTTTTATTATTATACTCTAATTGGATACTTCCTAACTGGATTTGGTAGGCTTAGCCTTAGGCCTACTCAGTTATCATTATTCAACATAATTATCGCCTGCATTATTAGGGCAGTATATTTTATTATGACGATTGCAGGGGTATAGGAATGTGATTAGATTTAACTACCCTTAGCACGGATACATGGTGTCAAAAAATGACACCCTTATTTGCTATAATCAATGATTTTAAGATTTAACACGGGCCCGTCAAGGGCCCGTGTTGCAGTAGAAAAAAAACACCCATATTCCGCATTTTTGTTCACACGCATGCTTACAACTTTTTTATATGAGTGGCCCCCCTGGGGTTCCCTTCAGTAGTACATGTAAAATATTCTAATCTACAATCTACATTTTAAAAGGGCAGTTCGTGATCCACAGCCTCATCCCCCCACTTTTTTTTACCAGGCAATGGAAACCTCTGGCTACATAATGTTTATGTACCAAATATTTCTTGCAGATTAATTCGTTTAGCCAAAATATCGCCAAATTTGAATTTCATTCCAGATGGTATACCAGAACGAAATTACAACAGGGGTGAACAGTGGCCTTTATATACCTCATATATAGATTCCTCTCATCCGATTGGTTAAAAGTGGAGTCATTAAAATAGCTGTGCCCCCTTTTTCTATCAAGATGACGTCATACCACAACTGTGCCCCCGGCACAGTTGATTCTATGCCCGGAAAATAATTGGATATTCGCAACCCGAATACACAGATCGCTCAGTATACATTGCGCACCCACTATACGGCCGGCGTTGATTACGAGTGTTGAGACTATCGCGGTCACAGTTCGCAATGAATTTGACCTCTCCTTGACGACGATCTTTCACCAGCCGCCGTGAGTGCAGTGATTGTTTACATTCTGTTACATGTCAAGGATTTATACCTGCCAAATGTCACTTTTTAGACAAATTACTACGACCTGGAGACTCGGCATTGTGTGATGTTAGCACAGAAACGGTAGGGTTGTTTTAGATATGAAATCGGTAGATATCGGTCCAAATTCTGCACCCCTTGCTCTTGCATGCATGTGCATTTAAGCCTAAGGCCTATGCAGTTACAAAGCTTGTAGGCCTCTCAGTCAGGAAATCTTTTAACCAATCAAATGAGAAGAATCTATATTATTCGGTATATAAAACAAATATTGACTGCTTAATATTCGGCGCACAGTTTAAAATTATAGGCCCTCGGTGATGTCAAAACCATGACTATGCCCTCAGCTTCGCTTCGGGCATAGTCATGATTTGGGCCTATAATTTTAACTGTGCCCCTCATAGCAGTCAATATTTGTATAATGGAGCAGTGTAAAACACATAAATCATGCATAACTCGCAAATGCAAAATCGGAATTAACTGAAATTTTGGGAATAATCTTTTTTCGTGACGGTGGACATCTACTGAAAAATGTCATAAAAAGACGAGGCTAGGATCACGAAATCCTCCTTTAAACTAATAACTATATAATATATAAAACAGCAATGCAATGCAAACCTCAGCACTTTCTTGTTGTTGTTTTGCCTTCTTCTTCTTGGCCCTCTTCTTGGCGCTGGCACTTTGCCCACTGCCGGATTTTTCACCTTTCTGTTTTGGTTGAGGCTTTTTATTAGCTTCATCTCCGGAGCCCCCTGAGTCAAGTTCATCAACGAACCCAAGGATATCAAAACGACCAAAAGTTTGAACGTTTGGGACGGTTTTATTCGACATGATTGCAGTGTCAACTGGTACTTTTTGCAGGCAAAACGAAATGTTGTTTTTCTGGAAACGCATGTAAGCAAAGTTCAAAGGTCACATTGCGTGTTTTGGTGTTTCCAAAAAATTATTTGAGAAAAACATTTTATTCTGATTTGACAACAGAAATCCAGTTTTCTACATCAATACAAATTAGGTACTTTTAAACTTTTTCAATAGAAAAATATTTCTTTCTTAGAGATGTTCTGATCAGCTAATGATATTAAATATTTAAAGCCAATTTCTTTAATAAACACCATAAAGTGCATTGTACTCTTTAAACTTATTAGCATAAAATACACAGAAGTTTTCCTCTTGGTTCTCTATACTCGGGTCCACTTTACACCCGGGACTTTACAGAACTGATGATGAAGATACCAGGTGATTATGATATGTTCATCATGATGATGGGGTAGGGGTGGAAGAGGCAAGCGATTTTTGGCAAGCCGTTTGGAAATTTTACCCCCCGGTGTCCCCCGAAGGGAGAACTCATAATATTACACACCCCCACCCTTTAGGGGGGTTGGCATGTCAAAAGAGGTGCAAAGGTTTTTGGCACTGATTGCTGCTCAACTTGGAGCAACTTGGTGGGGGAGGGCAAGCAATTATTGGTAGACAATTTTGAGAATACACCACCCGGCGGTAGACCTACACACAAATATTGCACAGCCCCTAAAATAACGCTGGCAAAGGGCTCATGATTTTCGGCCTATAGACGCTATTTATTTGGGATCCCCAAAGAAAATGACAGCCCTAAGGGGCTGTGCAATAAATAAAATTTCCAAACAGCCCGCCAAATATCGCTCCCCCTCTCGGCCTGCCAAAAATCGCTTCCCAACTCTCAACCCACCAAAAATCTTTCCCCCCTTTACACTTGCCAAATTTTTGGGATCCTAATTTGCAATAAATGGTCCTGATATATGTTGCGAGCGCAGCGAGTTTCAGGAAAATTTGCATATTAAAGCGTTTCCTTTGGCCTGTTTAGAGCCTAAGACGCCCCATGAATGTGTGCCAAAAATCAGTTTTTTATTTTTTTGAAATTTGACCAACTTCACAAAAAATATTTGAAATTTGGGCAAAAATCAGGTTTTTAAATGATTTTTTTGAAAATTGAACATTTTTTGACCATTTTTGGTGCCAATTTCTCAAAGTTGATCAAAATTTTAAAAAATTAAAAAAAAAAAAAACAGTTCCTAGATATTTTATCTAGTTTTTGAAAATTGATCAAAAAAATAATTTTTTTGTTACCTTGAATGAAAAAGAAGTGGGCCAAAAAACCTGTTTTGGGATTTGGGGCCAAAATGAGCATTTTGGCCTAAATTTGACCTCACAGATGAATTTATCAAGTCTTTGCCATTCTAAATAATTATGTATACTTTTATATACTTTAGACCAACAATTTAGCAGTTATGAGGCTCAAAAGTTTCCATAATTCCAGGGCGTTGCTTTAATTGTTTCCCCAGCATAATACAAGTAAAGTCGGTAATGGGGTTATAATTGTTGTCTTGTTTTTAAAATTATAATTTTTTGTCTTGTTTAATTGTAACACTTGGTAAACTGTTCTTTCTTTCTTATTAATTATTTCCTCTCGTAGCGAACAATCATACTCCATTGCGTTTATTTGTTCTTGTGCAGGATGCGTAACCCATTACCTACTTTACTCACCCAACTATAGAGGCCCTGCATGAAATTATCGATTGGCTCCGGACAAAGGATTTGAACCGGTGTCCTTCACCGTAGTTATAGCGGAGTGCAGTCCATTCAATCAAATGTTGTCATCAACCTATTTGATCGTAGTGCAGGGTTATGTGTGTGAGACGAACTATCACGGTAGATTGCAATCATGCTTTTATTGAATGCATTTGAGTAGTCCGCCATATTTACGGGATGATACGTCACATGCAAGGCCTCTATGCTGCATAAGAAGCAGGCTTTTATTAAAATTCAAAAACAATTATGTGCCAATAATTTTAATACATCATGCACATCATAATACCAGAAATAAACACATTAAAATTTCATGTAGTTCTTGCAATCATTTTTATTCAACCACAACAAATTAAAAATACAATTAACATAGATTATAATTACATAAATAACAACAGCTCTTGGAATCCAAAATTCATTTGACACAATTTACCAGATTTTTGCTTTGTAGAGTAATATACCCTATGCTAAATCTTGGCTGATCTACTCATGGTAAAGCAATACTAGAATGTGTTGTTCATAAAATATGGTTGAATTAAAGTATACAACTCTAATTTGAATTTTTCTATAACTTTCAGACCGTCAATGAGGTAATGAAAGATCATAATTCTGCAAAATATCTAAATCCAAATAAGTCAAATTATATCTATACAATTAAAATTTCAAAAAAATGGAAAAAAAAGAGAAAATATTCAATATATTCTAACAGAATTTTGTTTAAACCTAGATCTATTATCTCACTGCACACAATATTATGTGATTGTACACCTCATATTCACTTATTTCATTGAGTAAAAAATTGTGTTTTACACTAAATGTGTGCCATCACTAGATTAAGTGGCTCAAGGTAGTCTACTCAGCTCACAATATTTTTACTTTTGTTATTACAAAATATTTATTGTATCAGTCAGTGACCATTTGAAAATCTTCAGTAACAATTTGTTTCTTTTTTGTTTTTCTATAATTTATGAAAAATTCAAATCGACTCAAAGAGACTACAGCAGGAGAGTTCTTATTCTGTATAGCCCTGTGTGAAATGCAATAAGAATATCAGCCATATTGAATAGTCATACATGGGGGACAAAAAAATCAAAATACCTTTCTTCCAGGATTTTTTATATGAAGGCCTGAAATCCACAGAATTTACCAGTATGAAAGTATCTTTGATTTCAAGGATGTAGGCATTCATAAAACAGGGATGCAAGTAGGACTGAAGAAAAATTCCTACAAATCTGGAAAAAAATCCTGAAAAGTGTGTGAATTTGGGATAAAAAGCCCCGAAACGGGCTGATAATAAATAAAAGTGTGGAAATTTGGACACACAAAAATCCTACATTCAGGATTAATCCTACAAACTTACATCCCTGATAAAAGTGTTGCATGTGTTATATTTAGGGCACTTAATTGGGACATTGCAATATGCAGATTTAGGGTTTATCTACCAGAAATCAATTTGTGCCAAAATTCCTTCCAACAATGCGATAGGTGTATTGCATAAAACGGAGATGGATTAACCCCGAGCACTACCTATCGATCTAACATTGCCTCTGATTGGTCAATTACATGATATCTTCACTTTAATCACTAATCAGAATGGAGCTTTGTAAATAATTCACCCCAATTTTTTTGCATGGTGAAATTATTCTAACAATGTTCCTAATTGGTCCAATTGATAATGAAAACTTCTTTTTGGCCAAGCGGCAAGTAGTTCTCAAGGGGTTAACCATTGTAACCTTCAAACTGTCTATTGTTATGTAATACACCTATCGCATTGTCGGAAGAAATTTTGGCATAAATTGACTTCTGGTAGAAAAAGCCTTAATCTGTGCATACGTGCATGTCATGAGCATGCATGCACTTCAAATTATTAATTTAAATTGTGAAAGTCTGGCAGGTATGTCAAATAGTTCCCTCTCCAAGAGTGACAAGTAAATATGGTGCAGTGTATGCTCTCCTCCTCTAGCCTCTTTTGAGTACAGCTTATCTGATATAAAATACTAATCTAGCATCTACCTGCAGCAGGGTTGGAACTAGATTTTATCTCCTTATAAAAATTGAACAATACATCACATGTAGCAACAAATTACAATTCAATATCACTGGGCGGGAAAAACCTTGTATGTACTTTTGACCCTTGAACATGGATAAAGCCTTGCAGGTGTAGACTTTATATTGGAGAGGTTGCTTCATCCATGTTCAATGGCTAAAAGTACATGCAGGAAACACCTCATATTTACTTTTGGCCCTTGAAAATGGATAAAGCCTTGTAGGTGTAGACTTTATATTGAATGATTTGCTTCATGCATGTTCAATGGCAAAAAGTACACGGGGGTTTTTCCCGCCCAGTGACGATATTCAGGTTGGCAAGTGGCTGAAAGAGTGAATGCATTCGAAATGGAATAATGTATACAGTCCCCTGAATACAGTCACTTTTACCCTGCCATGATGTGACAAAGCATAAAAATCTGGATGAGTGAATAGTATGTAGTTCTACATCAAATGGGCCATTCCATTTAGAATACAAACTACCCCTGTGGAAGATTGAGGAAATGTCTTCTACAGGGGGAGTATGAATTTCAAATGGAATGAACCCATTAGGCAGCTCCATTTGAATTTCATACACCCTCTGAGAAAGATTCAACATGAATCTTCCACAGAGGGAGGGTGAGTTTCATATTGAGCTATCTGATGTGTTCATTCCATTTAACATTCATACTCCCCATGAAGAAGGTATTTCCAAAATCTTCCACAGGGGTAGTGTGGATTTTAAATGGAATAGCTCAGATCAGAGCAGATATCTTCCCACAATGCATTTCATGCACCTCAATTATAATTCGAGACTGAATTAAAAAGACTAGTTTGCATCTCACGTCACTGTCAATCAAACTCCCCACGACCCTTGATTGGTTAGTAGCGCTTAACAGGAATGTTGATTCATCTGGTGCCTTCTGCGGAGGAAATGAGTAGCAGAAAATGGCAAATAATTACAGTACTTTTACAAGGCTAGAAGCAACTTTTCTAGGCATTGTTGCCATGGTGCCTTCAGAAAGAAAGTTTCCTATTACTAAGACCTAACTTTTGAGATGGTTTGTATGTTTTAAGGTGCAAAATTAACCATAAAGAACACTTGTTTTACCGCTGCATTCAGAAACTCAAGCATCACAACAACTCGTAAATAAATCATTTCTGACTCCAATTATAACAAAGCTCATTTGTCACTATCGACCCATGTTACACTGAATAGCAAATCAGTACGGGGAAGAAATGCATTATGGGAAGTGTAAGATACATGTATCTTCACTACGATGATTTCAAATTTAAGGGAAGTTGTGTCAGCATTCTCAAAAATAACTGTGGCCTTTAGCTGAAAATAAACAAGGATTTATTAGCAATATAATTTTGTTTGAGAATTCTGAAGTTCAAAGCAGTTCTGCATTTTGTTCTATTGATTTCAAAGACAGAGATTATGCCCTATGGTTTGTATGCACAAAAGAGTTAGACCGAGTCTAAAGTTGGACCTGGTCTAAGTGAATTTAATCCCAGGAGAAGGGACATTTTCCTATACATTAAGTTATTTTGTATTATTTTTAACATTGCATTTTAATCTTTGCCAGCTGGAACTAAATTCCACTTAGACCAGGTCTAACTTTAGACCAGGTCTAACTTTAGACCCGGTCTAACTCTTTTGTGCATACGTTCCTATGGGTTCAAAATAAACTCCTCAACAAAAGTTCTTTAATCCACTGATGCATAAAAGGATACAAAATGGTCTGAAATAAAAGAATATTAAATAGAATGTCAGCTATGTTAAGTGTCAAGTCGGCAAACTCAATGGGAATGTTTGATAAATTTGTAGCATGACTTGTGTGCAGAATAATGCAGCCATTTGCAAATCGAAAATGTTCAAATGCTTGAGAATGTGTTAAGTCACTTCTATTTATGATACATATACGGTGCGCATTTTCAACTTAAAAATGGGCAAACAACATTCATCAAACCCCCTGAGCACTACCTGCCGATCTAACATTGCCTCTGATTGGCCAATTACATGATATATTCACTTTTATCACCAATCAGAATGGAGCTTTGCAAATAATTCACCCCATTTTTTTTGTGTGGTGAAATTATTCTAACAATGTTGCTGATTGGTCCAATTGATAGTGAAAACTTCCTTTTGGCCAATCGGCAGGTAGTTCTCATAGGGTTAATCAACAATAACACAAGAGTGTGTGCTGGTAAATTTTGAAAACAATCCTGATTCTCAATTAATTGCATGAATCAAACAATTATAGCTACAATCTTGTTTGAGAAAAATTTTTGAGCTACAAAAATAAAATTCCAGCACAAATGAAGGGTCATTCATACATATTTTCTTTGTCGTCTTTAGAGTAATACCGGTGTGCCAACAATGGAACAATGCATAATGAACTAGAAAGCATGATTCTTTAACAAAAGTTACATACATGTACTTTGGCGCTTAATTATCAAGTGCTGCCGATTCGCTGCTTACACAATCTGCCTGCAGTTGTTAACATTATTAAGGGGGTACTACACCCCTGGTCAATTTTGTGCCTTATTTTTGCATTTTTCTCAAAAATTATAGCGCATTGGTGACAGGTAAGATATGTATATTATTTAGGGGCAAAGACTACAACTACTGCACTGAAAATTCAGCAACTCAAGGCAAGTAGTTATTGAATTATTGATCAAATATTGGTTTTCCCTCATTTTTGACTGTAACTCCACAACTGTTGTCTGTGCTGAAATAAATTTTCCAGTACAGTAGTTGTAGTCCTTGCCCCTATAATATACATCTTACTTGTCACCAATGCGCTATAATTTTTGAGAAAAATGCAAAAATAGGCACAAAATTGGGCAAGAGGAATCCTGGTTCCTTCAAAAATTTTGGACAGGGATGTACCACAGACTTTCGGATGCTGACTTTCTCTTTGCCTACATTTTGCTAACCATCAATATACAAATTTTTCACAAAAACACCCATAAAGCACCCAAATTAGCCCTAATTGGTGCTTTTAGGGGCACTTTTGACGAAATGTGGGTCTCCAATGAACCCACCCATTAATATACCGACATCTAGCTGAAAGGGTACCCGAAACTATGGCACATCCCTGTATACCTTCAACTAGGAAGACCCCCTCCCCTGGAATCCTGCTGCATAGTTTAACATCATGATAAATGTTATTTATCAGCTATGCTTAAAATGACATGGTGATGATACACTGGGGAAGACACTCTAGGTAACCATTACACTGTTGCAACTCTCTAGTACTAACGCTGAGACATGTACCATATTTCCTCGAATAGTCGCCCCCCCTCAAATAAACGCCCCCCACCACTTTTTTCAACCAAGATTTTTCAAAAATGCTGATATTTCCATGCTGTCTTGTGTAGTAAGCTTACCAAGTTGCCCACATGGTCGATAATAGTGTCAATAACTGGCTAAAATCTGGATCGGAAACCCGGAAGTGAACCAGAAGTCAGTGTTTCTACATGTAGTTCATACTTCGTCATTTTAGCTTCGTCATTTTAAGCTTACCTAATAATTTTAACAGGAATTATCGTTCTATAAATGACCTTAAATGATCTTAACGCCCCGTTTGGAAAATGCAACGCCCCGGGGTGTTTATTTGAGGAAATACAGTATGTATCCTCGAAGGTTGCTACACTGCTGTAATAATAATAGTCATTTACAAACTTTCTCTTCAGTTTAATTCGATGCTCTACTCGCTTCATCTAGTTTGTCTGCCGGTTGGTATACAAATGATGCACAAATGTTGACATGTATAAAGATAATGGTTGAATAATATTAAAATTCCAACACAAAACAAATGTAGTACACATTTGTTTTTAAGCCTAATGCTACACATGGAGCAACTGTTAGTCACATAACATCATGATCATAAAGTTCAAAAACCCTACTACCCGAGTTGCATAATTTGAAGAAAGATTCTGCGAAAAAAAATTTTTTTCAGCCTCATTTCTCAGTGATCGTAGCATTTCTGTTGAGTGAAATTACCATGTATGTATTTTACTGCCCCTCCATGAAAAAGGGCATACATAACTGACACTTTCAATAACATTGAGATATTACCAGATGGGTATATGATTAGGCCAAAAAAATATATTGTTGTGTTGCCCTCAATTGGAAAAATGGGAAATTTGGGTAGGACGGTCGGATTTTTTTTTTTCCTTTTAAACCTTCAGTTTTAAAAATCCCCACAAATATTAAATAATGCTTGTTCAATTAGGGGAACATTTGTCAATTTTTAATTCTGGATACCTGTTAGACAACAATTAAAGACTAGTCTTACAATAAAATATTAATTTTAAGTGAAAAACATTGAGTTTTTGAACAAATCTGTAAAAATCATCATTCAAAAAAAAAAAAAAAATTGCGACCCTGATTTTTCAGGATTTAGGGTAGGACGGTTGAGGGCAACACAACAATATTTTTTTTTTGGCCTTATAAAAGTTAGTGATACAGAAACTAGTTTCTTTGAGGGACGGAAGGGAAGGCCTAAGGTATATTGCTGATCGAGATCGATGAGCAAACATGATGCATGCTGGGAATGAAAAGGGCTCCAAAGCTAAAAGATTTGTCACCCGAGATCACAAATTTGAGCCCTTCTCCTTCCCAGCATGCATCACTTTTGCCTATCGATCTCGATCAGCAATATACCTTATGCCTTCCCTCCCCTCCCTCAAAGAAATATGACCCATCTATACCAGTACTGTCAGATGATGTCAGATGGAAATAAGTTCCTTTATCATTAACTTTTATAATAGACAGGCAACTCTAAATCATAGCAAAATCCTTGTTTACTTTCCGTGGGTATATAGCCCAATCATGATTCTTTATCGCAGCAATAATTACATTACACAACTATCAGTTTTTAAATCAGTTAAAACTCTATGGTCATGATGTTACAAAACTAAAATACAATTTGAAAATATTAAACACATGGTGTACCATCTGAAACACTGTTGAGTGTTTAAACTACCTATGTCCAGCTTACATTTGACATGCTAATCTTTCATTGGAAGGAGGGTACTGCATGAATTATATAATGGAACATTCCGCTACAACAAAAAATAAACATAGGAATCATTCAATCAGGAAGGTAATTTGTCAGATTTAACAAACTCAAGTAATTCAGCCCAGCCAATTGCAAATTAATTTTGATCCATGGCCTCTTCTGTGCTACTCGCATTTTCCGTCTCCTTACTTGAATGCTCGTCCACAGTTGGCACTACATTTTGAACTTCTGATGTATTTTGTGATTCTTCTTCCTTAGCACTCTGGTCATCTTTGGCTTGCTGTTGCGGCTGCGATGACGACGACGACGATGACACACTATTTACTTCCATTTCGTCCGTTTCTTTCACCTTGCCATCGCTTGGCTGCATACTCGACTCTGAATCAGCCTCCGAGGTTTGCTTGGCTGAATTCTCACTCGTTGCAGTAGTATTAAGCTGTGCATCACCACTCTCAGTTACTGATGTTGTCTTTTGTGTGTCTGAGGATTCTTCCGCATCATCTTCCCCTTGTGATGAGTCCACTTTCTCTGCTATTGTCTGTTCTAGTGAAGTTTCTGAGCTCACCGCTTGTGTCTCCTGCTTCTGATTAACTTCACCTGATTCTGAAGTGGGTTCTTTCTGCTCAGATGGAGCAGACGACTCTGCGGATTCTTGTTGAGCACCTACAGTCTGTTCATCATTGCATGTCTTTGGCGGCGCTGACGAATCCTTGTCGGAATTGTCATCACTGTGACTGGTGTTCTCTGCATCCGATATAGTTCCGTTGGAGGTATCTTGTGATTGTGATGATTCTTCAACTGCATTATCTTCTGAATTTGACTTTACGGAGGTGGTTTCTGACTGGGAAAGTACAGAGTCACTACCTGAACTGTTGGTGTCTTCGGGCGCATCTGGAAATGTAAACAGAATTTTTTGAAAAAAAAAGCTACATTAATTTGAAAAAAAAATTAAAAATGTTACATATACTTGTAGGCAACACTATACCTGACATGTGCAAAAGAAAGGATTATTAACAGGGTTGCAGCTACGATGGGCGGCAAGGGACAAACTCTGGCCGCATGACACACACACAAAAAAAAAAAATTCATTTTTTTTTAAATAAATGAATTTTTCCATCATAAGAAGAGCAAAAACAATATTCTTTTTGGGGGGGGGGGGAATGATCAATGATGTATTTTTTAAACCACTGAATATGCAAGAAATTAAAGGTTAATTATCTAAACACAGCCAAATTAAAAAGTCTCCACTAGTTCCATCCCCATTTAATCAGAGTCTGATGAGTTTATGGTGAAATATTTATATAATAATTTTCTGTACACTTTCCTTCGAAGGTTGATACCAAATTTGATATCAAAAGTTTATTCATCGTGAGCATAGGAGCCGTTGTTTGGAAATTTGTGCAATTTTAAAAATGACAAATTACGAATTGACCACGCAAAAGCCAATACATGGTATCAGCTTATTATGTGGCCTGAAGCAACCCGTACAGGAATCATTGTACACTTGCCTGCGCACAATTGAAAGAGCGGGGTATTTGATTTGCATTTTGACATGCATGGGTAAACCTTTAAACTGCCGGCCTATTCACTTCTCAACCTTGCAAACCCAATACATTTTTGAGTGCTAAATATTTTAGGATCCTGGCTTCCGACAGACTGACTAAAATAGAGCCAAACAAAAACATTTTTAGCTTCTAATATATGTTCTTTTGATAGAATTTTTCTAGTTCCATTAATATATGACATATATGAGCTGCAGGACACTATATTAACTCCCAGTTTTTTTTAATGTAACTTATTTTTCATAGAATGCTTATTCATTACAATTGATGGGCATTGTGTGTGTGTTTGATCCTTAGATACATGTCCCTTTACTAATGTAAGTAAATAATTAGCCAACCGTGAACCGACTGACTGTTCCTTGCAGAACGTGTTACCAGAAACACACAACACATTTTTGTTCAGCCTTGGTCAAGTCACAACTCTCATTAAAATTTCCAGGTGGTTTTGACACATCTTGAATGGAAGTAAAAATAGTTATAATTAGCCAACCGACCGACTGTCCCTGGAAGAACGTGTTACCGGAAACGCATAAACAATTTTGTTCAGCCTTGGTTGAGTCACAACTTTCATCAAAATTGGAATTTTGCCAGAATACATTTTAAAGGAACACATACGATTTCCAGGTGGTTTGGACACATCTTGAATGGAAGTAAAAATAGTTATAATTAGCCAACCAACTGACTGTTCCTTGAAGAATGTGCTACCAGAAACACACAACACATTTTTGTTCAGCCTTGGTCAAGTCACAACTTTCATCAAAATCGGAATTTTGCCAGAACACATTTTAAAGGAACACTTACGATTTCCAGGTGGTGGTTTTGACACATCTTGAATACTTGAACTGCCATCCGCCTCCTCTGAAACCAGGCTTTCAGTCTTATTTTCAACAGGAGGTCTTTGCTCCCCTAAATGCACACCTTCTGCATCGGTACTACTAGTCACAGACTCGTCCTTTGTTTCACTAGTTCTTTCATTGTCTGTAACAATACTTTCGTGCTTCACGGACGAGTCTAATGTTTCTGATGAATCGGACACAATATTCTCTGTCCTACTCTCACTTTTCGCGCCATCTTCCGTTTTACTATCTGCTGCAATGTCATCACCCGATACTGGCAATTTTGAAACATCTTTCTTGTCAGTTTGTTCTACACCTTTATTTCCCTCTGAAGGGTCTGTGTCCATTGCCTCTATGTCTGATGAGGCAGCACTGTGTGCAGGGATGGTAGGGTGGTGTTCCTCCTTATTAACGGTGGCAATGTTGTCAAACTTGTCTTCGTCGTCGTGGTGACCGTTGCTGTCCGTCATGATGCCGTTGACCATAGCACTGGATGCGCTTGTCTGCATATGGGAAACGCTGGTATAAATCCTCTTGCCTCCGGATGTAACGGTGCTTACTACCTGGACATTCTGTGGAGTAAATGGAATGGTTTTAAAAACGACTTTGATACAGTTGAAGCACACATGCAGAGCAAGCTAATTTCATTCCCCTTCTGCAAAATACTGTGGGCAATGTATACATAATGGGGGGGGGGGGACTTTCTAAACTTTATTTTCTGCATCTCAAAAGCACCTGGCAAGACCTGGTAAATGATTACAATTTTTTGAGTCAAAAAGTTATAACTTCAATACATCCATTGTCCACTATGAACACATGATATAAGTACTGTTATACTGCAAATTTCTTCAAACAATACTTTTTACATCTGAGTTATGAAAGGTCAACCACTCACACATGGACTGCTGCACCAGTACTGTGATAAGCAACAACATACTATAGAAAAATTATTGAATTTGTGCACATTGTGGACCATTCAACGACGCTTGTTACTCCGCGACTATCCATGCTAATACATGCGTGTGCAACGCTACTCTACGCGTCCATATTAGCGAGGCTATCTGCGTACAAATGTTTACTACGCACAGCCACGCAAAGAATATGTTCCACAATGTACACAAATTAATAAATTTTATAGTAGAAATACTATTTCAAAATAAAAAAAACTTTTAGCAACCGCCCGACCCATCTATGCAAAGTGTTCTACGGAGAAGCAAACAATTTTTTTTTTGGGGGGGGGGCTTAATTATTCTATGTAATTCAAAATTGAATCAAGACTTTCAACTTTTGAAGTTAACTCCCTGAGCACTACCTGCCAATCTGACATTGCCTCTGATTGGTCAATTACGTTGATATCTTCACTTTAATCACCAATCAGAATGGAGCTATGCAAATAATTCACCCCAATTTTTTTGCATCAAGGGGAAATTATTCTAACAATGTTGTTGATTGGTCCAATTGATAATGAAAACTTCTTTTTGACCAATAGGCAGGTAGTTCTCATGACGTTAAGAGATACTTACCTTCTCAATGCCTCGCATGAATTTATCACTTCGCTGGTAGTACCTTCTTGGCTCTGTGAGTAATTCGCACAGCCTTTGAATTGTAAAAGGAGCACTGGGAATCAAAATAAGTCAAATATTATGTCAGCATCAAGGTATATTACATAATGATAATATAATTTGCTTCTTGAACCACGAGTCTTGTCTGGTTTTATTTCAGACATATTTTTCTTCATTTTCAGCCTTTGATCTCAGTGTGTGACCTTGAACACCACCAGGGCTTGATTTCTGGGAGACCACCAAGGCCTGCCCTTTTCAAGTTTTGGGCTTGGTGCCCCAGATCTTTGTCAACTTCAAGACATTCTTCATCACTTGTTGGCCTTGGTGCCCTTTTTTGTCTTTGCCCAATGTCTTTGAAAATGTGTGCCCCCCAAAAAGTAAAATTCAAGGCCTGAACACCACCATTACATAAAAGTTACCATAGTGCAGCTATGACCCAAGCTTGGTTGCAATTGGATTTGAACTGTTCACAGGAGACCAGATTGTTCATTTTCAGCCTATTTAACAAGTTGACCTCAAATGACCTTTGACCTCAATGTGTGACCTTTAACAACACCATTACACTAGAGTTCCCATAGTGCAGCTACATGTATGGCCCAAGTTTGGTGGCAATAGGTTTAGAACTGTTCATATGAGACCACATTTTTTCATTTCCAGCCAACTTTACAGGTTGACCTCAAATGACCTTTGACCTCCATATGTGACCTTTGATACCGCTAGTACATGAATGTACCCATAGTTATGACCCAAGTTTGGTTGCAATAGCATTTGAACTGTTCACTTGAGAGCATTTAATCAAATCTTTAACCAAAACATTAACAGAATTCATCACATACATATACAGCCACACATACAGCAACTACAGATTTGAAACAAGCCCCTTTATAATTATATTCTTACTTTGTAAAAGCATTTATGGCTTGTAGTAATCTCTCCCTCATGTCCTTAAATTCAACATTTTCCACGTTGGGTAGAATTTCCATTGTCTCGTCCGGATTAGTCTCCACGTAGTCCTGAATAACATTCTCGAGTTTACAAATCACCAGTGGCTTTAATTTGTTCCAAGAAAACCTGCAATTACAAAACACAACAGATCAGAACCAGCACTAGCCTGTGAAACTTGAGGGAGTCCAGGCCAAAAATTCTGGAATAGACTGACCTTCAACCCTCTCCGCACAGGTGTCGACTGCAGACGACAAGCTTCAAATTTTTTATTCAAACATTTCAGAACTTTACATTTTATGACCAAATTTGGAATCAGCATGAAAAATGCATCAAAATGAGTACAAACAAGCCTAGTACTGGTTCAGCAGTTTTTGAGATAACTCTTGATATTTTAAGGGGGTACTACACCCCTGCCCAATTTTATGCCTATTTTTGCATTTTTCTGAAAAATTATAGTGCATTGGTGACAAGTAAGATATGTATATTATAGGGGCAGGGACTACAACTACATGTACTGCACTGGAAATTTTATTTCAGCACATAAAACAGTTGTGGAGTTACAGTCAAAAATGAGGGAAAACCAATATTTGATCAATAAATCAATAACTACTTGCCTTGAGTAGCTGAAATTTCAGTGCAGTAGTTGTAGTCCTTGCCCTTATAATATACATATCTTACTTGTCACCAATGCGCTATAATCTTTGAGAAAAATGCCAAAATAGGCTCAAAATTGGCCAGGGGTGTAGTACCCCCTTAAGAAAATATCTCTTTTTATGTTGAAGCCTATGGCTAGCATGCAGAGCATTAATTGACAAAATACTAACTGAAATATTCCAGATTTAAATATGACGTAAAACCATACCAAAATATGTTACTGTTATTCACTTCCTTCACGCAGTCAAAGCTCAATCGATAAGACGTTTGACTACCATACTGGGCAGCAGGGTTCCCGTTAAGGATTTAAAAATGTGCGTCATGTGTGACGCAAGTTTGCTGACAAGGTTGAAAAAACTTGCGTCCAGACATATTTTTGTGCGTCCATCTGAAATTCACAATCAATCATACTGGGAAACGCCATGGCGAATTTCATGGTCAGAACGGCAGCCCTTGTTGCTAAAACACGCCCTGTACTCGGGTCTACACTTCATCAAATGTTGATTGTTAAAATAAAATAAAAGTGCATTTTGCCATGATATTCCATCTCCAGTCGCTATGATAATTTTTCTCATTTCTGTGTCAGTTTTGGTCGGAAGCGTGGTCAGAAACAGCTGCAAAAACATTCGCAAATTTTCGTACTTTTACTTCCGGGTTTCTTTAATTTTAAAACGTGTTGTTGATGATATAAAAGCTAAAACACACGCTACCACAAATAATACAAAAAAAGATTATCATTTGGATTTTGTCTTTAAAATTGCTTTTATTCATCGTAACAATAATACTAATAAAGGAAACATAGATTATTTATGAGAAAATAAACTTAAAACATTAAAAACTGAATATTGTCAGCTTGTGATAAATAATTAAATAAACAGCAACTGCACGGTAGCCACATGTCATCACTCCAGCAAGCTTTGTAAACAAAGCATCAATGGGGAGTGGGGACTTTCCCATCAAACAACGATCGTACGGAAAGCTTGCAAAAAGTGCACGATTTCCTGACGTTGCATTTACAAATATTGCAGAATTTACTACAATTCTAAGCAGGTGGGTCAAAATTTTGGGGCTTTTATTTATCTTAAAAATATAAAAGAATAAAAATGTCTTATTTTTATCATCAATTAATGATTAAATTTGAAGTTTTGTCTCGTCCACATGGACGCAAAATACTGATTAGCCATGTGAATTTGCGTCCAAATTTGTAAAATACGCGTCTGGACGCAATGACGCACACTAACGGGAAGCCTGCTGGGCAGTGGGGTTTGACTCCCATCCTTTTTATTTTACCCCCACCCTTTTTATTGAGGCACCCTTTATACTGAAAATTCCTGACCCCCACACTTTTTACTGAGGCACCCTTTATACTGAAAATTCTTGACCCCCACCACTTTTTGCTTTTTCCGCTATTTGTAAACATTGACGAAGTCACACACGTAAATCAAGTACGCCGAATTCTGCACCTACATGTATTTCACATGTGCGAGTCTGATGTTTTTCTCTCCATTAAGTTGATACATTACGTGAACAATGTAAATTGTATGTGAAAAACTACTAACTGTACTGTATAATAAGCATTTTAATGAATAACTGTACTTTTATGGCGTTCAAATGTTGTTCTTGTCATGAACCCTGACGTTCGCTGTGTTCAGCCAACTTCAGCGACTATATCCTACTTCTTCCGTGCTGCTTCACTCAATCAATTATGCATGATTAATGACGTCACACATATATACGATCAATGTAAAGAAAAATAACACATCATGGAAAATCGGACATTTGCATATATGACGTATGTGTTTTGGCAGGGCTTCCGGGGAGGATATAGTGTACGTTGCGCTGGACACTCGTACTGCATCAAATGGAATTTTATCTTGCGACATGGTGTGCGAGTTTTGGTGATTTTTCTTGGAACTATGATTATTTTATCATTCAATAAAAATATACTGTAAGTTGGAAGAAGCCCCACGCTTTTTATTTTAATCCCACGCTTTATATCATTCCACGCTTTTTACCCAAAAAGTTTAAACCCCCACGCTTTCACCAATTTTCAGAATTTCGAACCGGCACACATTAAAAAGCGTGGACTGCCGAGTGTGACTACATGGTGCAACATGTTGTGTGTTCGAACCCTGGCAGTGGTTTGTGCCACCTTGTTCTGGGGCGGACATTTTAAAAATGAATTTAGAAGAGCAGCAACAACATCACTTGCATTACATTCCAGATGTTAAATCTACATCATATGCAAAATTTGAGGACATTCGCACGAGTCCATTTTATTTTAGGGCCATTTGTCTATAACTGGTCTTGACATGTAGCCCTATGGAGAGAGTGCCCGTTGAGGGCGCTATAACCCCCATTTTAGGAACAAAAATGTGATTTTCAGAGTATGTAGTACACATGTAATAGAAATATAATCAAGTAGTTGCCCTACCTGCTCTTCTACGAAAAAATAAAAAGTCCTATACCTCAATGATAATGAAACCTAGGTGATGCTCTCGTGGAAAAATTGAGTTAGCTTGAAATTCCCCTGGACAAGGAACTTACTGCCAATTGTCTCGTTGTAACCCTTATGAAACTCGGGTAACTGATCCTGGCTGCGAAGGTCAATTGTGGAAAGCCTAGGGTGTGCGCTTCTATAATTTGGTTCACCTCAAGTTCGGTAGTGACGTCAATGCTTTTTTTCGCAATTACTCCGCAAGGGTGCCGACAAACTGCCCCTGTATGCGTGCGTGTACACACAGCGCGTTGAACATTTTACTTGCGCGATTCGATACTGCGGCGAGCGAAATAAACATGTACATCAATACCGAACTTGAGGTGAACCAAATTATAAGCAGCAAAGTCTCTGAGCTGTTGTTACATGGCTTATGGTATGATGTGGGACCATATTGGTCAGCGATAACTTGTAAAGTGTGCCGAGGCTTGTGGATCAACGTCTATGCGTTGGTGCCAATTTAGATGAAAATGACGGACACTTGTGAAATCCTGGGCTGATAAGACCCTGATACTTACAATGGTTCCCCAGTCTGTGCAATTTGACAAAGCAGCTTTTCTAACTCTTCTGGAATTTCTTTTCCTTGCTTTCTTTGAAAATCTGTAAAAAAATTATAGAAAAATATTTTTGGGTTAGCATTCTGTCATGTGGTAATGTTATCAATGCGCGATTAATTGCAATATGCGCTCAAACTAGTACGCGGCGTGGCGCGCTATGTCCGCAGATTTGCGTAGCGCCATGATTGCGAATGTATTTTATTATTGTAATTCACTTTTGAATGTAATGTCCGACCGTGATGTCGTAAAACTATGGAATTGGAAAAAAAGAGGAGGGAGGAATAAAAGGACTCTAACTAGTCTAAGAATTATGGTAAAACTTCGCCTGATGGTGTGATTTCATAGTTTTATTAAGAAGATAAGCCGGCAGTGAATGTAACATGGTGGCAGCGGATAAGCCGACAAGCACGTAACATGGTGGCAGCGGAAAAAGTAAATCTACAGGTACGCCATTTCCAAGAAATAGCCTAAGAAAGACTCAAAGAAATCACCAAGAAAACATCAACGAAGTTTTAGAAGAAAGAAACTGGAAAATTACCAAAGAAAACATCAACAAAGTTTTCAAGAACGATACTTGAAAATCGACAAAAGAAGGTATCAAAGTCGATAAAGAAGCTTAAAGACTAGTTCAGCTTTGAAGAAGAAACCTTCAGTGAGCTAGCCATAAGAAGAAAGAAGAGGACGCAGAACTGATTAACTGTTGTATTGGAAGCCATGGATTGGAAGAAAGAAGAGAGCGTCACAGATAGCTTCGCTACAGAAGAAAGAAGAGAAGAAAACAGAGTAGCTTCGTGACTGTATCATCATCAATTCCGTTCAAATACCAGAACTGTGAGATTTGAATTTTGATGAACATTAATACATTTTCATCGTTGGAATATATTGCTGATTTGTGTTCTTCTGGAAAAAGACAGGTGAATCGTGTTTTCATCAGTGGCAGTGTCGTCTACATGATCTACGCATCGGTGTGGCAGAGTGATGTGGAAAATGGATTACGAGAGGCTGTCTTCAGGTTCTAGCCTGCTTGGATTCCTTGCTAAATGACCAGACATTTGGTATGATATTTTGACTGTTGGCCTTTTTACTTGAAGACAATCAAGAGATGTTCATATTTTCACAGATGAAAATGATCAGTAATATATTATAAAATTTAAATGAGGATTGTGCGATAGTGAAGCAAGTATTATAAATATTGCAAATGTACGTGCACAAATGAAAGGTATGCATACAACGAAATGTGTATGCACATATCAAAATTAAATGTTGTATACATCATGTTTAGTAGAGATGTAGGCCTAAGCTTACATAATGCACGCAATCTTTGTGGCATTCAAAAATGTTTTGTTGTGTAAAGCATAATTGCGTTTAAAAACAAAGATAAACAGCAATGAAACATTATATTGTTTTAATTTAGTATTATCATGCACATGGACAAATGTGTGCATTGTTTCACATGCAAAAAACTTCGAGCCAGAGTACAAAAATGTGTGTAAGATTTTTTATTGGATTGTTGTAATAAGCGATTTAGCGTTTGGGATTGCAGCAGTAGTGCATAAGTCAATCGAGTCGACATTTCTTTAAAAATTGAAATGAAGGGATAAAGTAATATAATATGGTCGTCAAAAACCTGTTGTGTTTAAAATAAGATTTTATCACAAAATGTGCGTATTGATCAGGATTTCATGATGAATTTAAATTTCTGGACAAGCGTTTGGTATTGCAGCTATAGTGCTTAATTAGTCAAGCGACATTTCCATATAAACATGGACATGTATAACTTAATTCATTATGTTCTGGAGAAATGGAAACTAGTGTGAGATTATCATTGGAGAAGAAATTTATCACATAAATTTTATTTGTATTTATGGCAAATATATACGTTTGGAGAATATTTTATAAAATGAATTAAAACGTGCATTAAAAACAAATGTATGCATGAAATTATATTTATGCACACAAAAAGATGTAAATTTAACGCGATTTAAATGTGCATTTTTGAGATGATTGACACAATCATATAGGAGTTCGGGGAGTGTCATGTGGTAATGTTATCAATGCGAGATTAATTGCAATATGCGCTCAAACTAGTACGCGGCGTGGCGCCGCTATGTCCGCAGATTTGCGTGGCGCCATGATTGCGAATGTATTTCAGTATTGTAATTCACTTTTGAATGTAATGTCCGACCGCGATGTCGTAAAACTATGGAATTGGAAAAACAGAGGAGGGAGGAATAAAAGGACTCTAACTAGTCTAAGAATTATGGTAAAACTTCGCCTGATGGTGTGATTTCATAGTTTTATTAAGAAGATAAGCCGGCAGTGAACGTAACACATTCTTAGCAAGATCACTATGCTCAATATTTCTTCAAATACTTTCATGGACAGGGGTCGCATTTAAGGAGTTTGCACGTCCAGGGACTCCTTATTTTTTTATTTTTCCCATTTTAGACTCCTTAAATCTCAAGTTGAAAGTGACCAAAGGGTCTGATAAAAACTGTATGGACTCCTTAATTTCACGATGCACGGAGGCATAAATCATCAATTAAAAATAAAAAAATAAAAAGATCAGTAAATCTTTTGAATCACCTCAGGCCAACAACACTAATAATTTCACTGGAATATTTGAGTTTAGAATTTCGGACAGGTGGACTCCTTAAATTCTCATCGGACCCCTTAAATGTTGGTTTTGCAGGTACCAAAGGGTCCAGAAAAATTAAATTGGACCCCTTGATTTTTTTGTGCTCGCGCTACCCCTGTTCATGATTGCAGCTAGACTCAGTTCTCAGACCTATCATATTTACTCTATTAGTCGCTCCCCTTCTATTAAAAGCCCCCAGCATTTTTTTTAACAAAGATGTATAAACTAGAATTATACAGTTCGTAATTAAGATGTGTAAATAACAAAGCCTTTCAAGGTTTGTAAATGGCCGTGAGTCATAAATTGGGGGCCAAACATGTTCAAAATTAGAAAAACAATCACGCTTTCACACAAAAATGATTGAAATTCATCTCATGTTTGTCAGAAACCTACAATTTTTATATCATCATAAAGCTGGTAAGTGTAAGGAAGTTGCCACAAATACCATATAGGGTGGAAAAGTTATATTTTGGTTCAAAAAGTATTAATTTTTGTTTATTTTTATATCTTACTTACTATGATAAATACCTGTTCTGCTAAAACCTATTTAGATGTGCTAATAACATTGTAGGCTCTCAAAAAAAAAAAGAAGCAAACTTGTAATGGTGAGTTATGTTGCCTAACTGAGATACAGGGTGTTCGAATGTCGTATTTAAAACCAATGACATATTTGAATTCCTCATCAAATTTCCTTCAAAAAATGGGTAACTTCTTCAAGAAATATGACATTTGGAACATTTCGGAACATAACGTGTACAGGAAAATCCTAGAAAATGGTTGACCCCTCATTTTTTAAGTTAAATAATCACCTTTTTAAACAAAATAATTTCCATGTGAAAAAACCTACTTGAAAATTTTGTGAATGTGCTTGGGGGTTCATTCATATTTTCATGATTAAACGGTTGTTTATGCCTGAGGCCAGGGGCTGCTTGCAGCACGAGGGCGGAGGGCATATAAACAACCGTTTAGTCATGAAAATATATGAATGAACCCCGTTCATACATACCAGAACATTTTGTGATTCTTACATCAAAATAATTACAAAAAATTACATGAAGTAACATTATCAAAAAACATGATTTTCGTTCATTTTCCCTACCCGGCGATCTCACATCCGGGACACCAGGCATAAACGCTGTTTATGCCCGGCTCTCGACCAATCATGCGCATCGTTACATAGCGTGTATGTATAAACTACGACTACAAGTATGCAATATTATACAAATAAGCTCAAAATAATACGGAGTCCGTTTTCTTCTTATCGACTACTAAGTATGTACCGTATCATCGTATGTGAATGCACATTTAATTTAAACACATACACAGCACTTGGAACTCCCGGTCGGTGCCGGGAGTTTCATTATTGGAACTGAGCTCGGGTGGTCTAATTAAACTAAAAAGCAAAAGGAAAAGAAAAAAGATAGAGAGCGGTTACAATTGAATTCTGTCGGTCGGACATCCGGGCTATCTCTAGTCTCGGGCCCAAACTGCATGTGGCTCACGGTTTGTTGTGAACGACAGAAACCGGCTGTGAAGGAGGCTACATAGCGATGTTGCTGGAGTGGCATTCAATTTCGGAAAAAAACAAAACTCGACCATGGAATTTAATTTTAAGTTTGTCAGTATATAAACGGTAAATCAAGTAAGTTTCTTTCACTCTGAAGACTTAGAAACGGTTGTTTGATTCCACTGACTATTTGCGATCGAAATTTACATAACACCAATGACAGAAATCATCAACAAAAATCAAATTCGGGACTTGTTTTCACTCGAACATCATCAACCGGAAGTGACGTGACACGGACCGACAGAATAGTCAATACATATTTTAATTTTTCATGTTTTTTGTAAATTGTATTGAGATCAAGACAAAAGTTTAAATCTTTCTACATACTAGCTAATAAGTAATATATTCACCTTGCAATCATCTCCAACTCTCGACAAATATTGTTAACTTAAAATATACATGTCAGCATACAAATAATAGGAACAAAATTCGACACCCTTGCATTGCATAATAAGACTCGCAAAATCATTGAATTGAAAGCATCGCCATCGCGATCGCGAACACACCACATAAGCTTGAGAAGATCTTACCATTTAAAGCGTCCAAATAATCCTCGTTATTTTCTGCCATCGCAGTAGATGTTTGAACAACCATCACACCACACAACTACAATATCTGTCACACTATTTAGACACTGTTTCTCGGGAAATTTATCGTCAAAATATTGGACTCATTATCCAGATCTGTACACAATATGGTGCGTCGAAGCCGATTTTGTTGTACGCTAAATTGGAGACGTTAAGGGTGATTGATTGCACACCACCAGTTGTATAAAGTTGTTCTAGTTCGTAGCGTAATTTGCACCGGGAATTTGCAATGGACTACATTTGGGCCCCGGCTTGGGCGTAATATAGTCTAGCTGATTTCAAGGAATTGTTTTGGCAAACTCATTAGATGGTGTGAATTGATAGTTGATTGATTGCTGTAGACTTGTTCAAAACTGCGGGACAGTTCTCCCAAAGGGTTTTCATGATCCGGGAGTATGATTGGTTTTAGGCCCGGGCTTAGGGGTAGTGCAATAATTTATTATGTGCAGCGTTCGAAATAGGGCCGGTCAGCCGGCCATTGGCCTGTAACTTTTTGGCCTGGCCGGTAACTTTTCTGACTGGCATCTAGTTGCCGGCCCGGCTGGCCGGTAATTTTTTAAGGTCAAGCGCGGCTGGCCTGTAACTTTTTGAGGAATATTTCGAACACTGATTAATATGTGCACCCCCCGGGGTGGTGAATTATAAGGGGGGGGCAAAGATTTTTTGCCATTAGGTTGAATCCACCGCCACGCATGGCCATTTTTGTTCCGACCTGTTTAATAGTTTTGAGACGCATAATGGGCGAAGGACATCTGACAAAGGCTAGTGACAATTGCCCGGTGACTGACCTCGCTGTGTATGAGTCGAGCATGGTACGCCATAAGCTGCCATAGGTCATATGCTTTTAGACTACCCACGATTAGCCTATACACTGCGCTATATAATTCGGCACATACGGTATAAAATCAGAATTATTGTCAGTTTTTGAGTTCAAGACGCAAGCTTCTCTCTCAAGACGCAAGATAACGACTATCATATCTGTTCAACACATATATTGAAGTGCAAGGAAGTTTGAAGGAACCACATCTGGTTTCTTTAGACAAAATCATTTACGGGAGATCATCATTTTCTACCTCGGTATCCAAAGATTTTCGTCTGAATATCAAAATCGTGCATAGCACATCCACGTGTATCGATCCCGGGTATTGATCTCTGGTGGTGTACCAAGTAATTATTTTTGGTACAGATATTTTTGGGCACGATTCTATATTACGACCTAAAAAGGTAGTCCTTCGAGAAAGACCTCGGCTATGTGGGGGGGGGGGGCTCGGCAAAGCCGAGCATGTTCGGCGAAGCCGAACAACGAGGCCGAAGGCCGAGAAGCGAGTTCGCCTCGCTATTAATAGATTTTAACCTAAGCCGATAGTCATTCTTGAAGGACTAGGTGTCATTGGGTGAGAACATGACCTTTTTTTTTAATGAAACCTTTGGGTGAGAGCCGAAACAGCGCCATACAGAAACCTCAATCATTGAATTTCTAGTTCTAAATGGCTTCAAATTTCTTTGTTTTTTCAAAATCAGTGATAAATGAAATTTGCTGTTCAAATTGAAAAATCATATAGGCCTAGGCCTAAAGGGTCTTTGGGTGACAGATCAAATGGAAAAATAAGGGGTCTTCGACACTTTCGACAGAGCATCATTTGAAAAAAAAAATATGGGGTTTTGGGTGACAGCGAAGCTGAAAAAGGGGGTCTTAACAGCCCTACATACGCGTCACCTGGGAGTGCCCCCCCCCCCGGTTTCCAACACGGTGCTCGACGAGGAAAAGGAGCAAGGACAGGATGCTGCACATTTGTAAAAGTCTAGGAAATCATACTATACAATCATACTATAACGTCTCCAAATAAGTAAAGAGTGTCTTACAACTTTTGCTGGAATACTAAAATTTTTATGAATGAACATTCAGTAGGAAGAACCATTGTCAATCGGGATCCTACGGAAAATAAAATAAGACATGTAAAGCGGGTCACAGACACAACTTTATTAAAAGGTTTAACAGCTTGCATGCTTGTGCACACCCCGGGTGCATACACATTTTTCTTGCAATTTTTTCGCAGTTTGCGTATGAGAAGCACTTTGAAACAAATTGCATTGATTTAATAAAAAAAACAAAAAACAAAAAAAACAACGCAGTGATTTATAGACCTAGGCCTACTAGTGCGCTACGCACAGGCACAACGCCTAGACGTTGATCCACAAGCCTCAGCACACTTTACAGGTTGTCACTGACCACTACGTCCCCACATCATTCCATAAACCATTTAACAACAAATCAACAGCAATGTTAGGGAATATGGGCCAAAAAACATTCAATTTATGCATGTTTTCTTCCAATTGTAGTTACAAAATTCTAAAATTTTGAGTATAGGCTAAGAGTTAGCTCGTAATTTAAGGCCTAGTGTTGTGTTATTTTTGATTATTGGTAATGAAAAAGGTTACCCGGTATGTTTTCTAAAAATAGTTAGAATGCTTAACCTGATTAGTCTTAGTCTTTGGGCTTGATTGCATACGAATAACACCCTAAAACGCATGTTTTTGGCCCTTAGGCCCTATTTCCAAAAATTGGCCAAATATGAAAAATTGACTTTTATTGCCAGTTAGAACCCTATGTTCTTCGTTTGGTATGGTCGTTACTTTTTCTTCACTTTCACTTTTTTGCATTTTGCCTGTTGACATCACAATGTGCACTATCCTATACTCCCATAGGCCTATAGAATAAAAAAATATGATCTTGTTTTGCCAAATGAAACATAGCTAAATCCTAATCATTTAGTTAGTCCTAACTGGCAATAAAAGTTAAAATTCACTATTTGGCCAAATTTTTTAATTAAGGGCCATTTTAGTTTTTTTTTCACGCGCTGTGACCATGGAGGTATATAAATAATTTATTTGTATACCTCCATGCTGTGACAATCAAGTCTAAAGACTTGTACTAAGTCTAATTTCAATTTACGTATTCTAATAGGCCCTAATTATTTGGAAAAGACATGTTTCATTCTTATAACCAATCATTTAATTACAAAAGTGACAATTTGAGCAAAATTTTATCTTATAGGCCTACTCAAGATTTTGAATGCGTAGACTTGTTCTAAGTCTTTTACTTTTGTGTCAGAAAACATGCCGAAAATGCATGTCAGAAGTTGATATAAATAATTCAATGGGGGTTTCTTCAAAATGTAACTTTCCAAATGCTTGGTACCGTACATTACAAGTAGAAAAATTGAAATTCAATGTGCTCGACTTAAGATTGAGTTTGCTTGATCACACCACATAATGTGAAGTTTCCAAAGTTGAAGTATTAAAATTTTCAAACTTCATTTCGCAATAACTGACTCCGAGGTCTCTACTCGGTACACCATGAAAGACTATCAGGAGTTTTGCTGTGTAGAGTTCACGTGACAGGAAGTGAATTGACTCCCAAGTTCACAGTGAATGTACCAAACCTGGAAAAATGGCAGGGGCCGGGGAGAAAATTGGCTGGGAATTTGACAAATTTGACGATGGGTCCCTCAGTAAGTACCGTTTAATTCAGATCAATGTGTTTAACATCATAACCAAGTGTATAGTGTGTAGCTGTTATAAATTACCAGATACAGATGCAGAAATCTGCAGGTGTCGTGGGAGTTCAGTGAGTAAGCTTACATGTTACATGTATGTACTTGTAGGCTAGCTCAGTTGCAGTTCCAATAATTGAAACTCCCGGCTCCGACCGGGAGTTCCAACAGGTACTGTGTATGTGTTTGAGGACTTGTTCTCAAGTTGTAGCAAGTGCAATAGGGAGGGTGTCTCCAGTGTTAATTGTTTTCATTATGCAAAATATTAATTGACAACAATTATCATGATTATTAACAACCTGTTTGTAAAAAAAGGAATAGCAAAAGTAGAAAAGGAATAGCAGAAAATGGCGAAAAATTACGTACTTTTACAAGGCAAAAAGCAACTTTTCTCTGCATTGTTGACATCAAGGTGCCTTCGCGAAAGAAAGTTTCCTACTAAAGCACTAACTTTTGAGATGGTTTGTATGTTTGAAGGTGCAAAATTAACAATAAGGCACCAGGTTATACCGCTGCGTTCAACAAGTCATCATCACGACACTTGTAAACAAACATGCTCGAGTTTGATTGACAGATGACGTCAGACGCGATAAATTCTTTTTATCTCTATCTTTCATTGTAGCCAATGTGAATTAGGGGTTCATTCATATATTTTCATGACTAAACGGTTGTTTATGCCCGAACATTTTGTGATTCTTATTTCATCGAAATAATAACAAAATATTATAAGTAACATTATTAAAAAACATGATTTTTGACTCACATCCAGGACACCGGGCATAAACGCTGTTTATGCCCGGCTCTCGACCAATCACGCGCGCTGTTACATAGCGTGTATGTATTTGTATGAACATGGGGTCATCGGCAGAAATATATTCATATCATACTGGACAAAGACTTTAGGTATGGTATTTCACAATATAACAGTATAAATGGAAAGGAAAGTGCAAACGTTCGTTCGTCGAATGTTTGACGAAGTGACCAGCTCTAATGATGTCACTATGTTACAAACAATGTTGAGGTATTAATAATTAATTAGGTAATACCAAATATGGAGGTATCCAAAAGTATGCTAATTAGAAGTTCAACAAATCAGAATACGATCTTGGTATCCAATTCTATGCAAATAATTTGAAGGCGGTTATGTGAACATGTTCAGTACGGTACTTCCTGTCTAGCTTATAAAGGAACTCTGTGAACTAAACTTAGGTCATCTACATGTATTGGTGGTGTTCAAGGTCATATACTGAGGTCAAAGGTCATTTGAGGTCAACTTGTTAAATACTGTTGTTTAAGACTTGGTTAAAAATTTGAACAGTTTAAATCCAAATGCAACCAAACTTGTTACATATGGGTACCTTAAAATATTGGTGGTATCCAAGTTCACATGGAGGTCAAAGGTCATTTGAGGTTTAAAATATTTGTTAGTTTACCACTCATATAGTTTGACATTTAGCTGATAATACCTGGTTGTCTTTCCAAATTTAAATCACTCCATGGTGGAGGCATCCTAATCGACACAAACCACATCATTTCTAGTTGTGAAATTGATTGTGGTATGTTGTATGAGGGTTGAGGTTCAATGTTGAATAGAATTGAGGGCATGAATTTTGTGTCTGACATACATATGTGCATTTTTTGTACAAGCAGCTATTATCGACTGTATGAAAACTTCCATCGCTTTACACACGATAATATTAAAATAAAACCTCTGAGCTCTTTTTAGCCGTACTTGATGTATTCTCTGCCTCTATGCGTGTGCATGCATGAACTGTTCTAAAATACACCGGTTTAACAATTTATCACAGGTTTTTAAGCCCAAACAAAAACCTCTGTGATTCAGAATTATAAACTTCACCCAATTGATATGAATTTTTACCCCCCTGGCTTTAGACATGAATGTAAGGGTGTATACACAATGTAGCTACATGTATGTTCCATTTTGGTTAGGTTTGTGTTTTTTCCTGACAGTTTTCTCGCACATTTATGGGTCCTATAGAAACTTGGTATAACTTAAGTTAACATTATGTACCATACAATTTGAAGGTAATTTCAAGGTCATCAGAGTAATCTGAGGTAAAATTAGTAAAGGTCAAGGGTCATTAGCTGGAATAGAGAACACAAAAGCAGGAGACACTTGTAATCCAAGGATTTTTTTGTTTTTACATGAATGCTTGTTAGGGATGAAATTTGATGTACAATATATATATGTAATAATTTTAAGACAATTCATCCTAAATGTTGTACTTTTGTACTTTTTTGATTCTATAGAAATTGTTGGTGAAGTGCAGCTGCGGAGGTACGGCAAATTTCTGGAGGAATACGCAACTCAGTTGAAAGGAATAGAAGATGCATTGGGCGACTCTATTGGCGATGTGTGGGACTTCACCCTGGATCCTATCACCCTACAGGTAAGACTCTATTGGCGATGTGTGGGACTTCACCCTGGATCCTATCACCCTACAGGTAAGACTCTATTGGCGTGTGTGGACTTCACCCTGGATCCTATCACCCTACAGGTTAGACTCTATTGGCGATGTGTGGGACTTCACCCTGGATCCTATCACCCTACAGGTAAGACTCTATTGGCGATGTGTGGGACTTCACCCTGGATCCTATCACCCTACAGGTAAGACTCTATTGGCGATGTGTGGGACTTCACCCTGGATCCTATCACCCTACAGGTAAGACTCTATTAGCGATGTATGGGACTTCACCCTGGATCCTATCACCCTACAGGTAAGACTCTATTGGCGTGTATGGGACTTCACCCTGGATCCTATCACCCTACAGGTAAGACTCTATTAGCGATGTGTGGGACTTCACCCTGGATCCTATCACCCTACAGGTAAGACTCTATTAGCGATGTATCATGGGACTTCACCCTGGATCCTATCACCCTACAGGTAAGACTCTATTGGCGATGTGTGGGACTTCACCCTGGATCCTATCACCCTACAGGTAAGACTCTATTGGCGATGTGTGGGACTTCACCCTGGATCCTATCACTCTACAGGTAAGACTCTATTGGCGATGTGTGGGACTTTATCCTGGATCCTATCACCCTACAGGTAAGACTCTATTGGCGACGTATGGGACGTTGCGGGGAGGAGATAAGTTTAAGTGACTGCTTATAGGTTCGAATTTCAACCAGCCTAATCACGAAGCACCCATTGTTAAGGCATAGGTCTTGTAAACCTGAGGTCCGGGGTTCGATTCCCAGGCGGGAACACTTTTTCTGCTTATCTCCTTTATTATTTGCGACGGCAAACCAAGTGAAAAATTATTTTTAATTCCCGTCGATCTTGCCAATGTTTTTCAATCTTTATGATTGGTTTAGTCTATAAAATACAATCTTTTACATACTATTACTAAACTACCTGTTTACATATCGAACAAAAAAAGTTTGTTTCCTGTAGCGCGCATTATGTTTTTTTTGGCGGCTTATTTTATGCATTAGATTTTTTTTCACTTACAAAGAAAAAACCCACAAAAACAGGGAAAAATCGCAAAAAATAATATAAAACACTACTTGAGTAAACATGTATACATCACACAACAAACGAACGTAGTGAAAAACTACTGAAGAAAATATCACACATTTTTTTAATTACCTTTTGTAATCTGCAGGTTGAAAGGGGATCATAAATATTCTTGAATATGAAGAAATATGATTTTTTTTGTGTGTTGGAGAGACCCACTGTAAATTTCCATTCCAATTTGCAGCAAAAAAGGTTTTCGTTTTTTTTTTCATTTGAAGACATGGATTATAAAAAAATAAATAAAAAATAAAAAACTGCATTTCGCATTTGACTTAAAATTGACCTGCTACAGGAAACAAACATGTTTTTTTTAGCCTTATGTAACTCATATTTTATCTGGAATTTTTTATTCCATTAAACTTCAGGGTCACACTGTACAATGAGTTAAAATGTGTATAGTTAACTTGTTTATGTCTTCAGCTTTCAAAAATTGTATGCTAGTTTAGGGTTGATAATTGTGGAGATATTGTAATTTGAAACTCGATTGGTGTAAAAGTTCACTATATTAAAACTGAAAATACTATTGTAAAAATGTATGTCTTTTAAAAAACAATAAGATTCTTTTAAGATTTTGACCCCCAAATTTCAGACTCAGAAGGGGGTACCATCCTGTCTGGCTTCCCCTGGAATGGCCAATAGATTACATTTGCAGGATCTGGAAAACATTTGAATGATTAGCTGGCCATATTCCTTAACGATGAGATCCTAGTGAAACATGATTGACTGCAGGTTTAAATTTAACCTTACAATGTACTAGTAAAATGTCGGATTAGGCTATGAAATGAAATGATTAGTTTCCATTATTTACCACATCCTCTACCCCTACAACTAAGAAAAACTGCTGATTATGATCAGCAGGGGATGTCAGACATTTTGAGAGCTTCAATTTGATTATTTCTATCTCAATCTTCAGATACGGTAATTAACTTTTTATGAAAATAATGAAAGTTTTGGTCAGATTGAAAAGGTGATGCGGGCGGGTGACAGGAAACTAATAATTTCATTACATAGGCCTTATGATGTGTACAAATGTAGTATTTCTTAACGTTGGTCTAACCCTGGAATTATAGAAACTTTTGGGCCTTATAACTGCTAGATTGTTGGTCTAAAGTATAAAAATGTATTTAGAATAGTACTAATGAACCCATCTCTGAGGTCATATATGGGCAAAAATGCTCTGTTTTCAAAAAATCCCCAAAACCTTTTTTTTGACCCAAATTTTTTGGGCAACATAACAATTTTTTTCTTCTTTTTAGTATGTTTAAAAATGAGATATAAATATCTAGGACCGTTTAAAAAAATATTTGTTTGCATTTTGACCAGCTTTGAGAAATTTTCACCAAAAATGTTTGAAAATCCTCAATTTTGCAAAAAAATGAAAATTAAAAAAAAAAACCACATGATTTTTGCCCAAATTTCAAAGTTTATCAATATTTTTTTAAATTTAAAGATGGTCCTAGATGTTTATATGTAGTTTTAGAATTTAATAAGAATTTTTTTTTACTGAAGAATTTTTTGTTATGTTGCCCCAAAAAAATTTGGGTTAATTTAATTTTCTCCAAAACTGAGCATTTTTGCCCCAATTTGACCCCGCATATGGATTTGTCAAGGCTTTGCCATTCTAAATATGTATACTTTTACACACTTTAGACAACAATTTATGAGGCCCAAAAGTTGCTATAATTCCAGGGTTAAGACCAACCTTAAGTCATAATTGAATCATTCTTAATCATTATTATATGCTATAGTTTTTCTTTATATTTCTGTTATATGACATACTAATTGTCACCACTTTTTCCCTACAGTATTTACCATATGAACAGACAACTCTTCTGGAGCTTATCAAGACAGATAACAAGGTAACCATGGTAACAATTAAAAATAGTTGACTTGCCCTTTAGTTCCCAACACCTGGGTCAGTCGGTCGATATATATTTAAATTTTTTTTTTGTAATTTAAGCAAATACGATGTGACGCTTAATACTTTGCATAGAGAATTTTAGAGAAATAGAGAAAGTATGTGCTTTACAAATTATGACCACATCTTCAGGTGCGTAAAATACTAAGGAAAATGTGATTCGAATCAATGCAGGAAATGCAACTGAACACAATTTTTCAGATTTTTGGGTCGGTCGATAAGGGCAAGTCAACATTTTTTTAAAGCCTAATAGTGATTAGAACCCGGGGGAGGCACTCCCTATCTGAAATGGCAGGGATGTGCCTCGGCCATGTTAAAAGTAGGGGGCATTCAGGTTACAAAAATATGGGGTCATTCAGTACACAACCTGAATAAAAATGGGGTCATTCGGTAATGAAACTTTGAAAAAAGGATGGTCATTGGGGTAACAAAAAGTAAAATGGGAGTAATTGAGTACAGGATTGCCAAAAGAGTATCATTAAGTACACATAAATAAGTGCCAAACTGCGTAAAAACAACTTGGCCACCTTGGAAATGTGAAAAATCTCATTATTTCTGGAGGAGAACACAAATACCACCTAAATTTGGGAATTAAAAGGGGGGTCATTGGGTATAGCAGGAAATAGAAAAAGGGGTCATTGAGTACATGAATTTTTAAAGGGGTCATTGGGTAATAGGTAGGACCATAACACAAAAAAGGGGGTCATTGGGTACAAGCCGGTTTGAAAAAGGGGGTCTATCCCGAGGCACATATGATGCATATGGTCATGTTTTTTATACTGGGACCCTAAAAAAGGTGGTGCTGTCACATTTTGCTAAATCATTTTGTCTACTTATTCCTATATTTTTGATAAAATTCATCATGAACAAATGGTTTTGGTCTTATTTTGAAGATAAATTATTAATCTAATGAATTAATAACAAATACAATTAAACAAATGTATTAATTAATTACAACAGCTTAATTAAGTTAATTAGTCAGGGGTGGTGCGGAAGTGGAGGAGCCGGAAGCGGAGGAGCTCTGTGTAATTCCAATGGGAAGTTGATGTTCATTAATAAAATTTATGCACTTTGTTGCCTAGTAGAAGTAAAAATGCATTTTGCATAATGTTAATCTTATTTTTAACTTTCTATAACTATAATTGCCTAGTTAATCTTAATGAACTTAGTAATTAAGGATTTAACAAGCTTTTAATTAATGCAGTGGAATGTGGGTCATACAATACAATGGGCTGTAATTTTGCATGCATGCATATGAAATAAATTTCAATATTGTTTTATCTTTGAAATATGAAATAAATCTTCTAAAAGGAGATTATTACAGTCAAAGGATTTAATCTGATGACATATTGATCTCTGGTTATTGTTAAATAGTTTATTGATGTAGGCTAATTGTACATGTATTGTACATGTACCTTTGTACCTTTGTTACTAATTATTCACTGAATATTGATTTTTGGAACACCCTATATAGGAATTGGATATTTAAATTTGATATTATAGCAATTCTGTAAACTATTTTGAATATCTGAATTTAATGGCACCAAATTTAATGGCACTTAGGGAAATTTTACATAAATTAAAAAAATTAATTAACTTTTTCACACCCTGTATAACACAATGGGCTTAACAAATATAGTGCAAACTATACATTTAATGAAAGGACTAACTGTGTACATTCCAAATATCAAGTTCATTTTCCAATTTAATATACAATGTAGAAATATTGGGGCGGTAAAGAAATTTAATTTTTTCGGTATTTTTCAATGGAATCACCCTGTATATTTTTTGGTACACCCTGTATATCCATTCAAACTTTACAGATTTGCAATCATGACAATATATGCTTTCTAAAAATGTATACTTTTACTAGTTTGGGTGAAAACTTTTTGAAATATAATCAGAAATACAAAAAAGGAGTTGATTTTTGACAAATTTCAAGATGTGACACAATTGGGTCCCACCTCAAAAAACATGACCATATCTGTCATGGAAGTGCCCCCGGGATTAGAACCTAGCCAGCGTTGAAATAGCTGGTATCGCGTAACAAAATGCTACACAATTTTATCAATTTGCTACACAATTTTGGGGTTGAGTAGCATTTTTAAGCCATAGACTTACACACTGGTGAATGTACCAAGAGAAAAGTAATGAAAGCAAATTTTGCTACGCATAAAAAAATGCTTAATTCCAACACTGATTTTACCTAGCAATATGATATTATACAGGGAAGCAAGTTTACCCAGTACAGTCAAAGGTCATTCTGTCAAGTACAGTTTATATTGGGTTATATAACTGTGTAGTAACAGATGAGGATGCTTGAGATATGGACCTGTTTGAATCTGGCATCACTATGGACTACAATGGCCTTATCCCAATAGCATAGTTCAATAACCTCAATTAAACACTCAGTCATACATTGTAGTGCAAAATTTGACCTCAAGTTGCAGAGTATGAGTTTTTGTACCCAAATTTTCTAAGGTCATTCAATGAATGTACAAATGTATTGGGGTTAAAGAACTGTGCCCTGATAGATGAACATGTTGTGGATCCTAGTGTGTGTGTATCTCCTTTCTGGATGAATTCCCCTCCTGGGGGATATTATGGCGTAAGTAGCATGTTGTAAGCGTAGTGCGTAGTAAGCAACGCACTACAAGCAACTGAGTTAAAAAAAAGGTTCATTTTAGAATAAGGGGAGTTTTCATGACCATAAGTTTTGGTAAGTTATTTTTCCTAAATAAAACTAGTTTTACCTATATCAAAATAATAATTACCTGACTAAGAATGAGAATAAGTGATAGGAATTTTTGTTTTTACTGTCCTCTACCATGTGATAGATGACAGGCAGGTCCAATATTTTTATCGTAGTCTATCGGTTATTCTCTAATTATGACATACCTGATAAATCTGATCAAAAAAATTGAGGCCCAATCAAACATAGAAATGTGTATATAAATATAAGGCATTTAAAAAAAAAGTTTCATGTGGTTCCCTTGCATCTCATTTTGGAAGCAAATTTTACTCCCATTTTTATTTTATTTTGATAAATTAATACTGAAAATATGATGATAATCCAATGATTTGTTTTTACAAACTCTTTGCATAGAGAATGTTTACAAATATCAAACAAGATGAAATCAAGCAAGCTTTTGATTTTAAGTGCATTTATTTTCTTCCTCATTCCAGATTTTTAATAAAGTCATCACTGTATTTGCATCATTGTGCTGTGAAATGGACTCACTGCAATATGAGGTATGTTCATACATGTACTTGTATATGGCCAATTCCACCGTTACGGACGTTACAGATACATGCAACTTTTAAGTGAATAGCACACATGTTTGCTGTTAGGATAACACTTTATTTCTTAGTATGCTACTAGTGCACACTCTAATGTTCATTATAATGAAGCAATTTTGTTTTGGCTTTCTTAGTTAATTAGCTACAGAAATTAGAAACGAGCGTTCACGGACGTTCGCGAAAGTGCCTGCCTTTTGACAGATGGTACATATATCCTTAAATCTCCATTCAGTTCTGTGTTTAATTTTTTTCTGTTAACTATATTGAGCAAGCCCTGACTCCATTCTATGTAAACATGAAAAGCAAGTTTGAAATTAATACTCCTGTATCGTCCTACACTGTTGATTTAGTGTTACGGACGTTACATTTGATCTCAAATGTAACGTCCGTAGCGTTTTTCATGATGAAAAAAACTGTCAAGGTGCTTCCTTAGATTTTTTCTTTACTATCTTGAAGTAGGTGTGACATTAATCTATGGAGGCATGATTAGCAAGTTATGTTCCAAAATTTTGTTACGGACATTACAAAGGCACTTTTGGCATGGAATTGGCCATATGTAGACAATAGGTTGTCTAGATAGATGGCGCGTTATAAATGCATTATTATTATATTATTATTGTAAACTAAAGCCATAATTTTTTCACAGACTGAGAAAAATAAAGAAGGGGAGCAAAGGAAATTTGGCGGAAGCTGGATTCAAACTGGTAACCTCTGAGACCAGTGCTCTATCATATGAGATATTCAGCTCTGTGTTGGATGGTGATCGCAATTATCAACATCTTTGCTCGGACGCTGGTCTCACGACATGAAACCATGCCGTGTGGCCGGGGATCTTACCCACATTACGATACAACCTGGGCAGCGACAATAGAGGGGATCATCAAAGATGCAGCTTTTAAATACTTATAGTAAACAATAAACATAGAGAAACTGAACAGGCAATAATACAAGTGCTCTACTATCTGATCAATTGAAGTTGTTTTGAATATTGTGTGCATGATATGCTCTGATCCCTTTTACTGCCATGTGTCACTACTGTCTTTCTTATAGTGCCCCTGATTGGCTAATTACAGGACACAATAATCTGAGTAACCAATCCAAATAGAGCTTTTAGATCTCTTAGCAATTTAAGCTTAATCTACTTCAGCCCAACTGCCTATTCTTACCATATTTCTGATTGGCTCAAAACATGATATAGCCCTCTTTGTAACCAATCAAAATAGTCCTTAGACGCTGATAATTTAGCCAGGAATGCCCATGGGTTAAACAACCTCATCACTTACTATTACACATTTTGCAATGCGTTCGACTAAATTGAAGTAATAATCTTTTATCTTACTTGATAGGCTGAACAAAAGTTCTACCCAGGACTCATGTACTATGGCGAAGGAGGTAGGTTTGTTGTTATTGTTGGCCCCTACTGTACAGCGGGATATTTTAAGCAGGGTTGTCAAAAATTTCAGCCCGAATCGTGGGTCAAATAATTGAAAAGTTGCCCTTATTTTTCTCTTAACCATTGGTTTCTATGGGACAGGAAACTATCAGAAGTTGCAGGAGCCAATGTTGAAAAGTCACCCATTTTTTTTTGTTTAATCTGTTTAAAACATGCTTAGAGCACTTCTATGCTTCCAATACCAAGTTGTTCATTTTACACAAACTTTTATAAGGCCTCAGATAGCTACGTTTGCACAGGACCAGATAGCTCATCAGACACACCAAATTGCATTCTGTATTCAAGGAATATCCTTCTGATATCAAATTATTTTGAAATTTGCGATATAATATAAATTTTATGACAAATTATTAAAAAATTATATTTTTGACATTGGAAGTAAACTTTATAAACCTAATCATATGTACTTAAGGGATCTAAAATGAGCGTTTATTATGCGTTTTAGACAGTATTTTTGTGGCACATGAGAGAGCACCTCAGACCTATCGAATTGCATTCTGAATACGAAGCATGTCTTTCTGATATCAAATAATTTTCATTTTTGAAAATCACAATATAATACACATTTTATGACAAATTATAAAAATTTGATATTTTTCAATTTTTGATATATCACAGTCCTCGAAGTAAATTATATAAATCTAATGATATATTCTTAAAGTATATGTAGCAGGGAGGAAAAGCCGATGATCAATTGAAAATGTTGACCTTTCATATTGAAGATATGGATTTTTTCCCAAAAACACCTAATTTTTTTGGTGTTTTGGGAAAAAAATCCATATCTTCAATACTGAAAGGTCAAAATTTTCAATTGATCGTCGGCTTTTAACCCACCTACATACACTTTAAGTATAAATCATCAGATTTATAAAGTTTACTTCAAGTACTGTTAAATATCAAAAATATCAATTTTTAATGATTTCCCATAAAATGTGTATTAAATTGCGAATTTCAAAAATTCAAAATTATTTGATATCAGAATGACATTCTTCGTATTCAGAATGCAATCGATATGTCTGATGTGCTCTAATGTCCCAAAATAAATACTGTCCAAACGTTCATACCCCAGCCCTTAAAGGTATTCATCTGGGATGATTTGATATTAGAAGGACATTTCTCGTATTCAGAATGCAATTTGGCGTGTCTGATGTGCTCTCAAGCTCCACAAAAAATATTGTGCAAAGGTGGGTGACGGATCCCATACAGGAAATTAGCTATAAATTTATCTCGTTAAGGACCAGTTATGGACAGCCTAGCCATTTTTTCAGGCTGTCCAAGTTCATGATTGCCAATCCAAAATAAGGGTGGACAGGTCACCGACTAAGCACCTGAACTGATTTTGGCCTGACATACTTACTCATTCTGTTGGGTTTTTTTTGGGTTTTTTTTAATGGGAACCATGTTTAAATTATTGTGTGTACGTGCATATTTCAGAACCAGAAGCAGGACTGGAAGAAGGAGAAGCTCAAGTACAAATGGGGCGTATGATGCCTTTCATGCAGGTATGTGACTAAAACGCCTTGGGCTAAAAATAAAAATTATTATGTCTCAAAGGCCATGCACGGCTTTTTGCGCGTGTTTGTTTTTTCTTAGCACGTCCATGTCTGCTGAAATGGCATACTCATTTTTTATTTCCTCTTTTTTTTTAGTTTTCTCATGAAATTCTGAGACAAATTTGGAAGAAAAGTTACTTGATTCGATACTTGCATTGTTTAGGTATGAACAATTGATACTTGTACTTCAGTTGTGTAAATCAACCACAATTTTGTACTTCAGTTGTGTAAATCAACCACAATTTTATCCTGTGTTCTTTTTAACACTAAAAAATTACATCTTAATTCAAAATTTAGTTTTAAAAAAATCTTTAAAAAAAATAAAAATCTTAAAAAAAATCCCTCATTCTGCATTGGTTTTTTAAACTGCCATGGGCTCCTGAGACAACAGTGTTTTTAGCCTTATTAAAAGTATTAAAGGTGGATGCCTGATTTCATCACATGCTAAACCTCTCAAAAAAAGTAATTACCCCCTTTAAATAATGGCCATTATTCAAAAACAGGCTATTGAATTACAAATCTGTCAAATGCGTTGGAAGCAGAATTTATATCTGCACATTTTGACACCTCATTTGTAGCAATTGCCTAAATATTGACGTCACAGCGTACATTAAATCAGTGTAACACAAGTGCAGTCAATTCTATTGATTTGTATTCAGTATATTGGAAGGAAATCGTGTGTAATGATATCTGAGTGTTTTTGTATTGTTGTAATAGCAACTTTCAAATCTGGACCTCAAAAGGGGGGTAATTACTTTTTTTGAGATGTTTATATCCATCATGGTCGAATGACCTCTACTCTTCACCTGTGAAGTCTCATGCCAGTATTCCAATTCATTGTCATACCAGAGCCAAAAATTGTGAATTTAGAGAAAGACACATTTAAGCTTCAAAACATCTTTCAGCCCTAATATTTCATAGGGTCTCTTAGAAAATTATGCCCTGTGTACTGGTTCTAAAACTTTCAGTTTTGATACAGTAAAATTGAGGATGAAGCTGTTGATCGGACCATTAAATTATATCTTTTTAATAAAAATATGCACAATTTCAACCATTTATGCAGGTTACAATGTTCCCAATATCATTTCACAAAATGTGATGATTTCTATTCTAGTCAATAATAATAGCAAGCTTCTCCAATGTGGATCATTTTTTGTCAGTTAAACTGTCTCAGAAAACATGAACTGCTGTTGGGATGTTCTAGACTAATTGAATCATTTCCCCTTGCTTGCTGTGTTTCAATGTTTCATCACCAAATCAATCCAAAAGTGTTTCTTTCCCTTCCTTTTTGCTAGTTGCCTTTTAACCCCATGAGAACTACCTGCCGATTGGCCAAAAAGAAATTTTCTTTATCAATTGGACCAATCAGCAACATTGATAGAATAATTTCACCACACAAAAAAATGGGGTGAATTATTTGCAAAGCTCCATTCTGATTGGTGATTAAAATGAAAATATCATGTAATTGACCAATCAGAGATAATGTTAGATCGGCAGGTATGAGGTAGTACTCAGGGGGTTAATCAGGGTTTAGTTGATCTGATGTCATTCTGATGTCATATTATGTAGCTGTATGGTTTGTGTTACAAAGATTAGTCTCTGAGTTTGTATTGCTGTTGTTTACAAAATGGCTGACCATTTTAAAAGGACTTCTTAACTGAAGGAATCAAACCCAAGTGATATGATGGACCAGTTTGGACTATTCCATTTCAAATCCACATTCCCCCATGGAAGATTTTGAAAATGTCTTCCATAAGGGGAGTATGGATTTCAAAAGGAATGAACACATTAGTCTGCTTTATTTGCATATCATACTTTGAAAAAGATTCAACCTGAATTTTCCACAGAGGGAGGTTGAGTTTCAAACAGAGTTGTTAATATGCTAATTCCATTTACAATCCATACTCCTTCTGTGGAAGATATATCCAAAATGTGCCACAGGATTATTAATGGATTAATGTATAGTTGTATTCCTTTTCAGGTGTAAGATGCATGTTAACCAATTGTTTTGTTTCTTTTATTCATTTGTCAGGAATTGTCCTGTTTTGTTTCGAGATGTTATGAGGTAGTGAGGAATGTGATTCAACAGCTTTCATCTCTCTACAACAATGTCAAGTAAGAAGTTCAAAATTATTTTATCACGATTTCTAAGATGCAATCTGAGGTAGAATTATCTAAAAGTCCTGCTTTACCTATAAATTTTACTAACTTTTAAATAATACTGAGAGCAAAGCTAAAGAAGACTTCTGTACTAAAGTTTGTTCTGCTTATAAAAGTTATATGGGTGTGCTGTAGGCATCAATTAAGTCGCAACTTACACTCGTGTAAATTTGTATAAAGCAGTCACATATTACGCAACTAGCATAAGTGCTGCTCCCAACTGCGTGCGCACAATTCTACGAGGGTCGGTCAAAAAGTTCTACTTCCATCATCGCATCTCTGTTATCTAACGTGCTAGGATATGAAATTACCCATGCTTATTCTCTTATATCGAAGCTACAAAATAAAAGTTATTTGATGAAAATGTGATTTTTGGTTCTTTAGATATGTCGGTTAACGCAAATATGGATTTAGTATGTTGGAAACTGAAGCCAGCAGTTTAGTAAGCATCATGCTGTAGCTTTGGATAAGCTACATAAAATTGTTTTTAAGATGTAGTTGTCCTTCCTGCTTACTCAGGAAGCTCCCTGACATGCTTTGGGACTTAAAAATAAAATAAAACATGCTTTAGATGAAAAGAAATCATCGAAGGGTTCAACAGACACACAAATGTTAGTGACATTTGCCACATTTCGACTAAACCATGTATAAGAGTACCTAATTAGTAATTATGTCCTTATTTTAAACATTTGAACCATAACCTTTGAACCCTAGTCCCATACCTCCAACCCTGGTTACTAGAGGGGATCAAGAATCAAGCATTCATTCATTATAAAGACATTTTACAATTGGCGATAGATATTGACTTTGCATAAATTTCTTTTTGTTTTTCTTTCAGAGGATCTCCGAAAATCATTGATGTTACCCATGTACATTTCCAGGTAGGCCATGTTGCAGCCCTGGGTAGAAAAAAAATTAATTGATGACTTTAGCAGAGCATTATTTCAGAATTAATATTTATTTAAGGTGGTACTACACCCCCTTATAAATTTTGTGACTAATTTTGCATTTTTCTCAAAAATAGCTACACACTGGTAACAAAAGTTATGTATATTATAGGGGCAAGGAATCCAATTACTTCACTGAAATTTCAGAGATTCAAGACAAGTAGTTCATTATATAATTATGTTAAGAAATGAGGTACATTCTAGGGGTACCTCTTTTCTTATCATAAATAACGTACCGCTTGTCTTGAGTCACTGAAATTCCAGTGTAGTATTTGGATTCCTTGCACCTATAATATACATAACTTTTGTTACCAGTTTGTTATTATTTTTTGAGAAGAATGCAAAAATAGTCACAAATTTATCAAGGGGTGTAGTACCACCTTAAAGCCATGGCTATTTTTTTTTCAAACCCAATTTTTTGGCATATTTGTAACGTTTCAACATATCCTAACTTACATCTTATTGGAATCATTTAATGCTTGTAGGACAACAGAACAAATTTGAATTAATGTCTTAACCCCATGAGAACTACCTGCCGATTGGCCAAAAAGAAGTTTTCATTATCAATCGGACCAATCAGCAACATTGTTAGAAAAAAATCACAACACAAAAAAATGGGGTGAATTATTTGCAAAACTCCATTCTGATTGGTGATTAAAGTGAAGATATCACATAATTGACCAATCAGAGGCAATGTTAGATCAGCAGGTAGTGCTCAGGGGGTTAATAAGACATTAAATCCTCCATACAACACAACAGTTAAGCAACCAAGATGATGAATGGGGTGTCTCATTATTGTTTGACCAGAAAAGCTTCAAGTAAAGGTGAGGTGACAGATGACGAAACTACTCCACACACTTGTGGACTCTCAGAAAAAACTTTAGTAAGATGTGACCCATTTGGCAGCTAATTTTATCACATATTTTGCTAATTAAGACTTTTGAAATCTGTGTATCCACCCAAAAAAGTTTGATGTAGAAGATGTGAAACTGAGACTGTTGAACCCCCTGAGCACTACCTGCTGATCTAACATTGCCTCTGATTGGTCAATTACATAATATTTTCACTTTAATCACCAATCAGAATGGAGCTTTGCAAATAATTCACCCCAACTTTTTTGCGTGGTGAAATTATTCTAACAATGTTTCGGCCAATTCATAATGAAAACTTCTTTTTGGCCAATCGGCAGGTAGTTCTTAGGGGTTAATAACAGTTACTCATTTTGGATACATGAGTAATTTCATTATTATTGTTTCAATTAATTAGCCATCACAGTTTTATACTAGATTCTCATAATGCATTTTCGTGCTTTGTCCATTATTTTGTGCAGTCTGTTTACGAACATTTAGGTGATACATTACGTGTGCTGATTACTCTGGATGAGATTGTGGCCAATCAAGCTACTCTCAGGGACCACTGGACTCTCTATAAAAGGTAAATACAATAGGTTAATATCAGTATCATAATTACTTACAAAGGTCCGGTATGTGCTTAGTCTTGATTCAAGCCCGTATCCACCGGGGCCACATACTGTATGTTACACGTGTAAGTAACAGCCAACGACGGTGATCGATTCTCTAGCGATGGGTGCTCAAATATACGGTCTTGATCAACTTGTATTAAATCTCAGAGATTCCAGATTTTATGTAGACTACTAAATATAGAAAATAATGAGATGCAGCTGAATATTCATGAATTTAGCCATCCAATCATGTACCGAGATCTTGTTTGTCATTTATTGTTTGAAACATAAACACTCGCGCGCGTGGTGCATGCACGTAAATGTGCAGCACAGCTGTTTAAACCGCAAGATTGACAACAAATGGGCGGTCTGGTCATCGTACAACCACCACTAAAAACAGCGTATTTCGTCAGTGCATTGGGTCATTTACATATAAACATTAATAAACTGAACAAGTTGTACAAGACGGTTGATCGCGGTTAGTAAAATCATGAAGATAAAACTGACAGCGTGATCGCTTCGCTTGCCAATATAAATGATCAGTGCAGAAATTTAGTTGATTTTATTGGCCGTATAAAGCAGCCGGTGCTTGAGGAAATTAGCTGGCCATAGTATATTGAGGAGACCATCTTGAACAAGACTAGTACGTGCTGTGATCACAAATGTGCATCGAGTGTGGTGTACATGAGCACCACAGCCATACATGATTCATACAAACTACTTTTGTACATGCAAAAGGTCAGAAGGTGACGTACGATCACACACTTGCATGCTACGCTCCATGCACAGGAAATTACTCTGTACAATTATGATAATAATTCAAAATAATTGCTTCTGAAGTAAAAACAGACACACATCCCAACCCTCCTATAGTTTGATCAGCTCGTAATCGGAGGGCCTTATGCATCGCGGATTAATATCAATACTGTCTCACCAGGAACTGTCTCACCAGAAGCATTACAAATTATTAATTCAAGTCCTATATTTTGTCTACTTTCTTTAACATGCACAATATAGACCAGGCAGGTCAACTATATCACTCTTTCCATGGGTCTACTTTTCGGCGTAGTGTTAAAAGCCTAACAATTCCCACCAATTACGAGCTGATCAAACTATACTCATTTTCGCCCACAACCGAGGACCCCTGTTTCTGCAAAGTGAGGACATACATATTGTGACATTTCAATGTTGAAAGCTTTGACTTGTATACAAAATCTGACAATTAATTGCCATACTGTGGACCTGACATTACACCTGTATAGGAGGGGGGGGCAATAGATTGGCTGAATCATTTTGAGGCTGTTTGGCACCCTATGGTTCTTACAACTGTGGACATCCACAGTTTCTCTGTTTCTGCCTTGTATGATTGTAAATTCATGTGAAGGGCCATAAATTGTTAAAGAATATTGGTGAAAGTAGATGCATACATCCCCCACACACATATACTCCCAGAAAAAACTTTAAAAAGATGTGTGCCATTTGTCAGCTAATAATATCACATATGTGACATGATCAAGGGGAATTAGTCACATATCGGCAATTTTCAATTAGAAGTTTTTAACATCATTTTCTGGCAGTTTACAAATGCTACATTTTGATGTAAACCCCACCAAAATCGGACATCTGGTTACCAAGTTATGAGCAGTTTATCAATGGCTGAAAACAGTATAAAACAAAAGAATGTGAATACTGTTTTTGCCAATATCTCAAAAACAATATTAGTGACATCCGACTCATTGCCCTTGATCATGTCACATATTTCATTGCTATTTCAGAATGCTGAAATCTGTGCATCACAACCCAACAAGGTTTGGTGTAGAAGATGTGAAGCTGAGGCCATTTGAGAAACTCTTAATGGGTCTCCAAGGACAACTGCTCGACGGCATGATCTTTCAGGTTTGTGAAGCATCAACTTTCTGTTAAAAATTGTAGTTTCAGATTACTTGTTGCTCAGGGAATTTTACAAATCACAGTGGTGTGAAATCTCTGTGTTAACGTGGAAATCTGCGTTTTTAATAGTCCCAAATCCACGTATATCTTTTTTCCGATTTCTCAAATCCGCGATTTTGGCAATTGCTTGCCGTATTCCTTTTTATAGGAATTCTTTTTCTCAACATCCTCAACTCCAGTAAAGAAAGAAACCCATTGCTCTATGTATAACACACTATACAAACACGTATTATGACGCTAGAGATGAGAGTAGGAAACATGTGGTACATATCCCACATATTGTTGCGAAGTTCAATTATTCTTTGAATCCTTGTGCTTGAACTGTGCCAATCGGAATGATATTAAAATGGCGGCGACCAGTTTCCCTGTGTAGCGAATTGAGCTGAAACTAAACTGATATTTTTAATCCAATCCATCCATCTAGTGTGACGACATGTTTACTAAAAATCACAGGGAATTAAGAGAGGATATATCATGGCTACCAGGATTATAATTTTGTCGCACAATACTCACATTTGTGCAATGAAATATTCTTTTAATATTTGTGATGAAATACACAGAAATACGCAGGGGTTTTTTCCGCGTTTTTTGGAAAGCTCCACTCACACCCCTGAAATCAGTGCACTTGTTAATATCTGTCCAACATGTATTAGCATTATGTGCATTGATTGTCATCAATTTCCTTCTCGTACACATTTTTAACTAGTCAGTTGTGTACTTTTGTTGTGGTAAGGCAGCATAGAGCAGAGTGACTCAACAGTCCTAAGACTTCGACTCCTTATTACGAGGTATACGGGTTGTAGGTTCAAATCCCAGCACCATTAATGTGTTGTGCACTTAGGCAAGGCTCTTCACCCCTATCGCCTCTCCCCACCCAGGTGTACAAATGGCTGCCGGCTTTATTCAGTTAACAGACTTGCTGTGGAGGAGCGATCCCCCAGCAACATTACCAACATTACAAGGAGCAGCCTCTCCCACTTCGAAAGAGAGAAATGGGCAATGGGCATTCGGCCTGTTAACAGGTTCATTCCCATTTTAGGGCTGCATAGACCACAGGTATAATTTTCATCGGAATCAGGGCCGGATTAACCTTTATGGGGGCCCTGGGCCAGGCCAAACTTTGGAGGCCCCAAACTCACTCAAGTGCCCAGTTTTGGTTTAGGTATAAGATCGATAGTGGCGGCGGGGAGATGAGCATAGGTTTTACTTGGAAATTTGTGTGCGAAAATGATTTAATTCAGACAAATATAGCCCCATATGAAGGTGAATTTTGGTAGGCCTACGCAAAGGGCAAGTGCGCGCAAATTTGCAATTTTACCCTATTTTGGCCAAAAACAGGGTGTTTTCGGGCTAAAAAGGAATATGCTCAAGGCCATTTTGGGGGCCCTGAGCCCGGGCCCATCTGGCCCAATGGTAAATCTGGCCCTGATCGGAATACTTAATTTCTAGACTTGAAACAATAAAACAGGTGACAGTATACAGTGACTGCCTTAAATCACTCTCCTTAAATCTGATATAGGAGAGTGATTTTTAGCTCTCCTTAGTTGACCAATCTCTCCTTTTATTCTATTGTAAGTGCTCTAAACAGCTCTCCTTGAAGGCTCCAGAAGAGCCATTTAATGCTCTCCTGCAAATTCCAAAAGACAATCCCTGAGTATACAGATCATCCTCACCGCCTAAATAAAATTGAATGTTTCCATCTCTTTGCTCCAAACAGAATTGCGTCGAGCAAGCATTTGATGAAGGCAGCATGGGAGTGTCCAAGAATTCTTATTTCAATGAAGAATTTGCTTTCAACATCAGAACAGTATTTGCACAGACTGAACCAAGGATAGGTAAGTTTATCGACTCTTAAAAACATTTTTGCTCCGTACAGGTCATAATTTTCGGTGAGATGCATGCACTCATGTAAGTTCTTAGAACTTGGGGTGCACTTCATCAAAATTCCATGCACTGTTTTGAATGATCATGGAAATGATGTTTATTGTATTATATGAAGAGCTTTGTTTCAAAACCCCTTACATCAACTTGCCCATTTTTGAGAACACATCAAAAAATCTTCAAAAAAATCACTGATATATGGGGTTTGCAACAAAAGCAGTTTTTGACGAGATGCTTGGGTAGGATGAGCATCCTGCCAAAAACCGCTTTTGTTGAAAAACACCTTGGTGATTATTTGATGATTTGTTGATGTGTTCTCAAAATTGGGCAAGTGGATGTACATGTAAGGGGTTTTGAAACAAAGCTCTTCATATATGGATAAGCAGGGTCTACAACAAAGGTTTCCCCTCCCCATCTTCCCAACAATCAATGTTTGGAAAATGGCTGAAGACATTGCTATTCCTCAACAGTGCACAGGGGAGAGAGGGTACCAGGTGCATAGTGGGTAAAATATTGGAAATTTTTATACTTTTTTTACCAGTTGTTGGGTCTGAGTGTTTTGATTTTTCTTCTTTTTTGATTGCCTTACTGTATCCTGTGTCACGTCTGATATTTTTACCCATAATGCACTCATTATCGAAATTGTTTATTACATGTATGTGCAAACTGTCATTTGATGTCATACTGTATAAGTGATAATTTTCGCGTACAGTTATTTTCGCGATTTGGAGTTACAGAGACATTTTTGCAATTGTTATTTTCGCAATTTCCTAGTCTTGCCCTATTATTGTAATACATTATTACATATATTCGCGAGGTGTTAATTTCGCGGATGGACCTCCATTTGCGAAACCCGCGAAAATAAAATATAAAGCCTCGCGAAAGTTACCACCTGTACAGTAGTTGATTAAATCTATCAATGTGTTTTGCTTGTTTGCTTCCTCTCTTGTATTCAGGTGAAGTGAATGAGACTAATCAGAGACTAACCTATGTTGGTATATGTGGCATGTATGTGCTTCAGTACCAGATATTTAGAGTCATAGACAAGAAAGTTTTCAGAGCCCTATGGGACGTATACAAGAAGGTAGGAGCTACTTTGCCAAAAGTTTGTCATGCTAAAAACTTCTCCGTTAGGATATTCCAGTTGAAATCCATACACCTCATATGGAATACACAACCTTAAATCTTACACACAGGGAGTGTAAGTTTCAAATGGCATCACCCACTCAGGTAACCCCATTTGAAATTTGCGCTCTCTATGTGGAAGATTCAACTGAATAGCCTGATTCAAATGAAAACTTGCCCTCCATACATGGCGCAGATCAAAAGCATTAGATGTGCTTTTGCGGTTCTTGGACACCATATAGGCCTATGTTATAGACATTCCGATAAAAGCATGAAAGTACCTCTTCAGCATCATGTACATTGCAAAGTTCCAATGTGTAATAGGCATCATAACCTACGATGAACTTTTGACGGTCAATTATGGATGAGAGAGGTACTTTTGCCAAAGATACGCAATGTGCAATCAAGCGTGTGGTGGTATGTCTTGTGAAGAGACTGACTTGTGGAAGAGGTGATGCATCAAAACAAACGTTCTGAAAAAAAAATTACGAACATTTGATCATTTCTTTCCATTAGTATCTTATTGTGAAAAATCAAGTAGCTGATGTGTTAGCTCAATATGCTAGGAAAATATTTAATCCGATGACCCCATGATCATATTGGCTTAATAAGCTGTATTTTCGTGCAAAAGGGTACCATATTTCATGACATTTCTTCTCCCAAAGGTTTGAGTACAATTTGACCCCCTAGCTTACTGAATAAATAGCACAGTTTTCCGAACTTTTCCGATCTTGATATGAAATGGTCTATTACTTTTTAAGTTATGTTGGACCAGGGTAGTATTGAGACTTGCAAAGTAAGGAGTATTTGGTGAGAAAAAATTTTTAACAAATGTAGCATTTAGCAAAAGATGGACTTTTGAATCTATATTTTATGAGGTAATTGGTTGAGAACATAATTTGTACAACAAACAGGTTCTTGGGTGAACTGTCACAACAAAAAACCAGACCACAGAGCCTCAAAGGTGAGAACATACCCATTTTTGGTGAGAAATGGTGAGGCTAGGAGAGAAAGAGCGAGGAAAGGCGAGGTAGCCTATTATAAAAGGCGAGAAATGGTGAGGCTGAGATAACTAATTTAAGTCTCAGATCCTGGGCAAGTTTGGCGAGGAAAGGCAAGGAATGGCGAGGAAAGGCGAGGTACATCCAGCACATCCAGACCTGCCACAGACATTTTGTCTGGAATATAAGTAGCACCCAATTAACACCAATTCTTATCATGTTGACTCAATTGGTCATAACCTTCCTGGGCTCTCTGGCTGAGTGTACTAAAATTGGTTATGACGTAACTGGCATAGCCCATGACTTTGTTCTTTAAGAAGGGAGTAAAAAGGCGATGACAATGATACTGAAATGGAAGCCTTAACAATAACAGCAATTTCTGCTATCCACTTTCAGAGGTCATCGGTTAATATCTTTGAACAATCCATTTCACCTTTGTATCTTCTTCAGATTCCGGCCATCACCCTTACAGGCAATATAGTGTGGTCAGCCAATCAGTTTTTACTCAAGAGTCTCTCTCCTCACATCTCCCGTCTGCTGGACAAGAAATCACAGCAAGCAGTGGTGCATACATCGCAGATGTACTTGCAGATGAAGAGCCAAAATCTTATCAAGTGAGTAACATGTTAGTAACCAAAGTTTGTAGTATCTGATTCAAGTAAATGCACTTACTGTGTACGTTTCAGCAATCACTGTTGCCTTTGTCAACACTTGATGAGGAGTGACTGCAAATTACTGACAACCAACGCTAGAGGGATTTCCAGCGTGAAATCCATCTAGCGTGAAATGTCCCCTTTATTTTTGAACTGAACAATTGAGGTTATGAACATTGTGTACGCGCTTGATTAATATTTCCATTGTAATAAACGACGGTTCCTGCACTTTATTCAAAATCTCGGATTTTTACAAAACTACAGCACCTAAAGTCTTGATTTTTGCAGGGTATGTTAGTTTAATACAGTACATTACAATTGTGTAAAAACAGAATTTTGAAAAATGTTGAGGGCATTATCCTCAGCAAATGTTACAATATGGCTTTAAGGGAAGGGGTATGAACGTTTGGACAGTATTTATTGTGGGACATTCATTCATTCATTTCATTTCATTCGGCTGCGAAGCAGGCGACTACAAAGTTTCTCCATGTACTACGATCTGAAGCCAAAGTGGCAATGGCATCTGGTAGTAGAAAGTTGTCGAAATCCCCCCCCAACAGTTTTTGCACATAAGACAAGTAGGATGTTCTTTGCCTTCCAGGTCTTCTTTTACCATGTAATGGGGTGTAGAGAGCATATCTTCTGCATGGTTCATCTTCCTGCATCCTCAGGATATGTCCCAGGAATCGTAGTTGTCGTGATCTGACAGAGTTGATAAGAGGCACAGTGTTGGTGATGGCATAGACCCTTTCATTTCTAACATGGTCGGTGCGCTTGATGTTCAGCATTATCCTGTAACATGATGTACCAAAAGCGTTGATCTTATTTGCCATATCAGTAGATATCACCCAGGACTCACAGCCATAGAGCAATACTGTAACACAAGTGGTGTTAAACAGCTTGACTTTTGTTGCAACAGTGATTGTTGGACTTCTCCACAGATGCTCCAGTTTCCAAAATGCATACCAAGCAAGCGCCTTCCGTCCGGAGAGGTCACTGGTGCTAGAGCCCATCATGGAACCAAGATATTTAAAATCAGTGACATACTTGATGGGTTCTCCGTATACTTGGAGTGGTGGCTGAGGATTGCAGTTGATGGTCATGTACTCAGTTTTGGGAACACTGATGATGAGACCCAGGCTTTCTGCTGCAGCCGCTGTTCTGGTCAGCTGTGCCTGTGCCCAAGCCCGGATGGAAGATTCAAGCAAGGCAATATCATCAGCGAAATCCAAGTCGTTCAAAACCTTGGCAGGATAACGCATGGAGCGACGCGGGTGTGTTTCAACACCGCTGTTATTCCCCTCGGTAGCCATCGTCATCAAATAATCGATGAGAACAATGAATAGGAACATTAGGACATTAGAGCACATCAGACATATCGAATTGCATTCTGAATACGAAGAATGTCCTTCTGATATCAAATAATTTTGATTGTTTGAAATTACAATGTAATACACATTTTATGGCAAATCATTAAAATTGATATTTTTGATATTTAACAGTACTTGAAGTAAACTTTATAAATCTGATGATTTATACTTAAAGTGTATGTAGGTGGGATGAAAAGCAGACGATCAATTGAAAATTTTGACCTTTCGTATTGAAGATATGAATTTTTTTCCCAAAAAAAAAAAAAAAAAGGTCTTTTTGGGAAAAAATCCATGTCTTCAATATAAAAGGTCAAAATTTCAATTGATCTTCCGCCTTTCCTCCCAGCTACATACACTTTAAGAATATATCATTAGATTTATAAAATTTATTTCGAGGACTGTTATATATCAAAAATTTGAAAAATATCAAATTTTAATAATTTGTCATAAGATTTGTATTATATCGTGAATTTCAAGAAATGAAAATTATTTGATATCAGGAAGACATGTTTCGTATTCAGAATGCAATTTGATACGTCTGAGGTGCTCTTATGTCCCACAAAAAATACTGTTGAAACACCATTAACGCTCATTCTAGATCCCTTAAGCAAAGTACTTGATATTGTACTTTTTTTCTTTGTCACCCATACAAGAACTCTGGGAGCTGAATCTGACTGTGATGGCATATTGTAGTATATGTTGTCTCTAGGTGGGAAAAACCTCATATGTTCTTTTTGCCCTTGAACATGGATGAAGCAAACCATTCAATATAAAGTCCACACCTACAAGGCTTTATCCATTTTCAAGGGCCAAAAGTAAATATGAGGTGTTTCCTGCATGTACTTTTAACCCTTGAACATGGATGAAGCAACCTTGTCAATATAAAGTCTACACCTACAAGGCTTTATCCATGTTCAAGGGCCAAAAGTACATACAAAGTTTTTCCCGCCCAGTGACGATGTATGGAATGTGTGCTTCTTTAGCTGTTGCTAAATGGATTATATGGTGTGTTTGGGGTCACAGTGGTCTGCAAATTCATGTCAAGTGCGCTGAGGCTTGTGTTTTTATGACCATGCATAACACACTATAAATCACTTTGCTGTTTTTTATGCATGTCTAAATATGTTCATATTATTGGGCTATTCCATGTGAAATCCACACTACCCCTGTGGAAGATTTTGGAAATATCTTCCACAGGGGGAGTATGTTTTTCAAATGGAATTGGTCAGGGTTATTCATTTTGAAACCCATACTCCCCATGTGTTATGACCATGTGTACTCCCCATGTGTTATGACCATGTGTACCTATATCTTCCACAACTGGAGTGAGTATTTCAAATAGAAGTTACCCAATTATCTGTTGTATTCTAAACTCATACTCCCTCTGTGGAAGACTTTAGCTAAATCTTCCACAGGGGTAGTGTGAATTTTAAATGGAATAGCCCATTGTATCTCATGACCCTTGAATCCAATTACAATAATCCGAACCCTACACATTAATATGATTTTCTTTTAAATCAATTAATGTGTGTTGCTGTTTTTTACAGGGACGTTCAAGTATATTACATGCAGGTGTCGTCGTGGATGATACGAATGGAATCTAGCCTGACCCAAGCTAACACAGTTATAGAAGACTTAACCGCCAAGTGCACTCTGTTTATACATGTGAGTTAACTGGACTGGGATCGATTAATGCAATTAAAGGGCATTTTGGAAGTTTCTATAAATAATCTGAATTCAAATTGGTGAAAATTGTTCTATCTTTAGTCCATTGAAAAAAAAGAAAAGAAAACACTAGGTATATACTGTATTTATTCCATTAATTGCCCGTGTCACTTTAAGCGCTTACCCAGTGCCTTTACTAGGCAGGCTCACATCACACACTATTGGTGGCGCAATTCGTCCATAGGGAAGTGGAATGTGCATGTACGGTCCAAAAATTGCTTTTACTGCGGGACTTTAATGGGAAAAATCCACTAAAAATTAATTTTGACAACCAAAACCTAAGTGATGTTGACTTTTTTGGTACTGGCATAATTCTGGATTCATAAACTATCACATAGTGCAATCTATGTTCCACCAAGTCGACACTCTTTAAAGCGCAAACGTAATTTGTGCGTAAATCAAGACCATCCAAAACAGATTTCTTACAGTAAAGAATAGGAGGTCATCTGGGGTCACATACAGTATAGTGTACATTGTACATGTGCCTGCTGTCACAACTTCACACACAGAATTTTGGCCAATTTGGTGACAACTTCAAAAGTGTGTGCACTAGACCCATGAATGACCCCTTTTTGTTTAGATAATTTGATTCTCTTTCAAATGAAAGAACTTTCAGCTAAAAATATTAAACTTCAAAATTTTATGAACATCCCTACTTCAAACAAACTGTGATATTAGTTAATTAATTGTCCATGCAAATCTGAATCATGGTCTGAAACACATGACACACTGATGATGATAGATGAATATTTGGGCCTTTTTTACGTATTGTTGGCCTAAATGTAAAAAATAAGTGCACACCCAAATTGACTGTTAAGCGCCCTAGGTGGTTAATGGAACGAATACTGTACATCTTTTTTTTATCATTATATAAGGCTGTTATCCACAACTTTGTTGATTGTACACTTTTCATGCCTTGTCCACATGACCCTTGATGGCAAAAGTTTAATAATGAACTATTTTTGCTGATACTCAACTGCAACTTACAAAATGTTATGGACAGAAAATTTGAAGTTTGAATTATTTTCACTTTTATGCTTAACCCCTGAGCACTACCTGCTGAGCTAACATTGCCTCTGATTGGTCAATTCGTCGGTCGCAACACATAGTGGCGTAGAGTGATTTTTCAAGCTTTCCGTTTCACATAGTGGCGTACAGGTTTAGAGCTAGCTATTATCCTATAATAGTTATTTATTGTTTACTATTAACGATACAGTGTTATAGTTTGAACCTTAAACTTTAATTTCTATGGAATCGGGCCACTGAGAGATAACAGTGGATGAGTATCGACTCAGTTACTAGTAGCATATCCTGCAAAAACGTTTTGCTCGGAGACGTATTTTGTCCTTCACGTACGCCACTATATGTTGCGACCAACGAATTACATGATATCTTCACTTTAATCACCAATCAGAATGGAGCTTTGTAAATAATTCACCCAAATTTTTTGTGTGGTGAAATTATTCTAACATTGTTGCTGATTGGGCTAATTGATAATGAAAACGTCTTTTTGACCAATCGGCATGTAGTTCTCATGGGGTTAGCTATTCACATGATTGACATGTTGTGTTTTTTCTGTAGGGGCTAATCTTCGCCTACAACATCAGCAATTTAATACGGACTATCATGAATCTCCATGCTCATATGAACAAGCCTATGACCAAAACAGCTGTGCTAGCTCTCTGTAGACTAATAGAAATGTTAAAGGTAAAACAACTAATCCATGTAAAGTCCACACTCCCCCCATTGAAGATTTTGGAAATATCTTCCACAAAGGGGAGTATGAATTTCAAATGGAATGAACACATTAGACAGCTCTATTTGAAACTCACCTTTCTTCTGTGGAAGATTTCAGATTGAATCTTTCTCAGAGGGTGTATGTAATTCAAGTGGAATGGGTTATTCCATTTAAAGTCCAAACTACCCTGTGGAAGATTTAGCTAAAGTCTTCCACGGAGGGAGTTTGAGTTTTGAATAGAATAGACAATTTGGGTAACTTCTATTTGCAATACTCACTCCAGGTGTGGAAGATATAGGTAAAGCCATGATACAGGGGGCGTATGAGTTTCAAAATGATTAACTCTGAAATTACATTTGATAAACATACTCCCCCTATGGAACATATTTCCAAAATCTTCCACAGGGGTAGTGTGGATTTCACCTGAATAGCCCAATGTGTTGAGGTTTTTGCCCTTTTTCTCCAAAAAGTTGCCAAAACATCAAATTGTTTATTGCCACTTAGATCCAACTGAGATCTTAGATCCATTTGTCAAAACAGGATAATATCTTTTAATCGAAAATAATTAGTGCTGTTTTTTCCTGGAATCGGAAGTAGTCCACACTGTATAGCCAATGAATTTATTTTGACATGTAATGAAATTGGATATAACCATTATAGTCATTACATAGATCAATATTACACCAGCATAAAACAACTACTCCCCATTCCAGAAAAATACAGCACTCATTTTTTGTGATTAAAAAATTATTATCAAGTTCTGCCAAATGAAACATAGCTCAATCCTAATCATTCATTTAGTCCTAACTGGAGATAAAGAAAAGGTTCACTATTTTACTAATTTCTTGAAAAAAGAACCAAAACATGCATTTTCAGCATGTTTTCTGACAATCTAGTCACAAAAATCACAGACTTGTGTTACTTTAATAAATAATTGGTTATAAGAATGAAACATGTCTTTTCCAAAAATTAGAATGCATGAACTGAAATTAGTCTTAGTACAAGTCTTTGGGCTTGATTGTCACAGCATACAAAAAACACCCTAAAAATGCATGTTTTTGGCCCATATTTCCAAAAATTGAAATTTGACTTTTATCGCTAGTTAGGACTAACTAAAGGATTAGGATTTAGCTATGTTTCATGTGGCAAAACAAGATTTTTTTTAATTCAAAAAATGAATTCTATATTTTTCTGGAATAAGGAATAGTTGAAATTATATATACAAAAACAATTTTAAAAGTGTACAATGGTGAATGAAGCCTCTGGAAGATTCAAGCTCCCCAAATATCTAGGAGTAGTTTCCAAAATGACCTTGCAATTTGGGCTTAAAATTGTTAATATAATAACCATTCAGGAGGTAATTGATTCCACCTTTTGGGGGCAATTTTGTGAATATTTCTTGCTTAAAGCAAGATGAAGAAGAGAAGATCTTGGAATTGAAGATAATCATGTTTCTATATGATATTATGTGTAACAGTCTATAGAGCATACATTCCATCGTCGGACCATGCTGATAGCAGAGTCCATCACTCACATCATCCAGCATCTGCAATTCATGGCCTTAGCATCAGTCAACACAGCAAAGGTAAGAAAACAAAAGGTTTTAACCCCCTGAGCACTACCTGCTGATCTAACATTGCCTCTGATTGGTCAATTACATGATATTTTCACTTTAATCACCAATCAGAATGGAGCTTTGCAAATAATTCACCCCAATTTTTTTGCGTGGTGAAATTATTCTATCAGTGTTGCTGATTGGTCCAATTGATAATGAAAACTTCTTTTTGCATATCGGCAGGTAGTTCTCATGGAGTTAATTTATGTTGAAGGTTCAGGGATTAGTTATATGATTAGGGTTAGGATTTGTGGTCGAGGCACTATTCCAATGATGTTACAAAGATGGCTACATTATAATACCAACTATTGTGCCTGAACAGCCTATTTTTTAAATGCTTATGCACTGTTTACTTGTACAGAAAATTCCTTTCATGCCAAGTTTGTTTGTAAAGTTACAAAAGATATTGAAATGAACTCCATGTATTCAGGCTTATTAGGGGCCTATCATTTTCTTCGAGGGGGGGGTCCCAAATATACAGGGGTTGGGGGGGTTAAAAATTTTGGAAAGAAAAACAGGGGGTCATAAAATTTTTGATTGACTGATTTCAATACTATTTTAGCCTGTTTAGTGGGTAAGGTGTATGTGTGTGTGTGGGGGGGGTGGTGGTTCATAAAGTAGGCCAACCCATTATCCTGGGCAAGGTTCATGGTTCAATTTGTTTGACTTGTCTTAATTTTTAGTAGTACTGGAAAATGTCAAGCCTAAATTAAAAAATTCATGGTAGTGAAGTAATAATGTCACATTTTACCATTACTCTTAATTTCTTATCCACAGAAAAGAATCATATCTGACAAGAAGTACAGTGAGAAACGACTAGTAAGTCTTCTATTTCTTATTACTATTTGAATGGTTTTCGGGTATATACGAGTACTAAAAGACGATATTAGACATTGATATTAGACAGCGCACGCGTCATCACAGAACATGCTTATGTTGAGATTTGATGGTCATAGCGTGTTGTATACATCTGGGTCCGTAATACGTATACATGCAATGCATGCATGCAAGCGAAAATTCTAAACAAGTTTGTGATGGCTTCATTCATTTAAGATTGTAATGCTAACTTATTTTTTTTCTTGAACAATGCTACTACTGTATGCCATAATTTGCAGGATTTAAGAGGTGAGCCAAATCAAACCTTATTTTTAAACTAATTGTTGAAGGTTAAAGATAATAATATTCTACAACTTTGTGCAAAGTGTTCATTATGTAATTACAACTTTTTTCCTTCATTTCAGGATGCGTTATCGGCATTGGTACTGGTTGAAAATGCCCTCAATGGTCCATGTAAGTCCCAATTTGAATATTTCTAAGATTATGAAGGACGATATAACATTATGTTTATATTAAATAAATTGCAGCAAAGTCATATTTGCAATACTACCTTTTGTAACTAACACAGTATTGCATTACATTGTTTATAACAGTTTCTATTGCTGAGGCTTTTATAGGTAGTAAATCTGAACAAAGAGTCCAGACTCTGTCATGTTGCCCATTGAAGGGAAAATATTGGGCTATTCGAGTTGAAATCTATTCGAGTTGAAATCTATTCGAGTTGAAATCTATTCGAGTTGAAATCTATTCGAGTTGAAATCTATTCGAGTTGAAATCTATTCGAGTTGAAATCTATTCGAGTTGAAATCTATTCGAGTTGAAATCTATTCACCTTAATCTCCCACGTAGGGAGTGTGAATTATAAAATGTTACCTAAATATATATGTGACTCTATTTGTGACACGATCTGGTCCATGGGGGCCAAAGGAGGCATTTTTGACAATTGAGTTACTATAACTTGTACCAACATTAAGCTATCATATCGTCACCCCCATAACAAAACTGCCTAAGTCATTATTACATGCAAATTTCCCGCCGCATTCTTCATTAACTTGTGGAATACATCTCTTTTTATGCATTCCACAAGTTAATGAAGAATGCCGTTGGAAATTTGATTGATTACACTGCCCAACACAGTTTTTGGTGACTTTGGTTTGAGAGTTGTTTTTAGGTAATTTTGGGTCGCCGATTTCAAATATAGCATTAGTTTTTGCATATCACGTCAAATTTTCACTCTATGACTATAAATCATGTAGAAATATACAAGATTCCATGTGTTTCAGAGCTCCATTATGTGGTGCAAAGCATCATGGGAAGGTATGATTGTCTGCTATTTTAAAAGCTTAAAAGCTGTATTTATCAGTCATCATGTATCATGTACAATATTTTAAGACAAACATGGCAAAGGCAAAAAGTATAACTCATCCTGTCCTTGCTTATTAAACATATGTGTTCTAAATAGTAATTCATGAAATTTCACCATTTGTCATAGAAAAAACTTGACCTGATAGGGAAAAACTGATGCCATATTTGAAATCAGCGACCCCAAATTAGTTAAAAACAACTCTTAAATCCAAGTCACCAGAAAAAAAGTTAAATTTTGTTGGCCAGTGTTATTGGTTTATTACTCAGAAAATCAAAATTGCAAATGAGAAACATGTAATAATTACTCCACTATGTGTTGCGACCAACAAGATGATTTGCTTCATTAAAGGGGCATTTCGTGATCCACAGCCTCATCCCCCCAAAAAAAAAAAAAAAAAGTTGAGATTTTTACACCACTGGATACCTCTGGCTACATAATGTTTATGTACTAAATATTTCTTGCAGATTAATTCGTTTAGCAAAAATATCGCCAATTTGAATTTCGTTCTGGTGCACCAGAACGAAATTACAACACATTGTCTATGGAGCAGTGTAATACACATAATCATGCATAACTCGCAAACGCAAAAATCGGAATCAACTGAAATTTTGGAAATAAGCTTTTTCGTGGATATCTACTGAAAAATGCCATAAAAAGAGGATGCTAGGATCACGAAATCCTCCTTTAAGATTAAGTACACCATACCAATGCCATTTCAAGCTGTGACTTGATCAGCATACATTAAAGAAGTTTTTTTTATTATTATTATTATTTTGATACAGCCACAAAAGAAAGACGACTAGTGGCAAGCTTGGCTCTTTCTGTTGGCACCCAAATGGTAAGTGCGATAGTATCACTAGTAATCCCACCCAAGGTGCCTGCCTGCCATTATCATGTCAGGGGCATCAGTAGCCAGATTTTTTGGTCTGGGGGCAAAGCCAAAAAATACCCGGTTGCATCATTTTGTTTTGACTTGGTATTATTTGTGGGATATATACTTATACCAAGTTTTTTTAGAGAGACTTTTAGCTTCCAAAAAAGGACTTTATTGGGACAATATTCATGTGTATTGTGCAAAAGTTTGGTATTTTACACTATATTGGCCCATGATTGTGGTGAACTTAGGTGGTGAACAGGCTTCTTGCCCCGTTTCTTTTCCTTTGCCTTCCTAATTTTCTCTTTCAGTTTTCTCTGCTCCCACTGGCTACCAGGCTTTGAGTTTAAAAAGCCTGGTAGCCAGGTAGTATAATTGAGGAGTGTGATAAATAGCACTCCTCAAACTTGTGAGTGAGTGCTATTTTGTGAATGAGGAGTGTGATTATGCTTAAATGTGATGTACGCTTAAAGATCAAGGAGTGTGATAAATCACACTCCTTATGATCATTTAAGGAGTGCAGAGGAGTGTGATCGCACTCCTCAAAACTGAAAGTCTGGGCTACGCAACTGCATTATGTGGAATTCAGTCAATTCTTCAATAAAAAATAGCTCATCTCTTGTCACATCAAGTCGAATCTACACATTAGTTCACCTCAAGTTCAGAAGCGACGGCAATCCTTTTTTGCGATTACGCCTCAAGCATGCTGACAAATGGCCCTTAATTTCAATTATGTGCGCAGTATGTGAAACGGCGTCCACATTTGGAGGCGATTACACATGGGAGTGTGTATGTATGCATTAATGGGGACCAACAGAGAAACATCTCTGACTTCATTAACCTTTGTGCATCCACACCATTTCCAAATATTTGACCACTTAGAAATGACTGGCTCATAATCTTTATTTCCATCCTAATTATTTATTCTCATACAGAAAGCTTTCAAGGATGACGAGTTACTCTCCTTCAAAGCAGTGATGAACAAACTCACTCTTATTAGTGACCTTAGAGAACAGTAAGTGATTAGGGTATCAGGGGAATAAAAGACAAATTGGCTATGAAGTTGGGTATTAAAAAATGCCATAAGGCGACAAAAAACACACCACTCTGTTGTACGAGCGGATGGACTTGCCAAGTTGGTCAGGATTTTTTTAAAGTGAGCCCAGGTATGTGAATACTACCGGAATATTGCATGATGGGATACAGGGAAAAGGTCTATAATTATATGAATTGGAGGATATTGTTATTTGACTTTGAGGGTGGCAGAAAAGACAGGGCAAAAGAGAGAATGTACAAACACTCTGGGCCACAATGGCCTCATCCCTATGGCATAGTTCAATAACCTCAATTAAACAATCATAGTGCAAAATTTGACCTCAAGTTGGAAATAGTACCCACATTTTCAAAGGTCATTCAATGAATGTACAAATGTATTGCGGTTACAGAACTGTGCCCCTGATAGATAAGCATGTTGTGAATCCTAGTGAAACAGTAATATGAAGAGCAATGCAGGCATAGAGAAAGATGGGGAGATGAAGACAAACAAAGAATGAAGGAGCTACGGAAGATGGATGTAGTTATGAGTTTACCTTATTAAAGCCATAATGTGTGATTTGCTTCACAGCGACGCCCTCAATTTTACTCGGATTTCTACTTTTTGCATAATTATAATGCCCAGTGGTGTACTAAAATACCACGTAAAAGACTAAGCCTGAATGAAGTGCTTTAATAACAGAAAAATTTAACTCTTTATATTATAACCAGGGAGACCCGGTTTTATTCAGAGTTCACCGATCGAATGCTTGCTAACATGTCCCATGGATGTCAGCTTATGTGTACACATGTCGAGCGCGATGCTCAGTGCAGTATTACATATAATAATACAATCGGCGAGCGTAGTACACACATTGTAGGTGCTGGAATGAAATCGCAATTTTCTTTGTAATACTAATACCTCATTTGTTTGGCTCGAAATTAAAATGGGATAAAGTGATCAGTGAAAACAAACATTTGAATAGGAATCTATTCTTTATGCAAATCACACATTATTGCTAGTGACCATGAAGTGTAGACCATCAATGAATAAATGGTACACTTTTGTTTTTCCATTTCATACAGATTACGTGCAGCATGCAACTGTAGCTTCTTGTACTGGCATCGTGTTGTATTCCCACTCTACTTAGCTGATAGGTTTGAAAATGCTGTGGATGCACACAGGCTTCATGTAAGTATCCCATACACACAGGCTGCCTGTAAGTATCCCATGCACACAGGCTGCCTGTAAGTGTAAGTGACACAGGTATGTAGGAGTGTATGGATTTCGTTTGGAATAGCCCTATGTATAATCTTGCAAGGGCGTATTTTAAGCGTACATTGGCACAATGCACATTTACTTGTCTCTGATTAGCTGCGGAGGCGATCCACTTGGTGCTGCAAATCAAAACAGTTCTGTAAGGTGTTCTGTCAATTACTGCAAAGAAAGCATTTTGACTAAATATCTCATACTTTTTAATCTAGTGGCATTTTTCAAATTGTTTACTTTATTTTGATACACCCTGTAGTGTGGTAAGTGTCTGTTTATAGGCAATGGAGCCACATACGTCTGTTAAATGTGATAACCCTTCATTATGATTTTACCATTTATTTGGAGTTATTAGTTGATAGTTCATCAATAACAAGTATACGCTGGCGAAGTTACGTAATTAATCGGATTAACTACCATAGCAATAGGTACAAACAATTTTGAATATACCGCGCTGCACTACAAGCAGGTTGCACTCATCACCTGTCGTCAATCATATAATAGATTGAATACAATACCGCTCTTTTCAAAGAGACTAATCTTACAGGTGTAAGTGATTAGCATTTCTTTGACATCTATGGTTCAATGCAGAGGTACCGTAACGTAGTAGTGCAGCGCGATATAATCAAAAAATGTTTGTACCTATTGCTATGGTAGTTAATCCGATTATTACGTAACTTCGCCAGCGTATTGAAGCAACATCAATGGTCGATGCAGATGGAACAAATTATTGGTGTGGTGCCTTACAGAACTTAGGCCAAAAAATTGTTTGCTTGCCCTCGAATGAATTTTAAAAATTGGGTTGGTCAGGATTTCTTCTTTTTTTTTAATTTCTAGCTAACTCTACTGTTTGTATTAATTAAGGCTCAAAATATGTAAAATCAGGCAATTTTGGTGTCAAAATGAATAACCAACATTACAAAACATTGAATAACTGACATTACAAAACAACTTAAATGTTGAACACAAGCTCTAAAATACATTTTTTTTACATCTTCAGAATGCAAAAATTTGAAAAGAAAAAAAAGCTTTTTCAGAAATTTCCAAAAATTGGGTCGGTATTCTTTTGTACGTAAATAGAGAAAAAAAACTTGTTTCTGATTTCCAAAATTAGGGTTGGTCGGTTGATGGCAAGCAAACATTTTTTTTTAGGCCTTACCTTGATTCTTAAGGATTGTACTGTTATTATTATGTATAGTAATTTTGGTATTTTTGTAGTATATGTTTGGGGCCCTCGCTGACTGCGCCATGCCAATCAAAATGAGTCAACACATGGATTCCCCAGCAGACGTCCTGCAAGCATTTGATAAGGAAATCAATCAACAATTCAAAGAGGTGAGTGAGTTGCCATGGAAACGGGTCATTATTATCAACTAGTGTATGGGGTTTTATGTCCCTATGTTATAATCTGGACTGTTCATTGTCTGGAAGGCAGCATCTCAGGCCTCATCAATTTGTAATAATTTCAGTGACCCAGGGGTTCTCAAAATTTGATTTAAAAAAAGTATAAAAAATAAGTAAAAAATCATAATAATAAGCCTAATGTTTGCAAATATGGAACAGAAAGATCAGGTCTTACTGAAACATGTTGAATTTTTATATTGATTGGTTGCACCATGTGTTAAAGTTATTGGAGTTTTAAACTTTTTGGTGGATTTCAGAAGGTTGTGCGTCCTGTAAATATCATTTCTTATGGCTTCCTTATTCAATCTAAATGTTGTTAAAAGCCCAGAACTTCATCCCCTAGACCCCACACATTATTTTGATTTGATTGACCCCCAAAATTATCAATGTTTTCAGATTTGGCCCTAGTAAAAATATTGAGAACCGCCACACCAGCCCAGTTCATAAACCTTCAATTCAATTATAATACCTCATAATTTGACCTCAAGTTAAGGAGTATGAGTATGTTTAACCCCATGAGAACTACCTGCCTAATGTTCAAAAAGAAGTTTTCATTATTAGTTGGACCAATCAGCAACATTGTTAGAATAATTTCACCTCACAAACAAATTGGGGTGAATTATTTGCAAAGCTCCATTCTGATTGGTGATTAAAGTGAAGGTATCACGTAATTGACCAATCACAGGCAGTGTTAGATCGGCAGGTAGTGCTCAGGGGGTTAATGAATGTACAAGCATATTGTGGTTGATGAACTGCCCTGACAGATGAGTCCACATGGCATCTAATGGGATGACATTTTACTAGCACTCAGTTTCAATTTTCAAATGCCCCTACGACATAACACCACTGTTAGCCCTACTCATGTTATGTAACTAATTGGTGTCGTAAATCTACTAACCCATTAGGCTGTCATGTCAGTGTTTTTCTTAGTGTGAATAGTTAAACTCTGCATATGTGAATGATATATATATTTCTGTGCACTGACATCCATATGACATGTATTTTTTTAATGTTCACCACAGCATCTATTGGACCCACTTTGCAGAGGAGTAGAAACGGATCTGCGTCTTTCCATCCACACCCATCTCAAGCTGGACGAGCGTAATCCGTTCAAAGTCCCTCTACAGGACATCTCCCATTTCCTGAAGATGAAACCCATCCGCTTCTTTAGCTATTTCCTCGATATTAAAGGTAACTTCAGTTTTCTTTATAAATCGTATATGTGACCCATTCTGTCAAAACCAGGAACAAGTCGCATTTTTGACATTTCATGATTTGAATAGAAATATAAGCACTAGCCAATAAGCGTTAAAATGATACCAAAATTATGTAAATAGCATCAATACTTTTCAAGATATGGATAATTTTGTAAATGGTACCTTGATATTTTTCCAATGGGCCAATTAGTTTTCTGCCTTATACAGGACTGAATAGGGATTATCGAAGTTCTAATGTTATTTATTGATAAATAAACCTCTTTTTAATAAGTACTTTAAAGGATTGGAAAGTCCCACTTAGTCCCACAGTCAAATACCATGAAATTAAGAATTCCAAACATTTTTTTATTGGATTATGGGAATGTAATCTTTAAAGGCCTATAACTCAAAAACATGTCTGGCGACTTGTTCCAGGTCACATATTTCTCTGAGAGTTGTAGGCCATACTATGTCCACACTTATTTACACATAATCAGCAGAATAAATAAGTTAGCAGTTCATAAATCATAACCTTATACAGTCCAACCTCTGTTATCCGAACTGCTTTTATACGGATCTCTCTCCGAAAAATGTTTTTGAATGCTTTGAGAGATTGATTTCCTGCACTTAAAGAACTATGGCATAAAGCACTCATATACCAGCTTTCAGTGTTATTACCTCATTTTGAGTAACATTTTGCTGTCTCAATGTTAGCAGTTCAGACAATCAATGCAAAATTAATGCAAAATTACATTTAAATTAACCCCATGAGAACTACCTGCCGATTGGTCAAAATGAATAGTGTGTCCAATTTTGAACCAATCAAGGAGGGTATTAGTAAGGTCATCTGCAAATGCAAGTTTGACCATAAATAGTTTAAAGCCTAGTTATAATTGGCTCATTAATTGAAATGAGCATTTCAAATTATCAACCAATCAGAAAGACTGTTAGATGACCAGTAGTGTCCAGGGGATTAACTTACCCGGATTTTTCACTTATCCAGCCAATACTACAATCAACGAAAAAATTCTTGGAACGCTTGCGTGTAAATAACAGAAAACTGTCACCCCTCTCCCCCATGCAATGTTAAGAAATACCAAAGTCTTCAGCGGTTTCCCAATGTGTTCCAACATTGATTGATGGGGAGAGGGGAAAGGTATAACATTGTTGACAGTCATGCTTGTTCCTAGGCAAAATATACATCATTTCCATGATCATATGAAATTCTGCACGGAATTTTGACAGAGTGTACCAAGCGTTCCAAGGACTTTTTTCGTAGATTGTAGGTCTCATCATGGCCGGATAAAATAGGTTGGACTGTAGTCCAAAGTTAGGGTTGATTTGGAAAATGAAGGTGACTATAATAACCACAAGGTTGTTTCCTTTATGGATATTCCGTAACAAACCTGTTTAGTCTGTTGATAAATATGACATATGGAATAGACCTACCATGATTAATAAGGCTAATTTTAACACATTAAGGTGGTACTACACCCCTGATAAATTTTGTGACTAAATTTGCATTTTTCTCAAAAAATAACTACATACTGGTAACAAAAGTTATGTATATTTTTGGGTCAAGGAATCCAATTACTTCGCTGAAATTTCAGTGATTCAACACAAGTGGTTCATTATATATGTTAAGAAATGAGGTACATTCTAGCGGTACCTCTTTTCTTATCATAAATAATGTACCACTTGTCTTGAGTCACTGAAATTCCAGTGTAGTAACTGGATTCCTTGTCCCTATAATATACATAACTTTTGTTACCAGTGTGTTATTATTTTTTGAGAAAAATGCAAAAATAGTCACAAACTTATCAATTGTAGATAATCTAAAAACTGTTTATAATAATTCATGGTTAAATTTTATTAAAAAAAACATCAGACTAAACTTTGAACTTACTGTCAATTCAAATTATGTTACATATTAAAATGTGAGCATAGATCTACTTTTTGTAAATTAAGAATTATTGTCATAAATTAAGGATTGAAATGGATAGATATGTTTGACCAAAATTGCCTACAGAACGGATAATCTGCCAATATTGTGATCTCAATGAAATTGAGGACAAATTTCACTTCACTATGAAATGTTCCTTATATAACGATATCCGTAATAGATTTGTGACCATCCACCACAACTGAGCCCAGATGTCACCAGTGCCACTATTGAGATATGCTCCATTAAACTTAACAATAAACAATAGGAAGGAAACAAAGGATTTATTGACTATTTTATTGATTTTTCACTACTTAAATGTCAAGTACTATAGACATGATATACATCATTTTAAAGCTAATTTCAAGCAGAATAATTTGGTTGAATATCTCAAAAATGATGATTGGCGACTTCAGGGCTCAGTTGTGCTGGATGGTCACATTTATGACGTTAATAGATGATATTTTTGATACAAACAATTCAAATAATGTGTGCCAATGATTTTGACACCACCAATGCAGTTGCCAATTTCATATATACTGATAATAGGCCTATGCCTAGTTATTATATTCTTTATAGTTGTAAATTTTTATTGTTCTTGTACTTTGTTTGTATACTTATTTTTATCCGTTGTTTGACCATATCTTGTTGTAAGATGAATGTCAATGAAATCTGAATCTAATCTAATCTGTTGACAGCATATCAAATTGTACTGTTTTTTCCCCCAACACAGAGTATGTAACTCATTATCTAGACAAGACCTTCTACAACTTGAACACAGTAGCCCTTCACGATTGGAAGACGTATGCAGAGATGAGGAACTTAGCCGCACAGAAATATGGACTCCAGATGACCGAAGCTCATCTTCCTACTCAAACGCTAGAGCAGGTATTGGGTTATTCTATTTGAAATCCATGCTACATCTGTTTGGAAGATATCTTCCACAGAGGGAGTATGAATTTCAAATGGAATTAACACATTAGACAGGTCCCTTTGGATTTCATACACCCTCCAGAGATGCCGATTTTTTACAAATTTGGGGGAAAAATCGGCAAAAAAATTTTGTATTTAAAAGGACCCTGGCTGCGGGCGCTGCGCTCCCAGTCGCTATGCTTTCTATGGCTTGCAATTGTCTGTATTATTTTCAGAATTGGCAAGTCATTTGCATCTCTGACCCTCTTAGAAAAATTCAACCTAAATCATCCACAGAGGGAAAGCAAGTTAAATGGAATAACCCAATATGCACAAACCAGGTTAGCTCAGCCATAAAAAGCTGCATTGGTTTAATCCGGTTTGTTCAGTGGTTACACCCGCCCACATCTTGTATTTTGAAACATGATCATGGTAGGATTGTGGACAGCTGTTGGTTGCTATGTTCATTCCAATGAAATTTTTACAATATGAGTCAATGATGAATGTCCTTAATGCTTAATTTCAGGGTCTGGACGTACTTGAGATCATGCGCAATATTCACATCTTCGTATCCAAGTATCTCTACAACCTCAACAATCAGGTATGATAAACTCTCTATTTCATATTCTCTACTTGTATAATAAATTCTTTTACTTTGTTTCATATACAGGTCATAAGCAAGATTAGACCTACCAATTGCATTGTGTACCCACCACTGATCTTTTAATTGGTAGAATTCAGTCTAAACTATTATTAACATCATTCTAATTGTTTCTTTTTATGAATAAGGTATTAAGGTATATATTTCAGCCAAAAAAACCAAAATAAAGTTCTTAATTAACTGCTTATTTAGCACTTAATTTCTTAACGAGGCATTTATATTGGCCTGTAATGCGTAACAATCGAGCTCATGTAGCCTCACTTATTTTTAATTTTCTAAGAGAATTTGAAAATAATTCCTAACAAATAGGGTATCATATAAAAGCTAAGATTCTCAGCAATATCCCTGAGGCAAAGATTAAGTTGTGTAAGGATCTATTTTTTGTGAATGAAGTTTTTGATATTGAGTAATGTTATGTAATGGTTTCCTAAGAAAGTGAATGAAAGTTTGTTAAACTCACCCCTGGATGTGAAAAGTGTAAAAAATTCGGCCAAAACTCTATGATATGAAATGAACAAATGATATAGTTCAAAATAATCATCTTTAGGATGACAAAAAAATGCACAAGGAGCTCAAAGGAGATGATTTCCATGATCATTCCACTTTTTAAGATTGACTTTAACAGTGATTACAAGCTTGGGTTCTGCTTAAATTAACCCCTGTAGTAGCAGTATTTTTCTAATGTTGTTCTTCAAACTTTTACATACTAATGAACTTGTGATTGGCAGTAAGTACTGAAAAAACAAAGTAGATAGCTCTTTCCAATAATTTTTGACACCATTTTTACAAAGATCAGTCCATTTTTAAAGATGCTTGTTCAGAGATATTTAACAATGGACCAATTGACAAAGCATGTAATATGCCCTTTGATTTCTAAAGTCAACATGGTTAACATGTAGTATTGTAGGCCTACATTATATTTCATTATATTTCTTAGGTTAAATGCTGTCATTATGATTTTTTTAAATGACATTTAAACTTCAATATCAATTCTAGGGTTTCATGTTAGCAAAAACATAGATTTCTTCATATAGATAGTGGTGGAAAAGCTAAAATTGCAGTGTGTATCTGCATACAAGGTCACGCTTGCACAATCACAATAGGCATATACAAAAGAATTTGACCATTTCTTTTGTGCTTACCTACACACAAGCAGTGTGTGCAATTTCTTCTTACTGCTGGTTGTTACACATTTGGTAGGTCTGATCTTGCTTATGACCTACAGGGAGAGGTCTTTTTTGATGTATTATATAAAAGAATTTTGACTTTTTTTAATGAAAAGAAATAAAAAGAATTTTGTACTGAGTTGTTTAATTACAAGTCATAAAAAAAAGAAATTCTCAAAATTTATTTTTACGTCGCCTAAAGAATTCAGGGAAGCACTAACCAGGGAAGCATGCCATACACATTTTTATTGTTTTGCATTTTTGTTTTGTTTTGGGCGCATGGGAAGTTCAGAGATCCTGTGCACCCAACACAGACTTTAGGACTGTAATTAATTAGTATTTATGAGTACTAATTGATTGGGCACAAAATAAGTTACAATCATTTCAGAGAAGATGTCAAAAATAAATAGTTAGGTCAAAAACCTCAATTCCGTGACCATTGTCTGGCTAGTAAGGTTTGACGATTGATTTGACTTCTATGGACTATTTAGAAAAAAAATTAGCCCCCATGTCCCACGCAAAAATCCCGGCATTTTTCGCTAAAGGCCAAAATTCAAAATGGCCGCCGCCGTCATTTTGAAAAATTAAGTTGTGAACCAGAGCACCTATAATCATGTACAAAGACACTTTTTCGGGTATGTCGAGCACAAGGATTCCGATTCTGACATTGGTTTAACATTACGGCATCATTTTCACCCAGAAATCCAAGATGGCCGCCGGCGCCATCTTGAAAAAAAATTGTTTTGAACCAGAGCACCTAAAATTGTGTACAAAGACACTTTTTCGGATAAGTCAACCACAAGGATTTCAAATCTGACTGTTAAACTATTAAGAGGAATTAAAATAAAATTAATTTTATCCTAAGATGAATCATATGTCTGGACTTAAGATGAATTGTATAGGAATCCTTCTTAAATAAGTTAAGATGAATACTTAAAATTAATCTTAAATAGAAGCTTTATGAAATAGGACCCAGGTTATATTAAAATTTCATACATTGTAGTGTATTGGTTTCCGCTTTCAGATTTTTGTTGAGAGTGCCAGTAACAACAAGCATCTGAACACCATCAATATCCGTCACATTTCCAACTCCATCCGTACGCACGGCACCGGTATCATGAATACCACTGTGAACTTCACCTACCAGTTTCTCAGGAAAAAATTCTTCATCTTCTCACAGTTTATGTATGATGAACACATCAAGTCCAGGCTTATTAAGGTATGTAGGATGCAGTCAATAGTGTCTTAAAGTGGGAATTTATTCTACGAATAAAAAAATATGCACTTTGTGCATAACCCCCTGAGCACTACCTGCCGATCTAACATTGCCTCTTATTGGTCAGTTACATGATATCTTCATTTTAATAACCAATCAGAATGGAGCTTTGCAAATAATTCACCCAAATTTGTTTGCGTGGTGAAATTATTCTAACAATATTGCTGATTGGTCCAATTGATAATGAAAACTTCTTTTTGGCCAATCGGCAGGTAGTTCTCATGGGGTTAAAGTGATTTGTAGGGTGCCCACTCCGATGTTGTTATCTACTTGCTGAGCACTACCTGCCGATGTAACATTGCCTCTGATTGGTCAGTTACATGATATCTTCATTTTAATCACCAATCAGAATGGAGCTTTGCAAATAATCCACCCCAATTTTTTTCTTGGTGAAATTATTCTAACAATATTGCTGATTGGTCCAATTGATAATGAAAACTTCTTTTTGGTTAAAGGGATTTGTAGGGTGCCCACTCCGATGTTGTTATCTACTTGCTGGAGATCATCAACTTTATCTTTGCAGTAGCGTATACTGTCAATGAGAAACGGACATTCCGAATGAGTTGTCAGTCATGACAGGAACGCACACACCAACCTTCGCAAAATATAAATTTTAAACAAATCTGCCATTTTTACTCCCTCCCGTAGGACATAAGGTATTTCAAGGACAACAAGCAAGACATCAATCAGATGTATCCATTTGAGAGAGCAGACAAATTCAACAAAGGCATCCGTAAACTGGGACTCACTCCGGATGGAGACAGCTACCTAGACCAGTTCCGTAATCTCATCAGTCAAATCGGTACGTTGATTTGACTAAACAGACTGGGTTTTGTTGTTGTTGTTGTTGTTGTTGTTGTTGTTGTTGTTGTTGTTGTTGTTGTTGTTGTTGTTGTTGTTGTTGTACATTGTTTCATATGTTTCCTTCTTCCCTTGGTTTCCTTAGGATTCTTGCTTGATATTATCAAATGTAATGAAATGAAATATCATAATTGTTTTTGAAGCCAGAACATCTTCATCAATCAAGGAAGAGTAAATTATCTGAAAAAAAAATTAGAACCTTGTGAAAAGTACTTTTCCTAACTGTAGAACACCTGCTAATTAGGTAAATAATATATTGAATAAGGCTAAAGGAAAGAAATGAATGACACCTTGTCAAGCCCACCCGTACTCAAAAAGGCATGATGGATGGAATTTTGAATAGTTTAGTTTTGAATGAAGGAGGAGAGCAAAGAAAATTTGACTGAAGTGGGATTTGCTACCTGCACTATCCACCCCCCCCCTTTTTTTTTCTACCAACCTGCTCATAGCAACTTAGTTTTCTTGTCAGTCATTTTTTAATATTGTTTCAAGTCCAGTCAAGTCTAATTCTTAATGTTTTAAATAATATATGTTTCTCACTTAATGCAATTTTTAATCAGGGGTGTGAGAGTTCCTCTTTTCAGCTGATTTCCTCTTTTTTGTTGCCAAAATTTACGCATTTTTTAACATTTTCAGCTCATATTTGGCTTTTTTACCCCAATTTTACACCGTTTTTTCAGCTTCTTTTAGTAATTTTCCTCGTTTTTGGTCTGTGGCCTCTCACACCCCTGTTTAATGTAAATGGCATGCAATTCAGATGTTGACTGCTATTTGATTTTTAATCAATATACGACATATAGTGATGCATTGTGATCCCAATTATGCCCAGGCACTAGTAATTAACCATTTGCCTGTGGATATCTTTTGCAGGTAATGCCATGGGCTACATCAGGATGATCAGGTCAGGAGGACTCCGATGTTGCAGTAATGCTATCAGGTAAACTACTTAATACTTTCTGCAATGGGCTATTCCATTTAAAATCCACACTACCCCTGTGGAAGATTTTGGAAATATCTTCCATAGGGGGAGTATGAATTTCAAATGGAATGAACACATTAGGCATCTCCATTTGAATTTCATTCACCCTCTGAGAAAGATTCAACCTGAATCTTCCACTGAGGGAGGATGTGTTTCAAATTAAGCTGCTAATGTGTTCATTCCATTTGGAATTCATACTCCCCTGTGACAGATATTTCTAAAATCTTCCACAGGGGTAGTGTGGATTGTACATGGAATAGCCCAATTCTTATAAAGATGAAAGGTAAAGGTTAAAAGGTTAACGCCTTGTTAACACACTTAAGGAGCTCATCTCTCTTTCAAAATGTTAGGACCAGATAAATTATCAGTTCATTATGCTGTTGGATTTTGCCATTCCACCATTATAGTGAGTCTGTGTACCTTCTCAGTACTCTTGCACCTGCTTGGAGAGACATGAACATAAATTACCACTTTGCATATTAAAAACACAAACAACTTATTTTTTGTAAGTCAACCATGAATTATCCTAGCATTTAGCTCTAGGTCCAGGGACACTCCAAAACCTTAAAAATAATTAACTTAAAAAAAAATAATTCGAGTATAGTCTCACTGAGTTTAGTCCCCTCTAAACAAACAACCCCCTAATGTTTAGAATCAAGGGTTCCAAAAGCCAGGAAATTTGGTATTTTCACTGTCAAAATTACAAAACTTTTCTGCAGGGGCCGCTGCGCACCCTGGACCCCTGCAGAACTCCTCACACTCGGCACTTGCGCAAGCCCTCGGACTTGCATCCCTGGATTTTTTTTCAAATCCCCAATGACATCCCTGTTTGAACCTTTTTACCTACAGATTTGTACCTGATTTGGAGGATATAGTGAATTTTGAGGAGCTAGTAACAGAGGAAACATTATCTGATGAAGCAAAGGAAGCAGCCAAGTGAGTTGAAATCATATTGGGCTATTCCATACACCCCTATGCATGTATGCAACACATGACTTTAATAATAAAACAAAATTACCACAAAAAAACTTTGATCCACCCAATTGGGGAGTCACAACACCAGTTTGGTGCAAATGGGACCCAGTAATGGCAGAATGATCAAATTCTGACCTTCACTTGGCTCGATTGATTCATCTATAATATATGTTTACTTCTACACAGTATTTCCAGTTATATATTTTTTTAAGGGAACTGGAATGAGTGTTTTGAGCGTTTCGACAGCATTTTTTGTGGGAAATGAGAACACATCAGACCTATCGAATTGCATTCTGAATACGAAGAATGTCTTTCTGAAATCAAATAATTTTCATTTTATGAAATTCATGATACAATACAAATTTTATGACAAATTATTGAAATTTGATATTTTTCACATTTTGGAGATATAACAGTCCTCGAAGTAAATTTTATAAATGTAATGATAATAGTCTTAAAGTGTATGTAGCTGGGAGGGAAAGTCGACGATCAATTGAAAATTTTGACCTTTCATATTGAAGATATGGATTTTTTTCCCAAAAAGACCTAATTTTTTTGGGTGTTTTGGGAAAAAAATCCATATCTTCAATACTGAAAGGTCAAAATTTTCAATTGATCGTCGGGCTTTTCATCCCACCTACATACACTTTAGGTAGAAATCATCAGATTTATAAAGTTTACTTGAGTACTGTTAAATATCAAAAATATCAATTTTAATGATTTGCCATAAAATGTGTATTACATTGCAAATTTCAAAAAATCAAAATTATTTGATATCAGAAGGCCATTCTTCGTATTCAGAATGCAATTCGATATGTCTGATGTGCTCTAATGTCCCACAATAAATACTGTCCAAACGTTCATACCCCTTCCCTTAATATTATTTAGGCATTTTTTGTTATGCAGTACCAGTTTTCAGATTTCCCAAATTAAAAACATGAAATGCAGCAAAATTGCTCCCCAGAACAGTAAATAAATTTGTGTTTGTTGTGGGAATTGTAGATGTGCCTTGGGCTATTCCTGTTGAAATCCATACACCCCCTATCAAAGACATGGTCTTAATATTCCACACAGGGAGTGTGAATCTCAAATGCGGTTACCTGAATGGGAGACTCCATTTTTTATCTACACTCCCTTTGTGGGAGATTGAGGTCATATCTTCCATAGAGGGTGTATGGATTTCAACTGAAATCTAGCCCGTCACAGTATGGTGTTATTCGTTATGATTATAGTTTTTCTAGTGGTTCTATAAACTTGTCATTTTGTTTACTTTAGGAATCTTGATAGTGTGATCGGTAATCTAACAAAGAACTTTGCTGAAGGAACAGAATATTTCAAGGTAAAGTACCGTAATCACCCGATTATAGCCTCAAGTCTATAATACTACAGGTATCAAAAAGTACCGTAATCACCCAATTATAGTCCCATGTCCATAAAGTTTTGGATGTTTTGTTACATGGTTAACATCACAAAATAGGTCAAGCGCTCAATAGAATTTGATCTTCTTTACCACGGTAACAAACCACCTGAGATATGGCAAACTATTCTTTTTTTTTTGATGTTTCTGCAAGCAGAGCAATATGAAATCAGAGCATTTTTCAATTTGTTTCCCCCTGTGGAATCCAAATTTTGTATATTTGACCTTTTCCCCCATAACTAAAAAAATGTATATCGGAGATAGGTCAAACTATACTTTTTCTGCATCCTTATGACGGAAGGAATACGTATGGGTTTTAACAACAATTGACCAAATTTGAAATTTCTCCCCTGCATAAGTGGCCATTTTGGATTTATGAAAATTAGGCACTGTTCCACTACTTGGACTTTTGGGGACTTTTGACATGTTCTTTAATATACTTTTCTGACATGAATGGTGATTAAATGGTTTCTGTTACAATAAGTGGTAGGTGATGTTTTAATTTGATTGGCTTATCACTTGACAAATGGTTTTTTGAACATGAAAGTCCCCCATTCCCCAGAAAAATATTCTAGAATTGATCACCACAAGATAAATTTGTTTCTTTTGTTTCCATCTAGATGTTAGTTGATGTGTTCTCCCCGGAATTCCGCAACCAAAAGAATTTGCATCTCCGCAATTTCTATGTTATTCTCCCACCATTGGTGAGTAATATACTGTCCATATGCACACAGAAAGTGATTTATTCATTTATTCATTAAGTACCTAATTTGCATAATTTATGCGTAACAAGCAAAATACCTTGTGAACAGATTATCTGGAGATCCTTATGGGGTACAGTGACGTAACTTGGTGGGGAGTAGCGAGGGAATTTTATGTCATATCGCGATAAAATTTTCAACAAATTGTAGTATAAGCTTAAAATTATGCTGTATAATCTTAAACAACGTTTCAATTACATCATTTTCAATCTTCTTTCCCTCCTCATTCCCCTCTATTCACTTGAATTGTACGGATATGTCAGATATCTTTGCGATTACACCATCATTATGCTTCATTATATTTTGAAAGGTGACTACAAACTTGGAATATTATTGCCAAATTGGCTACTTTATTCAGCTTTTGTTTGGGAGTTGTTGAGTCTATAGTTTATCGTATGGTCATTGATGAAGCAGTGAGAATTAGCACATCATGATAATTAATATTTTCTCACTAAATTGTCACCTAGCGTGATATTGCACACCCTTATCCCCTTATAAATTCTGAATGGCACATACTTGGCCAAACTGAAATAGAGTACCCCCTGGATTCAGACAAAAGGAGGCAATGTTGAAAAGTAATATCATCATGACCTGCTTAACTAAATAGGCTATTGATCAAATCCCAACATTTCTAGCATAAGTATGAGCTACATGAGGTGAATTTTTCGTATGTATTTTATTGTTATTTGCACTCGATGTTGGCCTGCCTTTATCTCAATTTCACAATGGACCCTTCCAGTTCAATTCCTTACACCCCCTATCGAAGATGTGACCTATAATCTTCCACATAGGGAGTGTGAATTTCAAATTGGATTACCTGCATTGGTGATCCATTTGAAATCTTCATCCCCTGTGTGGGAGATTAAGTTTATGTCTATTATATGCCTATAATCGGGGGTGTATGGATTTCAACTGGAATAACCCACTTGTAGTCTTTGGTCTGATTCAATCAGATTTCATTAGTCGTCGTTGGGCAGGAAAAACCTCCTATGTGCTTGTGGCCCTTGAACATGTTTAAAACTGAACTGCCAACAGGTTAAATAGGAAGTTTTGCTTTAAACATGTTCAGGGGCCAATGACACATAGGAGGTTTTTCCTGCGCAATGACGTAGTTCTTATGGTACTGAACTTGAAAGTGGGCCAGAGTTATATATCTTGTAAGCCTTTTATTATCTTACCAACATCGGATTTATCCTTTGTTTCAGACGCTGAATTTTGTTGAGCATTCCATCAATGCCAAAGACAAACTAAGCAAGAAAAACAAAGTAGGAGCCTCATTCACTGATGATGGCTTTGCAATGGGTAAGTTATATATGTGACATGATTAAAGCCATATTATAACATTTGCTGAGGAGAACGCCCTCAAAAAAATTTTAAATTCTGGTTTTACACGATTGTAATGTACTTTAGTCAATAAAGATACTCTGCAAAAATCAAGACTTTAGGTGCTGTAGTTTTGTCAAAATCCGAGATTTTGAATAAAACGATGGAACCGGCGTTTTATTATTACGATGGAAATATTAGTCGAACACATATGCACAGTACGTATTACGGCGTATGGGATACATATATACCCCCCGAGGATTGTACCGCATTACAACCGCAGGAGTAACATGCAAGGGCGCCAGTAGTAAATTCCAATTTTCTATGTTTTACCTCATTTGTTCGGCTCAAAATTAAAAGGGACATATCTGACAGTAAAAGCTAACATTTTATGGAAAATAAATACTAATCTATTTTACAGAAATGTTATAATATGGCTTTAAGGAAATTAGTCGGATGTCGCTAATACAGTGATTTTGAGATATTGGCAAAAAAGTGTTAAAATTCTTTTGTTTTATATTGTTTTCAGCGAATGGTAAATTGACGTAACTTCACAAAGAAAAGCCGTATCAACATGGGGTTTTCTGTTTCTGAAAGCTCTGAATGTCATCTTTAGAAAAATATGTAAAATTCATTTTCGATCAGGGTCGACATGTGACTCATTCCCCTTGATCATGTCACATATGTGACACGATCAAGCGGAATGAGTCGCATGTTGGCAATTTTCAATTAGAAGTTTTTTACATCATTTTCTGGCAGTTTACGAATGCTATATTTTGATGCAAAGCCCATCAAAATCAGACATCTATTTACCGAGTTATGAGCAATTTATCAATGGCTAAAAACAATGTAAAACAAAAGAATTTGAACACTTGTTTTTGCCAATATCTCAAAAACAAAATTAGCGACATCCGACTCATTCCCCTTGATCATGTCACATATGTGTTATACCTACCGTGGATGTTAAACTTGAGTCTTGTATGTTGCTGGGGAGTCAAACTTGTACATATGCAAAAGTTGATTCTGAAAAAAGAGTATATAGGGTTCATCCTGTTATCAATTAATTGGCTCATAACCATAAAAAGTATAGTTGATTTCTATATCTAAAAAGTAAACCACTAATTGCCTTATTATCGATAATTGCCCATTGGTCCCAGCAGGGAAGACCGTTATCCAAACTCATATGAAACTGTCAACAGTGCTTTTATAATGCTTATATCATGAATTACCATGTGGGTGGGTATCAGTAGGTTTGGAGAGAAAACGCAATCTCGCTTTTCACACGGTGAATATCACTTTTTAGTGCTTTTCTCCCTTTTAAAAGATTCATTTCTGTCACACAAAAAATGTTTCTGTACTGGATGTATGCAGAATTCAACAACCATTACAACTGAATAATAAGCTTTAATTTGACTTGATTTTCCAGCCTGAGTTTGCAAAAGCAGTCCATTTTCAAGTGATGTACTTTATTTACTACACAAATCATTCAGTATAGAGACCATCAGCCTTTTCCGCGGGATCCGCCATCTTGTGGCTACTGCCATTTTGCGTGTTAGAGTGTTAGACATTACGCCCCTGATTACAACGAAGTCGCAGCGTGTGACGCACCTCTTCAGTCAAGCGTCAACGCGGTGATCTTAGCAACAAGGCACTCCGTACCACAAGATGGTGGCGTTGACGTCACAATGACTACCTCTATTGACCTGTAAACTTCCTATTGGCCAATCGGCAGGTAGCTCTCATAGGGTAATGTAAAGTCTCATTCAATTTGATGTGTTCTCATGACAGGTGTTGCATACATCTTGAAGCTACTGGACCAGTACCAGGAGTTTGACTCCCTCCATTGGTTTCATTCTGTACGCTACAAATACAAGACGGAAAAGGTCAGTAATACTTTCACCCAAATACTGTATAGTTTTTGCCATAAAATTTGTATTATATCGCAAATTTAAAAAAAAAAAAATATGATATCAGAAGGACATTCTTCGTATTCAGAATGCAATTCGATATGTCTCATGTGCCCTCATGTCCCACAAAAAATACTGTGTAAAGGTTGGTGACCTATTTTATAAATCTCAAGGGTTCACAAGTTCCATATCCCCCTAAGACCTTTTAATATAACTTGGAAAAGTTTTTTATGAAATTAAAAAATGATAAAACTAATTGATAGCACGTTCTGTTTTACATTACTGGTCCAACTTACAATATATAAAAATGGGGAAAATCTGTTGCAACTGACCAGCATGAGAACCAGAGGATGGATCCAGAAGAATACAACAATTGGGCGAAGTTTTGACAATTTCCTGTCCCATAGAAACCAATGGTTGAGAACAAATTTGGGCGACTTTTCAATATTGGCTCCCGCGACTTCCGATAGTTTCCTGCCCCATAGATACCAATGGTAAAGAGAAAAATTGGGTGACTTTTCGATTATTTGACTTGCGATTTGGGCTGAAATCTTTTGGCAACCCTGAGTATTCAGGAGGCCTCGTACAAACTGGATGTGCTCTTTTTCATGTGAGACATGTCTTGGTTTATGAAGCCTAACAGTACTGTGACTACATAGTCTGGTTTGCTGTACATACCAAATGGTAATACAATGTACAGGATACTTCATATTGTAGCTACAACTTTAAACAGATTGACATTTTTAAATGGATTAACTATAAAATTATTAATGTGATTCATGCCCACTTTCTACGATTATTTTCATCAAGTTCAACGCTATAGAAGTCACATCCGTGCATGAATTTGGGAATCCATTGAGTCTTGCACACACAAAAGCAAAATGCAGTTCATTACACACCCAGACGTTATTGTCTTGTAGAAAATGGACAAGAACCAACAAAATTATAGGAAATGCAAGAAATGTTTAAGAATTTGCAACGTGAGAAAGAAAGAAGACAAAAACTGTTTATGTGTGAGTGTAAAAACTTAGTATATATATGACAATTTTAGCACAAATTAGTTTTTACAGATTGTAAGAAAGATAGTCATTAAGCATTTTAAGTTTATTTTGAAGTGTATAAACTTGATTCATACACTCTTAGATAGCGAGAACCAATCAGAGTAAGCATTAGAAAAATCCAAACCATGCATTGATTGTGTATATATGCACGGGCGTGTACTCTGCGCAGTGCTTTCGGACCAGTTCATTTTTTTGCGGGTTGATGCATTTATATTTGCTTGTATTTTCCAACACTTTTACTGACAATTTTGTTATAAAAATAGCAAAAGTCATGGAATTTTTTTCACAGGTTAATAAATGCGTATCACAAACTCAAGAAATTGTACAAAGTAATGCACTTGTACTGAGATGTTGATGCATCTAATGCACTCCCCCTTCGGGGCGATTGCATTAAACGTATCAACATCTCAGTACGCGTGCATTATTTTGTACAATTTCACTACCAACAAGTGATGCACATTTATTAACCTATAAGTAATTACTTTTAAAGTAAGTAAAATAGATGGAAATTATAAGTGCAGGTTCTTGTAAAGGTTCTTGTGAACCAGAAGTCAAGTTTTTGTAGGCGCAAGAACTTCCTATGCACACATAGGGTACTATTGCAAAACTAGGTTTATCACCACATGCACACACAATATTTTGTTTTTCATTTTATTTGACTATAAATTAATTTTGGCACTGGAATTACAGTTTTGGACAATTATTACAGCCTTAAGTTAAATTTCTTATGCAATGTGCAAATTAATCATGGTACTTGTTTTTGTCTAAAATGCTCATGGGATATTCTTGTGTAAATCACAAAATGTTTTTACAAGAATATCTTATGTGGTACTTAAGGCAGCTGTGACTCAAGACATTGTTTCTTTCGCAAAATTGAGTTTTTTTGATATGTTTGTACTTTGTTATGTTTTTTATAAATACAAGGAATGAAAATCCAGATTTGTAAACTCCAACTGCAATATTTTAAGGATTTTATTTCACTATTCCACTCGTGTTTGAAATTGAAAAGAAAAGAAAATCTTTGTTGTACCAGCAGCGTACACGCGCGCAACAACGCGTTACATATCGCGCAATTTGTTAACGCACAAATACGCTACACATACGCGACGCTTATCTGCATGCGCGGCGCATCTTATGGAAACACCGCGGAAGCACAAAAATCTAGTGGTCAAATGGCTCCGTTTTAGCTGATAAAATGTGGGTTTTTTCAAATTCTTTCCCCCATTTTAAATATCAAGTTATGAATGGATTTCGCTCAAACTTCTCAAGGGGCCGTGGATTTACCCGATGTTTATGTAATGTAAGGTACAAAAATAAAAACTGCCGCATTCTCCTGCGAGATTCGATGAAAGTGCAAAATGTGACACTTTAAACTTCAACGCCATTAATTCAATGTTCTTTTTCTCGGTAAAATGACGATTTAGGTACACGATAACTCAATAAATACTATAGGTCTAGCAAATATGATCATCGTAAAAAGCATAATCGACTCAAAAAACAGTTTTCTCATTTTTTTTATATTTTGGTCTATTTCCGATTTTAGGCATCATTTTGTGCAAATAGGCGTTTGTGAATTTTAATTTGATGCCTTATATGGTCAATATCTCAAAAAATAAGGCCAATATCAAAAAAATTAAAAAAACGTTTTTGGAATGGAGCCTCAAGATTGAGCTAAAAACAAAATAAAATATTTTGGAAAGAGTGTTTTTTGTTATGATGTACCTAACAAATATTGCCAAAAACTCACTTTTTTGTGATTTTCTTCATAATTGTTGTTTTTACCCCAAATCTGTATTTATTTTAAGATTTATTGATGTCTTGCCTTCATAAAAATGTATACTTTTATATGTCTTGCACGAATAATTACAAAGTTATTGCACTTTTACTACATGCATGTCTGAGAGTACACAGCCTCCTTAAGGCGACTGATGATGACTTAGAGTATTTCAACACCAGTACCATAAATATATACTGAGCTCAAAAAGAAACTTATAATATTTCACAAGGTCATATCTTGAAATCCTGTCCATCAAATTGAACCAAAATTACACACAGATTTGCTTCAATACTCTACTCTTAACACATGTCAGTAACCAAGCAGTTATCCAACTGACACAACAGCAAAATGCACTGACATGGGACAGCTTCCTGGACCACATTCACAGCCCAGCCCTGTTTCATGAAAAAGTGTATGAAAAGCAGAAAGCAGCACCGTTTTATCATCTGTGCAAGGATCTTGTGTGCATTCTCACAGATTTTTTGTCCTGGGTGCCAAATGTTGGGCTGTGAAAGTGAAGGAAGTCCAGGAAGCTGTCCCATGACAGTGCATTTTGCTGTTGTGTCAGTTGGACAACTACTTGGTTACTGACATGTGTTTTGAGTAGAGTATTAAGGTAATCCTGTGTGTAATTTTGGTTCATTTTGATTGACAGTATTTTAAGATATGACCTTGTGATTCACAAGTTGTAAAAAATTATAAGTTTCTTTTTGAGCTCAGTTTATATAATTGCATGTTTTTAATGTATTTCTTATTTATATGTTTTTAAATCTGATTTATTACTTGAAACAATCTTACTGTTGAATATTGAAAAATAGAAATGCCCATTTGATTGATACCGAATTCAATGTTCTACTTTAATTAAGTGCTTTGAAAAACACAATATTCTTGCACTTACAGGGTGTGTTGTACATAAAATGTGATAATATCATCAAATTTCTCTGTTTATTCCAGGACCATGTGCGTAAAACTGCCAGAGCTGATGAGAAGTTGTCGCAGACATCAAGTTTGACAGTCAAGAGATTAGACTCATACCAGAGGGTAAGTTACTGTGTTTACAGATTAAGTCCCACCAGAGCAGTTTTTCTGGGGTGAACCAAACCTGCCTCATTATCAAATTAATCAGTGATAAGGTTATCTCTGGATTTGACAGGTGCTAATTCATATTTTAATGTTATTGCATCAATTAGCACCAGTCAAATTTAGAGATAACCTTGTCAGTGATTAATTTGATAAGCAGGCAGGTTTGGTTCATCCCAGAAGAACTTCTCTGGCGTGGCTTCCTCTTTAATTGTTTTAACACCATGATAACTACCTGCCGATTGGCCAAAATGAATATTGTGTCCAATTTTGAACCAATCAAGGAGGGTATTAATAAGATTATCTGCAAATGCAAGTTTGACCATAAATAGTTTAAAGCCTAGTCATAATTGGCAATTGAAATGGGCATTTCAAGTTAGCAGCCAATCAGAAATGCTGTTAGATGACCAGTAGTGTCCAGGGAGTTCAACAAATGATATTATTATTGCCTTGCAGTTCATTTATCTTATAAAGAGTATGATAATTTGTCAGCCATTTTCTCTTATGAAGAACAGGCTATGCCAGCTGAAATCCATACACCCCAATGGAAGATATATCCTTAATCTGCCACACAGGGGATGTAGATTGCAAATGGAGTCACTCATTTTAAGGTAACCCCATTTGAGATTCACACTCCCTATGCTTTGACAGCAGATTTGAATTCATTTATACAATTCGTCGGGTGCACTACATAGTGACGGATCTGCACTTTACGGTAAAATCCATAGCGACGGATGTTGAGCTCTCAAGATAATTGCGTAAGACATAGTGACAGATAATTTTGGCAATCTATTACATATTATGTGAGATGTACGATATTACTAAATTTTAACGGTTTGAAAATATCTTTCAAGGGTCTGCTTTTAATAGACACATGAATTGCTAAACATTAAGGTGGTACTACACCACGTGATAAATTTTGTGGCTAATTTTGCATTAAAATTTTAAATTGTTTTAAACAAATGATATTATTATTTATCAAGGGGTGTAGTACCACCTTAATGGCAAGTTTATGATCTATATCCAATACTGGCATAGCCTGTTCTTCATATCCAATACAATTTACCTACTCAACATTTTCCCGATGCCAATATTTTGATAAATTTGCAATCAACATCCGTCACTATGTAATACACCCTGGGTTTGACATCCGTCACTATGTAATGCACCCGACAAATTTATTGTTATTCCTAAACTGATCCAATTTGCCCATCCCATCCAGGAATTTGACCTACTGTACTACAGCCTGAGTAGTGCCCGCATCTTCTTCCGAGCAGACAAGACTGCAGCTGAGGAACAAGAAGACAAGGATAAGGATGGTAAGAAATGAGGCATATGGAATTGTTTATAGCTTAACCCCATGAGAATTACCTGCTGTTATGGAGGTGCATTTAATGATAAAATCTCATTTTTGAAACATTGCAACTTCTGGATACTGCAAAAGATGATGCACGCCCTCTGTTGTTGATTGATTACAATGTTGACCCCAGGGTTGAACTCAAGGAGAGCGTGGAGAGAAAAATGGCGACGTACAGCAGATGAGATGTTTCTCGAACTCGTCCGAACTATTGTGTAATGTTTGATCCTGAAATAAAGGGGATCTTGTTCGGCGTTGGTATGAAGATCTATTGGATAAGCTCCAGTAGGTGCTACATCTGCAGTTAATTGGCTTGGACACACATCGGCTGTTTTGTGAGTTGATTTGGGAAAGCTTCGCACTCACTATAAAAATAGTTTGGGCTAGCCCTTGCAACACGGTTTACAATCATGATCAGACACCCGAACTATCATTATGCTGAACGCCTTGTGCAGTGTGTAATTTTGTCATCTTAAACCGCAACTAAGTTCACCAGCAGTAAGCTTACTAGTAAGATCATCCAGTCTTCAACTTCATTGTGAAAGGACTTTAGAATCAGATATTGAATGGGCCCTAGGCTAATCTTAAATCTAGGATTTAAGTTCATATCATGATATTGCATCATACTTGTAGTAACAGATCTGAAGAGTGAATATGTTTATTCTTGTACCACACTTGACTTACCATACTAATGTTGTTTATTGATTAAAACCCTAGACAGTTTGAAAGTTTCTTTGTTGTGAAAAACCTTCCTTTTATTTGAAGTTAAGGTAAGGTACCGAATCTGGGTAAAGGGTTATTTCTGACCCTGTGTCGTGTAGACACGCAACACTGCTGATTGGTCAAAATGAATATTGTGTCCAATTTTGAACCAATCAAGGAGGGTATTAATAAGATCATCTGTGAATGCAAGTTTGACCATAAGTAGTTTAAAGCCCGGTCATAATTGGCAACCAATCAGATATGCTGTTAGATGACGTGTCCAGGGGGTTAATAAATGCATATCACTTGTTGGCAGTGACATTGCACAAACTAATGCACACATACTGAGATGTTGATGCCAGGGTTAGCGTTACCTGAAAAAAGTACGTGGTCCAAAGACTCCAAATGCACCACTTAACCCCCTTTCAGTCTGAAATCAAGGGGTCCAAATCAGATTGTCAGGGGTCCAATTACCACGGCCCATACTTTGTGTAAATATATAGACAAAGATTACATGTCCTATGGTGGGGGAAGTGGTTTTATTTCTTTTTTCACTGTGTAGTCCTGCAAGGGGGTAGTCCCACCAGGCAAATTTCTTTTACTGTGTAGACTACGGTGAAGGAAGGAGTCATTTTGTCAGTATTTCTTTTACTGTCAGTGTAGTCCTACATTGGAATTCTGTTACTGTGTAGTCCTATTTGGGAGAAGATTCAACAGTAGGCCTATTTTTTAGTGACTATGTGTCACTATGTGGTTGTACGGGGGACTTTTATTCTTTGGGGGGACTTAATCCCCTGACACCTTCAGCAACTTAATCCTTCAATGGTCACAACATGCATTGATTTCATGTAACACTTGCAAGCAATCAAATCCAAAATCTATGAATTTACGAACCGCGAAAGACAGGTGATCTCCTAGTCCTTTTAATAAGACCCGGTCCACATAAGTGTGTTTTCCCGTCGATTACGACCGTGTCATAATCATATCATGATATTAGTACCATGTGTCTGCTCAATGTCGTCGGCATACTACAATCGTGTCATCATTCGTGAATGATGAAAATTTCCATCATTGGGCCGGTTTCTAGCATGATCGAGTCGTAATTGCCGATGAAAATTACCTGTGTGTACGCATTTTGTTGTTGTATTAATGTTTGCTCAATGGGCTTCGTAATTACCATAGCGTGAATTTGTTACGACACGATGACGAGGTGTTGACCGTGTGGATGATCTCATCATTCATGTATCATAATCTGGTAATTACGATACGATGGCGAAAATATACTAGTGTGGACTGGGTCTAAGGGACCCATGTTACTTTTAAGAATACTAAGATCTTCAATTATAATCCCTTTAATAAGTGACCCATGTTTTTTGTGTTCAATACAGAAACAGCAAGTACAGGTAGCAGTGGCGGTGATTCGGCATCAGCAAAGAATGTCCCTGCTCTACCTCCTCCAGAATCAACTGCTTCAAATCTTCGTAAGTAGCATAATAATGCGTCGGTCGCAACACATAATGGCGTAGAGTGATTTTCCAAATTTTGCGTTTCACATAGTGGCGTATAGGTTTAGAGCTAGCTATTAATCCTATAATAGTTATTAGTTGTTAATCATTAAGGATATAGTTTAATAGGATGAACCTTAAACTTTAATTTCAAATTGAATCGGACCACTAAGAGATAATAGTGGAGGAGTATCGACTCCGTTACTAGTAGCATATCCTTCAAAAACATTTTGCTCGGAAACATATTTTGTCCTTCACGTACGCCACGATGTGTTACGACCGACGAATTCAACTGAATTCTGGACAGAGGTCAAAACTCAAAATTTATCAAATATTGGTAAATACATTAGCAAGTTTATTCATCTGGTAACTAAAAAAGTTGGTTTGGTTTGGTCCTGTGTCGGTGCAAAGCAAGTGGTCTTGGCTCCCCGAGTATTCCTTGTTCTAATTAGAGTAATATACTTTTGATAGATTCTGAAGTTTTACAACTTACTCTTTCTCCACAGCTGCTGTAACAGCACCTCCATCCACTGCATCTATTCCAGCAATCATGGCCAGTTAGTATGGATACTCCTAATGCAGTTTTGTAATTCAGAGCTGAAATGGATATTTATATCTCCAATAGAGGTTGCCAGAGTGACATCATGAGTTGGACATTCCTGCAGGTTGCGCCTGTATCCACCACTCTTTACCTCTTTCATCTGGACAATGTGCCATCTACATCACACAGGTGTATGAACTTTTACCATCAAGGTTGCCAAATATTTTTCAGTCCAAATTTGCTGAATTTTTCTCTTAATCACATGGTAAATGAAATGTTAAAAATGGCAATGAGAATCTTCAAAACTGACAGTTCGGCAACTCCGCAGACCACTTTGTTATATCTCAAAATCTATTGCAAATGTCACCGAAACATCGTCATCAACACATGTGCGCATTCTCGACACTATCGTGCATGTTCAAATGCACATAGAGGCCAGGTTGTGCCCACTTTACGCGATGCAGATTCAGGAGTATGCAGTAGTGTGAACATGCATATGGATATGACTGAAGTGGTGTTTTTGTCTGGTATTGCAACCGATTCATCACAAGGATGACCTGGCAACAGACTGGCAACCTCTATGAGAATCAATTAGAAGGCTGAAAACCATGAAATATGTGAGTGATGGAGGAGTGATTTCAGACTGACATGCCAGGGAATTAATCTTGCCAATCATAGATATAATCATGTTTTTTATTGGATGTGCATGTGCTGGTTGTCGTAAAGCTGTGGTTAGCTGATTATTGCATGGCTTTTTTGATGTACCAGGTGTGAGTTAATTAATCACTTTGTTTTGAAATATTACAAATTGAAGGGGAAATCTTTTTGAATTTTGTGATCATATGTGATGTGATCAAGCAAAATCAGTCGGAAGTCGGAAATATTGATTTACAGATACAGCCAAACAAAGGAAATAATTTCTTTTGCTGTCTTTTGTTTTGGAAACACTTCAACTGTGCATATCTTTGGAACTAAATGTTCAATTTATACAAATACAGCTTTGCAAATGCCTTATACAATCATGTAGAAAGCTAACAAACAAATATGCCCGACTTCAGATTGATTTTGCTTGCTCACACCATATTTGAAGAGTGGAGGTGCAAATGTGATAGAGCCACTGCTGTGCTGCTGTATACTGTGTTCTTAATCAATATTGTTATTGAAAGTGTTATTTTATAGTGTTCATTTTTTCGTCTTATAATCATAAACTTCCAATAGCATACTCCCACTACTCCCCATTCCATAAAAATACAGCACTAATTTTTTTAGATTAAAAAGATATTATCAACTGCTGCCAAATAAAACACAGCTCAATCCTAATTATTCATTTAGTACTAACTGGCAATAAAAGTTCAATTTTCATCCTTGGCCAAATTTATGAAAAACATGCATTTTTAGGGTGTTTTTCATATGATGCGACAATCCAGTCTAAAGACTTATACAAAGTCTAATTTCAATTTATTCATTCTAATTTTTGGAAAAGACATGTTTATTCTTATAAGCAATCATTTAATTAAAGTAACACAAAAAATTTAAAATTAAAGCAAAATTTTGGCATTAACTCAAGACTTTGAATGCTTAGACTTGTTCTATGTCTTTGATTTTTGTGACTTGATTGTCAGAAAACACGCTGAAAATGCATGTTTTCGGCTCTTATTTCAAGAAATCAGTAAAATAGTGAACTTTTTCTTTTATCTCCAGTTAGTACTAAATGAATGATTAGCTCACTATGTTTCATTTGGTAGAACTTGATAATATTTTTTTAATCCCAAAAAATTAGTGCTGTATTTTTCTGGAATGAGAAATACTGTGTAATTTCACTAATTATTGCTCATAATTATCACTAAGTATCTCATTGCATAAAATAACAATGGGCTATTCCATTTAAAATCCAAACTACCACTGTGGTCGATTTAGCTCAAGTCTTCCACAGAGGGAGTGTGAGTTTTGAATAGAATAGACAATTGGGTAACTCCCATTTGAAATACTCACTCCAGTTGTGGAAGATAGGTAAAGGCATGATACAGAGGGAGTGTGGGTTTAAAAATAATTAACACTGACCAATTACAATTGAAAAACATATGGAAGATATTTCCAAAATCTTCCACAGGGCTAGTGTGGATTTTAAATGGAATAGCCCAATATTAATAAGAATAACACACCTGCCAGGCAGGCAGCTGCAGTGTGGTGTATCACAATTTGCATGTGCACTCTTCATATAGACCTATCTTCATGCTTGCCAGCTTCTTATTTATCTAATCACTGAAAATTAATTTAACTCTCTCCACACGGATGTCGACTGCAGACGACAAATTTCAAATTTGTCAAAAATTTCAGAATTGTAAATGTTCATGACCTTATTTGGAATAAGCATAAAAAATGCATTAAAATGAGTACAAACAAGCCTAGTATTGATTCAGTGGTTCTTAAGATAGCTTTTGATATTTTGAGAAAATACCTGAAAACTTGGGACTTTTTATGTTGAAGCATATGGCTAGCATGCAGAGCACTAAGGGAGATTGTTGCTCACTGTACGACTGTTTCAACAAATTGGGTTTTTATAGTGCAAGTTACTTAACCCCATGAGAAGTACCTGCCGATTGGCCAAAAAGAAGTTTTCATTATCAGTTGGCCCAATCAGCAACATTATTAGAATAATTTCACCATACAAAAAAATTGTGATGAATTATTTGCAAAGCTCCATTCTGATTGGTGATTAAAATGAAAATACCATGGTTTTGACCGGTCAGAGGCAATGTTATATCGACAGGTAGTGCTCAGGGGTTTAATTAAATAATTATCAAAAGCATACTTGGAGAAAGTCACTGGTGATCAAATAGGGTTGCCAAACAGTTTCAGTCCCAAGTTGTGGATCGAATCATAGAAAAGTCACCCATTGGTTTGTATGGGACATGAAACCACAAAGTTGCGGGTGCCAATGTTGAAAAGTTATCAAATTTTATTGGTAGCCATTGCTTTCTATGAGACAAGAAAGACATTCGGTTGGGCTGCCAAATCAATGGGTTAGGCAACCCTGGTGATGAAATCCTGATTGTGCAAAATATAACTAGTGATTTGGCACAAAATGGGGGGGCTAAGAAGGTAGGTGCACAATTTAGGGGGCCTGGGCCCATCTGGCCCAATGGTAAATCCAGCCCTAGATGTACTGCAAGCCATGTAACACATATCATACTTAAACTCAAGTCCAAATATGATGGAGGATAAGTGAAAAAAATGCTTTGTACATTTAAAAAAAAATGTGTAAGAACCTACATATTGCGCCCATAAAATATATTCCTGTCACAGTTGGTTTATATTAGAGCCCAATTTCACAAAATTGAATCCCCAACTTGCAAAGAAGAGGCATTTTATTGCCTTTGGGTTTAGCTTGTGCTAAGGTACATTGCACAGCAAAGTCTGTATGTGCTTGTGAAACTGGACTCTTAAACCATGGTTAAAAAAACTCAAGTTATATCAAGGACTTGATAATATTTGTGTACGACATCATACAGAATATGCCTTAATTATCTTTCATCATAAAATACACTTTATATAAGAGACTTGTATTTTGTTATTCATTTTTGCTACACGTTTATTATATGGCTGTATAATTTTGTAGTCCTGTAGGTTGCGGAGTATCCTTTCAAATTATAACACCCAACAATAGGTATGCTAAAAAGTGTATTCCTCAGTAATTTGCAAAAATTATATTTATTATCAACTCAGCAGTTTATCTTTCAAAATTGAGTAAAACTCTATGAACCGTTTCCATAATGTCCCCTCATTGTGCCATCATGTATGTCATTTAATCTTATATTGAGCTACTGTAAAGTCGTATACAGACTCCGAGTATTAGGCGTACAATATTGTATGTACAATATATATACGTTATTTAATCTATTGCCATTCTATTTCAGTAATGTTTAAGTTCTAACGAATGTTTGATGACGAAAAATCGATAATATGTTACATACAATATCTAGCAGAAATATATTATCGATTTTACGTCATCAAATATTCGTTAGAACTTAAATATTACTGGAAATAGAATGGCAATAGATTAAATAACGTACATATTGTACATACAATATTGTACGTACAATAAAAAGTCTGTATACTGCTTTAAAGTAGAAAATTTCGCGAAAATAAAAACTTGTGAAAATAGCCTTTTGCATTAGGTTTCTATTGTATCAATATCAAACTGCAAAATTTAATTCTCGCGCAATTGACAAAATCTCGAAAATATCTTCTCGCGAAAATATTGACTTTTACAGTATATACAAAGTGGCAAACATTTTAAAATTGATATTATTTTAATTAGTGAAATCACACACCCATGTATTGTAAATGACACCATGTCATACCTCAATGAGAACTGCATTGTGGGAAGATTGGAAAAAATGGGTTGTAAGCCAAACTGGTTGACACTATTCCCAACCTGTTTTGAAATGCAATCCCATGTCAACAATAACATTATTCCTGCTCAGTCTCACAAGCCCACATGTTGATATTATAACCCCTGATACGACCCACTGTGACAGTGGTTGGGAATCTGTGATTATTCCCTAGTCTTGATTCTAAAGTCAGATTACTCACGACCCTATGTCAAAATTCTGTCACACCATATACCTGAGTAGTCTCACAATGCCACGTTTTGAGCTTACGACCCGAAAATGACATTCTTCTTGCATACTGTGCCATACTTAAAATTAAGAATTATAATACGGTTGCCTCAGTGTGACCCTCTTGCACATACATATGTACCCCATCCTTTTCCCCACCAATCAATGTTGAGAGAACATTATGGTGATAACCCAGCAAACAAAAAATATTTTAGCCGTATTATGTTTTGGGTTTGGTAAAAACGTTATAATAACATTAAATGTCAGGTTTCATAAAGAACCTGAAAATGTTTTATTGTGTTTTGTATGAGAACACACTGCAACAAGATTTTTAAAATGTTGTCAGAATGTTATTGTAAAATTATTTTTGCAAACATTTTTGCCAAATATTTTTTCAAGGCTTGAATAACCTAAAATGTTTTTGATTATTACTGTAACATTTCCTGAGGAGGATGCCCTCAGTGTTTTTCAAAATTCTGATTTTTATATGATTGTAATGTAAGTAAACAAACATACCTTGCAAAAATCAAGGCTTTAGGTGCTGTTGTTGTGATAAAAGCTGAGATTTTGAATAAAACGACTGAGTATGTCATTTAAGGGTATACGATGTATTGTTGGTCGAAGCAGCAAAAAAATGTAATTCACAGCATCTTGCTAATGGTAGTGAGCTTTAGCAAAAATTGCATTGCTCAATTCATAGCGAGCGTGTAGAATTCAAATATCACAGATATACTTTTGTAGGTCCTGTGGTTCTTGAGTTATGTTGTAAAGAGGGCTGGAACAACAACACTTTTGTAAAACGTACATAACTCATTTACAACAATAAATTAAGCAAGTTTTCAAAGTATATGATTTGTAGAATGAACTTCTGCAAAACACCAAAGTGTTATTTTTCAATAATATATTGATTCAGAAAATGAAAATCTATTTTTTTTGTTGCTTCGACCAACAATACCTTGTATAACCTTAATTACCATGATCACAATAATAGTTGAATGCATACATGATATTCATAACACTTTACATACATGGCAGGCAGGAAGGTCATAACACAGCATAAGGACCAACATTGGGCATGATCAACAGAGCTGACACACATCTATTGGCAACATTAAGCGCTGGAATTAAATATTGGTTTTCTTTGCTTTGCCTTATCTGTTCGGGTCAAAATTCAAAAGGGACATATCTGACACACACCGACATTGCCCGGTTAATGATTACATTATACAGCAGAAACACTGAAATGAATACCCGGGATCGATACACGTGAATGTGCTATGCAGGATTTGATATTCAGACGATAATCTTTGGATACCGGGGTAGAAAATGATGAATATCTCCCATAATTTATTTAGTCTAAAGAAGCCAGATTTTGTTCCTTGCACTTGAATATATGTGTTGAATGGATATGATAGTCGTTAGCTTGCGTCTTGAGAAAGAACCGTGCGTCTTGAACTCAAAAACTGACAAAAATTCTGATTTTATATGTGTTGAACTATAGCGCAGCGTAGGCTAGCTGCACTCACTCGTGGAGGCTGTGTAAAAGCAGATGACCATTGACCTCATCATGGCGTATACATGCTCACCCCTACACAGAGAGGTCAATTACCAGGCTATTGTCAGTAGCCTTAGTCGGATGTCCCGCTCATTATGCATCTCAAAGGTCGGAACAAAATGGCCATGCGTGGCTGTGGAATCAACCTACCATGGCGATTTCTGCCATGAACATATCGGGGCGATGACACTGTGTGACATTGAAACTAACCTTTTGTTGTGGAAAAGTTACAATATGGCTTAAAGAAACTGAACTGTAATTTTAACTAAACAATGGGAATGAAAAATCAATATCGGAAACCTTGAGCAATGTCATCATTATTCTAGCATGTTAAAGAGGTGGGTAGTCCAATGAGTAGGACCTGTTTTTTTCTTAGTATACCAACTACACACTGACTCTGATCGCTCAAGAAAGATTAACCACAAAAATCGACTAACCGGGAGTAACCGCCCCTCGCGATTCTTCTTTCTTGCGCCATGTGAGGTAGTGATCATAGTCTGAACTGAGTATAGTCTGGTAACTTAGAAAAAAGGTCCTACTCGTCGGACTAGAGGTTGGTAGGGAACATGGTGTTATATGAAGTGGTGTAATCATTCAATTACAGCTTATTTGTTACATTGAGATGATGAAAAACTGCAGAAATCTGACAGTGATTTTAATACACATTCCAGTAATTTTTATTAAGTGTAATTATGTTTAATTTGCTGTATTGATTTTTTAAATGTGCTAATAATGCAAAACCTTTTGATTCATCAACTTGTATTAAATTCTGGTATTTTGTAGTAAACACCTTTTTTTCAATAATTAAAAAATCTTCTCAGGATCACTGTGAGAAAATAAATTAACAACATATAAAATATTAGCATGATACAAATTGAACAATACTGGGCGCTATGGGGTGATATTTGAGTTTGTCTTGCTACATTAGTTGAACCAATGATTTTTGTCATCCTTACACCTCAAATGAGAAAACTAGAATTGGTTCCATTTTTTTCTATGCCTCCTATGCCTCTCACGAGGGTCGAAGGTCATAATGGCGGCCAAAATATAAAATTTGTTCTATCATGTTGTAATCTCTCATTGCTAGGAATATAAAAGTCAATTGTTATATTGCGCTAGGGTGCTTGGTTCATGAGTAAATTGGGTCAAATGTCAAGTATCTCATGCATAGTGGCCAAATTTTCAAAATGCACCGATTCAATCGCGTCTTGTCTCAAATTACTCCTCTCAGCAAACAAATTGGGAAAATAATTTGTTTGATAAATGTGTAACCTTGGAATTGGATGAAATCATGGGTCAAAGGTTATGCATTTCATATACATATTCCTATTGAACTTGGCTGCATTACCTCTGCAGGGGACATGACAATACAAATTGCACAAAATTTGTGAAATAAGTATATGTTTGAGATTTCTTATGTTAAGGGCAGTAATTTGACACAGGTTTCGACTCCTGGTGGGAACCACATGGGGCATAGAAAAAAATGGAACTAATCAAATTTTTATCCTTTCAGGTTTAAAGATGCCAAAAAACATTGGTTCCACTAATGTAGAAAATACCCAACCCATATCGTCCTGTACTATACAATTAAATGTATAAAATCTTTATGTATAAAGAATTATTGTAAACAGATTATATTAGAAAATAAGAGAAACACTTTATACCTATATGATGTGTCCTGTGTATTCATTGAAAGTAATGATATACAGTGGAGTCTAATGAGTGTTCAATTAGCTATAAGGCCAGGGATGACCAGTTTACGTGTGCCAAATACCGCACTCAACAATGTCCAATATGACCAGCAAAACCTTAAACATTTGGCGAGGAAAAAACCCTGTTCTATGGGCGGGTGGACTTATTGCATAGGCCTATGGGACAGTTCTAAGATGACAGAGGAACAGGTGTGTAGTTCGATTCGAAAACCATTAATACCTATCACCTCGTTTTGCCTGTATTTTGCAAATTGGCCTGTGCTACCTTTCGGATGTCGAAATTTTATTTAAATGAACATGATGAGGATGACTCTGTCATGCAGTGGCATAGCTGCTGGGGGGCGGGGGGCCCCCTCTGGCAAAAATTGCCTATTTGGGCCCCCGCCCCCTAGCGCAAGGAAAAAGGAGGAGAGAGAGAGAGGAAAAAAGGGAGGAGAGAGGGAGAGGAAGGGCAAAAATGTAACTACAGGGTGTCCCATAAAAAAGAGGCCCCTCATAGCGCCCTCTTTTTCTCCTATTTTTGAAAAGTTCATCAAATATATTTTTTTTATGTAAAGATACCTTGAGTCGTTAGCTTTAATAAACCAAAACATTTATATCAATCGGCTCACAACTTTTGAAGATATGCTCTTTTAAAGAAATGTACCCGTTTTTCACTCTGTCCACGGAGAAGGTTTGGCTACTTCAAAGATTGAAAAGGAGTACACATCCCATGCATGAATATCAAACGTTCCTCAATGATAACTTTATAAAATGACTTTTTTTTTATGGAATGGGCTTTATCGGTGGGTTTATGGGCAATGGATATCGTTAATAGTGTCATTAATTTGTGGGTAAAATGGATGCCGAATGGGACTTCTTTTGCTTTACTTGCAATATTTATTTTTTCTTGGTTATTTATGCCTTTTTGTTTTATTATGTTTCTTACTTTCTTACTTTGTTGTTTCTTGCTTTTTTTATTTACAACATAAGTCATTTATCTTTTTAGGATAAAAGGTAGCCCTAAAAGGCTGTTTGGTTTGTCTTTGGTTCTTCTGAAGTGACTTTACTGTGCTGCTCTGCCCTCTACCTGGTTGCCTCCTTGGCGAATACAGGTTTCAGCCCTGGTCCCCCCGGGCCTGGTCCTCATTGCATGAATTGTGTTGCGGACCATCCTTGTGCGCCGGATAATTGCGAATGCATTCAGTAATACTGCGAAGATTTTGGATTTTGCCACAAAGGAAAAAAATCAAGTGGTGTGAGGTCTGGTGATTGTGCAGGCCACTCCACAGCATGAGCCATCCCAACCACTTTGTTTGCTATCGTGGACAGAGTGAAAAACGGGTACTTTTATTCAAAAGGGCATATCTTCAAAAGTTGTGAGCCGATTGAAATAATTGTTTTGGTTTATTAAAGCTAATGATTAAAGGTTTCTTTACATACCAAAATATATTTTATCAACTTTTCAGAAATAGGAGAAAAAGAGGGCGCAATGAGGGGCCTCTTTTTTTGGGACACCCTGTATATATCAAAATGTGTTGCTTTTAGGGCGCTAGCGCTTATAATCTTTTTTTTTTTTTTTTTTGCTCTTCACTTTTTCAAACCACCGAAAAAAAATTGGTCAACCTTTTCGGGCTGTTGAGGAAGGGCGGCAAAATTTTTGTTTGGTAGATTTGGGCCCCGCCCCATACAGGCTTGCCCCCCCCCCCCCTGGAAAAATGCCAGCTACGCCACTGCTGTCATGAGTGACATTGTATTGCATACCCCCACCCACCAAAGTATTTATGAACACTCCCTAAGACCAATTGTAGGATGAATTTGGGTCTGTGGTTTGGTCAGTTTTCTAAAACTTGTGAGCGCACTATTTTTGGTTCTTCATGTATGTAATCATAGATTTTAATATGGAAAGTGGTGCCAGGTGCAACATGGGATCCATTAGGGAGCGATCATTATTTACGGCAGGGGGTATGGGCATTTTGAGGGGGGAACCTGAATTTTTTTTGAGATCTTCAGAGGGGAATCTGAACTTTTTATTTGAACCATGAGGGGGGAGTTAAATGATTAATGGTGGGAACCCAAAAAGGGGGGATCCCAAAAATGTTGAGCAGACGCGAGGGGGGAACACGGATTTGTTTGTTGATTTTTGCTTCGAAAGTCCCATTCCCCCTGCCGTAAATAACAATCGCTCCCTTATATGCTAGCCATTAAAGAAACCACCATGAGTTATCCCCGGAAGTTATCAGCACATTTATATTTATTGCAGGCAGGATTTGACCAGGACTATGAGACAACACGATGAGGGGGGGGGGGGTGGACATAAAAAGCAATTGTTGAATAGGCCTATATTACCAATAAAAAAAACCAATTTAATAGGTGGATAGGTAGGTATGGATTTTTTTTATAAGGGACTGTTCACAAACACTTGTTAAGGGGGCCTGATGCAAAATGGGTGGCCCTTAAAAGTTTTGAGGTGGGCCCTGAAAAAATTGACCTCAAATTTTCCCAGGAAAATTGAGTTTATATGCTTTTCTATGGGGTTGACCCATAATTTTCTTATTAATAGGGGGGGGGCTGAAAAGGGGGCCCCGAAAAATTTTCACGATTAATTTTTTTGTTTCAGGCCCCCCCCCAACAAGTGTTTGTGAACGGTCCCTAAAGCTGCAAATTGCGTTTGATAAAGGCCTTGGGAACTTTTTTTCTTCCTTTAAAAAAAAAATTAAATATCGTTTTTATTCATTTATTTATTTATGTATTTATTCATTCATTCATTTCTTTCTTTCTTTCTTTCTTTCTTTCTTTCTTTCTTTCTTTCTTTCTTTATTTATTTATTTATTTATTTATTTATTTATTATTTATTTATTTATTTATTTATTTATTTATTTATTTATTTATTTATTTATTTATTTATTTATTTATTTATTTATTTATTTATTTATTTATTTGTTATTTATCTATTTATTTAATTATTTAATTATTTATTTATTTTGGTTGTTTGTTTATTTATTATTTATTTATTTATTTATTTATTTATATATTTATTTATCTATTTATTTAATTATTTAATTATTTATTTATTTATTTATTTATTTTGTTTGTTTCTTTATTTATTATTTATTTATTTATTTATTTATTTATTTATTTATTATTTATTTATTTATTTATTTATTTATTTATTTATTTATTTATTTATTTATTTATTTATTTATTTATTTATTTATTATTTATTTATTTATTTATTTATTTATTTATTTATTTATTTATTTATTATTTATCTATTTATTTAATTATTTAAAGGAGTGTTTCGTGATCCTAGCATCCTCTTTTTATGACATTTTTCTTTATATATCCACAAAAAAAGCCATTCCCAAAATTTCAGTTGATTCCGAGTTTGCGTTTGCGAGTTATGCATGATTATGTGTATTACACTGCTCCATAGACAATGAGTTGTAATTTCGCGATATCTTTGCAAAACGAATTTTCTGCAAGAAATATTTTGTACATAAACATTATGTAGCCAGAGGTTTCCAGTGATATAAAAATCTCAACTTTTTTTGAGAAAAGTGGGGGGATGAGGCTGTGGATCACGAAATGCACCTTTAATTATTTATTTATTTATTTATTTTGTTTGTTTGTTTATTTATTATTTATTTATTTATTTATTTATTTATTTATTTATTTATTTATTATTTATTTATTTATTTATTTATTTATTTATTTATTTATTATTTATCTATTTATTTATTTATTTATTTATTTTGTTTGTTTGTTTGTTTATTATTTATTTATTTATTTATTTATTTATTTATTTATTTATTTATTTATTTATTTATTTATTTATTTATTTATTTATTTATTTATTTATTTATTTATTTATTTATTTATTTATTTATTTATTTATTTATTTATTTATTTATTTATTTATTTATTTTGCAAAAACAAAACAAAACAATTCTAGGTCGGGCCTAATTTTAGTGTAGGTCGGGCTACGCCAATCAAACCATATTTTTAGATGAGTGCAACAGGTGGTTTCGCCAGTTTCATTTTTATAATTAGATTCCCAATTATTAATCTTCTCAATTCATTACTGCGCAGTCTGCGCTGTGAAGGGAAATCAGCAAGATACCTCATCGACTGCGCTGCCCACCACCGCAGAGTGAAAGAGCTTATAAAGTGATAGTCGGCTTATTCCAATTTTCAATAAGTGGCGGCTTGCTATAGTTATTTTATACAGTTTATGCGTTATCTGATAATATAATTCGCCAAAGACCAGACCTGCCAAAGACCCATGAGATCGTTAAATTTACGAGTTCGCTATTAAAAAGGTGGAGAGAAGCGAAAGTTCAGTAGCACAAGCCATGCCGGCCAGCAGCGTCCATCGCAACCGATTGCCAGCGGACATCATGCGGATCATTGTACGGAAAGTGCCGGGGATGCTCCTCCTGATGTTAACGCTATCAGAGATGGGTAATTCCGAAACTACTGCAGTGAATGTTGCCTTGAATAAACCTATTACTGCAGTGCTAACATGTGGCACACCATCTGAAACCTTCATGGAACACCGACAAATAAATCTACCTGCAGAAGTAAGATGATTTTTGAATTTTCAAACCCATGAAACGTCCTTTATTTTTATAATGCTAGTTCTTTAATTATAGGGCCTATAGTATAGGGGTCATTCTTTGGTAAGGTGCCTATTTGAAGGTTTGGAAAATAGACATTTCAAAACGATTTTTCTGTTAATTGTTTTACAGATTAAGTAAGAGATATGTCTCCAGTGTAGTAAAAACTAAAAAGTGTTTGGCTCAATCTCAAAGTTTATTAGCAGCTTGATGTATTTTTTTGGCTTTTTCTGCAGCTAATGTCATCTCTGTCACAATTGCAATGAAGTTCAACTGATACCAAAAATGTGTCGCACATTGAACATTTGTTTTTCACCTACAGAGGAAGGGAGTATAAGTATAACCAAGATCATGCAACATATCATTTATACATTTCCATTTGACCAGTTTTAAGGTCAAAGCAGGGCATTATCTGTAGAGTGATGGAGATGATGTCAATGAATGGAAATTCTGCTGTATCATCTCTGTCACGTGACGGAAATGATTCTCTCATAGTAAAATCATCTCCGAACGTCATATCCGTCACAAAATTGTGACGGATATGACGTGATGGTATATTACGAAATGAACAAACTTGCGACCCTACAGTAGTGGTAAAACTATAACATACACATGGTCAATAAAGGAGGTGAATAGAAATAAACGTACAACTGCTGTAATTTTGAAAAAAGTAAAATAAATAATGCGAACATTTTAGGTATTAGAAGCGTTCCAAGATGATGATTAATAAAGGTACCCACCCGTATGAGTGAAGAAATGGTTAGAGTTTTGATGAATTTATTGCGCCAACATGAGGGGAAAATGTCTAAATGAATTATATTGACTTGTGCTCTCTGGGTCAAATATATGACCTTACAAAATTAGTCTTTTTCTCCAGGCGCTTCTAAATTTTCGTGATTGTAGATCGGGACAGGAAATTTTAGAAGACATGGTGAAATTATTTTTACTCCTGGCTATGAAAGATGTGTTACAATAACTTTTTCTATAACTTGTCATTCCCGGTGTTTTTACGATGCTGAATAGTTATCCACTAAAAGATATCAGCATCAACAGTTTTGATGACCCCAATCTGTACATGGGGTTTTGGGGGTTGTAACACCATGTATAAGCAATTTTCTCAAAAATAAGAACTTGACCCATAGGTAGGCTATACCTGAACGAAATTCAAATTTGACGATATTTTTGCTATTAACGATTAATCTGCAAGAAATTTTTGGAATATCAACATTATGTAGCCAGAGGTTTGCAGTGGTATAAAAATCTCAACTTTTTTTGAGAAAAGAGGGAGGATGAGGCTGTGGATCACAAAATCACGCCTTTTTAACAAAAAAGTAAATTAATAAATAGGGAAATAAATAAACAACTAAGTAGGCCTAAATTTATAACTAAATAAGTAAATATATTTATAAGTAAACAACTAAATCTGTAAGTAAATAAATCAGTACCGGGTAAATAACTAAAGCAAATAATGAGTTAATTAATCAATATAAAATAGGCCTACATGATCCGGGGGAGGGGGGTACTTAGTACAAATGACCATATACGGGGACGTGCTGATGTGATGCGATCAAGCAAAATCATTCGGAACTCGGCAATAATAAATTTTCAGTTTCTTACAGGATAGTAAAAACATTTACAAAGCTGGATTTTGCAGAAAACCCCATTGAAATTGAACAACCAGTTCCAAAGATATGAGCAATTAAAGAGTTTCCAAAACAAGAAGAAACAAAAGGAAATATTTCCTTTATTTGGCTATATCTCAAAATCAATATTTCCGAGTTCCGACTGATTTTGCTTGATCGCATCACATATGGGTACCTTTATCGGCCTTTTGGTATATCAATAACCTCTTTTTCTAAGACTAAGCCAATTTTGGTACATATGAATGGGTAGCCCAATTTTGCCTCAATTTAGCCAAAATTTCAAAATTGTCCAAAAAAAAAAAAGGAAAATTTGTAAAAACTAAGAGAATATGGGTTAAACTTGGCAGAAAATTTTGAATTTTGGTATATCAATGGGTCCAAATTTCTTGACAATTTGGTATATTTTTCACTTTCAAATTCTCAGCGGCACACCCCTACCAAAATCACACTTGAGTACTCCCCGGTACATGATGTAATCTTTTCTAGACATTTCTGAAAAACAATAAACTTACTAAAGAATTAATTAAATTAGCTAAAAATTAAAAACTAGAACAACCAAGCTGATCAACCAGCTAAGCATAGTAAGCAATCAGCTAACTAACCAACCAAACAAACATTATTTAACCATTAGGCCCTTCGCACTTGATTATTAATTTCCTGTTAAAGATTTTGAAAAAGGGACGAGGTGAGTTTTAATTATTAATTATCTTTTATTTTCTTTATTTAGTTTGAACTATTACAAGCTAATATTGACTCGTTTTGACTAGAGCAGGCATTTAATTATTTCAAAACAATATTTGATTTTATAAATAAGTGAAGGTAGAGTTGTACTCTTTGTTCATGCATCATTATTGCTGATATTATTAAAGACAGAAAATGGCAAGTAGAAGTAGTTGAAAGTTGTTTTAAAGGAGAAAATTAGAAACAAAAATAAAGTAATTAATTATTTTGAGATTTTCAATTTTGAACGCAGGCGGTAAAAGGAAACTAATAATTAAGTGCGAAGGGCCTTATACAAAAATCAAAACACAATAAATAATAGGCCTAAATCTGCAGGTTTATAGGAACAAGGCAAATTTGAAACAGAAAAATCTTTACATAAACATATTCTAAAATAACATTTTTAAAATTATTATTTTAAACATTGAAAATAACAATGATGATGGTATAAATCTTGGTATTTAAAACAAGTTAAAGAGTTATTTTCATAATGGAACACAATTTTAAGAAAACAACATAAAAACAAGGGATTAAAACTTGTCGCAGGTGTACGGAAAAACTGCATTGTGCAACAAGCAATTGCATCCATCATAACAAATTAATAATTCCATTTGAATGTGTTTGTGTGCAAGCCTTGTTCAATGCGTAATCAACAAATTTTGCACAAAATTGCTGCAAATAGTGGAAATTTACGTTATTTTGGGGTTTTGGGCTCAAACGTGGGGCCCTTTGCCACCCCCTAGCGTTGGACCTCTGTCTTATTTTTCCTAAGGCCAAATTTAAAAAAGGCGTTTTTATTTTTTTAATTATTTTTTTCCAAAGATTCTTTCAAATGTGATTGTGAAAAAACCTCAAGTCCTATTCTACTGTATGAAGTGTTGTATTGAACAATAAAGTGATGCTGCTATTGTATTGAAGTGAAGTAATCTAAGAGCAGGGGGTCTAAAATTGTCAAAACATTTCGATCGTATGTTTTACACTTTTTCTGAAAAAAGAAAAGGAGAAATTTTTCTTTTTTACTAATGCGGGTGAATGAACTAATCAGTGTTGTAGTCCTCGAGTACAGTCCTCGGCCTCAAGGACTCCTCGAGGACAGGTTTTGAAGTCCTTGGTCCTCGGACATGTAGTCCTTGGCCTCGGACGTGTAGTCCTTGGCCTTGGCCTTGGCCTCGGACCCCAAAGTCCTTGGTCCTCGACAACAAGGACCCGACAAGGACAGGCAAAATCATCAAAAATGCAGGCAAATGTTTAAAGAGTGAAAGAGAACAATCTGCTGTTTTTGCTTATAAATTAAAACTTTTTAGAGAAACATGACAAGGGTAGCTTTTTATTGTACCTGATTGAAATACAAAACAGTTTGTCAATATTTTGGTGCACTCTTAACTATCATCTTTGCTCTTTGCAAAACATGCACATGGAGGCCAAATATGTGGTTTTATATTAAAATTCCACTCAGCCAATATGATTCCTAAAATAAGAATATCGAATAGACACAAGAGGTTCTTTAGATATTTTAAGAAACTCATTGGACGGCTGGACGCTACATGTTTCGATTACCGGGTAGGCCTAACTGTGATAGAATGAATTGTATCTATTTTGGTTAATCTCGTCAGCTACATTTTGCTGCATTTGATCTTTAGATAGATTGTCCATTTTAGACTGCTTTGTCGCACATTATTATATACCACATAACTGTCTAGCTTTTGACATCAAAATGGTAGGTATGCGGATCATACACATAAGTGTGTTGTATTGTAATCTTCACTACTTGTCTAGATAAGGGAACAGCCCAAAAGTTAAAGTCTTATTTACGAAAGTCCTTCCGTTATGCTGCGATCACATAGAAGTATTCGCTATATGAAATACGCTCATTCGATCAGGCTGAGTTCACATAGTATACTCCTATATGAACTCAGCCTGATCGAACGAGCGTATTTCATATAGCGAATACCGTATATAGTATATTTCTATGTGATCGTAGCCTTAGGGAGGGAGGGGGTCGAAAAGTCAGATTACGTTTGTAAAAAAAGTCGTTAAAACATCGGTCAAAGTTGATCTTTTTTAAGGATTTAATATAACATTTCAGTATTTTCTGAAGTAGGCCTACGATATTGAAATTTTACAGTGGTTGCTTTAAAATGTTTTTAAATCTATATAGTGTACAGTACTCGCAACCTGCAACTTGTAAGTTAATTTGGTAAGAAGCTGATTATTTTTTATTTGAAAATCCAGCAATTCCTAATTATTTTTTTTTCGTGCTAAAAAGGTACGAAGAAAATATCTTAAAATAAAATAGAATATATTTTGTTTCTTCCATAAACATGATCACTAGTATCCTAGCATTATCGCACACCAATCCACTATAGCGACGGCACTGTATCCTATGAATACAGGTTGGGAGTTTTCGATATTTGACACTTGTGTTAGAGGGGAGGATGGAGGGGTTAGCGTTCTTATACTTATACGTTTATAGGATAGGACTTCATCAAACTTTTGGGTTGTTCCCTAAGACTAAGAAACAAATCGATATAATGAACAAGTTGGGTTTTGTTGGTTGAAACTAGGATAAAGAGTCCATTTTAGGCATGTTTATTTTATAAAGTTCTATAAATAGGCTTACTGTGCAGCGTTATTTAAAGTGCATATAAAATTGCCTTATGTTGATGACAATATGACACCCGATCGGGCGTGGTTTAGTATGGTTCATTATTATGAAAGTCCTTGGTCCTTGGCCTTGGCCTCGGAGACAAAAGTCCTTGGCCTCGGAGGGTTGTCCTTGGCCTCGGACTCCATGTCCTTGGCCTTGGCCTTGGCCTCGGACACCAAGTCCTTGGCCTTGGCCTCGGACATGAGGTCCTCGACTACAACACTGGAACTAATGCACGCGACACACCGACATCGCCAGGTTAATAATTACATTATACAGCAGAGACACTGAAATGAATACCCGGGATCGATACATGTGAATGTGCTATGCACGATTTGATATTCAGACGATAAATCTTTGGATACCGGGTAGAAAATGATGAATATCTCCCGTAATTGATTTAGTCTAAAGAAGCCAGATTTGGTTCCTTGCACTTGAATATATCTGTTCAACGGATATGATAGTTGTTAGCTAGCGTCTTGAGAAAGAAGCATGTGTCTTGAACTCAAAAACTGACCAAAATATTCTGATTTTATATGTGCCGAACTATAGCGTAGCGTAGGCTAGCTGCACTCACTCCCGTGGAGGCAGTATAAAAGTCAATGACCATTGACCTCAATTGCGATGCTCACTCACACACAGAGAGGTCAATTACCAGGCTATTGTCAGTAGCCTTAGTCGGATGTCCCTCGGCTCATGCATCTCAAAGGACGGAACAAAATGGCCATGCGTGGCTGTGGATTCAACCTACCGTGGCGATTTCTGCCATGAAGATATGGGGGCGATGACACTGCAGTGCGCGGGAGCTTTGAGACTTAATCTTTTCTTTAATTTGGCCTAATGTATGTACGGTATTTATTTAGTTTTAAATTGTTATATTTCCGTTTTTGTTTCTATATATCTGTAGGATCGGATACTATCTACTTGTGATGCCAACAATGACACTTTGGCCCATCCAGCAGACTTAATGGTTGATGCAGATGTTACAAGTGATGTCGGTAATGGCTACACCTATTGGCAAAGTGCATCTCTCAATAGAATAAGGAATGGTAACAGTCCTCAACTTGATGTAGCTAATGGATTGGATACAATTATTTCCATTGATTTGGGGGATGTAAGTAACTACAGTGACTTGGGTGGGGTGGGCATGGGCAGGGGGGCAGATTTTTCATTTTCCCCCAAAAGATTAACGTAATTATTGCCCAAAATGGTGCTGCTCAAATAAGGTATGTAAGATATTGCACAATTGTGACCAGCTCCAACAAAACCAGGAACAAGCCTTTAAAGATGACATTCCCATAAAGAAAATTAAATTTTGGAATTCTTAATTTCATGGTATTTGACTGTGGGACTAAAGTGCATGGACTTTCAAATCCTTGAAAGTACTTATGAAAAAGAGGTTTAATGACTTGTTCCTGGTTTTGTTAGAGTGGGTCACAATTTTGCATGCTTTGCACTAGACCCTCCCTCGGGTCCATGGAGAACGACTGGTAATGTAGATTACATAGCATTAAAAATCAACCCAATACATGGACCCTCCCAGTCTGTAAGCAATTTGCCTTCAAATTCCCACAAAATGCTGGGAGTTCACTTTTACGGATTTGGAGTCACGCAATCTTTCTATATACCACATCCATGTTTTCACTACATTAACGTTTGTGTAAGCGACTAAAACAACGATATTGTATCCGACCAATCAACGCAGCTTGGCAGTGCGGGGATATTTGAAAAGGCTTCCCTAGCTAAATAATGTGCAAACATTTGCAAACCGCCGCGATAATATACATAATATGGACAATAGGCCTAAGTCCGAGTCGAGTGGTTGCCTTTTATTATTGCGCATACCATGGGTCTATCAGACGCGTGCCACTTGAGCTCAATACCTCCCAGTTGTTGACAAGTGTCCCATCCGATCTTGCGTCACATCCCACGGCATAGCTTTGTGCTACCATATTTGAATTGAAACTGGGGCGGGCTTTCGTAAGTGACATCGAAACAACGTGCTTCGTTGAACGAATATTTGGAAGGAGATCTCTAACAGATTGGACCAGTCTCGGAATCAGCGCTCAATGGACTTTCGCGTTCACTTATAATCTGAGTATATTTCTATATTGCTGCATGGTTGACTGTGGTGGGTGTAATTAGTGGCGTCGATTTGTGGATGAAGAGGAATGGGTTTTTGGCATTGAAGAAAATAAGGGGGGGGGTTACAGGACTTTTCATATTTTTTTCATAGGGCATTATGTAATTATTTATTGTTACATTATCCAGAGATGGAACCGAACCGAGACTGGGGGCCAGTCTAGCTTTGCACAGGCTTCTCATTAAAGACTATAATTCATATTTATTTTCGGCTAAAATAGTCTGCAAATAAAATTTTTGTGCGTGAAAAATATATGAAAATATGCTCATCCCCCCCTAAATTATAATGCTACCATCCGAAGAGCAGTGGCAGATCCAGGAATTTTTTTTTGGGGGGTAAAATCAACAAATTTTTCGTAAAATTGCCACAAAAAATGTAAGTAATTTGGGGGTTTTGCCTCAAAAGTGGGGGGGGGGGGTGGAATTCCCCCCGTAGCGCCGTCACTGCCGCCAAATAAATGTAAGGGGTGGTGGAATTCCCCCGTAGCGCCGCCACTGCCGACAAGTAAATGAAAGGGGGGTGGAATTCCCCCCATAGCGCCGCCTGCCGACAAATAAATGAAAGAAAAAATTAAAAACCCACGCACCACTCCCTTTAGGAACAACCCAAAAGTTCGATGAAGCCCTATAAAGTCCTTTCGTTAGTGGGGGAGGGGGTCAGAAAGTCCGATTACATTTGTAAAAAAGTAGTTAAAACATCGGTCAAAGTTGATCTTTTTAACTGTTTAAGGATTTAATATATCATTTTCAAATTTGAGTATTTGAGTATTTTCCGAAGTACGATATTGACATTTTACAGTGGTTTCTTCAAAATAATTTCAAATCAATGGAGTGCAGTACTCGCAACCTACAACGTCATGTAAGTTCATTTTTAAAGCAGCTGTTCCAGCAAACACAAAAAAAAAGTTATATTTTTGGGTTTTGGTTTTGGTAAAAACATTTTAATAACATTAAAATGTCGGGTTATATCAGGGAACTTCGATATCTGGGAATTTCGATTGAAAAAGGTCACGATTCATACAAGTGGTATATCATCTCTACGAACTGAATTGACATAGCTCAGTTTATTTCCAGGCATTTGGTCACATTTAATCAATATGATAAAATAGTTTAATATATTTTATGGTATAAGAACTATTCTATAGTAAATCAGTTATACCAAGTAACTGATGAGGCATAATATACAGGATACTGGATATTATTCATCTTGCTATGGCGTGGCTTTTTACTTCCGCAAATGGGCGCAGTGGTATATCATCTCTTCAAATTGTGAGGTCCCGACATTTAATCTGACTCGAGCAGTATCATCCCCCTGGTTATATAAAGGTCATGAAAACGTTTTAAAACGTTATGTATGTCAACACACTACAAAACTATTTCTAAAATGTTTTCAAAATGTTATTGTAAAATATTTTTTAAAGAACATATATGTTAGAATATTTGCAGGAGGTTATCAAAAATGTTTTTAAATGTTTAATATGAAAACGTTTTTTACCCTTTAGATACCCTTTATGTAACCCGACATTTAACGTTTTCTGGCAACCTTTTCTAACCTTTGGCGAATGATGTCGAAAACGTTTTGTGTTTGATACTACATTCTTTTTTATTTGAAAACCCAGCAAGTCCTATATTTTTTTCCGTGCCAAAAAAAGATAATGAAGAAAAATATTTTAAAATAGAATGCAATATTCGTTTCTTCCATAAACGTGATCAATATCCTAGCATTGTCACACCCCTCCGCAACCCCATGCACCATAGCGATGACCCCTGTAGCCTATATGCATGAATATGGGTTGGAATTTGCGATATTTGTCACTTACGTTAGAGGGGAGGGGGTTAGCCTTCTAACGAAAGGACTTTCGTTTATAGGGCTTCATCGAACTTTTGGGTTGTTCCCTTATGAAAGATGAGAGTAAATGGCATTGTCCCATTTTGTTTTTTACCATATCTCTTATTACTGTCATGATATACTTTTGGGTGGGGTATTTTAGAACATCACATCCTAATTATCAATACCATAGAAACCTATGATGTTGGCCAGATGCTGGTTATGGTTGCCATATCTTGTAATTGTTTAAAAGTATGGTTTTAAGCCTCCACCGGATTATGCCTCCACTGGAGGTATTATGCTGATTGTTTGTCATTCTGTCCGTCCATCTGGCTGAGGTTGCGAGTGCAATTTTTTTCTTATATGTGTTTTTTTTTTGTAAAATATAAAAATTTCTAAAATGACTTAAAATTTGTAGGTCTTTTTATGAATCTTCATGTGTATCTTCAATACGAAAGGACATATGATGGTTGGGGTTTTTTTTGGTCGGCTTTTCCTCCCAACTACATTGTACATACACTTTAAGTACATATAGTAGATACATGTAGTACATATTAGATTTATTAAATGTTAATGTCAAACATGTATATTTTTAATAATTTGGCATAAAAATTGTATTATATCGCAAATTTCTAAAAATCATAATTATTTGATATCAGAAGGACATATAAACTCGTATTCAAAATGAATTTGATGTGTCATGATGTACACAAATAAAAAAAAATCAAAATTTTATCAACTGAATTGCTAAGTATAAATTTCCTTAAGGTTGGTCTGAACCCTGGAATTATGTAAACTTTCGGGCCTAGATAAAAATATCTAGGAGCCGTTTTTTCATTTTTTATTAATTTTGACCAACTTCGAAAAATTTGCACCAAAAATAGTCAAAAAATGCTGAATTTTCAAAAATATCATAAAAAAGCCTGATTTTCGCCCCAAATTTCAAATATTTTTGGTGAAGTTGGTCAAAATTCCAAAAAATAAAAAAACGGCTCCTAGATATTTTTATCTAGTTTTTAAAAATGAGTAAAAAAACATTTTTGGCCCAAGAATTTTTTATTACGTTGTGGGCCAAAATACCGTTTTGGGGGATTTGGGGCCAAAAATGAGCATTTTGGCCCAAATTTGACCTCACAGATGAACTTATCAAGTCTTTGCCATTCTAAATATGTATACTATTATATACTTTACACCAACAATTTAGCAGTTATGAGGCCCGGAAGTTTACATAATTCCAGGGTTCAGACCAACCTTAAAGTAAAAATGTTGTAACGTGTGCAGTATTCAATTGTGTGCATGAGGCATAAATAGATCAATACTATTTGATTGTATTATACTGCAATGCAGCTGTTGCTCATTGGTAATTACTATAGTATGAGTGTACATGACACACCCTTATCAATGCACTCCAGGGGACTTTATACATATGAATCCATCCATTGGAAAACACCCTACATTTATCTACTATTTCCATGGTTTCAGGCACTGTCACAAATTTTAATGTAAATGTGAAAAAATTAAATCTTAAGGTGGATCAAATGACATTACCTTGAAGGAAATTATGTACTTGTTTTTAATTTATTAATTTAAGGTTTAGCTGAATAATAAACATTTAGCTGAATAAAATACGCATGTGGGCAATATGGTACAAATGTAAACATCACTATCAGAAGCATATTTTTAATATGGAAGTGCTCTATTCACGTTTTAAACAAAATGGAGTAGGGCTGCGAATACTGATCAACATGCCTTTTATTTGAAGATAATCAGACGGACGGTTTTCATAATACAAACATTTTGAATTTATTTTTATTGTATTGTTATCAATAATCAATATAGTTTGTGAGATAATATGACTTGAAAGTGCTTTTTGATATGTAATTTTTACCAATATTTTGCTAAAAAACAATGCTTATAAATGTTCATAACATTTTTTAACAGAATATTGGCTTAAACTTGTTCAAAGTGTTCCTGATGACTTCCAGATAATTTATACAAATGTACATAATTAGAAATTGTTATTGACTTGTTCCTTATTAAATTCTGCATAAAATGAGTGGTATTGAAGCTTCTAGGCCCTTTCAATGGAATGATATCATGGTTTAAAGTTCTATTTTTATCCAAAGCGCCAATTCTTTTGCATACAATTTAGCATTGCTTTACCATTTATCATTACTTTACCATTTAGCATTACTTTACCATTTAGCATTACGTTACCATTTAGCATTACTTTACCATTTAGCATTACTTTACCATTTAGCATTACTTTACCATTTAGCATTACTTTACCATTTATCATTACTTTACCATTTATCATTACTTTACCATTTAGCATTACTTTACCATTTAGCATTACTTTACCATTTAGCATTACTTTACCATTTAATATTACTTTACCATTTAGCATTACTTTACCATTTATCATTACTTTACCATTTAGCATTACTTTACCATTTAGCATTACTTTACCATTTAGCATTACTTTACCATTTAGCATTACTTTACCATTTATCATTACTTTACCATTTATCATTACTTTACCATTTATCATTACTTTACCATTTAGCATTACTTTACCATTTATCATTACTTTACCATTTAGCATTACTTTACCATTTACCATTACTTTACCATTTAGCATTACTTTACCATTTATCATTACTTTACCATTTAGCATTACGTTACCATTTAGCATTACTTTACCATTTAGCATTACTTTACCATTTAGCATTACTTTACCATTTAGCATTACTTTACCATTTATCATTACTTTACCATTTATCATTACTTTACCATTTATCATTACTTTACCATTTAGCATTACTTTACCATTTAGCATTACTTTACCATTTAGCATTACTTTACCATTTAGCATTACTTTACCATTTAATATTACTTTACCATTTAGCATTACTTTACCATTTATCATTACTTTACCATTTAGCATTACTTTACCATTTATCATTACTTTACCATTTATCATTACTTTACCATTTAATATTACTTTACCATTTAATATTACTTTACCATTTAGCATTACTTTACCATTTAGCATTGCTTTACCATTTAGCATTACTTTACCATTTAGCATTACTTTACCATTTATCATTACTTTACCATTTAGCATTACTTTACCATTTATCATTACTTTACCATTTATCATTACTTTACCATTTAGCATTACTTTACCATTTATCATTACTTTACCATTTAGCATTACTTTACCATTTATCATTACTTTACCATTTAGCATTACTTTACCATTTATCATTACTTTACCATTTAGCATTACTTTACCATTTATCATTACTTTACCATTTAGCATTACTTTACCATTTATCATTACTTTACCATTTATCATTACTTTACCATTTATCATTACTTTACCATTTAATATTACTTTACCATTTAGCATTGCTTTACCATTTAGCATTACTTTACCATTTAGCATTACTTTACCATTTATCATTACTTTACCATTTATCATTACTTTACCATTTAGCATTACTTTACCATTTATCATTACTTTACCATTTATCATTACTTTACCATTTAATATTACTTTACCATTTATCATTACTTTACCATTTATCATTACTTTACCATTTAGCATTACTTTACCATTTATCATTACTTTACCATTTATCATTACTTTACCATTTAGCATTACTTTACCATTTATCATTACTTTACCATTTAATATTACTTTACCATTTAGCATTACTTTACCATTTATCATTACTTTACCATTTAGCATTACTTTACCATTTATCATTACTTTACCATTTATCATTACTTTACCATTTAGCATTACTTTACCATTTATCATTACTTTACCATTTAATATTACTTTACCATTTAGCATTACTTTACCATTTATCATTACTTTACCATTTAGCATTACTTTACCATTTATCATTACTTTACCATTTATCATTACTTTACCATTTAGCATTACTTTACCATTTAGCATTACTTTACCATTTAGCATTACTTTACCATTTAGCATTACTTTACCATTTATCATTACTTTACCATTTAATATTACTTTACCATTTAGCATTACTTTACCATTTATCATTACTTTACCATTTAGCATTACTTTACCATTTAGCATTACTTAACCATTTAGCATTACTTTACCATCTAGCATTACTTTAGCATTACTTTACCATTTATCATTACTTTACCATTTAGCATAACTTTACGATAAGCATAGGGAAAATGTGCTATTTTTGAGAGTAGATTCCGTGCGCCAGTTTTTGAAAATACGCAATTTGCACATTTTTTACCAAAATATGTGATGTTTCTCTCCAAAAAATTAAAATATATGTAAGATTAAAAATTTTTACTGTTTTTCTTCTATATTTTCTTGCAAATTTTTGCGATGGCCTATTTTCTTAAGTTTTTTTAAACATAGATTGCGTTGTAAATCATTATGGATTCTTTGATTTTAGTGATAACTTCAGGTATTTGGAAAATGAGTACTTGAAAATGGTTATTTTGGGCAAATCTTAAAATTTGCAGTTGGACCTAAAATGCGCGATTGTACTCAAACAGCATTTTTTGCGCATTGCGCATTTTCCTGTCCTTACTTTACGATTACTTTACCGTTTAGCATTACGTTACCATTGCTTTACCATTTAGCATACTTTATTTATCATTAGTTTACTATTTAGCATTAACTTAACTATTAATTTTGATGAATTTTTATTATAATTTTTACAGCTCCACTATGTGGAATCTGTCAGCATCCAAATGGGCGATTCAGTCAGGCCAACACAAATGGGCATCCAGAAATCTCTGGATGGTCAAACCTTCACCAACTGGGCCTACAAAGTCACCAGGATTGGGAAATGTCAGAGTGATTTCAACGTTAGATCTAGTACCGCCATAACTGATGTGAATGGTATCCTTTGTACTACATATTCGAGATCGCAACTACCTAGGTTTGAAGTGGTAGGTAGAATTATCTTGCCTTTAGCTAGGCTTTAAGAAATTTTGGCATCAACACTGCCAACCCTGGATAACTCATACTATAGTGCATCATGCTCTTTGGTTTCCTTGCCATTCACACACAATTTTTACTTGGTGTTTATCAAACAATGTTGAGTATGTATAATTTCGGTAAATGTATTTAATGAGTTTGCATTTTAGAGTTTGATTTAGTGCTTAAAAGCCTGGTGGATAGTCACAGCGTTTTTCTTGCAGCGGTAAATCACCACAATTTCTAGCCAATGTGTGTGTTTCGGCAAAAGTTCACGACTTATGACGCTGTCAATTGCGAGAAAAAATTATAGGCTGGCATTGCCAGTCTATTATGGTGACATATGCTGCCTAAATAATAGCTGCTTGTCCGTTTTATGCATTTTATAACAGTGTCATGAAGTATAGTGCATGATAGGATACCAGTTATTTTTGAAGGACAATTTCAGATTTTCTTTCTCTCTGTTGCTCTCTCTCTAGTCTCGTGAGCTTTGAATATTTACTACGAAATAGATTACATGCAAGAAAATAATAGTCTTGAGTGTTGCACACTGTACTGGTCAACACTCTGGTCGGGCTAAAAAACCGTATAACTATAGTAAAACCAAATTTATTAATGATAATTCTACAGCGGTAATGATAGCCCTATACCACTGAGGATCATGAAAGTAGCCAAGATCACCGCACATCACCATGCACAATATTGCACATACAGATCTATTAAATGATTGTGCTCAAAACATAAAGATCTAGGCCTACACCTTCAATATTGAACGCAGAAGCAATGGATTGCCAGGAATTCTTTTTCTTTGGTCATCACGATAATCACCCCGACTTAAAATATAAATTCGTCGGTCAAGTTCACCATGATATCTTTGATTTCTTCATTCTTACTTGGGGCAATATTATTTCCAGGTAAAGTGATCATGTGGTGAAATAACACGACCTGATTGGACTAGCACAGAAAATTGCCAGCTAAAATCGTTTCCAGTAGAAATTTATCGCAACTCTGTCGTCGGCAAAAAATGGACTCGTTAGCGTTTTCTGCTGAACAAGTGCGACAAATTCGCTGTTCGTCAGCGAGAAAAATATTGCAGCGATTTGCCGCTGCGAGAAAAATGCTGGCTTTAGAGTTACAAGTTGGTGGTAGAACTTAAAACTCATAAAAAATAAACATTCAGTGTGTACTGTTTGAACTCTTCTTGAAGACATTATTCCTTCCCACCCCACCAACCAATGTTGATGAGCCATACAAAAAGAAGGCTTACAATATGGCTCCCAGATCAATAGTCCTATTTTGGGTCCATTTCATATATATCGAAATGATAAGAAGGTATGACCCCTGGGTGATGTCAAATGAATTTGAAAAATGTAACGAATATAATGAATATATATTCTCCACCGGGAGTGACACTACTCATGTCTGAAACATGTAACAGTGGTATACTACAATATACTGCCAAAGCTCCATGGTTCAGCTATGGTGTGGTAACCGCTCTAGTTTGAACATGTAGGTGCAACAAGAATGCATATATTTTTGATATAAACTGGGCTCAATTATAATTTTTCATATCTTAAAATTCTGTCCATATAAATGAACCAAGATTTCACGTCTTCACTATTATCTTGGCATTCAAGATCTTGCCCTGGACTGGTGTAAATCATACCTTACAAATAGGCCGCAATATGTTCGCATTGGCAATGCTACTTCTCATTCTACCATTCTTGATTATTCTGTGCCTCAAGGCTCTGTACTTGGACCTCAGTGGTTTACCATTTACACCTACCCTGTAACGAATATCATTCTTCGCCATCAATTGAATTATCATGTTTATGCGGACGACGACCGCGCAACTTTATTTATCATTTGAATCTTCTCAACATAGTGCTAATTCTGCAATTGCTTCTCTTGAAATTTGTATCAGTGAAATCCGTAATTGGATGAAATCAAACTTCTTGAAATTAAATGATGATAAAACAGAATTTCTTCTGTTTGGATCCCACCAACAGCTCTCTAAAATCAACATTGAAAATGTTTGCATCGGTGACTCTGCAATTGCCTTATCTTCCAAAGCACGCAATTTAGGTGCATTTTTGACACTCACATGACCATGCAACCTCATATCTCTAATGTCATTCGTTGTTCAGCGCTTCAACTTCACGTAACATCAGCGGATCCGCAAATACCTAAGTCGCGATGCTACTGAACAAATTATTCACTCATTCATCTCTTCTCGTTTGGATAACAACAATGCACTTCTTTATGGATTACCAGCAAACCAACTCTATCGCCTTCAGAAAATTCAAAACACTGCCGTTTCAATTCTTACTTTCACCAGAAAATATTGCCATATCACGCCAATCCTAAAGGAACTGCATTGGCTTCCTGTCACACAAAAGAATTGTTTTTAAACTTATGTTGATTGTATATAAATGTATTAATGATATTGCTCCGTTATATTTATCTGAACTCCTTTTACATTATGTTCCCACCCGTGCGCTTCGATCTGGAAACATGCAACTTCTTCAAGAAAGAAAATCCAACCGCACATGGGGTGACAGATCATTTGCAACCGCAGCTCCACGTCTATGGAATGAACTGCCTATTTATATCAGAACTGCTAAAAATGTAACTGTGTTTAAAAAGTTGTTAAAAACTCATCTTATGTCAGAGACATTCTGTAATTCTTAAGTTATGTTTCTTAATTTAGTTCCAGTTTTCTTTGTCTTGTTAGTTTTTGTTTGTTTGTTTTGTTTTAGTGCCTTGAGCGCTCTTAATTGAGTGGATATGTGCCTTGTCGCTATTATTATTATTATTATTATTAAGATTACACACAGGATTACTTCAATACTCAACTCTAAACACATATCAGTAACCAAGCAGTTGTCCAACTGACACAACAGCAAAATGTACTTACACAGAACAGCTTCCTGGACCACATTCACAGGTGAATAAAAACAATCTGTGAAAATGCGTACAAGATCCTTACACAAGTGATAATTTCCAAAGAGTAAGTGGAATAGTATGAACGGGGCTGCTTCTGCTTTTCACACTCTTTCTTCACGAAGCAGTCTTGTTCCACACTATTCCACTTACTCACAGATTTCTTGTGTTGGGTGCCAATTATTGGGCTGTGAATGTGGTCCAGGAAGCTGTTCCATGTCAGTGCATTTTGCAGTTGTGTCAGTTGGACAACTGTTTGGTTTACTGATCAATGTTTAGAGTAGAGCATTGAAGTAATCCTGTGTGCAATTTTGGTTCATTTTTATGGACAGGATTTTAAGATATCATATGACCTTGTGAAAAATTATAAGTTTCTTTTTGATGTATCATGGGCTAGCTTGGTTAGGGACCCAAAATTAGAATATGTTTTGATTTGATATAGTTTTTCTTACTTTTTTTTCCCAGATCACTTTTGAGTTGATTCAAGCGCCCGAGTTGAAGCAGTGGCAGCAAACGAGATATGTGAGATTTCAATTCTTCGACATGCCACAAGAGTTTGGGCTATTTGCTAACCAGTTTGTAAGTTTACTTTAATACAATGTAGTTAATGTCATAATGCACAACCTTAAATTCTTAGTCAGTGGCTGTGGCTTAGCTTCTAAGCGCTGGATTTCATTGGTTTCTGCATGCCGTCACACGGTAGATGGTAGCAACCGTGTCGTCACAGAAGGCGCTTGTCGAAGATGAAGTGCAAGTATGTAGCGCGTTCTATAATAATACGCGATTGAGATCACGTACGTTCAAATGGTAAACAAGTTTAGTTCATTTCAGAAAAAGGAGTGTTTTCATGACGGTTACCGTACTTATTTCTTACTAAATAAAACAGTGTTTAGTTATTAAAACAATATTTAAGTGACATATTTTCTAAGCACAATGTGGCCTGTACACAAAGCTGAAAGATGAAGGTCAGCCAAATCCAATGGTATTTGGTACTTAGTCTAGTTAGGTCAGATGGTTCACAACTATGATAGTAAAAAATCAGGTGACCCCCTGGGGAAATTCCATGACCCCCTAAAATTGGCCCTCTTTTGACTTGCCTCAGAATTGATATGGCTTAAAAATGCCCAACATTTGAACTCATGAAAATGTACTTTGAAATAACCTGGGTCTGACAGAAAGTTGAACATATTGAAATTGAACCATGCTTTATAAGATGACCTATTCAGAAAAAATTAATTCTTTTGATATAATTACGTAAAATCATGGTGGAATTTGGGCAAAAAACAGGATTTTTCATAATTGTGAAAAAAACAAAAAAAAGAACATTTTCAAATCACATTTTCTGCTATATTCAGGCTAACATTGGATCAAACCGTTTGGATAATATAACCAACATATTGTACTTCTGAAATATGTTTAAATTAGCGTGGTACTTTTTTCCTATACTGCAGGGGAGTTTGTTGATTTTGGTGGATTTTCCGTTTTTTGCTTGTTTTTTTGTAGACTTAATTAACGTTTTTGATTGTATAAACATACTAATTATTTTACATTCACAATACGGCTTCAATTCTCAACCAAGGTTATTGTTGATTTGAGTTTGATAAGTATTTTCAAGTGGATTGTGCTCGCTTTATTATAGTGGAATTTGTTAATTTTTATGGAATTTGCATATGAATCTCCCTGCAAACTAATGATATGAAACTTGGGTTTCCTAGATTGATATGATAATTAATTATTTCAATTGCTGATTTTAGAAACATGTTTCCAATAACAGAATGTGTTTGTTTTGTGTTAATGGAATTTGTTTTTTCCAAGGAATTTGTGTCTTTTAACATATTTTCGAAAGTGGAATTTGCAACAAACATTACACTGTTTAGGTAATAAATCATATTTTTAATAAAATAGACTAATCTGTAGTTGAAAAAACATTTATAACAAAACAAAACAAACACCACACCATACATCATATTATCTACTAGGCCTACCAATGCAATGGAATTTTCATTTCTTTTCAAAGGCAAATTTACCAAATAACATGTACAGGTACTTTAAGCATGGTCTAAAATTGAATCTGAATATGTACATGTAATGATGTACGTTTACAATATCTCAATATCTCATTGAGTGTATAACTCACGCATTCAGGGACTTTATCAGGTATCAAGTCTATTGCCATTTGGTCTAATACCATTTGGTCTAATACCCATTTTATCTACAGACTTGACATTTAGTATGGAATATTTTCTCACAAAATTCAAGAACTGGGCTGGAATTTCGGACTTTATGCAACATTGTTTTCTTATTGTCCAATGAACTCACGCTGCTTCTTTGTGTACAGTAAGATTATAACATTTCATCTGGCCCCAGGGGGGCATTCAAACTTTCTGGGTGCGTACCACTTTTAAGAGCCATATTTTTAAAGCTACTTCCACTTTCAAAACGGGTAAATTACAAGTGCATTTCAGTTCTAATGAACACTTATTGGTATTAAGGTTCAGTAAACATCACCTTAAACCTCATTAAATTTGACAATAATGTTGCTCAAATTCAGAAATTTTACCCCCACAAAAATCCAATTCAGTCTCCTTAAAACCGCCATTTTAGACTAATTCACTACATTATGAGCGCCATAATGTAAACTAATGGAATTTGGAAAGCACATTTTCTGTCAAAAATTATGTTACACCATCTCCCGACACACCCTGATTAATATTTAGTCTGTGCGGTCTATGCAGACACCTTCCAGACCAGTCTTGGCATTTTGCAAAAAATATTCCATACTAAATATCAAGTCTGTATATACAAAAGGTCTAGTACCAGAAAGGCTAATTACCACGTCTAATAATCATATAGTCTATAATCATTTAGTTAATATTGTTTGGTCCAATAACCAGTATGTCTACTGACCATATAGACTAATAACCATTTGGTCTAATATTTTATTATGAACAATTTGGCCTAATTACCTTCTGACCTAATAACTGTTTGGTCTATTAACCGTATGGTCTAATAACCAGTTTAGTCTAGTACTATGTCGTATTTGCCAAAAAATTCGTCTACAACTGGTTACGGGCTGTACATATATGTAAATGAGACGAGCATGTGTATAAACATACTACCCCGCATACTACATTCATCAAAACTTATGCATTATTCCTCGAATTCTCAGAATTAATATTGTTTATTATTGTTTATAATGTACCAAAAAATTAAGAAGAAGACATGTGGCCTGCATGTATTGAAAGTGACATTTTGCCGGGCTATTTGTGCTTCTTTTCTGGTCTTTACAAGGTATAAATAATATAACCGACACTGGACTCATCATGCATCACCGGGGGTGCCACAGGCATGGGACATGGGCCAGTACGAGTTACCTGCAACTCCAAATAGGTTTGCCTGTTTACGTCATTTGCATAGAGTTGGAATACTACATGTATTATAGGCCTGTTTATATAATCCCTGTTTATGAAACAAGCAAAGGCATCCTGCTTTTTATACGACCACGGTAACCCCGGCCTATAACCTCATCATATGTAGCAGCATCATTGCGCCTACATAGCCTCACACGTGCTATTAGACCAATCGGTTAGTAGACCAATTAATTAGTAGACTAAATGCTTGTTAGACCAAATGGTTTGTATACCAAAAGGGTAATATTAGACCAAATGGCTATTAGACTTAATGGTTATAGATCAGATGGGTATTAGACCAAATGGTTCATTGGAATAAATGGTTTTAGACTTTTTGGTTATTAGGGACCGTTCACAAACACTTGTTGGGAGGGTGGGCTGATGCAAAGAGGTGGGGGCCTGAAAAATTTTGATCCTCCTGGGGGAGCCTTGAAAAAAATGGCCACAAATTTTCCCGGGAAAATTGAATTTATATGCTTTTCTATGGGGTTGACCCATAATTTTCATGTCAAAAGCGGGGAAGGGGGGGCCTGAAATTTTTGAGGTCTGTAAAGGCGGGCCCGAAAAATTTTCGTGTTTGTGAACGGTCCCTTAGACTATTGGGTTTTGGTCGAAATGGTACATAGAAGCAAATGGTTATTGTACCAAATGATAATGGGACCAAGTGGATGTAGTAAAATCTAACAAATTCTCACACATCAAATTTAATTTATTAGGGATTCATTCATGAAAACCACACTTATACCAGAACATTTTGTGATATTATACTATTTCTTCATCATATACCATTATTTCTCCAACTGAAATTTTTACGTGAATCAGCCGGTCCTAAACGCTGGGCTATATTGCTGTTGTTTAGTCTCAAACAATCAAGCGCGCCGTTAGGTGGCACGTATGTATATAGGCATATATATGAATGTAAATTATTGACCAAATACAGCCAAAAATGGGATATTTGGACATTAAAAAGTCACTTCTAGGTAAAAACTTGTACTCAGTTGTTATTAATAATCTACATACTGATGTTATATAATATTTTCTTTCTGAATAATACAGATTATAAATAGTATTAGACAACATTTTGATTTTGTTGATTTACGAACTAATGCAAAATGCAATATTTTAAAGACCCCTTAAAAAAATTGGAAAAAGGTACCACAATAGAGAAAGCATTTTTCTATAGGCAAAGGATGGGAAATGTTTATCTAAAAAGGTTATATCAAACTCAGCCTGAATAAAGGCAATAATTAAGTTAGAAATTAGGTAAAATTTGCATTTTTTCTCATTTTCGACATTTTGAAAATATGGCTATATTGAGTTTATGAAAAATCCACCCTAATGAAATTGCTGGCTTCTGCAAATTTGTGAGGAGATTCACCAATATATGTATTTTCAATACCAATTTGTTTGGGACCTGTTGAATTATGGAGTTTCCTACAATATTTCCTGGAAATGCGATGAAAAACTGCTTTTAAAAACATATTTTAGGTGATATTGGAGCGATTTTTAGGGGGTGGTCATATTTTTTAACGGGGGGCTCCAGAGAATTTTTTAGTGTCGTGATTGAAAAGTGTTATCAAAACCTATCAATGTCCCAAAATATTATTGATGGCGGCCGACCTTCATCTTTCACGTCTGCAGGAAATTAGAAAATATGCCACTTAACTGACCAAGAATGAGAAGAAACGATTTGAACTGAATACCGGGTGTGTCCCCCCATAGAACTCCAAGAGGCCAAAATAGCCAGTGGGTTTCTTTTACTTAAAGTTGTTGTTTCTGCTTAAAATGACAGAATCCTTTCCCAACAGTTCATCGGCCACATAGTGGTGTAAGTGAAGGACAAATTACTCTTCCGAGACAAACATGTTTGAAGGATATGTTACTTAATAATGGAGGCGTTACTCCTCCATTATCTCTCAGTGGCCCGATTCTATTTGAAATTGAATTTTAAGGTTTAAACTATTATACTGTATCTTTAATACTTACAAAGGAATTACTATTTAAATATAGGATATAGCTACAATCATAGAATTTAGTCTTGGGACAGTTTAGGACCATGTTCTCAAATTGATCCCCATTCCCCCCCGTAATAATGTTGATTGGGGTCTTATCATCAGGCTCCACGTTGGACTCTGCAACATTGATTGGTGGGGGAAGGGGAGGGATATAGCTTATAGGAGCTTGTGTGGATTGAAATGTTGTATCTTGAAAATTACGGATGTATGCTCTGTGCATTTGTAGCAGGTTTGTTCAAGTACCAAGTACACTGATCAAAATGCTTTTAAGAAATTTGTTCATGTATTTCTATTTCACAGTAAATTGCCAACAAAACATTCAGGCTTGGTCAGAATGTATTCCTTTACATGCTAAGTTTTCATTCAGTGTTAAGATTTTAGTGATCTAAATTGTGGCGGGAAAATGTATTTGGGAATTCCAGGGTTGGTATTGAAGCCTCAAAGTTCATCTGTTCTTGTTTTATTTTATCAACAGCATCACTACACAGTGCGTGATATAAAAGTGATGGCCCGCTGCCAGTGCAATGACCATGCTACCGACTGCATCCTGATGGCATCGCCTCCTGAGACCAAGATGATGTATCAGTGTGTATGCGGGGGTAATACGCAAGGGATGACCTGCCATGAATGTATGCCGTTCTTTAATCAATACCCATATGAACCGGGGACCAATGGATATCAATGTGGTGGTATGTTAGGATTAACTGTTCGTTTGTTTGTTTCATAATAATGCAGTACTTCACGGAAATTGAAATTTTCATGAATAAGTCTTTTATATATTCTGCTGACCATGTCCAACATTTTGATTGATTAATTGATTTTATTTCATTCTTATTAACAATTATGTGAATTGATTTAGAAGCAATTTATTGCTTGTCAGCATGGAAGAAAGATATAAGTTGCAAGTTGGGATAAGCCATGTGCGTGAAATTATTGATTGGCTCCAAACAAAGGATTTGAACCGGTGTCCTTCACCATAATCATGGCGTAGTGCAGTCCATTCAATCAAATGTTGTCATCAACCTATTTGATCGTAGTGCATTTGTTATGTGTTAGATTGTTAGATTACAATCATGCTTTTGTTGAATGCATTTGAGTAGTCTGCCATATTTACGGAATGATACGTCATATGCACAACCTCTATAAAGATTCAATCAAAGACCCTGTTTACACAGAGCCTGAAGTCGACTTTAGTCAAATTTGTGTGTAAACAGGGTTGGCGCATTTTGAACTTGACTCAAAAGTCGACTTCCAATGACGTTCTCATGTAAACACTCGGTCAACAAATAATTTATGCTAATTCTTAGTCGCAATCTGAATTCAATGTCGAAATTGAAGTTGACATCTCTCTGTGTAAACGAGGTCTAAAAAACTATATCAACGTCCAAAACTATCAATCTCAATATTTGAATAGATTATTTCAATTGATCAACTTGACTTTAATTTTCAAATATGGTTACATGTTAGTTTTAGGATTTCTTAAAGCCATATTATAACATTTTCAAACAAAATAGATTAGCATTTCTTTGCCATAAAATGTTAGCTTTTACTGTCAGATATCCCTTTTTGTCTCGCCTGAACTTTGTTCCGGATGGGACTTAGTAATCACTATTTCTGTCTGTCAGTCCGTCCGTCCGTGTGGATGTGTGTAGGGGGGTGGGTGTGGATGTATGTGTGTCTGTCGGGCGCAGTACCTGGGGAACCGTAAGACTTGCGGCGACGCTACTTGGTGGGTGGAAGGGTATCCAAGTTTGCTCCGAACCGTATGTTTTGGTGAAAATATGCAAATTAACATAGCTAATTTGCATAATTTATCTTAAAATCAGCGCAAATTGATAGCGGAGTTTGTGGACAGACTATCTCAAGATCCGTCAGGCGCATGGTAACGAAACCTGGTGGCAGCTATGATACACATCTGCTGATCACCTGATTAGTTTTTCGGCGAAAAGTATGCGCATTTAGTTGTTAATTTGCATAATTTATGCGGAACGATTCTACAAATATGGTTGGAAATCTGAAGAAATCCGCCTTGTGGAGCTGTATCTGGGGATCCGTAAGATCCCTAAGCCCTATGATGATGAAACGTGGTAGGGGGTAGTATGACCAGAAGATCTCAACCCGATTTGATTTTCAGCGCAAAATATGGTAATTAAGTACCTAATTTGCATAATTTATGCATAAAATGCAAAAACCTATTTTCTCGGAGACTAGGGGTCGCACGTTCTGCAAACTCGGTGGGTGGGTGCATCTTCACCCCAGACAGAACAAGTTTGTATTGGTTAGTGCGTCAAGGTCACCCGAGGTCATCCAGGGGTCATCTGAGGTCAAATGACTAAAAACTGTCGTATGGGCACGAAACTTGGTGGGTACGGTCAACATAACGTGGTAGGGGTAGTATGACCAGAGGATCTCAACCCGATTTGATTTTCAGCGCAAAATATGGTAATTAAGTACCTAAGTTGCATAATTTATGCGTATTTGATGCGTATCAAGCAAAAACCCTTGTGAACAGCTTATCTGGAGATCCGTATGGGGTACAGTGACGTAACTTGGTGAGGAGTAGTGGGGCCAGAGGTTCTTGACCTGATTAGTTTTTGAGCGTAAAATATGGTAATTAAGTACCTAATTTGCATAATATATGCGTAATAAGCAAAATACCTTATGAACAGATTATCTGGAGATCCGTATGGGGTACAGTGACGTAACTTGGTGGGGAGTTGCGTGGCCAGTGGTACTCGACCTGATTAGATTTTCAGCGCAACATACTTTATCCAATTTCGTGAGGTCAAAGGTCACATACAAGGTCAAAGGTCAACTGAGGTCACCAAATCTTTTAATAAGTAATTTTCAACTGTGCATCACATATCCAACTAACAGCTTGATCGATCATGTAATTAAGGAAATATGACGACTTTAAGATAGTCGCTTTCCACTTTCAATGAGTGATAACTCGTAAAGGAAGCATCTTTCTGTTTTGATTTATTTGATGAAATAGTTCTTTGGTATTGCCAAATTTGATTTTTCAGAGCAACATACTTTTTCCAATTTCGTGAGGTCAAAGGTCACATACAAGGTCAAAGGTCAACTGAGGTCACCAAATCTTTTAATAATTAATTTTTAACTGTGTATCACATATCCAAATAACAGCTTGATCGGTCATGTAATTAACGAAATATGACGACTTTAAGATAGTCGCTTTGCATGTAAACTATAGCAAAGTAGCACTTTCAATGAGTGATAACTTTCGTAAAGGAAGCATCTTTCTGTTTTGATTTATTACTTGATAAAATAGTTGTTTGGTTTTGGAAGGTCATTACGGGTCATCCGAGGTCACTCAGGGGTCATCTGAGGTCAAGTTATTAAAACTGTCGTATGGGCATGAAACTTGATGGGTACAGTCAACATTTCAAGCCAAATTTTGGAAGTTCATTTTGGGGTCACCAGGGGTCATCTGAGGTCAAATTAGTAAAAACTGTCGTATGGGCATGAAACTTGGTGGGTACAGTCAACATTTAAAGCCAAATTTTTGGAAGGTCATTTTGGGGTCACCAGGGGTCAAATTAGTGAAAACTGTTGTATGGGCATGAAACTTGGTGGGTACAGTCAACATTTAAAGCCAAATTTTTGGAAGGTCATTTTGAGGTTACTAGGGGTCATCTGAGGTCAAATTAGTAAAAACTGTCGGATGGGCATTAAACTTAGTGGGTACACAGTCAACATTTTTGGAAGGTCATTTTGGGGTCACCAGGGGTCATCTGAGGTCAAATTAGTAAAAACTGTCGTATGGGCATGAAACTTGGTGGGTACAGTCAATATTTAAAACCAAATATTTGGAAGGTAATTTCGAGTCACCAGGGGTCAACTGAGGTCAAATTAGTAAAAACTGTCGTATGGGCATGAAACTTGATGGGTACAGTCAACATTTCAAGCCAAATTTTGGAAGTTCATTTTGGGGTCACCAGGGTCATCTGAGGTCAAATTAGTAAAAACTGTCGTATGGGCATGAAACTTGGTGGGTACAGTCAACATTTAAAGCCAAATTTTTGGAAGGTCATTTTGGGGTCACCAGGGGTCATCTGAGGTCAAATTAGTGAAAACTGTTGTATGGGCATGAAACTTGGTGGGTACAGTCAACATTTAAAGCCAAATTTTTGGAAGGTCATTTTGAGGTTACTAGGGGTCATCTGAGGTCAAATTAGTAAAAACTGTCGGATGGGCATTAAACTTAGTGGGTACACAGTCAACATTTTTGGAAGGTCATTTTGGGGTCATTTTGGGGTCACCAGGGGTCATCTGAGGTCAAATTAGTAAAAACTGTCGTATGGGCATGAAACTTGATGGGTACAGTCAACATTTAAAACCAAATATTTGGAAGGTAATTTCGGAGTCACCAGGGGTCAACTGAGGTCAAATTAGTAAAAACTGTCGTATGGGCATGAAACTTGATGGGTACAGTCAACATTTATAGCCAAATTTTTGGAAGGTCATTTCAAGACCACCAGGGGTCATCTGAGGTCAAATTAGTAAAAACTCGTATGGGCATGAAACTTAGCACGAGTGGGTACAGTCAACATTTAGAGCCGAAATTTTAGGTCATTTCAGGGCCACCTGGGGTCATCTGAGGTCATATTAGTAAAAACTGTTGCATGGGCATGAAACTTGGTGGGTACATTACAGTTACAAATGTACCATCAGCCAGATAATCGTGCCCAGCCGATAACCGCCAAATTCATTTACCTCTCTACCAACAGTTATCGCAAAAGCAGGCGGTCACAAAAGCAGGCGGTCACAAAAGCAGGCGAGACTCGTGGTTCGAGAACCGCCTTGTCATCTGAGGTCAAATGACTAAAAACTGTCGTATGGGCACGAAACTTGGTGGGTACGGTCAACATAACGTGGTAGGGGGTAGTATGACCAGAGGATCTCAACCCGATTTGATTTTCAGCGCAAAATATGGTAATTAAGTACCTAAGTTGCATAATTTATGCGTATTTGATGCGTATCAAGCAAAAAACCCTTGTGAACAGCTTATCTGGAGATCCGTATGGGGTACAGTGACGTAACTTGGTGAGGAGTAGTGTGGCCAGAGGTTCTTGACCTGATTAGTTTTTGAGCGTAAAATATGGTAATTAAGTACCTAATTTGCATAATATATGCGTAATAAGCAAAATACCTTATGAACAGATTATCTGGAGATCCGTATGGGGTACAGTGCCGTTACTTGGTGGGGAGTTGCGTGGCCAGTGGTACTCGACCTGATTAGATTTTCAGCGCAACATACTTTATCCAATTTCGTGAGGTCAAAGGTCACATACAAGGTCAAAGGTCAACTGAGGTCACCAAATCTTTTAATAAGTAATTTTCAACTGTGCATCACATATCCAACTAACAGCTTGATCGATCATGTAATTAAGGAAATATGACGACTTTAAGATAGTCGCTTTCCATGTAAAGTATAGCAAAGTAGCACTTTCAATGAGTGATAACTCGTAAAGGAAGCATCTTTCTGTTTTGATTTATTTGATGAAATAGTTCTTTGGTATTGCCAAATTTGATTTTTCAGAGCAACATACTTTATCCAATTTCGTGAGGTCAAAGGTCACATACAAGGTCAAAGGTCAACTGAGGTCACCAAATCTTTTAATAATTAATTTTCAACTGTGTATCACATATCCAAATAACAGCTTGATCGGTCATGTAATTAACGAAATATGACGACTTTAAGATAGTCGCTTTGCATGTAAACTATAGCAAAGTAGCACTTTCAATGAGTGATAACTCGTAAAGGAAGCATCTTTCTGTTTTGATTTATTACTTCGATAAAATAGTTGTTTGGTTTTGGAAGGTCATTACGGGGTCATCCGAGGTCACTCAGGGGTCATCTGAGGTCAAGTTATTAAAAACTGTCGTATGGGCATGAAACTTGATGGGTACAGTCAACATTTCAAGCCAAATTTTTGGAAGTTCATTTTGGGTCACCAGGGGTCATCTGAGGTCAAATTAGTAAAACTGTCGTATGGGCATGAAACTTGGTGGGTACAGTCAACATTTAAAGCCAAATTTTTGGAAGGTCATTTTGGGGTCACCAGGGGTCATCTGAGGTCAAATTAGTGAAAACTGTTGTATGGGCATGAAACTTGGTGGGTACAGTCAACATTTAAAGCCAAATTTTTGGAAGGTCATTTTGAGGTTACTAGGGGTCATCTGAGGTCAAATTAGTAAAAACTGTCGGATGGGCATTAAACTTAGTGGGTACACAGTCAACATTTTTGGAAGGTCATTTTGGGGTCATTTTGGGGTCACCAGGGGTCATCTGAGGTCAAATTAGTAAAACTGTCGTATGGGCATGAAACTTGGTGGGTACAGTCAATATTTAAAACCAAATATTTGGAAGGTAATTTCGGAGTCACCAGGGGTCAACTGAGGTCAAATTAGTAAAAAACTGTCGTATGGGCATGAAACTTGATGGGTACAGTCAACATTTATAGCCAAATTTTTGGAAGGTCATTTCAAGACCACCAGGGGTCATCTGAGGTCAAATTAGTAAAAACTCGTATGGGCATGAAACTTAGCACAAGGGGTACAGTCAACATTTAGAGCCGAAATTTTAGGTCATTTCAGGGCCACCTGGGGTCATCTGAGGTCATATTAGTAAAAACTGTTGCATGGGCATGAAACTTGGTGGGTACATTACAGTTACAAATGTACCATCAGCCAGATAATCGTGCCCAGCCGATAACCGCCAAATTCATTTACCTCTCTACCAACAGTTATCGCAAAAGCAGGCGGTCACAAAAGCAGGCGGTCACAAAAGCAGGCGAGACTCGTGGTTCGAGAACCGCCTTGTAATTTGGAGCCGAACAACTACGGCAAAGCAAAGAAAATTGGAATTTACTACCAGCGCACATATCGCCAATACGTACCACTCCTTCGGTCATGTTGTGGTACGACCCTTTGCTGTGTATATCACCGTCCCGCACGCCATACGTACTGTGTGTTATGAACATTGTGTATGCGTTCGACTAATAATTCCATCGTAATAATAAAGCGCGGATTCCGGCATTTTATTCAAAATCTCGGATTTTGACAAAACTACAGCACCTAGAGTCTTGATTTTTGCAGGGTATATTGGTTTAATAAAGTACAATTTAATCGTGTAAAAAAGAATTTTAAAAATTCAGTGAGGCGTCTTCCTCAGCAAATGTTATAATATGGCTTTAAGGCACGGTAAATAGTATCATTTCAGTAGATATATTGATTTTGATGTCAAAAATGACTTTGAATCTTTAGCTTATAATGTTATTAGAATATAAACATAATATATAAATATAATGGGCTATTCCAGTTGAAATCTATATACCCCCTGTGGAAGATATGACCTTAATCTCATAGGGTGTAGATTTTGAGCTATTCCAGTCGAAATCTATGCACCCCCTGTGGAAGTATATGACCTTTAAAATCTCTTGCGTAGGGTATAGATTTCTAATGTACACCAGGCGCAAAAAGAAACTCGTCAGTTATATTCATCCTTGCTGTTCAATAACTTGATAATTTTGGATTATTCTGAAATATACATTTTGTTAATTGGACTTTTCTTTCTCATTTGACACCCTGTTCGTGAACATTGAGCAAGAATTGGCCAAGATATGCACATCCAAACTCTCAAATCCCAAAATGAAAAGTTGCAATTTTAACGATTCAATTGTGCCTGTTACACTGTGTGCTTTATTGATTCACCCGTGGTGCTTGTGTGCAATACAACGATGCGTTCCCGTTGAAAATCATTGAAAATGCAACTTTTGATTTTGGGGTTTGAGGCTTTGGAGGCGCATATCTTGGTCAATTCTTGTTCGTTTTTCACGAACAGGGTGTCAAAGGAGAAAGTAAAGTCCAATTAACAAAATGTATATTTCAGAATAATCCAAAATTATCAAGTTATTGAACAGCAAGGATGAATATAACTGACGAGTTTCTTTTTGTGCCTGGTGTAGTCACTCATTCAGGTAACCCTTTCTGAAATTAACACTCCCTGTGTAGAAGCTTAAGGTCATGTCATCTTTAGGAGGTGTATGGATTTCAACTGGAATAGCCCAAGGCTCGCGCTAGCCTTCAAAAACTCTGCGTCCAATCGGACGCACAACTATAAAACCTGGTCGAGAAATGCGCGTCACACAAAGTTTTTGTGCGTCCGTACATGTTGACGTGTTGGGCAACAGGGAATACAATTTTAACTAGACTAAGCTGTGGTCTAACCCACGAACACAGCCGTGTTGTTACCCCTAATGACCTTTGACCCCAAAATATATGAAAACGGCCATAGACATTGGCTAATGTCTATGCATGGGTGCATGTGGCACCACTTTGCTATGTTACTTGTGGCAGAAGGGCATTTTGAAGGTTTTTCGTCTCAGACCGGAAGTGACCCCTTAATGACATTTGACCCCAAATAAAAAATACCACATATGAATTGGGTACCCACAATTCATGTGTGAACATACCGATTACTGTCCTATGTTTTTCTTAGCAAATAAAAAATTTTGACGGTTTTTCGTTTTATACCGGAAGTGACCCCTTAATGACATTTGACCCCAAATAAAAAAATACCACATATGAATTGGGTACCCACAATTCATGTGTGAACATACTCATACTGTCCTATGTTTTTCTTAGCAAATAAAAAACATTGAAGGTTTTTCGTTTTATACGGAAGTGACCCTTAATGACCTTTGACCCCAAATCTGTGAGGACCCCATAGACACTGGGTAATAACAATGCATGTATGCAAGTGGTGTTACTGTCCTACGTAATTTGTGGGAGAAGAAGCATTTTAAAGGTATTTCGTTTTGTACCGGAAGGGGCCCCTTAATGACCTTTGACCCTTAATAAAAAAAATACCACATATACACAGGGTAACCACAATTTATGTGTGAACATACCGTTACTGTCCTATGTTTTTCTTAGCAAATAAAATTTTTTGAAGGTTTTTCGTTTTATACCGGAAGTGACCCCTTAATGACCTTTGACCCCAAATCTGTGAGGACCCCATAGACACTGGGTAATAACAATGCATGTGTGCAAGTGGTGTCACTGTTTTACGTAATCTGTGAGAGAAGAAGCATTTTGAGTTGAAATCACGTTTTTGACCCTATGACCCCTGCGTGACCTTTGACCCCACGAGTTTCATATGACATGTAGGGGCATGGTCAATGATGGTTGTGACAAAATCGGTGTAAGCATGTAAGTGCTAGAGCAAATGTAGTGGTCGGCAGAAAGAAAGAAAAAAGAAATTAGGCGGATGATTGTGACGATCTGATGAAGCAGCAATACTGTGCTGGATAAGATAAGGATCATTGCCTTTAAATTTCAGCTCAATTGAAGCATTTTGAAAACTCGACCTTTGACCCCTTAAATGCCTCCTAATGACCTTAAATGAATCTTAAAATGTTTTTAAAATGTTCAGAACATCATAAGGATCATTGCATATAAATTTCAGCTCAATTGGAGCATTTTGAAAAACTTGACCTTTGACCCCTTTATTACCTCTTAATGACCTTAATTGAATTTTAAAATATTTTTTAAATGTTTAGAATGTCATAAGGATCATTGCATTTACATTTCAGCTCATTTGGAGCATTTTGAAAAACTTGACCTTTGACCCCTTTATGGCCCCTTAATGACCTTAAATGAACATCAAAATATTTTTAACATGTTTAGAAAGTCATAAGCATCATTGTATTTAAATTTCAGCTCAATTGGAGCATTTTTCGGTTAAATGACCTTTTTTGACCTCTGTGACCCCTGGATGACCTTGGACGTTGAAAAACCCCATAACTTTTGTAGCTATCCACCCAATACTGCTTGTGACTGAGTTTGGTCGAAATCCGATCAAGGATGTGGCAGAAGAAGCAAATTGTGAGAAAGAAAGAAAGAAGAAACTAGATATATTGCATCCTTAGTAAGGCTGCGAAGTCTAGCCGTGACCTTGAAATGACATCTGATGACCTTGAAATGACCTTCACCACATTTTGCATCATATCCACATAACATATACTAATTTTTATTCAAATTGAATAAACTTTGTAATTTGACCCCTTATGACCTTTAGTTGACCTCTGGTGACCTTGAAATGACCTCCAATATATTTTGAATCATATCAAGATCACATATACTAATTTTCATCTAAATTGGACAAATATTAGAATTTGACCCTTTTGACCTTTCGTTGACCTCTGGTGACCTTGAAATGACCTCCAATATATTTTGAATCATATCAAGATCACATATACTAATTTTCATTTAAATTGGACAAACTTTAGAATTTTACCCCCTTTGACCCCAAAACAGACCCCTCCTCCATGTTTAAGCCAAATCTGATTACAATCGTACATGAACATAATGCTAGAGCCCTTTTGGCATTATTCTGATGATCACAACACGTAATATGCAGAAAATATTGAATTTTAAAGTGATTTTCAGTAATCAACCATTTTTGTCCCCTGTTTGACCTTGAACTCAAAATCTGTGAGGACCCCATAGACACCAACTAATGTCAATGCATATGTGTCAGTCGCATCTCTGTACCATAGAATCTGTAGGAAAAGAAGCATTTTGAAGGTATTTGGTTATGTGCTGGAAATACCACCTTAATGACCTTTGACCCCAAATCTGTGAGGACCCCATAGGCCCGGCTATAGCCAAGGTCAATGTATAAATCTCATTACTGTACCATGTAATCTGTAGGAGAAGAAGCATTTTGGTAAAAATCACATTTTACCCAAAATTACTCATGCATGACGTTTGACCCCAAATGGGTCATGTCAAATGTAAAGGCTGGGGTAGTGGAGCTTGTGCCCAAGTTTGGTCATAATCGGTCAAATAATAAAGGAGCTAGAGCAAATTATGTTAAATGTTGACAGAAGAAGAAGAATAACTAGATATATTGCATCCTTAGTAAGGCTGCGAAGTCTAGCCGTGACCTTGAAATGACCTCTGATGACCTGGAAATGACCTTCACCACATATTTTGCATCATATCCACATAACATATACAAATTTTTATTCAAATTGAATAAACTTTGTAATTTGACCCCTTTTGACCTTTAGTTGACCTCTGGTGACCTTGAAATGACCTCCAATATATTTTGAATCATATCAAGATCACATATACTAATTTTCATCTAAATTGGACAAATATTAGAATTTGACCCCTTTTGACCTTTCGTTGACCTCTGGTGACCTTGAAATGACCTCCAATATATTTTGAATCATATCAAGATCACATATACTAATTTTCATTTAAATTGGACAAACTTTAGAATTTTACCCCTTTTGACCCCAAAACAGACCCCTCCTCCATGTTTAAGCCAAATCTGATTACAATCGTATATGAACATAATGCTAGAGCCCTTTTGGCATTATTCTGATGATCACAGCACGTAATATGCAGAAAATATTGAATTTTAAAGTGATTTTCAGTAATCAACCATTTTTGTCCCCTGTTTGACCTTGAACTCAAAATCTGTGAGGACCCCATAGACACCAACTAATGTCAATGCATATGTGTCAGTCGCATCTCTGTACCATAGAATCTGTAGGAAAAGAAGCATTTTGAAGGTATTTGGTTATGTGCGGAAATACCCCTTAATGACCTTTTGACCCCAAATCTGTGAGGACCCCATAGGCCCCTGCTATAGCCAAGGTAAATGTCCAAATCTCGATACTCTACCATGTAATCTGTAGGAGAAGAAGCATTTTTGGTAAAAATCACATTTTTAGCCAAAATTACTCATGCGTGACGTTTGACCCCAAATGGGTCATGTCATATGTAAAGGCTGGGGTAGTTGAGCTTGTGCGCAAGTTTGGTCATAATCGGTCAAATAATGAAGGAGCTATAGCAAATTATATCAAATGTTGACAGAAAGAAGAAGAAGAAGAAGAAGAAGAAAAAACTACTGGGATTCAAGAGTCTAGCCATTTCGCTAGACTAAGAAGAAGAAAGAAATCGCCCAGAAACAGGAGTCTAGCCGCCGCTCGGCTAGACTAAGAAATGCAAAGAAAGAAATAAGTTAGGCTGCACGCCTAACTTAACTAGATATATTGCATCCTTAGTAAGGCTGCGAAGTCTAGCCGTGACCTTGAAATGACATCTGATGACCTTGAAATGACCTTCACCACATTTTGCATCATATCCACATAACATATACTAATTTTCATTCAAATTGAATAAGCTTTGTAATTTGACCCCTTTTGACCTTTAGTTGACCTCTGGTGACCTTGAAATGACCTCCAATATATTTTGAATCATATCAAGATCACATATACTAATTTTCATCTAAATTGGACAAATATTAGAATTTGACCCCTTTTTTTTTTTTTTTTTTTTTTTTTTATTTTTAATTTATTTCTAATATTTTTTGTATTATATCAATTTTTCATTTACTAATTTTTATTTAAATTGCACAAACTTTAGAATTTTACCCCTTTTGACCCCAAAACAGACCCTCCTCCATGTTTAAGCCAAATCTGATTACAATCAGTATATGAACATAATGCTAGAGCCCTTTTGGCATTATTCTGATGATCACAGCACGTAATATGCAGAAAATATTGAATTTTAAAGTGATTTTCAGTAATCAACCATTTTTGTCCCCTGTATGACCTTGAACTCAAAATCTGTGAGGACCCCATAGACACCAACTAATGTCAATGCATATGTGTCAGTCGCATATGTGTCAGTCGCATCTCTGTACCATAGAATCTGTAGGAAAAGAAGCATTTTGAAGGTATTTGGTTATGTGCTGGAAATACCACCTTAATGACCTTTGACCCCAAATCTGTGAGGACCCCATAGGCCCCGGCTATAGCCAAGGTCAATGTATAAATCTCATTACTGTACCATGTAATCTGTAGGAGAAGAAGCATTTTTGGTAAAAATCACATTTTTACCCAAAATTACTCATGCATGACGCTTGACCCCAAATGGGTCATGTCAAATGTAAAGGCTGGGGTAGTGGAGCTTGTGCCCAAGTTTGGTCATAATCGGTCAAATAATAAAGGAGCTAGAGCAAATTATGTTAAATGTTGACAGAAGAAGAAGAAGAAGAAGAAGAAGAAAGAAATCGCCCAGAAACAGGAGTCTAGCCACTCCGCTAGACTAAGAAGAAAGAACCTGTAAGAAAAAAGACACAGCCGTGACTAACGTCACGGCTGTGTAAAAAGCCCCCAAATTGCCGGTATTTCATTGCATTACATCACAGTTTGATGCAAATATTTGACTATTTCTTTCCATTTTCCTGATGAGATTTTAAAGACGCAAGGCATTGATGCAGCTTGTTTAACAGTGCGTCCAGCAATACAATTTTGCGTCTGGATGCAACAATTTGCATCCAGCAGGAAGGAGCCTTGGAATAGCCCATAATTATACATGCATTGGGAGCTCAGTTTGAAAGAATGGTAGTCTAGAAACCCATATACTTTCATCAGCTCGTAATCGGCAGACCTTATAATAGATATCAAAATATTTTATTTTAAGAATTTTCTTGTGAAATCTCGCAAGAAGCATCACAAATTATTAATTCAAGTCCTTTACTTTGTCTACTTTCTTTAACACACAAAATAAAGACCAGACAGGTCAACTATAGTAGCACTCTTAAAGCCATAATGTACGATCTTATAATATATGAAATTGGGTTAATTTTTTTCAAACCTGATTGTTTGGCATATTTGTAATGTTCACACATGTCCCAACTTGCACCTAAATGGAATCCGCCAAGTTTGTTGTGTTTGTAGGTCAACAGAGAATTATGACTTTTTGTCCTCCTATAGAACTGCATATTAAATGGCCAAAATAACCAGTAGGGTTACTTTCACTTAACCTTGTTATTTTAGCTCAAAATAAACAGAAACCCTTTCTGATAATTATTACTAATATTATTTCAGCATTTTGAGTATAATAACAAATTTAAAATTTGAAGGAAATTGTACATCAAGGCTTTAACGTGGGTCTACTTTTCTGCGTAGCGATAAAAGCCTAACATTTCCCACGTATTATGAGCTGATCAAACCATAGGATGATTTGTTTATAATTCCTTAGCCAACATTTTACCATGTAGTGATTAATATATCACCATATGGTGCTTAAATGCATTCTTTTTGATAACGTGCAATTAATTTTCCACAACAGGTGCATGTGGTTTGAATCTACAGTGTGGGTGTGAGTGTATATGCAATTGTGCATGTAGAAAGTGTTCTATTATCACAATACTTCACAATATTTTTAAAAGGGTGTTGTCAAATATACTTTGATCATGCTCTTAATCGACGGGAATTATTACGCTTTTATCGCTACGCCGAAAAGTAAACCCAGAGTTGATCTACCTGGTCTATATTTTGCTTGTTAAAGAAAGAAGGCAAAGTATAGGACTTCAATTAAAAATTTGTAATACTTCTGGTGAGATGTCGCAAGACAATTCTGCAAATAAAATATATTGATATTAATACACAATGTTTAAGGCCCGCCGCTTGCGAGCTGATCAAACTATAGATGCTTCTATGCATTCATACAAAGTCAAATAAATGTTTAGAAAATATATGCAGCATAATGTAACTGTTTACAACCAACTCACAATACAGATTACATGTAGATATGTATGTCCGGGATGTATGTTAAAAGTAAAATACCGTAAACGTTCACCTAATGGCGGTATGGATTTCATAGAAATGAGAGAGCGCCCTCCTTGTAAAATCTCAACACCATTAAGGATACGTGTATGTTAAAGTGTGCAACCTCGACATAATGCCAAAGAAAAAATATCTTGACATGGCCAAACACTTAGGTCACTCGGTTAGCTATTAGACCAGCACATGTTTTAGTGGATTTTTCCAGGTATTCTTTCTCAAAGTGCCATCGGCCTTAGTTTGTAAATCGATTCATGCATATACCTAACTCATTTTAGTAAATTTTTCTAACATTTTAATTTCTTCCTATTTTGTGAATATTCTTCAGTTCAAAATTACACCTTTTTGCTGCCTGACCTGTTAGCTCAGTCGGCAGAGCGTGCGCTTTAAATGACGAAGGGTACTGGTTCAAATCTTGATTACTGCCCCAATTTTATTGAAGAAGCGTCAAGAAATGTTTTGTGGGTTTTGTCCCCATTTTTGGCCTGAATATTGTGATTTTTTTAAATTTAATTTTGATTTTCACATTTTTTTTTTTTATTAAAAGGATCGAACCAAAGGAGATCAGACCATTGATCATATAACCATAGATCACAAAGTGGTTACGTAACTCAGAGGTATCAGAATTAAGCACTCTTTGTATGGCGATTATTACGATCCTGATTGATCCAGGTTCAGAACTCAATGCACATAATATTCGCAACACTCAGTATTCAATGATAGTCAGTCATTTATCTATTGGTCGTTGTATGACTTTATATCATTTGAAGACTGAACCTATTCGCCAGTGAAGTGGTTACGTAACTCCCTGGTAACTGGATCACGCACCTTTTGGAATTGATATTACATGCCATAGACTTTGTGTTGTGATCATTTCGATCGTGGTGTAGAACTCAAAAGCTTGATCCAGTTGACATGGTGATAATCGGATTACATGTAACACTTCGCTGGCGAATTATGATACATCCTCCATGTAACAATTTCAGACAATAGCTTGGGATTATTGGGTAGAGGTTATCTTTTGAATCCTCTTATTATGACCACTGAAGCATAGGCAAGGACACTCGCGTGAATTGAAAGACAAAAGGAATCTGGCTGTGAACATGAATAGAGAAGTCGGTAGGCCTACTAAAAACGGACAAACTTTACCCCGGCATAAAGCTACTACTGCAAGAGAAGCAATGAAAAATGAAAAGAAAAACGATAAAACCAATAGAGAAACAAAGAATCATGAAAAAAAAGACACATAAAAGATAAAATAAAAAATACATAAAAAGATGAAATGAAGAAAATAGTGAAAAAAGTACCTAAACAAATTTAAAAAAATAATAATAATAAAACAAAACGAGATGCCATTTCCCAAAATCTTGACAAAAGCCACAAATCTGTCAGAAATTTCTGCTTGAGAGTCGAACCATCAATCTTCTCCACAAGTTCTCTTTATCCTCACACTATAGTCTAATGCTCTACTCACTGGGCCACCGCATTATCATGAATAAGGTTGTTTCATCTCAATATGTCGATAGGTTTCACCCTTTAACAACATATATCCTTAATGATCAGTGATGATAGTCGGCTTTTACAGGGATGGCGTTCTCTCTGTTCTATGAAATCCATAGCGCCATTAGGCATCTAATCCTTACCTTGCTGGATAAAACCATAGGGTGAATCTTGACCCAGTGCATCTTCAATCAAACAAATAGTTGCAAAGGTGAATCTTTGACTAATCTTTGCCCTCGTGTAGATTGTTTACATAGAACCAGCAGTCCAGCACTCACAGATCAGGTGAATCTTGACCTAATATTTTTTTCTTATGGTGAATCTTGAATTAATATTTTTTAATGACTGATGTATTAATATGCGTATGTATATCATTTGTACTGTGGTATGGAGTATCAAATCCCACCCGGTATAGTCATTTGTACTGTGGTATACAGGGTTGTCACCAGGACCAAAAAATATTGAAGGTGAAGCGTAGAGAGGGAAGCTCTCACGCCTTGCACTATCTTTTTAGTGAACGTTAGGGATCAGGGAATAGGCTTTGAGGGTACCACCCCCTATTATGATGAAATATCATCATCCACTTCCGGAAATGTTAACAAAAAAAAAAAAATTTATGGGGTATCACATCCCTCCCGGTATAGTCATTTGTGCTGCGGTATGTGGTATCACATCCCGCATGATATAGTCATTTGTACTGTGGCCGGGTTATCACATCCCTCCCGGTATAGTCATTTGTACTGTGGTACGGGGTATCACATCCCTCAATGTATGGATATCAATATCTTAATGTCCAAATTTCTAACATTCCTCGGATACACGTTTGACAAATATTTAAAAAATGCAATTGTGTATTTCTTGTTTCAGAATGTAACTGCTTTAATCACAGTGATGAATGCTCCTATGACATTAATGTTGGCAACCTGAATAAAAGTATAAATGCTGATGGTCAGCTGCATGGTGGAGGTGTGTGTACAGGCTGTCAAAATAATACAGCAGGTCAGTCTTCTCTTCCTTTTTTGCATTTGCTTCATTATAGACGAATCCAATTTCATGCATTCCTGCTCCTCAATGGCAGCCATTAGCCGCGACAGGTACCCAACTATCCCACCTAAAATGTGGGATGATGCGGCCTTGAAGGGTATTATAAACTGCATTCTATCACCCGTGTAACACGTAGACAAAAGAATGATGACAGTTTACAACACAAAAGAATCTAACATCGAATTTTAACCAGGTTTAATCCACCCAATTGGGTACTCACAACACCTGTTTGGTGCAAGCGGGTACCCAAATATGGCTGACCAAATCCTGACCATGACTTGGCTCGTTGGATTCGTCTATATGATCTAATTTTGTTTCTTCTATTTTTGTGCATTTCATTTCTCCTTTTTTTTTCTCTTTTTTTCTAGTTTTGTTTTCATTGTTGCTCCCTTAATTCCCTTCCCTTTTTTAAATTATGCACTGCAGGTAGGCTAACTTGTTATATGTGACACGATCAAGGGAAATGAGTCGGATGTCGCTAATATTGATTTTGAGATATTGTATGGCAAAGAAAATGTTCAAAATTCTTTTGTTTTATATTGTTTTCAGCAATTTATAAATTAACAAAGCTTTGCAAAGAACAGTTGTATCAACATGGGGTTTTCAGTTTCTGAAAGCTCTAAATGTCTTCTTTAAAAACATATGTGTAAATCTCATTTTCGACCAGGGTCGACGTGCGACTCATTCCCCTTGATCATGTCACATATGTTCTTGCCATTTCCTTCTTTGTAAGGTTGTATAACTTTGTTTTATTAAAAGGGCATTTTGTGATCCACAGCCTCATCCCCCCCACTTTTTTTTTTAAGTTGAGATTTTTATACCACTTGAAACCTCTGGCTATGTACCAAAACTTTCTTGCAGATTAATTCCTTTAGCAAAAATATTGTCAAATTTGAATTTCGTTTAATACACATAATCAGACATAACTTAATTGCAAACGCAAAATCAGAATCAAATGAAATTTTGGGAATAAGCTTTTTTGTGGATATCTACTGAAAATTACTAGGATCACAAAATTCTCTGAAATGCTATGTCTGATTTTGATCAAACCTGGCCACAAGAACCATCGTTAATTGGGTATTCCCAGTTTGAGGTTGTAGGGTCAGCATAGGTTTATTGGTGGTGCAGCCCCTGAAAGACTGTATGACTACTAGCCAATCAAATGTTGAGATATTTGTGATTAGCATGAAGAATCCGTAGGTTTTAATCGGAATTACCGTTGTAAAAAGTACTATATTACTATATAGAGTGAGCAAAAGAATCAAGGTACTAGTTACGTTCCCCCCTACATATCCGAAACAAAGACAAACATGTCCAAATTAAAACAAGCAGACAGTATCTGTACCATTTAGCTGTGATTTAACATCTCATTTGTTGACATTAGTTGAGAATTAAAGAAAAGGTGATCTAAATCCTAAGGAAGAAGAAACAAAGTCAAAAACTGCACTTTTATGTTCTATATAATCACTTAAAGCAGGATGCTGGTTTTAATGTGCTAATCAATGGAAAGCATTCCTCTAGTTCTCTTGTTGGAGAATGCATTGTGTACAAATGAATAGGGCATGCAATGGATCAAACTGCAACTTCCTTGAGTTTTTAGATCAAATGAGGTCTTAAATCTGATGTAGCTATTGACTGCTGGTTCCAATTATCTCATATCTGTCTTTGTTTAGTATATTTAGGGGTGAACATAACTGGTGCCTTAATTATTTTGCAAACTGTATAGAGTGCATTACAGCAAATACAGTGACACATAAATTACGTATCAAGTAATTACTAATTCTTAGTCAGTGGGAGTGGTCTAGTCCGTAGACACATTTCTGATTGGACAATCGCATGATTTTGGGTGCCGCTATCAGACCGTAGACGCACCCCACGCCATCATGCGCTTGATAATGCGTAACACGCGTGTAGAGATGCGCGTATGTACCGCGCTGGATGCGTAGACTAGTGCGAATACGCGAACGCTTAGCAGTACGCCAGCAACAGAATACGCTAAGTTTTAAACAAGTTTCGTTCATTTTATAATGAGGGAGTTTTATTACGGTAACTTAGTTTTTACTTTAAAAAATTGTTTACAGTTATTAAAATAATATTTAACTGACTATAAGAATGAGAATAAACGATAGAAATTTGTATTTTGCCTATCCTCTACCTATGATAGACGACAGGCAGGACCAATATTTTTATCGTAGTGGATACCTGCTACGCCGGCATCCACTACTCAAAATATTGGACCTGCCTGTCGTCTATCACACGGTAGAGGATAGGCAAAATAAAAATTCCTATCGCTTATTCTCTAATTATTTACTTGTTTTCTCCTCTCTCTTTGTTGTTTTTTTAAAAATGAAAATGACGAGTTCAATATATTTGTTATTCAAGGTATCAACTGCAATGAATGCAAGACATTCTACTACCGTCCAGTTGATAGGCAACAAGAAGACGAAGATGCTTGTCAGCCTTGTGATTGTCATATTCCAGGAACCAGAGAAAATACTAATTTAGAAATAGTGATGAAAGGAGAATGTGTGGCTAATAATGATCGCATGTTGCCTCCTGGAAAGGTTAGTAGTCAGGAGCACGGTGGCCGAGCGGAACGGGCTCCGACTCATAATCGGAGGTTGCGAGTTCGAGCCCTGGCGACACCATCGTGTTGTGCCCTTTAGTAAGGCACTTAATCTCAATTACTCCTCCCCACCCAGGGGTATAAATGGTACCGGCATTCTTAAATGTTGGGAAGGTAACAGACTCGCTGTGGAAGAGGTGTAGCGATCCCCCTATAGCAACATTACATGGAGGAGTCTGCCCAATCGCCAATGAAAGAGAGATGGGCACTCCGATCACTGTTTATACAGGATCGTCTTCTTTACCTTTACCTTTCCAGTGTATGAAGCTGTTATTTTGTGATATTTCTTCCTATAGCTATTTCAAAATCTATTTGGTAATTTGTTAAAAGCTCCACAATGTCAGTCAGGCACCAGTTGTGGGTTTTAAAAAGGCTGCTGAAACTCATAATGTTATGTGGTGCAAGATGCTTTTGCCAATTTTGACCAAATTTCAGCACAAGAAGCACTGACCCATGCTTAATAAACTGAACCCAGAAAGTATCGAAATGATTATAGATGGTCAGATATATCGGGAACTGAAATATATAGCAAAAACTTATTTAATTTATATAAAGCGCAGGTTTCTCCTGCGCATTTTGATACCTCTTTTGTTGCTCTACGATATCATTTGGTCGAGTTATGGGCGCTTGAGTGGCTTCAAGTCGGAGGTTGTACACAGATAAAGGTCAAAGGTCATGAAGGGGTTGTTAGAGGTCATTTTGTGAAAAACTTTTTGAAAAAAATTTTGTGAATTTTTTTTTGTGAATTGCTATTCCTACTCGAACTTCTATTACCAAACTTGGTCAAAAGAACCACTAATCCAAGCTCAATATAAGTTTTACCCAGCTTGGGGTCAAAGATTATGTAGCGGTCAGTAGCAAGAATGTAACCAAACAACACTAAGACTAACAAAATCATCACTTTGTCAGATTAGCTCCATTTATGATAATACATAACAAATCAAGCCAAGGTCATCTGAGGTTAAAGGTCATATGTTGTCAAACCTCAAACTGGCTGATTAGTCTTAAATTTAGTGCAAATCATCAGAGATGTTAACGGAACATGAAAAAATCAATCTGAGGTCATCTGTGGCCGCGATTATGCTTAAACTTGGTGAATATAATCCTTAATATGAGTGCAATCATGGAAAAGCAAAAAATGGAACTGAGGTCATGCATCTGAGGTCAAAGGTCAGTTACAGGTTAAATGTTAAAATTTCCCTGTTGTGACCATAAAAGACAAACACATAATTGAGAGCAATACATTGTTTGTAATGGTTGGGGTCAAATATCATGCAGAGGTCATCAAAATCAGAAGCCACCCTAACATTTGTATCTCTAAAGCCACAGCAGCTCTAGATTTAATTGTCATGCTAAAATAAAATGAAATTGAATACAAATAATATGGGAAAAATGCAATACTTCAAACTTGGTATGGTGATAGGATATGGTGGTCTGATGTGCTGAATAGTTTTGTGTCATTTTATTTGGATATTCATGAATATTAATGAGCTCATTTGCATATTTTGCCTACATTTCCATTAATCCATTATCCAGCTTAGACGCAATCACCGATCAACTTCAAACTTGGTATTGTGATAGTATATGGTGGCCTCATGTGGTGTATAGTTTTGTGGGGGGCCAGCTTAATTACGGACCGCGTAATTTATCACATTTTTGCTGGTGTTAATTTTTTAGGTACCTGGAGATTGCTTTTGTAAACCAAATGTTCAAGGCCAGAAATGTGATGAATGCAAGGACGGATACTATGATCTTACTGACGCTAACCCAAATGGATGCCTAAGTAAGTGACCCATGGAAGTAATCTTGTATTTTCATTGATTGATTTGAAACATTTTTTGTTTAATCACATGTACTGTCCAAAAGTATGTTCAATGTAGTATTTCCCCTGTTTGCACCACCTGCCAAATAAAATTAAGAACTATTTTGATTGGTTAGAAAGAGGGCTGTATCATATATTTGGCCAATCAGAGTTATGGAAACAATGGCCAGTAGGGCTGAAGGGGATTAGGCATGGACGAAAAAAGGTAACAGATTGCGTACAAGCAGTCAAAGGCTCAGCATCACCCAATGACAAGGGCCGGTTATTCCATGAAATGTGACAGGCAAAACTGCTATGCATTTACCGCATATTTTTAAGATCTATCGCGGTTATCACAAAGGCACGCAACGCTCTAATGTGTATACGCGTGGACACGCAACGCTGGTGTGATTATTGGACATGGCACAATCGAACAATCGGCTCTCACGAATATGCAAGAATTCATAGCAGGGCTGATGAAGTCAGAGCCACATCTAACGAAAGCTTGACCAATTTCACACAGTGACTGGCTGCACCAGTACTGTAGTTTTCACACATTGACCGGCTGCACCGGTAATGTGATATCCGATGGCGCACCCGAATAAAAACCAATTGTTATGGAATCCCGTCGTGGAAACCCTATCCACTTACTAATCAAAATTTAACTTTTATTGCTAGTTCTGTATTTTTCTGGAATACTAGGGAGTAGTACAAGTTCAATAGAAGCAAATTTAGTATGCTAATTATAATCTGCATAATTAATTAATTGACCTGATACTCCCAATATCCTGTAATTCATGTCACAAAATCTTTGCTGTGCATTGAAAGTTTCTTACCTGTTCTCAGATATGTAAATTAGTAATTTATTATATTCAAAGAAATTTGTTGACCATATCCTCTTTCAATATTAGCTCCCAATAATAATTTCAAATATTCTCTTTGTACAAGGTTGCAACTGCTTTACTTCAGGAACTATCAATGGATCCAACACCTGTAACAAAACCTCCAATGGTCAGTGTCCTTGTAAGGCCAACATCTTTGACCGTAGGTGTGACCAATGTCAAGATGGCTTCTTTGGGTTATCAGCAGACAACCCAGATGGGTGTGCAGCTTGTGACTGTGATGTTGGGGGAGCAGTGACTCCAGCTTGTAATAAGATTGCTGGCCAGTGTACATGCAGGCCTAATATACAGGGACGTTCATGTAGCAGGTATGAATAGGATTATGAGTTGCCTCAATATTTTTATATGACCAGACAATATAGGAACTGTGTTTCCAGCAACTACAAACATTTTACAAAAAAAGGTTTAAATATTTTGATAATGTTCAAAAACAACTTTAAAACATACTTCAAAACGTTCTAACATAATATTTCAGTGTTGACAAAATATTTTCCAAATTTGACATCATTTTTCAAAATAATATTGTTGTAGTTTTTTTTCCATAAAATTAAAAGTTTTAAAAAATGTTTTCATTTCCTTCATATAACCCGACATTTAAATATTAAAAACTATTTTACCAAAACAAAAACGTCCAAGTTTGTAACATTTTGAAATAATTTTTGTGTTTGCTGGGTGGTGTGTGTTTGCTAGAATTTCATAATATGATATGTCCCCTGCATGGCATGGGAACAACATGAAGCAGATACCGGTAAAGACAAAACGCTTACTACGATATCTTATCTTCCGATAATCATGCCAAATATTTATTTTTTTCATTTAGAGATATTTGAATCTCAGTGAAATTGTACTCAGGCAAATTGCCTTTACAGCCAAATAAAAGAGGTTGATTTTCTTTTATAGTGTTTCAGAGATGGCCTATTATGGCACCCTACATGACATCAGTTCAGAGTTTGATTTCTTTTATAGTGTTTCAGAGATGGCCTATTATGGCACCCTACATGACATCAGTTCAGAGTTTGAATACGTTGGTCATGAGAATTTTGAGAGCGATGAACAGAACCTTCCCAACTTCAGAGGAGATGGATATGTGACACTGTCTGGATCGGTAAGTTTATCTAGTGGCAGCACCAGTAATTTTTTTTTTTTTTTTTGGGGACAAAGTGAATTTCAGGAGGGGCAGAATCGATAAATTTTAAGCAAAATTGCCTCTAAAAGTGAAATTTACGTAATTTTGGGTTTTTTGCCTGAAAAGTAGGGGAGGGGCAAGAAAAATATTGGGGGGGGGGCAAATGCATGTTTACAAGTGATTGATAGCAGCATCAATGCCACATTGATCAAGGTCTACAGAAATATATATCTATGTATCGTCCGTATAGCAATGGTAATCAAGGTCATGGCTGACTCGGTATTGATTCTGCCATGTATGTGCATGGAGGCAAAATAGTGTACCTGTGTATTTTTTTTGTTATGTGTAACTCTCCTGCGAAGTCACCATGCACAGCGTCATCAACCCTATATCTTCATGTAAAAAATTGCTGTGGTAGTACGGCAAATCCACTCGTTCTTCAACAGCTACGCATGGCGATTTTGTTTGAGATAGGCCGAGCGACTCAGGCTAAGCATATCACTTACACGATATGAGATACCGCAGTGTTTCCATTCATGTTTTTATAATATGCGCTTGCTCAGTACCCCATATGATATTGCCATTTACAAGAAAATTTGATTTGTTGTCAGGTAAAACTCAGGTTTTGTTTTCAATACACTAACTGGAAGTTCAATACACTCAGCTGCGATTGCTGTTTTCTTTCAACACATATATCTCTGCATTTTCACCGAAATGTTTTTGAATTGTACGATAATAATGTGATATATATATTCAACTGTTTGAGAATATAATCCTTATGAAAAGAACAAGCATAGCCCATTCAGCTCAGTCTATAATACAATGCAGCACATCAGTGAAACGCTATACAACTTTCTTTATCTGCGTCAATAATAGAATATTGATCGAGTTTGATTGATAGATGATGTCAGACGAAACTAGTCTTTTTTATCTCTGTCTACAAGTATAATATAGTGCTGTAAGTCTAGTATTTTATTCTCAATACTACCATCCTTAAGGGTGCCCGGGAAGGGTGCACACCGGTAAATAGCTCCCATTGACTTTCTGTACAAACAGGGTCCGAGAAAACATCATTTACTTGACCTGAGAGCGAATTGGCTCTTCAAAACTTATACTTTCAGCAAGTTGCAGGTCAGATAAAGACAGCCAGTCCAGTGTCTTTTCTAATGTATTACTTTAAGTGCAAAGCCACTTTCTCACTTTTCGAATCACTGATTTTTCCTCCAAGAGTATAGGAGATTTCTATTTACTGGTGTGCAATCTAAACATAGTCATACTCAGTATATGGTTAAGAAATGATTTTGAAGTCCCGACTTTCATTTTGACCAGGGCATTAAGAAATAATTTTAAAGTCCCAACTGTCATTTTGACTAGGGCATTTTTTATTTAAAATTTTTTTTTTAAATGTACTTTTTTTAACAACTTCCAAATCTACAGGTTAGCACAGATGCATCATTTACAGTTCCTACCTCTCAGCTGAGTGGAATATTCCAGCTTGTATTGCGTGTTGCAAATGATGGTCCTACCCAGGTGGACGTAGCCATTTCTCCTGTAGGTAACACAGAAGGTACCCCTCAGCAAGGAGCTGCTGTGTTGCCTTTGTGTTCTAACTGGTGTTCACAGGCAGTAACCTTTGGTAATAGTGAGGATGTTACGTTAGGACCAGGTTCTTGGTTTGTGGAAGCTACAGTAAACACGCAAGGTGGAGCGAAGGTGTATTTGGTAAGCATACTTTACATATGTTGACACTAGGAAAAAATTCAATTTTGACATCCAATTCAATTGCAGGGCATTGCCATAAATTCATAACCTCATAACAATAGGTGCTATAAGCTTGATCCAATCTAAGCATATGTGACATGATCAAGGGGAATGAGTCGGATGTTGCTAATATTGTTTCTGAGATATTGGCAAAAACAGTGTTCAAATTCTTTTGTTTTATATTGTTTTCAGCCATTGATAAATTGCTCATAACTCAGTAACCAGATGTCCGGTTTTGATGGGGTTTGCATCAAAATGTAGCATTTGTAAACTGCCAGAAAATGATGTAAAAACTTCAAATTGAAAATTGCCGAGATGTGACTCATTCCCCTTGATCATGTCACATATTATTTTTTCAATTTACACTTGTTCCAATCTTGTATATAAATAATCTGTGTTTGTGTATCATCTCTTAACATGCAAACAAGTACAAGCATCACATATTAAATGCAAATTAAATAGTGAACGAAATCTAAAGTAGGTAATGGGGATATGCATCCTGCACAAGAACGATTGCTTGCTACAAGAGGACACCGATTATAATTAATAAGAATGAAAGAACAGTTTACCAACCCAAAGTGTTACAATTAAACAAGACAACAAATAAACACAAATCCCAACCGGCACACAACCCAACTTGAAAAAAAAACGCCAAGGGATTGTGCCGGTATGGGATTCAAAACCATGACCTTCCGATCTCTGGACGGATGCCCTATCTATTAGGCTACCAGCTCCCACTGATAAACAGTGGTTAAAACTGGGTTTAATGTGAGCAGTCGATATACAATACACACAAACAAATGTATGCAAGTACAGGAGATCATTACCGATGCTTAATCGTTTCCCCAGCATTATGCAATTAAAGTAGGTAATGGGGATACGCATTCTGGACAAGAACAAATAAACACAACAGGGAACGATTGTGTGGGGATTTATACAGTAGTTGGTTTTTGCGTAGGGTTGCAAGTCAAAATGTGTGTGGAGGATTTGGATTTTAAAATGTGCCAGGGGTTGTAAGGCTATCCAAGAGTAAGGTGGGATGTTTGGGCACATGAGTGGTCTGACTTTCAAGAAATGGGGTCATGTCCACAAAACGGTTGAAGCCACTGTTTATAAAAACATTGTAAATTCTGTATGGTTTTATATTTGTAGGATTATGCAGTAGCTATTCCGGTGGAGTTTTCTGATCCAAGTGGGTTACTGGGAGCAGCAAGAGCTACAGAATTCACAACTACATGTAATGTGCTTACTAATGATATGAAGTAAGTTAATTGGTATGATCAGAGTGGAAAACAATAGGAAAATGTAGTAGATATGCAGCTACTCCCATTTTTGTCTCGCCTGATAAGGCAGGAGACTATATAATCACTTTTCCGTATGTAGGGGTGTGTGTGTGTGGGGGGGGGGGGTTGTGTGTGTGTGACAAATTTGATTAAAGTTTTGGTTTTCGCCTATTTTCTCGGAGACTAGAGTCGTACGTTTCTCAAACTTGGTGGGTGGGTGCATCTTGACCCGAGACAAAACCGGTTTGTATTGGTTAGTGGGTCAAGGTCACTGAGGTCCTCTAGAGGTCATCTGAGGTCAAATTAGTAAAAACTGTCGTATGGGCATGAAACTTGGTAGGTACAGTCAACATTTCAAGCCAAATTTTTAGAAGGTCATTTCAAGGTCACCAGGGGTCATCTGAGGTCAAATTAGTAAAAACTGTTGGATGGGCATGAAACTTGGTGGGTACAGTCAACATTTAAAGCCAAATTTTTGGAAGGTCATTTTGGGGTCACCAGGGGTCATCTGAGGTCAAATTAGTAAAAACTATCCGATGTGCATGAAACTTGGTGGGTACAGTCAACATTTAAAGCCAAATTTTTGGAAGGTCATTTCAAGGTCACCAGGGGTCATCTGAGGTCAAATTAGTAAAAACTGTTGGATGGGCATGAAACTTGGTGTGGTACAGTCAACATTTAAAGCCAAATTTTTGGAAGGTCATTTCGAGGTCACCAGGGGTCATCTGAGGTCAAATTAGTAAAAACTGTCGATGGGCATGAAACTTGGTGGGTACAGTCAACATTTAAAGCCAAATTTTTGGAAGATCATTTCGAGGCCACCAGGGGTCATCTGAGGTCAAATTAGTAAAAACTGTCGTGTGGGTATGAAACTTAGTGGATACAGTCAACATTTAGAGCCAAAGTTTTGGAAGGTCATTTCAGGGTCACCAGGGGTCAAATTAGTATACACTGTTGCATGGGCATGAAACTTGGTGGGCACAGTCACCATCAGCCAGATAATCGTGCCTAGCCGATAACTGCCAAATTCATTTACCTCTACCAAAAGTAATCACAAAAGCAAGCGGTTGCGAAAGCAGGCGAGACTCGTGGTTCGAGAACCGCCTTGTTCCTTAAGGGGGTACTACACCCCTGGCCAATTTTGTGCCTATTTTTGCATTTTTATCAAAAATTATAGCGCATTAGTGACAAGTAAGATATGTATATTATAGGGGCAAGGACTACAACTACTGCACTGGAAATTTTATTTCAAAACAGACAACAGTTGTAGAGTTACAGTCAAAAATGAGGGAAAACCAATATTTGATCAATAAATCAATAACTACTTGTCTTGAGTTGCTGAATTTTTAGTGCAGTAGTTGTAGTCCTTGCCCCTGTAATATACATATCTTACTTGTCACCAATGCGCTATAATTTTTGAGGAAAATGCAAAAAATAGGCACAAAATTGGCCAGGGGTGTAGTACCCCCTTATATTGCAAAATTATTACAATTTTACTTTTATTACCAGTTAGTTTGAACTAAAAGATAAGGATTTAGCTAAATTTCATTTGGCAAAACAGGATATATATTTTTTTAATCCTGGAATCATGAGTAGAGTTTGAACTCAGATAAAATTAACAAGAAATGATCAACTTTTAAGCAATATTATAACATTTGCTGATAAGGACGCCCTCAATATTTTTCAAAATTCTGTTTTTTATGTGATTGTTATGTACTTTAGTAAACTAACATACCCTGCAAAAATCAAGAATTGAAGTGCTGTAGCTTTGTCAAAATCCGAGATTTTGAATAAACTACAGGAACCATCGTTTTATTTTTACGATGGAAATAGTAGTCGAACGCCTACACAATGTGCATAACACAGCACATACAGGGCGGTTGTGACATATCAAAAGAACCCACACGACTCGCGTTTTAATGAGTGGCTCGCATTGGCGACATATGCGCTGGTATTAAATTACGATTTTCTTTGAATTGCCTCATCTGTTTGCACCTAAAAAAAGAAGACATTTCTGACAGTGAAAACTAACATTTTATACAAAAAAAGACAATTCTATTTCTTCACCAACATCGGACATCAATTCATCCAAGCAATCAATCAATCATTTCCCAAGACCCATGTGCTGCATAAGATCTTGAACAGAAACACACTGAAGCTAAGCTATTCTTGCATGCCTAACTTAAAATCGGTCATTGATATGCACAACAAATCAACACTTGCAAAAGCACAGCCCACAGATACCACACCAAAGTCAAGCAACTGTAATTACCAATTTTCCAAAAAAATATGACCCATTTTTATATCCAAGGCCTAGATTTTTGGTTGTGCAGAATTCTGCAAAAACTTTCATAAATTTAAAAACAACAAAATTGAAATTGGGGCACCAGGTAATTTAAATTGGGATAGTGTTTTCGAAAAATTTGAGAAAATGAGTAATTTTCACACATTTTTTTATACCAATATTGACATGGAAAATATGGCCATTCTTACAGCTGAGGCCTGAAAATGAGACCCTACCAAACTCAAAGTTCTTTGAACTGAGCCTCCCCCACCTTACCAGGCAAATGAACCAATGAGAATTTTATCTTGACACTCAATATGACTAAATAAAGTACAAGAGTGATAAATTTGGTTTAAAGATGTTCTTTTTGAAATCGATGTTATTTATGTGAATAGAGTAAACACCACAGCGGAAGCAATATGTCTACCTGCCGTCTTCTCCTTGACCACTTACTACTTTGACGGAGCCAAAACATGTAGCTGTGATCTAACTGGTAGCTATGACAACAACTGTGACCTGTATACTGGGCAGTGTAATTGTAAACCAGGGGTAGGAGGACGTCAGTGTGCGCAGTGCTTACCGCAGTATTACAACTTTAGAAGTACTGGATGTACACGTAAGTGTAAATTGTTTTTTGAAAGGCAACAAGAAATTATTTATATATTTATGTTTTAGATGATTTTTTTTTGTTTTGCTCTTTGATGGTTTATGTAGTTGTGCATGTTTGAAGTCTATTTAGTTTGTGAATGGGGTTGTGTGGGGTGTATGTGTGAGGTTTTTTTTTGTGAGGTGTGTGCGTCTTTTATGTTGCTGAATGAGGGATGAGGGAGTGTATGTTTGGGGTGGTGTCCAAAAGGATTGAGGGAGTGATGTTTGGGTCATCTGTCTGCAGGGGTGGGTTGGTCATGGGCTGGTGTATGGGGGTGAGGGGCTTGTAAATACAGATGACTGGGGACATTTTCTAGTCTAAAACCCACCAAACGGGGACATATGACTACTGGGGACATTCCCAGTTGTAGCTATTCCTCCCCCTGCACCCCTATGGCAGAAAGTGCCAAAAATGGCATTAAGATGTACCCAGTTGCCAGGGAGTATAGGACATGTACCCGATTGTAGGTTTTAGACAATTGTCACCAATTGACACAAACAAATGTCCCCAATTGACACACAAATGTCTCCAATTGGTGGGTTTTAGGCTAGAATTGTGGCGGTTTTAGGCAAATATCCCCAATCGATACATGGTACAAGAGGGATGTGCATTGGTATGTTCGCGTATGAAATCATTGTTTTGGTTGAATCTTCTAAGATTGTTTTGCAAATGTGTTTGATATATGTACTTGTTTACTCATGTTTTTAATTTTTATATTGTACTTGTGCTATAATTTAACCTCTGGGCTACAATGCATTTGTTTATAAACTAATAATGAAATCAATAATGAAAAGTAGAGCTACTGCTATTTCTTCCGTTGTTTAGCAACTGCAGGATTCAAGCCGTAGCTTATTGTTGATGTGTTCATTTTTCCATTTATGTTTTTCATACTCTTGTTTTTGCTGGCATCTTTTCTCTTGTATGGTTCTATTGTGTGAAATCTTCTCCATCTGCTGCTCCATATTCAGGCCAGTTGCAAAATTGTTTTTTCAGGGGTGCAGAATTTCCAAAATGTAAACTTTTTTCCACAAAAACAATTGCTTGCATGCAATGGGCTTCACCCCTCCCCCCATATGGCCCTTTGTTGTCTATTTTGAAAACTTTATCATTAAAAAATAGTCCCTTTGTTAATTGTTTTTTCTAATTTGGACATTTGTACCCTGTCCTTAACTTGAAAAGTGGACTTTATTGGGGAAGGGGGGTAGCTGCACCCTGTTTCCACCATTTCAGGATAATTGTGCAATCATTTGAGTATTTAAAGTCTTTGTTGTAAGATTATTATGGCACATATAATATTCTAGTACTAATACATGCCGACAACATGACATCACCAGCACATATCATCTTTGTATAATATTCATATTCTGCAATTTTTTCCCTTTTACAGCTTGTGAATGTTTCACTTCAAACAAAGTTTGTGACCGAACCACTGGTCAGTGTGTATGTCCAACCTTGACTGCAGGACGGAGATGTGATCGCTGTGTTACATTTGCATGGGGTCTGAATGGCGACGATGGTTGTCAGGTATTGATCAAGTATTCTTGCCAGAGCTCGAATCAACCGAAGGCCACCAAAGCCATGGCCTCCGGTGCCCAAATTAGACTTGCCATTTTCAAGTTCAAGTTTCAAAGCATTCTTCAGCACTAAATGGCATTGGTGCCTTTGTAAAGGATTTGTTGATTGCCTTAAAATGGGTGCCCTTCAACATTCCTAATTTGAGCCCTGATTCTTGTTTTTCTTTTGGAGCAACAGGGCCTTTGCGTAACTCATTTCTATCTTGACTGAAGGTCAATGTCGTGCCGGGGGGGGGGGGGAACACGGGGGGAAATAGGGGGGGGGGCACAGAGTGTCAAACTTTGGGAACTGAGAACTGTTCTTGAGGCAAAATAAGGGCTTCTAAACCGAAATTTCAACACATTTTTGGGGGTCTAGTGAACTAAAATTGGGCCAAATTAAAGGCAGGGGTGCTATGAAATTTTAAATTTGAGCTAAAGCGCAACAATTGTCAGAGTAGAGGTTTGAGGCTAAAGAATTGGGGCATGATCACCAAATGTGGTTCTACCGAACTGCCGCATGCTGGAGGACCTGAAAAAGGGATCATTGACAACTTCGCATACCTGTACCACCTTTGCATGTTAGTACCTCTCCAGGCAAAGATGAAAAATTATGAAAATGGTTTCTGGTGAGCTTCATATTGACCTGACCTGATATACTCGTTGGTGTATACATATCTAACAAAAAAAAAGTTTCAAAATGTAAAAAGGGGCGAAAGTTTAAAAAAAACTTTCCTGTGTGGCTTTTCACCCTTTTTTTAATTTGGTCCCATTTAGTAAGGTCATAAGCAATTACCGTATTGGTCCGAGTATAGTCCCACCCGTTTTTTAGGTGAAAAATTTTCACAATTGGGGGATGGGTTTATACTCGAATTTCAAAAACAAACAAAAAAAAAAATTTAAGTTTTTTTGGTTTTGTAGTAATCCCTGGACCTAGACCTAGATGCTAGGATCATTCATGGTTGACCTAAAAAAAAAAAAAAAAAATGAAGATGTTTTGTATGAAAATTGATACTTTGTATTCATGTCATACTCTATTAATGATTTCAAAATGCATTCAAATTCAATGCATTTTGAAATCATTAATAGAGTATGACATGAATGCAAATTATCAATTTTCATATTAAAAATACAAAACATCTTGAAATTAAAAAAAAAAAATTTTTTTAGGTCAACCATGAATGATCCTAGCATCTAGGTCTAGACTCTAGGTCCAGGGACACTCCAAAACCGAAAAAAAAAAGACGAGGAGGATTAATAGTTCCAAAAATGCACAATGAATTTTGATTAATTTTAGGCAAAATGTCAATCCATTTTTCATCAAGTGTCAGTTATTTTGTAATCCATTCATTTTACATCAAGTGTCAGCTATTTTGTAATTCATCCATTTTGCATCAATTATGATAACGTCACTGGGCAGGAAAAACCTCATGAGTACTTTTGGCCCTTTAACATGGATAAAGCCTTGTAGGTGTAGACTTTATATTGAAGAGGTTGCTTCATCCATGTTCAAAGGCAAAAAGTACACATGAGGTTTTACCCGACCAGTGACGATATATAGGATGTATCATACAGTGCACTCAATTAATATTGTTATTATAATAGCGCTGTGATTGCGACCTTCAAGGATCTATAAGTCAGCAATGTGACCTTGTGAGTGGGGAGTGTGACTGCTATCCAGGTGTTGGTACTCCAACATGCTCAGAATGTGAAGATGGATTCAAGATCCTGACCAATTCAGGATGTCAGCCTTGTGGGTGCTCACCAGATGGTAGTCTTGGTAGCGTATGTAATAAAACAGATGGCCAGTGTTCATGCAAGGTAAGCTATAATTAAAGACAGAGATAAAAAGAATTTATCGCGTCTGACGTCATCTGTGAATCAAACACGAGCACGGCTTGTTTACAAGTGCCGTGATGATGACTTGCTGAACACGGATTTATAACCGGGCGCCTTATTGTTAATTTTGCACCTTTTGACATGCAAACCATCTCAAAAGTTAGGTCTTTACAGTAGGAAACTTTCTTTGACGAAGGCACCATGTCCACAATGCCTAGAAAATAACCATTTGCTGCTATTCTTTTTCTCCGATCAGCACCAGATAGATCGGTCTTCCTTTTACGCACTGATTAACCTGTGTAAACCAAGCTGCTGTAAAGTTTCATTGAATACAAGAGTAGATAAACTGGAATGATAGACCATATCAATATACTTTGTTTACTTACCGAACCCTCAGTAGACTGGAGAACAAAATGTATTCAAATGATGATGAATCGTCAATTTCAAGTTGAGGCTGACCAATCATTCATTAAGATACGGATAGAGTAGAGTCTGAGCGGGTCTATGCTAAATGAAAATCACCTTTAAAGGGCATATCTATTGCAAAAACAAGTTTATCTCCATTCAAAGAGAATAATTATTACATTACAAGTTGACACGTGTTGCAATTTTTTTATTTGTATTTCTCCTGAAAAAAAGAGAAATTGTGTTGGTAAAATGAAATCGTACGGTCTTTCCCCCGTTAGAAGCGAAATTGATTATGATTGATCGAAACTGATGATGCAAAGAGCTTACAAGACTACAACGCCTACAGAATAATGCTGCGAGACTGGTTTTTGCAGTTGGTCGTAGAACTGACGCTTCCAATCTCCTAGAGACCTTGCACTGGCTTCCAGTTCGCCAACGAGTACTGTTTAAAATCCTTCTGTATGTATATAAGTCCATGCAACAACTGAGTCCCAACTACATTTCAGACTACTTTACCGTTTATGTTCCTCCTCGTGCGTTATGATCGTCTTCTGACACTAACCGGCTTGCTATTCCAAGACGCAGCCACAGAATGACTGGCGAAAACAGATTTCACATTGCAGCCGCTACCGCATGGAATTCACTACCCGTGGACATAAAATCTGCTGCGACCACATCCGCGTTCAAGTCTATGCTAAAGACTCATTTGTTTTCTTGAACTGTTCTCTTGTTATTTGACTTTTTGTGTATATTTTTTGTAAGCGCCATGGTATCTTTGTGAATGGCACCATAAATGCCTGTAAATGTAAATGTAAATGATGTCACAGTAAATGAAGAGTAAATGTTCACAAAGAGTTACATACACATGAGCCCTTGATATAAGCTCTTTTGATATTCAGTCATGTGTATAATGTGTGACATTGTACCACAAGAAATCGGGAAGGTTCAACAAAAGGCCATTGAAATTGTTTATTTGCATAATAAATACAATATGGATATACATCATGCTCATATTCTAAGCTCGCACGGTAACATTAATCTAAAATATTTTTAGTTCAAATATTTCTAATCAAGTATGCATATGAATTGCAATATCACAATATATAATAAAGCAGCGGCCTGATTTTATCCATATGTGTTAAAACCATTAAATTTGTAATACTTGATTCAGAGTTTTTTTCTGATAACAAAAACAGTATATGTTATGTGCATTGAGTGTGTTGACAGTCCATTCTCTCAAAGCTGGCACACTTTATTTCATAACATAACACTTAAGTTTCTAGGTCAAATCTGTCTCGTTTGAAGGATTTCACCACTTACAGTTGGTTTTTGCGGAAAATCAATTTTAAACGACTTATTTTCTCAAAAAAGGAGTCATTTTCATTGTCCTCATAATATTAGCTTGCCAATGATATGATGTTGTCTGAGTAATATATATGCCCTTTAATGAAAGTAGATCACCATTCTTTTCTAACACATATATGTTTGTTTGCTATTGAGATATTCACTAGGTGTACATTGTGTCTACCATGTTTAGTCAACTCATCCTCCTATAATAATGTTTCCTCTATTATCATAGGAAAACACTGGTGGTTTGACATGCCATGACTGCGCTGCAGGGACATTCTACAATTCAGCTACTCAGATACAAGGCTGTCTGCAATGTATCTGTATGGGCATCACTACAGATTGCACAAGTTCATCCGATAGGAGCATTGAAGTAAGTAAACATTCAATGAATGCAAGCTGTAAAATGGGACATTCCTGTTGAAATCCATACACCCCCCTATGAAAGACATGACCTTTAATCTCACACACAGGGGGTGTAGATATCAAATGGAGTCACCCATTCAGGTAACCCCATTAGACATCTATACTTCCTGCATGGGAGATAAGAAAATGTCTCCCACGGGTGGCTTGTGGATTTCAACTGGCATAGTCCAATGGATCATCAAACATGAGGGTATTTGAAAACATTCATTATCAGTCCCTCATAACCATGTATCATCACCTAGCTATCTTTATTCTGGTAAGCTCTTTAAATACATAAGTACTGATTTCTTCATACAGGCCAGCATGCTTGTATAAATTTTAAGCCTGGCTTAAACATTTTGCTTGAGTCTGGTCCCATCAGGATCCAAGTGTGTGTCTGCCCGACTGATAAATACAATGTACTTGACCATTCACACATGGATTGGCTGCACCTACAACATACTCATTGAAGTAAACCCATTGAAAATGTATGATGATTACAGATTGCTCATAAGTGCAGTTTTTAAAAGATTAAGAAACGATGAGCTTGCGCCTCTGTTGCATGAGGTCCTGGGTTTGATTCCCGGAGGTGGAAAACTTGGGATATTGACCTAGCAAATGAAGTCTGAATTTAATGGCAAAATCTGTAGATTAAATTCAGACATTTGCTCTCCCTGTGGTGCAGTTAGAGTTGGGTAAATAAACCATGAGAATTCTGTCCTTTGGAGGGGATGATAAGCTGACAGTCCCATGTATATAGAGCCACAGTCAGTTTTGAGAAGAGTAGGGTGTTAACCACTGACTGTTCCCAACCTGTCTCAAATGGACCCCAATGGAAATAAGCTTCGTTATTCTTGAGTTGTCAAACTCAAACAAATTCAATCAAAATCAATACTTATAGTAATTCTGCACAAAGTTTCTGCATCTTTTTGGTACAAAGATTGATATGCGAAGTTTCTTCGCTGCAATGAAGTTAAATTAAAATGTTATTTGACATGTAGAGAAAATAAATCTTAAAACATATTTTGTTACAGTATGCCATTCCAACCAATGCTGGATCCACAGCTGACTGGGAACTATACAATGGAGAAACGCCATCTAATATTGTACCAACATCTTCCATTATCAATGGTGTAAGCTTTGTTACAGCCTCTGTCCCAGTAGGGCAATCGCTGAGCTGGATGGTTCCACAATTATCTGGTAATCTACTTGGTGTGTATGGAACAACGCTGACATTTTCCTTGTTTTATGAATTAGATGTTAATGCCATCAATCCACAAGAGCTGGAAATAAGAGTAATGATGCAGGTGAGTTTAAAGACGATCATTAACCCCCTGAGCACTACCTGCCGATCTAACATTGCCTCTGATTGGTCAACTGCGGGATATCTTCACTTTAATCACCAGTCAGAATGGAGCTTTGAAAATAATTCATCCCAATTTTTTTTGTGTTAAAATTATTCTAACAATGTTGCTGATTGGTCCATTTGATAATGAAAACTTCTTTTTGACCAATAGGCAGGTAGTTCTCATATCATTAACCAAGAAAATGTTAAAACTTTCAACAGAAACTGAAGGCAAATAAATAAATACTTGCCTGCTAATATTTTTCAGTAACTAGTTACTATCCTCAGGCAGTAATGACCGATTGACTGTCTTCTTCACACTTGGATGATTCACACTTAGATGATAATTTTTGGTCCTTCAAACCAGTTAATATATCAATGTTTTGCTTGTTTTTCTGTCAACAAAGACAGTGGCAATTTTAGGGACCGTTCACAAACACTTGCTAGGGGGGCCTGATGCAAAAAGGGGGCCTTAATAGTTTTGACCCTCCTAATGGGGGGACCTGAAAAAATTGACCACAATTATAACACTTTGTGAGGATTAGCACTTTCTTCTTTATCGTGGGGTGGGGGGGGGATTATAACACTTTGAGTATGGCAGTGATGCTTTTATCCTTCCCATATGTGATGTTTGAAACAAATCTTGCTGTTCTTTTTTGCACTTTTTGTAACCAATCAAAATAGTTGTTGGAGAACGATAATCAGCTGGTAGTGCGTCGGAGCTAACTAACAAATAGGAACATGTGGAAGTACAAACACAAATACAAACATTGATGAGCAACATACAAACTATCTAGCTCTGCGCATCAGTCACATTTATTATTTTGTTCTGATTTAAATAGCACTTTATTTTGAAAGATGGTAACTTTTACCTGTTTTTGCAATCTGTTGAATTTTCTCTTTCCAACAGGGCATGGGTAATCGATATGTCCGTATACTAGGTGCAAACTCTGACAACACTTCAACTGAATTCACAATCAGTATGATAGAGAGTGAATGGCGAGTTGACAACGCACAGTTTACTGCTGTGTCTCGTGGAGAATTCTTGCAAACTCTAGTTGCTGTAGACAGGGTGCTGATAGGTGCTCAGATGAACAGTGCACTACATCAGTCAAGGTATGTAACAAACTCTTGTTGCTGTAGACAGGGTGCTGATAGGTGCTCAGATGAACAGTGCACTACATCAGTCAAGGTATGTAACAAACTCTTGTTGCTGTAGACAGGGTGCTGATAGGTGCTCAGATGAACAGTGCACTACATCAGTCAAGGTATGTAACAAACTCTTGTTTCTGTAGACAGGGTGCTGATAGGTGCTCAGATGAACAGTGCACTACATCAGTCAAGGTATGTAACAAACTCTAGTTGCTGTAGACAGGGTGCTGATAGGTGCTCAGATGAACAGTGCACTACATCAGTCAAGGTATGTAACAAACTCTTGTTGCTGTAGACAGGGTGCTGATAGGTGCTCAATTGAACAGTGCACTACATCAGTCAAGGTATGTAACAAACCCTTGTTGCTGTAGACAGGGTGCTGATAGGTGCTCAGATGAACAGTGCACTACATCAGTCAAGGTATGTAACAAACTCTTGTTGCTGTAGACAGGGTGCTGATAGGTGCTCATATGAACAGTGCACTACATCAGTCAAGGTATGTAACAAACTCTTGTTGGTGTAGACAGGGTGCTGATAGGTGCTCAGATGAACAGTGCACTACATCAGTCAAGGTATGTAACAAACTCTTGTTGCTGTAGACAGGGTGCTGATAGGTGCTCAGATGAACAATGCACTACATCAGTCAAGGTATGTAACAAACTCTAGTTGCTGTAGACAGGGTGCTGATAGGTGCTCAGATGAACAGTGCACTACATCAGTCAAGGTATGTAACAAACTCTTGTTGCTGTAGACAGGGTGCTGATAGGTGCTCAGATGAACAGTGCACTACATCAGTCAAGGTATGTAACAAACTCTAGTTGCTGTAGACGGGGTGCTGATAGGTGCTCAGTTGAACAGTGCTCTACATCAGTCAAGGTATGTAACAAACTCTTGTTGCTATAGACAGGGTGCTGATAGGTGCTCAGATGAACAGTGCACTACATCAGTCAAGGTATGTAACAAACTCTAGTTGCTGTAGACAGGGTGCTGATAGGTGCTCAGATGAACAGTGCACTACATCAGTCAAGGTATGTAACAAACTCTAGTTGCTGTAGACAGGGTGCTGATAGGTGCTCAAATGAACAGTGTTCCATATCAGTCAAGGTATGTAACAAACTCTAGTTGCTGTAGACAGGGTGCTGATAGGTGCTCAGATGAACAGTGCGCTACATCAGTCAAGGTATGTAACAAACTCTTGTTGCTGTAGACAGGGTGCTGATAGGTGCTCAGATGAACAGTGCACTACATCAGTCAAGGTATGTAACAAACTCTTGTTGCTGTAGACAGGGTGCTGATAGGTGCTCAGTTGAACAGTGCTCTACATCAGTCAAGGTATGTAACAAACTCTTGTTGCTATAGACAGGGTGCTGATAGGTGCTCAGATGAACAGTGCACTACATCAGTCAAGGTATGTAACAAACTCTAGTTGCTGTAGACAGGGTGCTGATAGGTGCTCAGTTGAACAGTGCTCTACATCAGTCAAGGTATGTAACAAACTCTTGTTGCTATAGACAGGGTGCTGATAGGTGCTCAGATGAACAGTGCACTACATCAGTCAAGGTATGTAACAAACTCTAGTTGCTGTAGACAGGGTGCTGATAGGTGCTCAGATGAACAGTGCACTACATCAGTCAAGGTATGTAACAAACTCTAGTTGCTGTAGACAGGGTGCTGATAGGTGCTCAAATGAACAGTGTTCCACATCAGTCAAGGTATGTAACAAACTCTAGTTGCTGTAGACAGGGTGCTGATAGGTGCTGAAATGAACAGTGCTCTACATCAGTCAAGGTATGTAACGAACTCTAGTTGCTGTAGACAGGGTGCTGGTGCTCAGATGAATTGCAGTGCTCTACATCAGTCAAGGTATGTACAAACTGCATAATATTTGTTTGACTGCGTCTGAATATGAAGGATAGATGTAACCCCTGTTTAATGGAACAATGTCTATATACATTAGTCAATAACAGGAGAGGTATACTAAATTAATGGACTAAACATAGGTTTACCTCAAGTTTGGTAGTGACGCAGGTGCATATTTTGCTGGGTGCAGTGTTGAATTGCTCGCATCAAGTTAGTCACCCAGAGAAAAGACGCACGCATACAAGGGTGGTTTGTCAACACACTTGCAGCACAATCGCGAAAGTCATTAACATCACTACCGAACTTGGGGTGAACCACTTTTGCATGTCGATCTTTATGATGAAACAATACCTAATTCTTAAGTATTATAATTGTGTAATGTGAACCATTTTGTGTTACAGTATTGGAGGTGTGTCCTATTACATGGCAACCAGTCCTTCATCACCAGTATACAATCCTGCTGCATCTTATGCATTTACTGTGGAAAACTGTAACTGTGGACCTGGATACAATGGCCTGTCATGCGAGGTAAGCTTACATTGGTGGCAGGAGGGTTTGCAGCATAGATCCCAGGAATTTATAGCCCCCTCCTACCTGGGTTGGTCTTTGCAATCATTCCCTTCAATGTTACACAACTGCTTATGTTTTTTGACCAAATTAACCTCAAATAGCTTTAAAAATTGCAAATTTGTATGTGCTTCACATGCATTTATTCCGGTATAAAGCCATATATTATAATATTTCTGTAAAAATAGATTAGTATTTATTTTCCATAAAATGTTAGCTTTTACTGTCAGATATGTCCCCTTTTAATTTTGAGCCGAACAAGTGAGGCAAAGCATAGAAAATTGGAATTTACTACTAGCGCCCATGCATGGTACTTCCGCGGTTGTAATACGGTACGATCCTCGGGGTGTGTGTGTATGTGCATCCCGCACGCCATGTACGTACTGTGCAATCAATCAAATACAACAAATTTAACATGATTTGCACAATTGTTACAGGAATTTATTGGACTAAGAATTTAAGCATTATGTCAAAAGTCTTAATTTCCTCCCAGAAGCAAACTGCCTGTCCAAAATGACAGGTAGCTATATAGCTAACACCCTGTTCCAGTTGAAATCCATACACCCCCTATGGAAGACATGACTTTAATCTTCCACACAGGGAGTGTGAATTTCAAATGGAGTTACTTGAATTGGTGACTACATTTGAAATCTACCCCCTGTGTGGAAGATTTGGGTCATATCTCCATAGGGTGTATGGATTTTGACTGGAATAGCACTTTTGAATTGAATACATGAATACAAAAAGCCACCTAAGTCCATGCGAAGTTATTTTGAGAGAAAAACCTGTGTATCATTTTAATTCCTTCAGTTAGATTTACCTGGTCAATATGGTAAGTTTTACGTGCAAATGAGTGGATTAACCTGTATTAGGTATGACGATTAGCATTTCAGGGACTTAGTGGGGTTCATTTTAAATTTTGGACTTAGGTGGTTTTTTGAATCATATACAAAGACAACAATGTTAGAATGAGATTACCACTAGTAAGATAATACAAAATAAAGCACACAGGTATGTATAATGTTGATAAGCATTCTGCCATGTAATATAAACCACACACTTTCCTTTATTAAACCCATTTTTTGTTCAAAAGTCATTCTCTAGCAATGAATGTGTTACAAGTGGACTTTTATACATACTGGATTTCAATCAATGTGTTACAAGACTCAAATCATGGAATTGGGTGATTCTTTCATACATGCTATTTTTCACATGCCCAATAGACACAGAGAATGAATTTGAGTTGTTCTTTCATGCATATGACAGGCCTATGTATAGCAACAATTTCCCATGCTTAACTCAATTTGGCCAAAGTATGGACTTAGGTGATGGCTTTTGTATTCATATACGGTATTCAATTGTTTGAACATCATGATTTGTTGTATGTTTTCAGGAATGTGCCATAGGATATTACCGTAGCAATGCAGATAATCACCCCTACTTTGGTACCTGTATTCCATGTGAATGCAATGGACACAGTCCTGGGTGTGATCAAGCTACTGGGCAATGCTTGGAATGTCTGCATAACACACAAGGTATGTGTATCAAATGGGCTATTCCAGTTGAAATCCACACTACCCCTGTGGAAGATTTTGGAATTATCTGAAACAGAGGGAGTATGTTTTTCAAATGTAATTGGTCAGGGATTATCATTTTGAAACCCATATTCCCCCTGTAGTATGGCTTTACCTTTATCTTCCACAATTAGAGTGAGTATTTTAAATGGAAGTTACCCAAATGTTTATTCTATTCGAAATTCATACTCCCACTGTGGAAGACTTAAGCTTAATCTTCCACAGGGGTAGTGTGGATTTAAATGGAATAGCCCAATCTAACGGACAGGTCCAATATTTTGAATAATAGATGCTGGTGTATAGCATGGTTTCCATTACAATTAAATATTGTATCTGTTTGTCGTCTGCCACATGGCAGAGGATTATAGTAGAAACAAAAAATATTTATACCATTTATTCTCATTCTTAGTCAGTTAAATATTATTTTAATAACTATAAACCATTTTATTGAGCAAAAATTATGTTACTGTCATAAAATTCGCCTTATTCTTTAATGAACGAAATTATTTTACAACTTTACCTCTTCAGTTGCATGTGTGCAAGCATGTGCGAGTATTATGCCCTAAGTCTACGCATAAGACGCGCTACATACGCCCACCTCTACAAGTGCGCTACATACAAACACCTGTACAAGTGTGTTACATGTTATCAGTACTCATGATGACATAGGGTTATCTACGGCCTGACACCCAAACTAGACAACTCACACTGAATAAGAATAGTAATTGAAAAAAGGCCAAACTCTGAAATTCTATACACTTTTGTGTATGGTACTTCAAATATATGACCCACTGGGCTAAATCTCTGCAAAAGAGGCAAGGTCCAATTTTCAGATAGATATATTTAAATAGATGGCGTGGAATGAGTTTCCACAAAATTTCAATTTCCAGATGTTCCTTCCAAATGGTTGCAGTACTTCTAACAAACCACAACATGTTATAATTGTTTAATACAGGTTTTAACTGCGATGAATGTGCTGTTGGATACTATGGTAATGCCACTGCAGGTACGCCATCAGACTGCACGCGATGCCCTTGTAGTCCTCCCAAAACACTCTCCACATCTTGTGCGCTGGTAGATGGTGCTGTCACCTGTGAGTGTGCACCAGGACACCTGGACCCATTGTGTAATAGGTGAGTGCTTCCATGTTCAACTAGGCCTCTTAAGGTGGCATATGCAGCCTGCAAGTTAATCTATTTATTGTATTGGGTCACAACATGCATTGCTTGTCCTCTGAACACATTGTTTGATTGATTAGAATGTCTTAATTGTCTTTCCAAGAGACTGCGATTTGCAATTTAATATGTGAATTTATGATGTGTGCTTTAATCTTAAAGCCTGTATCATGCAAGGATCATAGGTTTTTTTTATAACTTAACTGTGTTTTTTGGAAAAGTGGTTGCAGATATATTGAGAGTATGCCCCAACATTGAATCACAACTAGTTGACTTAATCACTATCTATGACTGAATACTGGTTCAAGGCAAAAAAAAAAAAAAAAAAGTTGTTTGCTTGCCCTCGTCCGACCGACCGTCTCGGCAGTCCCGACCGTAGACCTTTTTTTTTTGCGATTTTCCCAAAATGGCATGTATTTTTCGTCTGAAAAACCGATGATTTAAAAGAAACGTTGTAAAATACCATATCCTGCATGTTTACGTGCTGACTGTCGGGTTCCGCAATTTCGTATACCACCTCAGCGTCTAAGCTCTAATACAATTTGCTATCCACCTGCACATTTCGGACGGCACATCTAGGGATGAGTTTAATTACAGGCAAAATATAACCGTGCATATCGTGTAAGAATGGATACAATATAGCAGATGTTAAAATATGGTAAAAGTAGATAAAATTTGAAAACAGTTGTACCAAATATTCATTTCTTGTTTATAAATATTTAGATTCATGATATTTGTTCGTATCGACTAGGAAGTAACATTGCACTATTTTTTTCAACATGTTTGTTGAGGCTACTTTTATTAAGAGCACAAAGCACTCGATATAAATATGATTTCACTTTAAACATGGCGAACACAACACGAGTAGCGCTAGCTGTACAGGTGAAGCAAGGGACCGAACACGCTGATTAATATGATAGTTTTGAAAAGCAGAAAACACTACATGTAGGAGAATTGTACACTTCATTAAATGTAGGCCTACATGTAGAAGAGCTACAATTGTTTAAGGTGCAAGTGGCGAGCACAGATGCTGGACCATGGCGTGATGTTGCTGCTACGGAAATGCTTGAACCATTAATTGCATTTGCCGATTCGGTATTCGCCATGTCTGTTTCTGGGAAGCGGAAAAAAAAAAAAAAACTTTTCCCGACCGACCGACCCAATTTTTAAAATCCATTCGAGGGCAAGCAAACAATTTTTTTTTGGGCCTAGCGGTTGTGCAAATGCTACTAGCATTTGATCAGCGAAGAATTTTTAGATGCATGCTGCAAACGCTTGTATGGGCATAAGTTGCAAGTCAATCTCTACCACACCTGAATGCATTGGGCTATTCCAGTTCAAATCCACACTACCCCTGTGGAAGATTTTGGAAATATCTTCTACAGGGGGAGTATGTTTTTCAAATATAATTGGTCAGGGTTAATCATTTTGTAACCCATAGTTCTATACTCCCCCTGTATTATGACTTCACCAATATCTTCCACAGCTAAAGTGAGTATTTCAAATGGAAGTTGCCCAACTGCCTATTCTATTCTAAACTCATACTCCCTCTGTGGAAGACTTTAGCTAAATCTTCCACAGTGGTAGTTTGGATTTCAACTGGAACAGCCCACTGTGTGTTTGGTTAGTGAGTACTTTAGAGACTGAAAGTAGCAAATTGATTGGTGCATTTGTAAGTTGTACCATTATTTGCAAAGTATTTGGGGCCTTCAGGTACGTGGCCTCTAACTTGCTTGAGGTCCAAATTTAGCTAAAATTCTTGTGAATTGAGAATGAAAATTTTCTCAAGAAACTGCATAAATATGGTATATATAGGGTATTAAAACTAAAGCCAACTGAAATATGCAGTCTTAAGTGTGGCAGCTAGAGGAGCTAGCCTAATAGGGGTCATCAAAGCTGCGACTGCTCCGCCTGCCCTTGGGCTTGTGGTTAAGCTTGATGTCATGTAAATCTTTCTTTCACAATATCTTTACTCCATAGATGTGCTGATTTCCATTTTGGTCAGCCTGAGTTAGCTCAAGGATTCTGTACACCATGTGATTGTACTGGTAACTCTGAAACCTGTGACCCCATTACTGGGGTATGCCTTAACTGTCGTGATGGGACTACTGGGGATAATTGTGAACGTTGCCTTAATATGACGTATGGAGATGCTTCGCAGCAGAATTGTCAACGTAAGTGTTTAGAACAGGGGCGGCGGAACGATTTTTAAAGTGTGGGGGCCAGTCAGGGTGATGTAAAAAATTGAAATAATGGCCGCAAAGCGAACATCGCGTCACGCTTGTGCGACGCAGGGGGGTGTCTGAGGGGGGATGTGCCCCCGTCAGAAGTGAGAAACTTTTGCAAACTGAAGGCCCAATTGAAGCCATTTGGTGGACCATTCTGGCACTATTATTGTGTACAATTTTAGTTTGAAAAATCCGAAAATGGGTTAAATGGAGGCCCAAATTGAAGCCATTCGTGGAAAGTTTTCACTATTATTGTATAAATTATTGCTTTTAGTGTTGGGTGTCCAAAGCAGAAGCGAAAAGGGAAATTTGTTTATCCATAGGCCTACACACTGTGTATTAACACAGGTGAGTTGGAAAATTTTGCAAAATGAAGGTCCAATTGAAGCCATTTCATGCATCATTGTTGAGATTTGATTATTTATGTTCACCCGCCGCCCTTGCTTTAGAATATGGATGCTTCTGATGTATTTTATTGTATTCCTGTGAGGTAAGGAAGAAGGTTTTACCAAATGTGATTTTAGAAACAGAAGTGCTGCATTCACCATAACATAAAATTCATCAGAAGTGTATGCATAATTAATAATGACCATATGTGACCGTCCACGTTGAAACGCTCGTAAAGTCGGCCTCCGGTCAATTTTAAACAAAATGAGAAACATGTCCCGCCAACTTGAGGTACATATGAATATAACCTTTATGCACATTTTGCGCTGTAGCTCAGAATACAATAATTACGAGTGGTTTGTGGTAGACGGTCACATATGTGACATGATCTGATCTGCTCCATGGAGGCCAAAGGAGGCATTTTTGAAAATTGAGTTACTATAATTATAACCTTATACAAACATTATAGGCTATCATATAATGAAAACACCAAAAGTCTAGCGTACTTGGTTATAAAGTTCTGAGGGTTTGTGATGTGTATTTTATTGTTTTTTACTCCATATTTTTGCTTTATCTAAATTTCAAATTTGCCGCCTTTGGACCACATCTTGTCACATATTTTCTTATTTTGTTCTGAAAAAATTTGACGAGTTGTATTTGCCTAAATCTGAAAGCAAGAACAATGTATTACCATATTTCGTCAAATAGTCGCCCCCCCTCAAATAAACGCCCCCCACCACTTTTTTCAACCAAGATGTTTCAAAAATGCCGATATTTCCATGCCATCTTGTGTAGTAAGCAGGGCCGGATTTACCATAGGGCCAGATGGGCCCGGGCCCAGGGCCCCAAATTTGGGGGGCCTCCAAAATTACCCTGTGCAGTGTGCATCTTCCATTTTAGCCGAAAACACTGTTTTGGACCAAAATAGGGAACAGAAATTGCACAATTTTGCGCGCTTCGCGCGCACTAGCCTGTTATATGACAAAATTCAGCTTCAATTCCGGCTAAAATAGTCTAAATTTGAAATTTTTTCGCGCACTACGCGCGCAAATGTCATAGTAAAATCAAAAAACTTTGCTACTAGAGGGCACATGCCATCAACATGGTGCGTTGGGGGCCTCCAAATTTTGGCCTGGCCCAGGGCCCCCAAAAGGTAAATCCGGCCCTGGTAGTAAGCTTACCAAGTTCGCCACATGGTCGATAATAGCGTCAATAATTGGCGAAAATCTGGATTGGAAACCCGGAAGTGAGCCAGAAGTAAGTGTTTCTAGTTCATATTTCATCATTTTAGTGTTTTTTATCGTTCTAAAATTGACCCTGAATAAACGCCCCCCTTGGGAAAATGTAATGCCCCCGGGGGCGTTTTTTTGACGAAATACGGTATATTGCTTTTTGCATCTATACTATTACAATGTAACTTGGCAAAGTTCAAAGCGGGACACTAATTAGGGATGGGACACGAAGTAGCCTGAATGCAATACTAGAATCAATAGTTTTAGGATAAGTAAATATATTCAATGTTTAAATGTTTATGGTGGATCTGTAAAATAAATATAGGCCTATGTTAATGATACACATAAGTTAATGCAAAGTATTAATGTTACAATGTCATTATAGCAGGATTGTTATGCTCCACAGGCTAATATTTAGCCATTTTATGACTATTATCAATGAATTACAAGTTTTGATAATCTGTTACTATTTTGTTATTAACAGCCTGTAACTGTGACAATAGGCAGCACACCACTAAATCCTTCCGCATTTGGTGTAACCCTTGATAGTCCCGGTAAACATAGGTCGGTAATGCAAACAAGTGGGTGTCCCTTGGGAGCAAGATGAGTAGCCATGATTGTTTATTATAATTAAATTAAAAGATATGCAATTGGTAAATGTTCAGAATATCACAAAATGGTGCATCTTGATCTGGTCAAAAAGTTTGGCTCCCAAAACTAATCCGCGTACGGACATGGTAAGGAGGCATTCGTGCAAGCTGAAAATAAGGGATGGCGCTGTTCAAATCCCCGTAGCTTAAAAGTTAGTCTCAACTTGTGTCAAAAAACCCATTTTAAATTAAATTTCAATCTTTATTTAAGACATTGGTGCTACCAAAATATGAAAAATGGTTTTACATGGGGTAGAAAAACAAACTTACTTTCATGTATATTTACACGTATTTCAATGGGAGTTTATTTAGTGGTGTGCGCCCTTCGAAGACTCATTTTTTTAGGCTATGGGCATGATTGATACCTGATTTTAAGTGCCAAAAAGTTGAGATTTTTACCTGAAACTTTTCTATTTGCAAAGAAAAAATGTCTGTTTTCTGTTACCGTCTACAAATACGCGATTGCATTCTTAAACGCACACAAAATTGTCTTCAAAACACAAGTTCCCATCGAATTGACAATTTAAGACCGTGCTATAGAAATGAGCTATTTTGGCCTTAACATCATAGGAGTGGTCACTTTTGATTATCCCGCGCAGAAAAAGTGAAACATCTTTGAAATTATTTTGATGCAAAATGTAATTATAAGAACAAAACTCGTATATTAACGTTTTTAAAATAATCACTGACCATTTAATTGGGTCGCAATAGACTTGGAAAGTCAATGCATGCTTTTTTCGTAATACACGGCCCAAAATGCCGGTATTTTTAAGATATTATCAAATATTCAATTCCCAAGAGAGAAATATATCAAACAATTTGAATAATGGGTTTTCTTAATTTTAGATCTTGCCTCAATAATACACACAACTTGGAAAATGAATATTTTAAAGTGCCAAAATGACGTTCCATCTACCCATACCCCCAAACTTTAGAACATAGGCCTTTGGCATATCCGTATATACTGCATGATAAAGAGCGGGGCGGAATGCTCACATACTGTTTGTCCACCATGTCATATTTATGATTGTGAATATTTTTGAAAGAAATCAATCACTTTTCTGATATCAATGGGAATATACAGTTTAACATGGCCTACTATGTTGCTCTGGCCCTAGAATTCTCAAAAGGGCAAAAAGTAGCACATTTTTCACTAGGTGCGAACTTGTTTGAAGCACTGTTTTAAAACTTTGGAGCGACTAGCAATAAAAAGAAATGACACTTTTTTAAGATGTTTAACACTGATTCCAAAAATAAAGAAAAACAAAAATATTTTGTTCTTAGAAGGCAGCACACCACTAAATCCTTCCGCATTTGGTGTAACCCTTGATAGTCCCGGTAAACATAGGTCGGAAGTGCAAACAAGTGGGTGTCCCTTGGGAGCAAGATGAGTAGCCATGATTGTTTATTATAATTAAATTAAAAGATATGCAATTGGTAAATGTTCAGAATATCACAAAATGGTGCATCTTGATCTGGTCAAAAGTTTGGCTCCCAAAACTAATCCAGCGTCTGGGACATGGTAAGGAGGCATTCGTGCAAGCTGAAAATAAGGGTGGCGCTGTTCAAGTCCCGTAGCTTAAAAGTTAGTCTCAACTTGTGTCAAAAACCCATTTTAAATTAGATTTTAATCTTTATTTAAGACATTGGTGCTACCAAAATATGAAAAATGGTTTTACATGGGGTAGAAAAACAAACTTACTTTCATGTATATTTACACATATTTCAATGGGAGTTTATTTAGTGGTGTGCGCCCAATACTGGTGCTATAAACAACCTGTGTGACCAGTTTTGATAATCTTACTATTTTGTTATTAACAGCCTGTAACTGTGACAATACTGGTGCTATAAACAACCTGTGTGACCAGTTTTGATAATCTGTTACTATTTTGTTATTAACAGCCTGTAACTGTGACACTACTGGTGCTATAAACAACCTGTGTGACCATGAGACAGGACAGTGCATATGCAAGCCAGGTATTGGCAACCGCAACTGTGCTGCTTGTCTGGCGAATCATTATCGCTTCAGTACCGACGGTTGCACGGATTGCGCCTGCAATGAGTTTGGATCAATTAGTATGCAGTGTAATGCCGGTGGAGCATGCTTGTGTTTAGCTGGTGTCACAGGGATTAAATGTGATCAGTGTGAGCCACTGACGTATGGTCTTCCACTACAAGCATGTGATAGTAAGTGTACCTTATTTGTTTAATAATTTTGATTTAATTAAAGCTTTCAATTAGACATTAGATTGAAAAAGAAAGACACAATTAGGCCACATTGAGAGAATGGAGTATTAAGATGCTATCTCAATTTCTACACTGGAGTATCAACCTATATGTGACGTGTCATGTCAAAAGGAGACACTTTTGGGCAGGATTGTAAATTGAGAAATAGCCAAAAATCTGCCCGGGTGATTTTTTTACAATTTGGGTTTGTTGCAAATTTGTGATGTTATTAATGTTTAAAATATTGTCTGATAGTTTCAGACCGGAATATAACTGGCATCTTGTAGTTTTTGAGACATTTTTCAAGGTAATTCCTACTCTCAACATTGTCAATAATATTTCTAAAGGCCGATATCTTAATTTCCAATTTTATAATACCATAACTTACGAACTCAATATCTTCACTTAGAAATGTCCGATTTTATTGAGGAAAATGGCATTGTGGAGCAAAATATCTCTTTATAATTAAGAAATGTAAAAACCTCCAAATTGATAACCTGTCCAAAAGTGTCTCCTTTTGACATGACATGTCACATTATCACATATATACAAGACATTCACAGTATGATACAACAATAAAATTGGATTTGAATTTTTTTTAAAGCCATTGCACAAAACAAATTAAAAAGGAAAATTGGATTTAAAAATGTTAAAACCATAGAGGCCTTGCATTCTTTTATCGATTGGCTCCAAACAAAGGATTTGAACCGGTGTCCTTCACCGTAGTTATGGCGGAGTGCAGTCCGTTCAATCAAATGTTGTCATCAACCTATTCGATCGTAGTGCAGGATTATATGAGCGAGACGAACTGTCACGGTAGATTGCAATCATGCTTTTGTTGAATGCATTTGAGTAGTCCGCCATATTTACGGGATGATACGTCACATGCAAGGCCTCTATTGCACTAAAACATTAAGAAAACATAACAGCAAGCAAGCAAGCAGACAGGCAAAAAAACAAACAAACAAACAAAAAGTCTTTGGCAGAGTCATTTTGCACTTGCCAATGTACTTTGTTTATTGCTGAAAAGAATCTGGTCACTTCTGGTCACATAATGTGAATTTGCCTTATCAACAAATGAAATGCTGAAATTGCATGATTCATTTCCAGGGTCAGAATTTTGTTTTACATTGCGCGAATCAATCTTGTTTCTTGCAGAATAAATTTGCGGGAATCATTTGATTCTCGCAAATCAACATCTGTGTAAACTACAAACGTTTGCGGGAATCAACTTTGATTCACGCTAATCTGTTTATGAGAATCCTTGCGGGAATCGATTCTCTGATTCACACCGAAATTCTGACCCTGATTTCATTTAGCCAATATGAGAAATCCACCTGTTAATTTCCACAGTTCATGCTCAGCATTAGCTAAAAAGTTCACACAGAACTCTGAAGAAAGACATACTAATCGCCATCTTTCTTCAAATACATACCAAACTTATTTGATAATTTACAAACACATCTTTAATTGCTCCTAAAAGTGCACAAAAATGTTTGCTTACCTTAACAAGCCAAATGGGGTATTCCATTGAAATTTCACACTCCCCTGTGGATGATTTAGCTTAAGTCTTCCACAGAGGGAGTACAAGTTTTGAATACAATAGACAATTGGGTAACTTTCCAGTTGTGGAAGATATAGGTAAAGCCGTATTGCACAGGGAGTATAGGTTTCAAAATGGCTAATTACATTTGAAAATTAAAACATACTCCCCCTGTGGAAGATATTTCCAAAATCCTTTACAAGGGTAGTGTGGATTTTAAATGGAGTAGCCCAATTACAGTCAGGTGGAGGTAAAGTAGTTTTTGGAAATAAACTTTTAGGCTGGCAGGCTGTTATAGGGTTGGTTGGGTTACAGCAAACAAACAAATTTCCCTTAATCATTTGATGAATAATAATTTATGTCACTTTTTTTAATTTTCACAGATTGTGCCTGCAATGCTATTGGTGCAGTAGGTGGCTCAGTAACTGTGTGCCACTCCTTGACTGGCCAGTGTCCATGTAAATCAGGGGTAGGAGGACTACGATGCGATATGTGTGAATTGGGTTATGTGGAATTTGGTCTTAACGGGTGTACAAGTAAGTATAAAAAGTTACAGAAAGGCTAGTGATTAATAGGGTTGCCAAAAGCTTTCAGCCCCAATCGCGGGTCAAATAATCGAAAAATCACCCAATTTTTCTCTTTACCATTGGTGTCTATGGGGCAGGAAACTATCGGAAGTCGCTGGAGCCAATGTTGAAAAGTCGCCCAAATTTTTTCATAACCATTGGTTTATATGGGACAGGAAATTGTCAAAAGTCGCGGGAAAAATCAAAAGTTGCCCAATTGGGTTACCGAATCGCGGGTTTGGCAACCCTGGTGATTAATAGAAAGTAGGCAATGTTGAGTCTTACAAACAAGGACAAAAAAACACATAAATCAATAATCAATAAATGATAATAGGATATGTGAAATATGCCAAGAACTGTAGCTCACTATTCGTAACAGTGATGCCAACGCCGCGCCTAAAACACAATTGGGCTACTTGGCGATCACTTGCCGCTACTCAAAAAATCCGTGCCGCGACTTGCCTCAAATTGGGCTACTTTGCAAAAGTCAAGTTGCGGCAGTAATTTCATGTATTTTCCTTTCAATTTAGCCGATTTATAAAGGTTTTGAGTCTCTGAAGCTCCCAATTGCAATAACAAAGGGTTTTGTGACCATAATATTGATCGGTTCGTAACTTCTATTAAGTATCGGAAGTTTTGAAGTCAAGTGTTTTTTTCGCCCAATTGGGTGATTTGGGCTCTAAATTTGAGTAAATCTGCCCAAATATCCAATATTGCGCTTTTTTTGGAGGCTTAAAAATTAGGCTACTTAAGACTCCTTTGCCACATGGTGAGCCAATGTGCTGTGCCTTAGTGCTAAAAAGTTTTGGTAACACTGATAGTACCAGTGTTGCCAAACCCGCGAGTTGGGCGCCCAATTGGGCGATTTTCGACTTCCCTCCCGTGACAAAGAAAGTGCTCCCGCGATTTCGCGACATTTGGGGTACTTTGCAAATCTCACCCGCGAAATGTATTAAATGTTGGGCGATTTGTGACAAAGCCGACTTCAAAACTCATTTTTTGATCATGATTGCCATTCAACAAAATGGTCATTCAACAAAAGCACCAAACAACTAATTCAATAAACAAAAGTTACAAAACACTCTGCGATAAGTGCATGTGCTTCCCATGACAATGACACGCACATGGAGGTGTCTGGTTAATTGCACCTCATGTTGTTGCTAAAGACCACTTGAGCTGGAGGATTATCCTTCGAATATTCCCATCTAAATACTCACAAGTGGCTTAAGACGACTTCTTAGTGTCAGCGCTGCGGGGTGCCAAGTTTCTACTTAAGTTTTTGTTTTTTTCTGTTGTCAGTTCTTTTTAAATAAAAATGTGCCAACACCTACCGCACATTTTCTTTTGAAACGGCATGATGATGATCAAAAGCGAAGACAATATAACTGTAGTTACTGTACAAATCATGCCGGACCCGGCCGTTTCGGGTTTGATTAAAAATTGCATTTTTTTAAAAATAATTTTTGTTACTTTGTTTACAATTTGTTTCAGCATTTCCCAAAAATTAAAAAGGCAGTGCAGAATCCTGTCAAAAGTCAACTTTTTTTATTTTCCTTGCAGTTTATTTTTTTTCTTTAATTTTTGAAAATGTTAGTTAGTTTTTCATTATTTCAGCAATTCCCCAAAATGTCACAAAAGGGTGTGCTTTCTTGCAGTTTAAACATTTTTTTTTTCAATTTTGTTAGTTTATAATTTATTTCAATATTTCCACAAAAAATCACAAATAAATTTTTCTTACAGTAGGCCTATAACAAAAAATCAGTTTTTGTTAGTTTTTTATAATTTACCGTATTTCAGCATTAAAAAAAAAATATAAAGAAAGGGGTGTAGACCCCCCGAGCCGTGTTTTAATTTTTCTTTTTTTTTAAAACTTTTTTCAGTTTTTGTTGTTTTTTTAAAATTGATTTCAGCATTTTCCAAAAATTTCAAAATAAAACGTGGGTGTAGAACCCCCCTAAATTGACTTTAAAATTTTGGGCAATTTTTTGGCTATTTGGGCGACATTTCACGGCTAATACCCGCGACTTGGGCTAAAAAGTTTTGGCAACCCTGGATAGTGCATTGTATCAACTCGACACAGCCTCTACACAATATACAGTGGTCTATTAGTAGACACATAATCTGATTGGACAATCGCATGATTTTGGGTGTCATCTATCAGGCCGTAGACGACCCCACGTCATCACGAGTGTTGATAACGCGTAACTGCGCTCATAGAGCTGCGATTATGTATTGCGTTGTATCGTGAGCGCAGTCGGAATACTTTCGCACGCGCTAGCAGTAAGCGCAACAAAAGATGTGAAGTTGTAAACAAGTTTCGTTCATTTTAGAAAAAGGGGAGTTTTTATGACGGTAACTTAATTTTTGCTTTAAAAAATAGTTTACAGTTATTAAAATAATAATTTAACTGACTAAGAATGAGAATAAGCGATGCTTGGCATCCACTACTCAAAATATTGGACCTGCCTGTAGTCTATCACACGGTAGAGGATAGGCAAAATAAAAATTCCTATCGTTTATTCTCTAAGTAAATTCCTTGGTCTAAGTAAAGCATCACCACTAGGGCACTCCCATCATCAAGCATCACCATCAGCACCTTTTTTTTTTTTTTTGATTTTGCTAACTTGACATTCTAAATGGCCAGTTGTCATTGTCCATGTAAAAAATGGGGAGAGGGAGCATGTGAGTGGATCAAAAACTAATTAGGATATTGGGTCTTGTGGCATGTTCAAGTTAGGTACTAATGCATATTCAATATGAGTTGTAAATAATTTGCATATTTACTTTGACAGAATGTGACAAGTGCGTGGAAACACTGTTAAATTCTACGTACAACTTGGAAGTTATCTGGGCTGGATTATGGGCAGATGCTTCCTTAACTGGGCAACTTCAGGAGAGGGATGTAGAGTTGGTGGCTCTAGAACCAGAGGCCAATCAGACCATACAGGAGCTGACAGCTACCATGAATAGCTATTCGGATTTAAGAACCGAGATACAGCAGATTAATCAACAACAATATTATACCGATGTTAATAACTTGTTCAATAGGGTAAGGTAGATTTGTATGGAGGATTGTGGTCATTTCAAGTCTCATTGATATTCACAGAGTGATGCATAATAGTTTAGTTTAGAGTCCGATGTTTTCCGTTTTACAAAAAACAGAAAAAATCACGGAATCGGAGATACAACACGGAATATGACATTTTTGTACGATGTGACAAAAATTGTCAAAAAGATATTAAACACAGATTTTACAAATTTTACATGAAGGATTACAACACGGAAAATGGATTTTAGAAAACGGTAAACTTCGGACTCTAGTTTAGTTATCCATTCCCTTTGTAGAAGCCTTTCACCAATAAGAGCAGCAAATTAAAAGCTTTTAAAAGCTATAGTCAGTAGGGATTCCCAACTAGTGGGTCATGACCATTGACCCCGTTTGGGGTCACAAGCTCAAAACTTGGGGTTGTTAGACTACCCAGAGGAATAGAGCGGGATGTTGATATGGGGCTACGAGTGGTTTGACTTTTAAGAAATTTGGTCATTGCTTGAAGAAATTTAAAGGTTGGGAATGCCTGTGCTTTACATGCAATAATAATAAACAAGAATTTATATAGTATATTAAGCATGGCATCAATGCGCTTTACACATACAAATCTAGAGTACATTAACAACATCTTCAAATACAATTTTTTATTTTATTTTTATAATTCTTGGAATATGTTTGTGCCAATTGTCACTAACATTATTTATTGAGGGGGTAGAAAGCATTGCTTTGATGAGACATGTGCCGTGCAATCAATTTCAAATAACTGTGTTTTCTACTCAGCAGACAGCAAGATACCAGTTATGTTCACCCCTGTATATCCTAAACAAAGACAAATATATCAAAATTAATACCAGCAGGAAATTTCCTGATTTCAGGAAATTTAACTCGGATGATCCTGTACAAATGTATAGGCAAAGTATATTTTTCAGGAAATTTTTGCCATTTCAGGATTTTTTTGACAACACTGACTGGCATCACACTGACTGGCATCTCTGGGGGTGTGGGTGTATGTGTCTGGTGGGCATGTCGTCTGCCAATACATGTATCTGTGTCTGTAAACATAAAGGTTGTTTAGTAACATTATAAGCTGTGATTGTTTGTGTTTCTCGTAGGCGCTTAGAGATATCTTATTACTTCTACATTTATGGAGTACATCCGACACCCCTCCGGACGTTCCATTGATGCCAACTAATTGCCCTCTCTCAGAAAATTACTATGAGTGCATTATCACACAGGTTGGCTACAATTTTATTAACAAAACCCATTTTTGTTTTGGAAAGTTGTCATACACATTAGCATGTTTGAAAAGGTAGCACATATTACACTACATGTAATTTTTTTAATATGATATGAAATTTTACTTATTCTTTGGTGATGGGAACTGATCCACATACAAATATGTAAAAAAACGTACCAACCCACCCACAAAAATTGCACTGGAGGGCAAGCAAACATAGGAAAGAGAACATGTCATTATATTGACTAGGATTTGAATTAGGAGGTCATGTGTTCAATCCACTGCACCACCATATATCCTTAAACCAGTTAGCACCACATGTTTTAACCAGGATTTGAATTATGAGGTCATGGGTTCAATCCACTGCACCACCATATGTGCCCATCCACCACAAACTGGTCGTAAAGTCAGCATTTTCCATTTTGAGATACAATCAAAAACAGTATGGATTTCTATGTAAAATATATTAGGAATTTGACCTTTGATGAACCATAACTTCACTAGCTTCCAGATGTCTGATGAATACGGTCGAGGTGTCATTTTAAAGCTGAAAGTGCAATCTTTCAAAATCTGCAATAAACAGAAAATGACCTAGGGCCAACTTTACTACCACTTCGTGGTGGATGGTCACATATGTCCTTAAACCAGTTAGTGCCACATGTTTTAACCAGGATTTGAATTAGGAAGTCATGGGTTCAATCCACTGCACCACCATATGTGACCGTACACCACGAATGAGCCGTAAATGTCCTCAACTGTATTCTGAGTGACAGTGTAAAATGGGCATGAAGGTCATATTCATAGGTATTTCAATTTGGTGCTATGTGTATCTCATTAAATGAGGTACACATAGCACCAAATTGAGTACCTATGAATACGACCTTCATGCCCATTTTACACTGTAACTCAGAATACAATTGAGGACATTTACGGCTCATTCGTGGTGTACGGTCACATATGTCCTTAAACCAGTTAGTGCCACATGTTTTAACCAGGATTTGAATTAGGAAGTCATGGGTTCAATCCACTGCACCACCATATGTCCTTAAACCAGTTAGTGCCACATGTTTTAACCAGGATTTGAATTAGGAAGTCATGGGTTCAATCCACTGCACCACCATATGTCCTTAAACCAGTTAGTGCCACATGTTTAATCAGGATTTGAATTAGGAGGTCATGGGTTCAATCCACTGATTCAATCCACTGCACCACCATATTGTCATTGGGCAGGAAAAACCTATGGGTTTTGGGCCCCCGAACATGTTTAAAATAAAACTTCCAACAGGTTACATTTTTTTTTGTTTTAAACATGTTCAGGGGCTAATGACACATAAGAGGTTTTTCCTGCTGATATGTCCTTAAACCAATTTATCACCCACCAGAGATCCCCGGCTCAGAAGATCTGTATGAGACCTTGTTGTTGTGATACAGAGATACAACCTTGTCAGCCATCACATATCTTGATTGCCATCTATAGCCTGCATATGGAATGTTCTTCCTTCACATATGTCCTTGCTATCAGACCACAGGCTCGCTTCAAGCAAGGGGTTAATAGCTATTTGAGTAATCCCTTGACAGCAGCTTCTATTAAGATGATAGATACTTGCTGTTAATATCTAGATATGCTCAGTAAGCGGCGCCAGGAATTTTTTTGGGGGGGCATGGAGGGGGCAGAGTGAATTTGGGGTGGGAAAATTGCATAAAAAGTGGAAATTTACGTGATTTTGGGGGTTTTGCCTCAAAAGTTGGGGGGGCAAGAAAAATATGCCCCCTGCCCCCCGTAAGCGCCGCCACTGGATATGCTTTGTCATTTAAAAAAACACACAAGTAATCAAATAAATAACCATTTGTTTTCTTAACAACGTGATAGCTTATTCGCCCATTTCACGGTTCCCCCATATATGAGAAGAGCAGGGATCTGGCAGAATACATGAATGGGAATTGAACCAGTCAAAAAACATTGTGTCGAAATAATAGAAAATACCATGTATAGACTCTGAATCATGTTGACCATATATTTGACCAAGATGTCTGTTGCTGTTTGTTTGCACGTTCTACTGCATTTTGTACATTTTGTTTATTCTGTGCACTATGTTTTGTAATGATTTACCCATTGCACAAGCCATTTGCATTTTCACACACCCAGTTAATCACTGCACAATTTTGTTATTTTTTTTCTTATCATTTATGATTTTTCCTTCCTCCCACACCACAATCAGGTGACAGCATTTACTAGTGGCACGGCAGGACCGGTATATAACCCATTTCATTGCATTTGTTGCATGTAAACTGGCCTCAAAAAGAAACTTATAATTTTTCACAAGGTCATATCTTAAAATCCTCTCCATAAAAATGTACTAACATTGCACACAGGATTACTTCAATACTCTACTCTAAACACTGGTCAGTAACCAAACAGTTGTCCAACTGACACAACAGCAAAATGCACTGACATGGAACACCTTCCTGGACCACATTCACAGCCCAACAGATTTCTTTTGCTGGGTTCCAATTATTCGCCTGTACATAACAAAAATTACACACAGGATTACTTCAATACTCTACTCTAAACACATGTCAGTAACCAAGCAGTTGTCCAACTGACACAACAGTAAAATACACTGACACGGAACAGCTTCCTGGACCACATTCACAGTGCCTTTTGCTGTTGTGTCAGTTGGACAACTGCTTGGTTACTGACATGTGTTTAGAGGAGAGTATTAAAGTAATCCTGTGTGTAATTTTTGTTCATTTTATAGACAGGATTTTAAGATATGACCTTGTGAAAAAATATAAGTTTCTTTTTGAGGCCAGTTTATATAGAACATACAATGTACAACATGCATGTATTATAACAGTCATAGATTTGAAAGTTTTAGTGGAATGTTAGATTTTATCATGTTGATATAGTGTTCGTAAAGGGCTATTACATTTAAAATCAACACGACCCCTGTGGAAGATATTGAAAATATATTTGACAGGGGGAGTATAGATTTCAAATGGAATGAATACATTAGGGCAACTCCATTTGAATTTCATACACCCTCTGAAAAAATATTGAGCCGGACTCTTCCACAGAGAGCGGGTGAGTTTCAAATAGAGTTGGTTACTATGCTAATTCAACTTGAAATTCATACTCACCTTGTGATAGACTTTTGTTAACCCCCTCAGCACTACCTGCCGATCTAATATAGCCTCTGATTGGTTAATTACATGATATTTTCACTTAAATCACCAATTAGAATGGAGGTTTGCAAATAATTCATCCCAATTTTATGTGTGATGAAATTATTCTAACAATGTTGCTGATTGGGCCAATTGATAATGAAAACTTCATTTTGGCCAATCGGCAGGAAGTTCTCATGGGGTTAAATCTTCTACAGGGATATGAGCAATTTCAAATGAAATAAGCCAAATAAATACCAAAGCTTTGCATGTTTCAAAACTTGTTAAATATTTGGTAAAGGATTGGTATACATTAAGGTGGTACTACACCCCTTGATAAATTTGTGACTAATTTTGCGTTTTTCTCAAAAAAATAATAACACACTGGTAACAAAAGTTATGTATATTATAGGGGCAAGAAATCCAGTTACTGCACTGGAATTTCAGTGACTCAAGACAAGGGGTATGCTATTTATGATAAGAAAAGAGATTCCGCTAGAATGTACCTCATTTCTTAACATATATAATGAACCACTTGTCTTGAATCACTGAAATTGGATTCCTTGCCCCTATAATATACATAACTTTTGTTACCAGTGTGTAGTTATTTTTTGAGAAAAATGCAAAATTAGTCACAAAATTTATCAGGGGATGTAGTACCACCTTTAGAGTCATAAATTCTGCTTCCAACACATTTTACAGATTTGTAATACAATAGCCCGTTTTTGAATAATGGCCATTATTTAAGGGGGGTTAGTCACTTAGATGTTTAGTACTTTGGTAATAGTTGGTATAGTAGCAGAAACTATAGTAATATGGTAGATAAAATATTGCATGCAGTTCTAGAAAATGAAGGAGGGGGGAAAGGAAATTTCATTTATGTTTTTATATTTCCTAGGATCTCAGATCTATTCATATGTCAGCACACAATTCTTTAACAGCAAAAAAGGGTTCACACTTTCCCCCAAGACTTCTTAAAATAGATCAAAACATTTTTCTTACAAAATAAAAAAAAGTTATTGTTAGCCCAGTTTTGTTTTACACACCGGGTGCAATTCATAATGTCACACATCGTTGTTTTGGCTAATTTAATACTTTCACAAAGTAGGTCAGGCTTACTGCATTTTTTAAAACTAGAATGGACCAGTTCAAACCGCATCTTTTCTTACATAATGAGCCGTTGTGACTGAACGCAACAATTATAGGTTAATGAACACGTATTACTTACTGGGAGAGAAATTAGACAAAATAATGCATGCTGATGTTGATATGTCTAATGCACAAGCCCAGAAGGGGGAGTGCATTAAAAGCATCAACATCAGCGCAAGTGCATTATTTTGTCTTAATTTCTCGAGCAAAAAGTAAAATGCGTTCATTAACCTATTTCATACACAAGAAGAAAACATGTGATTTTTGCTGTTTATATAACAAAATTATCATTAAAAAAATGTTGGAAGCAAATATAAATGCATCAATTCGCAAGAAAAATGAATGCGTCCGAAAGCACTGCGCGTAGTATTTGGAGTGCGTGCCCGTGCATATGTACACAATCAATGCATGGTTTGGATTTTTCTAACGCTTGCTCTGATTGGTTCTTGCTATCTAAGAGTGTATGAATGTGTGACATTGTAAATTGGACCAGGTGTGTAAAACAAAATAGACTACTAATAATTCAATTTAATTTTGTAAAAAAGAAACCTTTTTTTTTTGAACCTGTGAACCCTTTATTTGTACATGGAATAATCTTTGAACATGTTCAATACAAGAACTCCTACATCTTGAGGTGAGAGTTATGCTTGTGTAATGGAGGGGGTTAAAGAACTGTGCCACTGACTATGAGGCCATTTTGGCACAAAGTGATTGTATCTCAAACAGAACACACTGCATTTTTATTTGCAGGCTGGAGCTACTCTTAACAGAACCTTGGAATTGCTTCAAGACACTGAAACCCATATTGAGCGTATTACCGTGTTACAAATAGAAGCACAGGGAATTTACGAGGGCGCTATAGCTGCTAACACCACCATCCTTCAGCGCATAGATGTAGTACAGCAATGGCTGAACATTGCCCGTGATCTGTATGCTAGTGCAGAACCACGAGTTGAGGCAATTCTACAGTTGTCGTTTATAGATCAGCAGGGGGTTATTCAGGCAGAACTGAGTCGCAGTCAGAATGTTTCCAGTCAGGCGCAGGCATTGCATGACAGTATTATGGAACAAGTAAGAATGCATCCCCTAAGACATGCCCATAATCTCCCACACAGGGGTGTAGATTTCAAATTGAGTCACCAATTCAGGTAACCCCATTTGAAATTTGCACCTCCTGTGTGGAGGATTAAGGTCATGTCTTTCATAGGGGTGTATGAGTATCAACTGGAATAGCCCAATTTGTGATAGTTATTGGGTTATGGGACACCACCTCCAATTAAGAAATAAAGGGTAATGCATGATCCTTTTACCTCGGCAGTAAAATGTTTAAATAATGGGTTCGGCTCGCCTCACCCATTATTTACGTTTTACTGCCTCTGACTTATTATTTGCGTGTAAAGGATAATGCTGCACCCTTTATTTCTATTCTATTACCACAAAATAGTGTGATTTAAAGAGAAAATATCAATTTTTTTGCCAAAATATTTCAAGTTGTTTACCTCAAGGTGGAGCGCATACGCGTAGCCAAAGCGTATGCACATTTCAATAACACAACCTAACATTCCATTCTCCCCTATACGCAGGTATGCACATACAATAACACACCCCTGACATTCCATTATCCCCTACATAAAAACAGGTGTGCTGTGCACTCTGCTGTGCGATGATAGAAGAACATAAAGTTTGTTGCCCTTGACACTTTATCGCTAATTAATGGTCTGTCACGTGACGCGTTTCAACAAATCACAGTGCGGGATTTTGAATAATGGGTCGTGGGGGTAATAGAATCCTTTATCATGGACACTTCAAATATGCCCCTCATTCTCACTGATCAATGTTGGCAGTCGTTTTTTGGTCATGCACCCTAAAGAGTAAAGACATCCAACATTGATCGGTGGGGCAAGAGGATGGTTGTAGTACACAGCTGGATTTTGAAAGAAAATTCTTAAACACTTGAGAACGTTCCTGCAATCTCATTGGTTCTTACCCAGCTTTACCTGTGTGATATGACACGATATCACATGGGACAGCGCATGTGCGACAACACAATATGCATACTCGCTATATGGACCAATTGGAGGTGCACAGCATGCAACGGGACTGATCGATTTTAAGCCCTAGGTAATTCCTTGCAAAATGTAGGATTTAATTTGATTAAAATTTGTGTGATATTTTTATTTGAATTGAAGTGTTTAAGAATGAGAATAAAGGTATTGTTTTTAGCCGCTGTCGTACATCTATCGTCTCATATAACACGGGCGACATCATTATTTTTGGCATAAAATTACTTAATATAATGATGTCGCCTGTGTTATATGAGACGATAGATGCACTCCAGGGGCTAAAAACAATACCTTTATTCTCTAAGTATAATTGCCCTTGGGGTTAACAAGTGACTGTTTTGTAATTCAATAGCCTTAATTCTAATTGTGTTAGTCTTATTCCACTTCCTATGCCAGGCTTTAGAATGTAATCGACTGGTTGGTCTGGTCAACAATGCTGAAACAACTCTGAATGATATTGAGCAACAGGAACTGGATGTCAAGCAAGGATTGAGTGAAATTGATGCATGTGTAGAAGAGATTGATGTGTTACTCAATGATACTAGGGTGAGTACTACTCAGTGATCATCTGTAAGTATGAGTATTACTCACTAAGAAGTTAGATCTGCCCTTAGGTTTTATAACTGAATTTGTTTGATCTTTCAATCGACCATCGATGCTTGGTTTAACCTTGCTATTTTTTTTAATCAATAAATTGACAAATAATTGTGATAATATTGACCAATTACTCAGCAAGTAATGAGTATCAGCAAGCAAGGATTGCTGCGGAATTTAAAAAGCATGAGGGAAAAATTGATTCATCAAAGAAAGGATCACATATATAAAGTGAGCTTTGTTGTTGCAGGACCTGCTATCGTATTCTACCACACTGGTATCAGAGGCCCTTGATGGTCTACAAACCATAGGCAGTATCTTAGGAATGGCACAGAGTGATATCCTGGATGGTAATGATGCCTTTGAAGATGCAGAAATCATCCGAGTTGGTAGTCAGGATGGGAATCCTCCCCCAGGGCTTGTTCCAAATCCCTTTGGTAAGTTTACTTGGGTGTAATGTACCTTGGTATATATTATCATGTCTTTGTTACATCAATGAAAACATTAATCACTTCATGTATGGTATACAGATGAAATCTTTGATAAAGATTATAGTGGCTTTCTTCTTATAAGTCCAAGATCCGGGGGCACTTGACATTGAATAGGGGTATCACCCTTGAACACACCCTCTTGTAAATGCTGCCAAGTGTGGAGGTGTGTGTATTTGAACTAGGGAGATTCACACACCCACATTACAACAAATCTGAAAGCAACCGCCATACTGTGGAGGTCATCAAATCAGAAAATGGTAGATGGTATACCCCCCCTCTGGTGGTACGATATCATTATCTCCAACTGTGGCACTCCACATATGCTATAATGAAAGACAGAGATAAAAAGAATTTATCGCGTCTGATGTCACTGTCAATTACGATCCTTGATTGGTTAACACAGGTTTTATAGCGTGTAAAAGGAAGACCGATCTATCTGGTGCTGATCGGAGAAAAGGATCAGCAGCAAATGGCGAATAATTACGTACTTTTACAAGGCAAAAAGCAGCTTTTCTAGGCATTGTTGACATGGTGCCTTACCAAGAAAGTTTCCTACTATAAAGACCTAACTTTTGAGATGATTTGTATGTTTGAAGGTGCAAAATTAACAATAAAGGCGCCCGATTATACCGCCACGTTGAGCAAGTCATCATCACAACATTTGTAAACAAACTGTGCTTGAGTTTGATTGACAGATGACGTCAGACGCGATAAATTCTTTTTATCTCTGTCTTTAATTATAGCAGGCTCCACAGTTGGTATGTGGTAGAACATATGCACCTCCACAGCTTGAATGTGGTACGTTACAAATGCACCCCTACACACCCTGCCCCTAGTAAATGCTGGATACACACACCCTTGTCCCAATTAAATGCTGGATACACACCCTTGTCCCCATTAAATGCTGGATACACACACCCTTGTCCCCATTAAATGCTTGATACACACACCCATGTCCCCATTAAATGCTGGATACACACACCCCTGTCCCATTAAATGCTGGATACACACACCCCTGTCACATTAAATGCTGGATACACACACATTTGTTCCCATTAAATGCTAGATACACACACCCCTGTCCCCATTAAATGCTGGATACACACACCCTTGTCCCCATTAAATGCTGGATACACACACCCTGTCACATTAAATGCTGGATACACACACCTTTGTTCCCATTAAATGCTAGATACACACACCCCTGTCCCCATTAAATGCTGGATACACACACCCTTGTCCCCATTAAATGCTGGATATGCACACCCTTGTCCCCATTAAATGCTTGATACACACACCCATGTCCCCATTAAATGCTGGATACACACACCCTTGTCCCCATTAAATGCTGGATACACACACCCCTGTCCCATTAAATGCTGGATACACACACCCCTGTCCCATTAAATGCTGGATACACACCCCTGTCCCATTAAATGCTGGATACACACACCCTGTCCCATTAAATGCTGGATACACACACCCCTGTCCCATTAAATGCTGGATACACACACCCCTGTCCCATTAAATGCTGGATACACACACCCCTGTCCCATTAAATGCTGGATACACACACCCTGTCCCATTAAATGCTGGATACACACACCCTTACGGGCGGGTAACCGAGTAGGCCTACCCGAAAAAGAAAAAAAAATAAAAAAATTTAGTGTCGGTGGACCTAGACCTAAATGCTAGGATCATTCATGGTTGACCTAATAAAAAAAAAAAAATATATATATATTTTTTAATATGAAAATTGATAATTTGTATTCATGTCATACTCTATTAATGATTTCAAAATGCATTTTTTTTAAATGCTGAATCACGCACACCCTTGTCCCCATTAAATGCTAGATACACAAACCCTTGTCCCCATTAAATGCTGGATACGCACACCCCTGTCCACATCTGCAAACATATTGCCATGCTATGCTAATTAAATGCTTGATATGCACAACCCTGTCCCCATCTGTAAACATATTGCCATGCTATGCTAATTAAAGCCATAATGTGTGATTTGCTTCACAGCGACGCCCTCAATTTTACTCGGATTTCTACTTTTTGCATAATTATAATGCCCAGTGGTGTACTAAAATACCACGTAAAAGACTAAGCCTGAAGTGCTTTAATAACCGTAAAATTTAACTTTTTATATTAAAACCGGGTCTACCCGGTTTTATTCAGAGTCATCCATCGACTGCTTGCTAACATCTCCCGTGAATGTCAGCTTATGTTACACACGTCAAGCGCGATGCTCCGTGCAGTATTACATGTTACGATCGGCGAGCGTAGTACACTCATATATAGGCGCTGGAATGAAATCGCAATTTTCTTCGTTATACCTCATTTGTTTACATGTAGCTCGAAATTAAAAGAGGATAATCATAATGTGATCAGTGAAAACAAACATTTAAATAGGAATCTATTCTTTATGCAAATCACACATTATTGCTTTAAATGCTGGATGCGCACAACCCTGTCCCCATCTGCAAACATATTGCCATGCTATGCTATGCTCTAAGGCCTATTCATACTCCACTTTGCGCACACAAATTTTTGTGGTGAAGTAAATTTTCTTTATACTCTTCAAGTCGCCATGGTGGTCAATGAGGTGTCAATGATTACAGCTCATATATGATGGTTTGGCCATTTTCCTTAGTAGGTTACAACTTTCTGCAAAATGGTCATTGCCTCAACCTTGCCTGGAATCAGCCAATCAGAAACTTTTATTGCAGGTAAATATTCCCTTGAGCTGAAAAATCCAACACGAAGGGTTTTTTATCGTGCAGATCGTAAAATTCTACCTCAAGGATTATCACGGCGAAAAATTTGTGTGCACGAAGTGGAGTATGAACCAGGCACTACTGGTATAAATCGTTGGCCGTATCACATACTGACGTATTCAACATTTTTAACATTTTTGAGAAAATTGGTATGTTAGTTTGTTATGTTCTACTCCAAAAATTAGTAAGATATTAATTAATTTAATTATGTCGTATTTACAAAACCTTAAAATGTCTGCATCACTTGTATATCGCATCTGCAATTTGAAGAATTTGCCGTTTCACATACTGACGTATTTGCGCAACGTATTTGTGTGACTCTGTCAATGCTGTCAAAATTGCTGTTTTGTCCTTTTCACATACTGACGTATTTGCGCAACTGTTTCACATACTGACATATTTGCACGACGTATTTGTCATTTGAATGGCGACATTGACATTAGTCCTTTTCACATCTGACATATTTTATTTAATATTGATTTTTTGCAGAATAAGTTATGCTCTGATAGTGATAAGTGAATTATATGGTATATTTGTATTACTGTTAAACTGGTTTTAATCGACAATAATATTTTAATCAAGATTATGCAGCAAATGAAAATTGTGAGATTTTCAAGTTTGATTTTCTCGAAATGCGTATTTTGCAAATACGTCAGTATGTGATACGGCCGACGAAATGTGACTTACTCTACAAGTATCAAAGATACTCATTTTGTAAAAATATCCCTGTATATTTTTAAAAGTATTGAAGAGTCAAATTTTAAATATTGATTCCACGTACATGCTTGTATTTCATTTTTGCATACCACATTGTGTATTGCAGCGGGTCTGTATTAAATGTATTAATGTTATTTGTTTATGTCGGTACAAGTACATTTGTAGTGTGCGTTAATCTCGTCTTATGTTGAATTACTGAACTGTTGCTAGCATCAGTCAGCATCATGGTATCATGTAGCACATGCAACGCAGATGATGTTCAATTTTATCTTGTCCTCGATCCAAACATTCATTGTTGGATGGCACTAAACGTCTCAAACTGAACGATTTAAAAACAAAATATCTCATTGCAGCATGATGACCACCACATGACTTGTCTGTCAAGCACTACTTTGTACATATTTGTGATGTGTCATGTGAAAAGGAGACACTTTTGGGCAGGATCGTAAATGGAGAAATAGCCCAAAATCTGCCCGGTGGTGATTTTTTCACAATTTGGGTTTGTTGCGAATTTGTGATGTTATTAATGTTAAAAATATTGTCTGATAGTTTCAGACCGGAATATAACTGGTATCTTGTATTTTTTGAAACATTTTTCAAGGTAATTCCTATTCTCAACATAGTCAATAATATTTTTAAAGGCCGATATCTCAATTTCAAATTTTATAATACCATCACTTACAAACTCAATATCTTCGCTTAGGAATGTCCGATTTCATTGGGGAAAAGCGGCGTTGTGGAGCAAAATATCTCTATATTTAAGATATGTAAAAACCTCAAAATTGATAACCTACCCAAAAGTGTCTCCTTTTGACATGACACGTCACATTTGTGCTCCTTTGTGCTCCTATATAGGAGCCATTGAAATTGTTCTATCTTCATCCATCAGAAATCTGGGCGTATCATTTGACAATTCATAGTTTATCTCATATAACAGCCTTTTCCAAGTCTTGTTTTGTGGCATGAGCTTTGTTTTGTGGAATGTATCTTGCATACATTGTTACATCGTCCAAGGATGCTTGTAGCAGTTCATTGAGAGTACTTTTACGCCTCAAACATTTGCAAAACAAAGCAGTTCGCATAGTTTTCCAACTTCCATATCACCACACGGTTTCAATCTTACCATAGGAAAGTTGCTAATTTTGTGTTATGGCGCAGCTGCAACATTTTCAGAACTAACCAATTCACATTTGTGCAATAGCACGCGTTCACATCTGCATCCTACGCTCTGTACGCAGTGGGAAAGTTCTACAATGAACACAAGTTATTTAATTTTCCTATAAACACATTTCACTGGTTGCCATCTGAAAAACAAATCATGTCAAAGTTCTTCTGTATGTTTTTAAGACTGCATAATCTGGCTCCGGACTACATGAAAAATATCATCACATTTCACAAACCATTAAGACGAGGTCACCGCTCAGCTCTGGATATAAATCAGGACTTGATAAATCAACTTGAGGTTGAGTGATGGAGCATTCATTATCAGTGATCACCACCTACTTGTACTTACTGTTGTTCATTGTATGTTGGGCTATTCCAGCTGATATCCATACACCCCTATGGAAGACATGACCTTAGTCTTCCACACAGGGGGTGTGAATTTCAAATGGAGTTACCTAAATGGTTGACTCCATTTACACCTTCTGTGGGGAATATTAAGGCTGTGTCTAAGGGGGTGTAAGTATTTCAACAGGAATAACCCATTGTTTCTCTATTGCTGTGGTCATTTATCTTCATAATTATTTTTTGTTGCTTAATTTTCGATATATTAAAGCATTGTTTGTATGCATGTTTTGCTCTGAATAATTTTTAGTTTATTTTTCATTTTTATGTTATTAGTTTGAGACCTGTTTTCAAATTGTGATGAAAATTATAAAAAATAGATGCAAAATTTCAGTACATATTCCAGGCCCATAGCCAGGGGGCTCAAGGAACTTGTTAGGATCCCCTAAATGATCAATGTCTTTAAAAAAACAAGGTAAAAAAGAGGTAGGTAGAGAGAGAGAGGAAGAAAATGGGGAAATAATAATAATTATATTCATAATTCAAACAATGGAAGGAAGTAGACCCATTGGATTGAAAGAGCATGAAGAGTGTGCATCGCATATGCCCTTAATATCATTCTATTTCTACTCTATTTTGAAACATTTCTTCACTTCTGAGGAGGGAGGCACCTGTGATGACTGGTACTTAGGTGCCAATTATCTAAGCATCAGTATCCACCCACCTGCCAGCCGGGGGTACTCAGTACAAATGACCATACGGGGCGTGCACGCAAACATGGGTAGCATGTTCAGCCTTCTGGTATATCAATGACCCCTTTTTCAAAGCCTATTTTGGTATATGAATGGGGCCTTTTTTCAAAATTTTCTCAATTTTTTCGGAAAACAGCCCAATTTTTCCTTAATCTAGCCAAAATTTTCAAAATTTTCCCAAAATTTTCCCAAAATTTGTAAAAACTAAGACAATTTTGGGTAAATTCGGCCGAAAATTTTGACTTTTGGTATATCAATATACCAGCTGCTACTGTCTGCTTGTGTCCCCCTACCTGCAAAGCCTGACTGGGTATTTGGACCCACAGTTTCCAATCCATATGGAACATGAGACCTTAATGTTCCACACAGGGAGAGTAGATTCCTATTCAGCAACCCTATTTGAAATTCATGCTCCCTGTATGGAAAATTAAGGTCATGCCTTTCATAGGGGGTGTATGTATTTTGATTGTAATTGCCCATTCCTTCCCATGCTTGGATTTTACACTTGCCCCATTTAGGTCTTGTAGTGTTAATGTTCATTGTTGGTAATTTATGTATGCTTGAGTGCAATCATGTTATTGCCATGGATGTTGTGATTTTTAATGTTGGTCAAAGTTTATAAGTATAAAAGTTATTTTGTGTTGTAGACTTCATAATCTGGTATTAATTTTTATGATGTTTGACTTCAATACAAAATATTTAGATGTATCAGTTGACCTTGTACGCAGTTGTGTGTTGCTTGTACTGTTTACCAGGGTTGTAGCCACGGTGGTCGGCGCTGGTCGGCAGTAACCAGTACTCAGTCTGACCGACCGGCACTCAAGGGAATTATTGGTCTTGCCGACCAGCACTAAAATGACAAATTGTCCTCAAAACAGCTGTCAAGAAATTGGCATTCTGATTCAATTTTCTCTTGAATTTTAGCCAACACTAAAATTTAGCTAGCTACAAGGTGCTGTTTACCAGACTTGAGCCCTGTTTATCTATTACCATCTGTGTAGCTCAGTGGTTATTAGAGTGTTCACCCGACAAGTAAAAGGCCTGGGGTTCAAGTCCAAGTTCATGTTAAATTGTGCTAGTGTGAAATGGTGGTTCTGCTTCCCCCTGTATATCTACACCAGTTGTAGCAAATTCTTTGTCCTGTGTTTATGTCAGTACCACCAAAACTAGGAATTAACATTTAAAAAAAATGGTTCCCTAACTTAAGCTTTCTTTTTTGTGGTCAAGTCAATCCTCCCATTTTCATTTTACATGTACCTGGACTGCCTGGTGCTATCAAGTATTTCCATTTACTATTCATATTATGTATTTAGGTGGGACTTACCAGAATGGTATAGAGTCCAGTGATTATCAAAAGGTCGAAGGCAACGTCCTGGGCGATATCAGGTCCGTATTATGATAAGTAGGGATGGGCGTATTCCCAATATACTACAATTCACAATTATTGCGGTAGGCAAACTGAAAGCCTAAAGATTGTCTGTCTTGATTAACCAATTTTGTATGCAGCATGTGGCAACCTAACATTCGTATTGAGGGCCAATTAAAACCACACACCGTTTCACCATTTCAATTGAGAGCCAATTATGCATGCCAGGTGACCTTTTTGGTAAATCCCATAAGCCTTTGGAAATACACCTGAGATGTCGTCATTTGACGTTACGCAATGCGTAGTAACCATGTTCGATGAATGTGTGCATCGGCGCAGATCAGCGTGACATCAAATGATGACATCTCAGGTCTACTCGCAAAGGCTTATGGGATTTACCGAAAAGGTCAATCACCCTGCACCCCCTGCAAGTTTCATTAAAAGCCAATTTAAGCAACATCATGTCATATGTGTGTAGCAATATCATTGACTATCTAGCATCAAGGATGTAGTGCACAATCACGATCAGCTACGATCGGGTTCTTAGGCATGACAGGCAGCAGTTTCTTACACAGTTCCCCATTTCCTCTGTGCAGTATTGTGAAAAGATGTAAAAAATGTGTCACGACGCGAAAGACAATGTTTAGAGGTCCATAAATGTATAAAGGGAAAACACATTTTTTATGCTGAACCCCCCCTAAATTTCAAATTGCTGCCACAGGGAAACTAAATGGAGTATGAAGCTCAAATTTTCAGCATTTTACTTTCTCAATAATATCTACCACTACACAGAAAAAGAAGAAAAAAATTAAGAGGTGCTGCCGTCCCTGGAGTTGACATGGATTGGCAGGTGGTAAAATTGGTCAATTTTGGACAATAAAAGTCACCATTATTATTATTATTATTTATTCTTTCTTTATTGAGGGTAATACTGCTTCAGTGACAAGCACTGCTTTTCAAGCAGGCCCTCATTGTATACATGTTATAGCAACAAAATATATTACGATACACAATATTTACAAAAATAGCATACATAATATACTAGTATTACAAATAAGTATAATGGTATCATCAAATACAAGAAAATTATAAATACCATGATTCAAAATACAGAAATACAATAATTATATTTATACAAAAAATAAGCAAGCAAATGAACAAAATGTAGATAAAGACAGGCCTAAATTTCTTTATTTTTGACTGAAATTGGCCTAAAGTCATATTTTCCATCTGCGCTCTTACTGTCGGTGGCAAAGAATTCCACGCATAGGCTGCCCTGACGTGAAAAGTATGTTGACCTGAATTTGATTTAAATTTTGGAACAATCAATGTATTAGAAGTATGATTTCTAGTTATATGATTATGGTTATCATGAACAAATTGAGAAGATAAGTATGATGGATATTCGTTCTTTAAACATTTGAAAACAGTCATTAATAGAGTATTATGCCATCTTTGATCAAGTTTAACCCACTGCAATGTATTCATTAAATCATTAGTTGGTGTCCTTATATCTGCTGAGAGAATTATTCTAGCTAAATTATTATGAAGTACCTGAAGCCTATTATGGTACTCTACACTCAAATTTGACCAGACCATGCTGCCATAATCAAAGTGGGGAATAACAAGAGCATTTGATAACATTACAGTGGTTTTATATGGAAGGAAATATTTTATACGTTTTATTATACCAGTTCTTTTGGAAATAGTTTTACTAACATTATCAACGTGAGCTGACCAAGACATCTTGCTATCAAATTTTACACCTAGATATTTAAACTCATCTACTCTTTCAATATCATTGTTGTTATATAATAAATGTACATTGTTGAACTTTTCAAGCATTTTGTTTGTACCAAAGATCATAAACTTAGTCTTTTCAACATTTAAAGTGAGTTTGTTTATTTTGAACCATTCAGCTACCCTACTTAGACATGACTCCATTTGAATTTTAAGATCAGATTCATTTTTAGCTTTACACATTAAAGAGGTATCATCAGCATACATTACAGTTTTACATTCAGACACAGCATTAGGTAAACAGTTAACAAAAATGATAAACAGTAAAGGACCTAAAATTGAGCCCTGAGGAATACCAATATCAATTGGCCTAAAGTCAGAAAGAGTTGAGTTAACATTAACAGTTTGTTCTCTGTTGTTTAAGTATGATTTAAACCATAATAATTCATCCCCATATACCCCATATTGTTTAAGTTTCCTAATCAGAATATCATGATTTACAGTATCAAATGCTTTCTTTAAGTCTATAAATAAAACGCCTGTAGCATAACCTGTATCCATATTCTTTAAAATGTAATCTTGCACATCTAGAAGGGTTGTTGTTGTGGAATGATTCGGACGAAATCCTGATTGAGCATTTGATAACAGTCCTACATTACTCATATATTCATATAATTGATCATGGACAGCTCTTTCAATGAGAGCTCTTTCCATGGGTCCATGGTGAAGCCACAGCAAGGAATACTATCAGTACCATAAAAAGCAATCATTTTGAAAATAATGTCATGATGTATAGGCCTATACATAATGGTCCGTAAATTACCGAAACATTGTTTCTTTCAACCAATCTGCAAAATGCAATTTGTTGGAAATGTCATTTCAGCCATCTCAAAAAGCTTGCCCTACAGTTTTATGTATTATGCACGACCCTAGGATTGACTGTGTACAGCACCAAAAGATTTTATTGTAAAGTGATTCTTGTGATATTCTAATTATTTAACTAATTACTCCATATTCTTATTGTTCTCTTGTTTTAGGTATCAATGGATGGGTCCATGGTGAAGCCACAGCAAGGAATACTATCAGTACCATAGAAGCCAATATGGCAACAGCTGCTGCAAGAGTTGGAGAAGCTGAGTCAACAGCTACTGTCCTGGAGGGGCAAGCACAGCAAATAGAAACGTAAGTTGAAATAGGTCTAGCTGAGTCACAGCTACCCTCCTTGAGGGGCAGGCACAGCAAATAGAAACATAAGTTGAAATAGGTCTATCTGAGTCACAGCTACCCTCCTTGAGGGCAGGCACAGCAAACAGAAACGTAAGTTGAAATAGGTCTAGCTGAGTCACAGCTACCCTCCTTGAGGGGCAGGCACAGCAAATAGAAACGTAAGTTGAAATATGTCTAGCTGAGTCACAGCTACCCTCCTTGAGGGGCAGGCACAGCAAACAGAAACGTAAGTTGAAATAGGTCTAGCTGAGTCACAGCTACCCCCCTTGAGGGGCAGGCACAGCAAATAGAAGCGTAAGTTGAAATAGGTCTAGCTGAGTCACAGCTACCCTCCTTGAGGGGCAGGCACAGCAAATAGAAACGTAAGTTGAAATAGGTCTAGCTGAGTCACCGCTACCCTCCTTGAGGGGCAGGCACAGCAAATAGAAATGTAAATTGAAATAGGTCTAGCTGAGTCACTGCTACCCTCTTGAGGGGCAGGCAGAGCAAATAGAAATAGTTGAAATAGGTCTAGCTGAGTCACAGCTACCCTCCTTGAGGGGCAGGCACAGCAAATAGAAACGTAAGTTGAAATAGGTCTAGCTGAGTCACAGCTACCCTCTTTGAGGGGCAAGCACAGCAAACAGAAACGTAAGTTGAAATAGGTCTATCTGAGTCACAGTTACCCTCCTGGAGGGGCAGGCACAGCAAATAGAAACGTAAGTTGAAATAGGTCTATCTGAGTCACAGCTACCCTCCTTGAGGGGCAGGCACAGCAAATAGAAATGTAAGTTGAAATAGGTCTATCTGAGTCAACAGCTACCGTCCTTGAGGGGCAGGCACAGCAAATAGAAACACAAGTTGAAATAGGTCTTGCTGAGTCACAGCTACCCTCCTTGAGGGGCAGGCACAGCAAATAGAAAAGTAAGTTGAAATAGGTCTAGCTGAGTCACAGCTACCCTCCTTGAGGGCAGGCACAGCAAATAGAAATGTAAGTTGAAATAGGTCTAGCTGAGTCACAGCTACCCTCTTTGAGGGGCAGGCACAGCAAATAGAAATGTAAGTTGAAATAGGTCTAGCTGAGTCACAGCTACCCTCTTTGAGGGGCAGGCACAGCAAATAGAAACGTAAGTTGAAATAGGTCTAGCTGAGTCACAGCTACCCTCCTTGAGGGGTAGGCACAGCAAATAGAAATATAAATTGAAATATGTCTAGCTGAGTCACAGCTACCCTCCTGGAGGGGCAGGCACAGCAAATAGAAACGTAAGTTGAAATAGGTCTAGCTGAGTCACAGCTACCCTCCTTTAGGGGCAGGCACAGCAAATAGAAACATAAATTGAAATATGCCTAGCTGAGTCACAGCTACCCTCCTGGAGGGGCAGGCACAGCAAATAGAAGCGTAAGTTGAAATAGGTCTAGCTGAATCACAGCTACCCTCCTTGAGGGCAGGCACAGTAAATAGAAGCGTAAGTTGAAATAGGTCTAGCTGAGTCACAGCTACCCTCCTTGAGGGGCAGGCACAGCAAATAGAAACGTAAGTTGAAATAGGTCTATCTGAGTCACAGCTACCCTCCTTGAGGGGCAGGCACAGCAAATAGAAGCGTAAGTTGAAATAGGTCTTGCTGAGTCACAGCTACCCTCCTTGAGGGGCAGGCACAGCAAATAGCAATCGTAAGTTGAAATAGGTCTAGCTGAGTCACAGCTACCCTCCTTGAGGGGCAGGCACAGCAAATAGAAATGTAAGTTGAAATAGGTCTAGCTGAGTCACAGCTACCCTCTTTGAGGGGCAGGCACAGCAAATAGAAATGTAAGTTGAAATAGGTCTAGCTGAGTCACAGCTACCCTCTTTGAGGGGCAGGCACAGCAAATAGAAACGTAAGTTGAAATAGGTCTAGCTGAGTCACAGCTACCCTCCTTGAGGGGTAGGCACAGCAAATAGAAATATAAATTGAAATATGTCTAGCTGAGTCACAGCTACCCTCCTGGAGGGGCAGGCACAGCAAATAGAAACGTAAGTTGAAATAGGTCTATCTGAGTCACAGGTACCCTCTTTGAGGGGCAGGCACAGCAAATAGAAATGTAAGTTGAAATAGGTCTAGCTGAGTCACAGGTACCCTCCTTGAGGGGTAGGCACAGCAAATAGAAATATAAATTGAAATATGTCTAGCTGAGTCACAGCTACCCTCTTTGAGGGGCAGGCACAGCAAATAGAAACGTAAGTTGAAATAGGTCTTGCTGAGTCACAGCTACCCTCCTTTAGGGGCAGGCACAGCAAATAGAAACATAAATTGAAATATGTCTAGCTGAGTCACAGCTACCCTCCTGGAGGGGCAGGCACAGTAAATAGAAACGTAAGTTGAAATAGGTCTAGCTGAGTCACAGCTACCCTCCTTGAGGGGCAAGCACAGCAAACAGAAACATAAATTGAAATATGTCTAGCTGAGTCACAGCTACCCTCCTGAAGGGGCAGGCACAGCAAATAGAAACGTAAGTTGAAATAGGTCTTGCTGAGTCACAGCTACCCTCCTTTAGGGGCAGGCACAGCAAATAGAAACATAAATTGAAATATGTCTAGCTGAGTCACAGCTACCCTCCTGGAGGGGCAGGCACAGTAAATAGAAACGTAAGTTGAAATAGGTCTAGCTGAGTCACAGCTACCCTCCTTGAGGGGCAAGCACAGCAAACAGAAACATAAATTGAAATATGTCTAGCTGAGTCACAGCTACCCTCCTGGAGGGGCAGGCACAGCAAATAGAAACGTAAGTTGAAATAGGTCTAGCTGAGTCACAGCTACCCTCCTTGAGGGGCAGGCACAGCAAATAGAAACATAAGTCGAAATAGGTCTAGCTGAGTCACAGCTACCCTCCTTGAGGGGCAGGCACAGCAAATAGAAATGTAAGTTGAAATATGTCTAGCTAAGTTAACAGCTACTCTCTTCGAAGGTCGAAAACAGCAAATAAGACTTAGTTCTATTATTATTTTTTTTCTTTCCTGCAAACATCTGTGACCTCCTGATGAAGTGCTCACAAACCACTTTAGGTCTTAATTTAACCCACTGTTATATTAGGGAAGCCATGGTTTATGACCATAGATTTTAATATAAGTTTTGCAACCCAAACAACTATAATAGAAGACAGAGATAAAAAAAATATTTTGCATCGGACGTCACTGCCAATCAAATTTCCTACGACCCTTGATTGGGTACTAGTGTGCCGTAAAAAGGAAGGTCGATTTATCTGGTGCCGATCGGAGAAAAGGAATAGCAAAAAATGGCGAAAAATTAGGTATTTTACAAGGCAAAAAGCAACTTTTCTAGGCATTGTTGACATAGTGCCTTAGGGAAAAATGTTTCCTACTATAAAAACTTTTGAGATGTTTTGTGTGTTTGAAGGTGGAAAAATAACAATAAGGCACCTGGTTTTACCGCCACCTTCAGCAACTCATCATCAATACACTTGTTAACAAACCGTGATTGACGGATGACGTCAGACGCAAACTAGTCTTTTTATCTCTGTTTTCAATTATGCATATACTCTGCCTACTATGTTTAATTTGACCAGGATATTCCAAGGTGCTCAAGCTGAGGGACAGACAGCTGTCCAAGCTATTGAGATGTATCAAGAAACCTTAGTCGTCATGTCAGAAGCTACATCTACTTCACAAACGGCTACAGCAACTTTGGCAGCAACTCAGACTTCCCTTGCACAACGTCCTGTAGAAACTATACAACAAGAGGCTGCAGCGTCAAGGCAATCAAGCATTGACCTTAGGACACAGGTCACATCCAGGTCAACTAATTTAGGAGGTAGGTTTTAAAGGTTTGTGATTTTGTGTATTTAGTTTGTAAGTAATTCTATGAACTGCAGAAACTATAGTGTACATAAAAAAACTTAAATTTTACTGTAATTAAAGCACTTCAGACTACCACTGGGCCTTTAAGTTACAATCATGCAAGGAGTAGAAATTCAAGACAAATTGAGGGCGTTGCTGTACATCAAATCACACAGTATGGCTTTAATATAATTATGCTAACTAAACTTAAACACCCAAGACTCTCTTATTTGATCAAACAAGTGACGATTTCCCAAATATTTGTTTTCAGAACTAGATGATGCATTGACAACTGCCAATCAAACTCTCCTGCAAGCAGAGACCTTGTGGACTGGGATAGCAAAGGAACGAGATGCTCTAATAATGCAAGGACTTGAACTCAATCAGTTGGCTACAAGTAAGGGTATAGGCTATTTCAAAGGGGAAAGCATAATGATCAGGCCTCAAAATAAGGCGGGTTCTTGGGTTACATACCTCCAAAAGTAGACAAGGAGCCATGGTTTTCCAACCATACGGTCCAAAATAGCACAAGCACAGTGTAGAGAAAAACATTGTGTTGATAAAGCTTCCGAAATCAGCAGTCAATGCATTACTCGTGCATCCATGCTGGGGATGACAAATTCATTTATTTGCTTTTTCACCCTTTATTTTGAGGATTTATAACCCCGATTTATGATCAAATTAGCAACAGTAAAAGTGGCTTAAACTGGTTTTCAAATAAAGTTGCTATTTCACTTCCTTGTTTGCGATCTCTCTAGTCCGAAACCCGGGGTCCACACCTGGTGGTCTAGAGATTAACAACAGTGGGGCACTTGAATATGAAAGTGACGTACCTGTGCCTATTGGAGTATGGCACTAGTGTTCTATCAGTGGAGTTTTTGTCGAACAAAGCGGTCATTCAGTGGCGAGTCCAAGAAAATGGGGGTCATGTGTGAAAACGCTAAAAATTTGGTGTCGTTGACCGTGAAAAATAATTTTCTGGACAAAATGTGCAAAATTTTGCAACAATCTGCCATTTTGAAGCTAAAATTGCTACAAAAATGTAAAATTTGTACATTTGATGTAAATATCTAAAGAAAAGGGTGTCATTGGGTGTAAGCTGATGAAAAAAGGGGGTAATTGGGTGGCAGATTTGCTGAAAAAAGGGGGTCAATTGACAGGCACATAACGCATGCCAATATGTGACCGTCCACAGCGAATGAGCCGTAAATTCCTCCCCGGTCAATTTTGTTTTATTTCGTGTTTAAAAATAAACATCATAAACTTAAAATGGTATATCATTTGACTTCAAACGATATCCAGAAGCGGGGTTATGGTTTGTTAAACTTTGCTCCTTCAACAAAATTATAGCTTTTACGTTTTTACATGTGTCTCTTTTTCCACATTGTTGGCAATAAATATCAAACAGTCATAATTGGCGGTCATTTCAAATTATCCCCAAGTCAATGAGGTTTAAGAAAGTTCTCTCATTGTTAATTGTTGGTTATGCATACCTGTACAAAATACAATGCCTGGTAACCCACCACTTGAACAGGATTTAGCAATATAAGCAAACAAAGACCAGAGCTATTAAAAGTTCTATAGCCATCTAAGGTAGAAGCTTATTATCCACTTCAACAATTGGATTATTGATTAGATTTTGACTATCGAAATGAGACGGATGTCGGGCCAGCTTAAGTTACCGATGAATATGACCTTCGTACACATTTTACACGTAACTCAGAATACAATTTAGGGAATTTACGGCTCATTTGTGCTGCCGGGTCACATATATGCGGGACCACCCAATGCATTTTCATCTCCCTGTGGAAACTCAGTCTGCAACACCATGGGTTGTTTGCATAGAATACTTTTTTTCTAATGGTTAATTTCCCAGCATTTAGTTTATAAACCTTTTGCAACTTGCATGCTTGTGTCCTGCATGCATGCTGCACATGCTGATGTGATGCATGAGATAGACATGCTGTTTGTCTTCAATGATTTTCAATATTTGTAATGGTTTGTGGTTCTGAAACATTAATGCAACTTGTACACTGTAGTCCATGTGGCTTCCCAGAGAAAGTATGTGTTAAGGGCATAGCAATAAATTGCACATATTGACTCAAAAAACTGGCATATTAGATTATGTTTTCACTCTCATAGCTACTATGCTAGTGTTTTCCAAATGGTCTTCTATATTGAATGTAAGCTCTGTTGGAGATCACTGGGGCAAGCTATATCTGCTTTACTTGACACTATGTTAGTCCAGCAAAATACCACAGTTAGTTGATGGAGATATTTCAGTCTGACACTTCTTTGAGTCGACAAGACAATCAAGCACTATTGGCTTCACTACCGCTATTGGTGTATTTCCTTCTCTCCAACACACAAGAACCATGAACTGAAGTTTGAAGACTTCACACAATTATGGTAACTTTTGTACCACCACTGGCTAACATATATTTCCCTGTTATAACCCTTTTATATAACACTGGTGCTGCTGTTTAATTATCTCCAGGCCTTATATATGACATTGCCCGGTAAGAGGTGATATAAATTGCATAATTGGTTGCTTTAGCTAGTAATTGTGGGGCAGTGCATACTGAGTGTTACATAATTATGCAAACCTTATTTACACTTAAAGATGCCAATAATGGTTTCATTTTGATCTTTTGTTGAAATAAATGCTATACTTTGATCAGCTCGGAATCGGCAGGCCTTATAACATCGCGGATTAATATCAAAATATTTTATTTTAAGAATTTTCTTGTGATATCTCACCAGAAGCATCCTGAATTATTAATTCAAGTCCTATAATTTGTCTACTTTCTTTAACACACAAAATATAGACCAGACAGGTCAGCTAATAGCACTCTTAACGTGGGTCTACTTTTCAGCGTACTGGTAAAAGCCTAACATTTCCTGCCTGTTACGAGCTGATCAAACTATAGAAGTATGCTGTTTTGGTCCTCTTGCATGAATATCTGAGAGTACATATTACAAGAGACGATACGGAGGACAGTTTGTTCTGTGAGTAGTACAAAAAAGTGATGTTCAGGAATTATTATGAAGAGGGTGCCATATAGAATACACAGTTCACTTGACTGGTCCCCGGGACTGGTCTTTCAGAAGTCACAATCCTATTTCATTGTTGACCTGGTCTAATCTTTTTAAGACTGAATAACAATGAAAGTACGTATAATATATCAGTCTATATCTAATTCTTATCATTTCTATCTTAGATCCTGGGATACAACCAGCTATTAATCAGGGTACTGCAGATGGCAATACAGCTATAAGCCTCAGTGGTCAGATCATATCAGGCTCGAATATGTTAGATACCAGAATAGTGGCAAATCAGCAGGACATAGATCTGACAAAAGAGATCATTGTCAATGCATCAAGGCTGAATGCCGAGTTACCAGTCACAGGTAAGGGGTCAGATCAGATCAGTTGGATGGTGGGGTAGCAATAAATGCCAATGCATCAAGGCTGAATACTGAGTTACCAGTCACAGGTAAGGGGTCAGATCAGATCAGTTGGATGGTGGGGTAGCAATAAATGCCAATGCATCAAGGCTGAATACTGAGTTACCAGTCACAGGTAAGGGGTCAGATCAGATCAGTTGGATGGTGGGTAGCAATAAATGTCAATGCATCAAGGCTGAATACTGAGTTACCAGTCACAGGTAAGGGGTCAGATCAGATCAGTTGGATGGTGGGGTAGCAATAAATGCCAATGCATCAAGGCTGAATACTGAGTTACCAGTCACAGGTAAGGGGTCAGATCAGATCAGTTGGATGGTGGGGTAGCAATAAATGCCAATGCATCAAGGCTGAATACTGAGTTACCAGTCACAGGTAAGGGGTCAGATCAGATCAGTTGGATGGTGGGGTAGCAATAAATGCCAATGCATCAAGGCTGAATACTGAGTTACCAGTCACAGGTAAGGGGTCAGATCAGATCAGTTGGATGGTGGGGTAGCAATAAATGCCAATGCATCAAGGCTGAATACTGAGTTACCAGTCACAGGTAAGGGGTCAGATCAGATCAGTTGGATGGTGGGGTAGCAATAAATGCCAATGCATCAAGGCTGAATACTGAGTTACCAGTCACAGGTAAGGGGTCAGATCAGATCAGTTGGATGGTGGGGTAGCAATAAATGCCAATGCATCAAGGCTGAATACTGAGTTACCAGTCACAGGTAAGGGGTCAGATCAGATCAGTTGGATGGTGGGGTAGCAATAAATGTCAATGCATCAAGGCTGAATACTGAGTTACCAGTCACAGGTAAGGGGTCAGATCAGATCAGTTGGATGGTGGGGTAGCAATAAATGTCAATGCATCAAGGCTGAATACTGAGTTACCAGTCACAGGTAAGGGGTCAGATCAGATCAGTTGGATGGTGGGGTAGCAATAAATGCCAATGCATCAAGGCTGAATACTGAGTTACCCGTCACAGGTAAGGAGTCAGATCAGATCAGTTGGATGGTGGGTAGCAATAAATGTCAATGCATCAAGGCTGAATACTGAGTTACCAGTCACAGGTAAGGGTCAGATCAGATCAGTTGGATGGTGGGGTAGCAATAAATGCCAATGCATCAAGGCTGAATACTGAGTTACCAGTCACAGGTAAGGGGTCAGATCAGATCAGTTGGATGGTGGGTAGCAATAAATGTCAATGCATCAAGGCTGAATACTGAGTTACCAGTCACAGGTAAGGGGTCGGATCAGATCAGTTGGATGGTGGGTAGCAATAAATGTCAATGCATCAAGGCTGAATACTGAGTTACCAGTCACAGGTAAGGGGTCAGATCAGATCAGTTGGATGGTGGGGTAGCAATAAATGCCAATGCATCAAGGCTGAATACTGAGTTACCAGTCACAGGTAAGGAGTCAGATCAGATCAGTTGGATGGTGGGTAGCAATAAATGTCAATGCATCAAGGCTGAATACTGAGTTACCAGTCACAGGTAAGGAGTCAGATCAGATCAGTTGGATGGTGGGGTAGCAATAAATGTCAATGCATCAAGGCTGAATACTGAGTTACCAGTCACAGGTAAGGGGTCAGATCAGATCAGTTGGATGGTGGGGTAGCAATAAATGCCAATGCATCAAGGCTGAATACTGAGTTACCAGTCACAGGTAAGGGGTCGGATCAGATCAGTTGGATGGTGGGTAGCAATAAATGTCAATGCATCAAGGCTGAATACTGAGTTACCAGTCACAGGTAAGATCAGGTCAAATAATTTAGATCTAATCAGATACAAGACAAATAAATAAGCTTGAAATTTGCCCTTGTTAATAATGATCCATCAATATAATAATACATTTTAAACCAGTCAGCCTGGCTAATGTCTGTACCTTTTCTTGACTTATAAGCCTTGCACAAGTATACCTTTCTTTGTTTACAGAACAATACTTTGACCTGTGAAATTATGTTCTTGGTATATGTATAGCTACCCCCATCTTAAAGCCACTTATTTATGTTTATAAAAAATCAATAACATTAGCAACCTGTTTTGTGTAATCTTTCAGTAACCAAAACAGAGACAGATTTAAATGAATTAGACGAGGAAGTGACCAGTCTCCAAACAGTCCAAACTGAAACAGCACAAATCCGTGGCAACATCACATCCAAAATGGCCATCCTCAGAGAAAAGCTTAGACAAGCCCAAGAGAGAATCGCCAACACCAAACAACCAGTGCGTTTCACTGGTCAAAGTTCAATCAGTGTCAATCACGTAGGTGAAGACACGTCACTCTTCAATGAGCTGCAGTTGGAGTTCAAAGCCGACCAACGAGATGGATTGTTGTTCTTTGCTGAGAATGCAAACACAAATGCCTTCATCAGTTTGGAGATTGTGACTAGCCAGTTGATCTTTAAGTTTAATGTGCGTGCTGATGTAGTAGCTATTCCGAGTCCAATTCAGGTATGCTGCGATGGAGATTGGTATAGAGTTCTTGCTACAAGGTAGGTATTCCACAAGTAGAAAGTTCTGCCACCCGTGGCAGTGGCGTACTGTGGCCGCTTCTCCCGGGAGCTGAAGAAAAGAAAAATTTTGCCACCCCCTTCATCAACAGCCCGAAAAGGTTGACCCAATTTTTTTCGCTGATTTGAAAAAGTGAAAAGCAAAAAAAAAAAAAAGAAAGGTTTATAGGTGCAGAGTCCCATTTTTTTTGAAAATTTTTATACTTTTTTCAAAATTATTCTGCCCTTTTTCTGTAATAAAATCTTTTTGCCGCCCCTTCTTTTTTTTTGCCCCCTGGGGGGCTCCTGCCTGCCCCCTGGGGGGCTCCTGCCTCCAAAGTCACCCCAAAATATGCCACCCGTGGAACACACAGTATCTATGTAATGTAGAATAAAAGTATTGTTTTGAGACCCAGCCATGTCTCTATTGCCTATAACACAGCTAGGGGATAGCATGCAAAAATAATGCCATCTCCTTTGACTATCAGGCAATACTTGTATTCTTATTCTTAAACAGAGCACCTGTAAAATCATGTTTGCATGTCATATATGACCACACTTTATGGTCATTTTTTATCAAGTTCGACCAGTCACCTCTGTGCATGATGCAAAATAATGCACTGCACCAACACACAAGATCACTGCAGGCATACCATGTTACGAGAAAAAATGACAGCAGTTTAAGAATTGTGGATACTGCAATGGTCTATGGGAGGTAGAGTTAATAAACACAGCCAATTAAAACAGTCGCCACTAGTTCCATCCCCATTTAATCAGAGTCTGATAAGTTTATGGCAAAATAATTTATTTAATAATTTTCTAACAAGGTCCAATTTGCCCTAAAAAATTGCTGTGTTAATTGCTTAATTGAAGGGCTACAAATAGTGAATGGTATCAACTTGTATTTTACATTTCAGATATGAAGACGAAGGTCAGTTAACAGTTGTCAAGCTGTCAACTATGGGTGCGTCTGTCAACCACAACAGCAGTGTCAATACGTATGATAAGTATTTCACATTTGCTGAAGGTACTACACCTTTATTCGTTGGTGGATTGCCACAAAGCTACAGAGTGAGTAGATAAGCTCTCAGAGCAGAAAATTATTAAATACTTAGCTGTTATTTTGTTTGTTGTCAATTTTAAGATTGAATACTTACAATCTTTAAGATAAAAAAAGAAATTTTCTTGTTAGTATTCCAAAAAATAGATTGATCACCAGAAGCATGTTGTTCACAATGGATTTTTGAAAGGTTAAACAAGTGTGACACGACCTGGTCAATGGGGGCCAAAGGAGGCATTTTTGAAAATTGAGTTACTGTAATTATTACATTATACATAAAAGTGGCTATCATTTACTGAAAACACCAAAGGTTTAGCGTACTGGTTCTAAAGTTATGACATTTTGTGATGTGTATTTTCTTATGTATTTTATTGTTTTTCACTCCATATTTTTACCTTTATCTCAGTTTCAAATTTGCCGCCTTTGGCCCCCATGGACCAGATTGTGTCACAATTAAGTTTTGAAACACTTGTGTAATGTGCTATTGAAGTTGATATCCATACACCCCCTATGGAAGACATTACCTTCCACACAGGGGGTGAATTTCAAATTGGAGTTACCTGACTGGGTGGCTTTATTTGCAATCTACACCCTCTGTGTGGGAGATTTTAATCTCCCACACAGGGGTGTCTTCCATAAGCAGAGCTGCCAGCCCTTCTTGATCCTGCAGAAGACTTCCTCATTTGCTGATAATCTTCTGTCTTCTGCAAAACATGTTTTAATCTTCTGCATTAGCAGCCATCTGGCTAAATCTTCTGCATTTACAGCCATCTGGCTAAAAAAATCAAAACAACATTAATTATACACCCACTTGTCTGTCCTTTTGCAAAAAAAAAGGTGGAATAGCCTTGGAAAGGGATTTTTAAGGGTCTCAAAAAAGCTATCTTCCCGGCGCCTTCGGGGGCTGATCCCATGCAAGGGCTGCTGCCCTTGGCGTGAGATCGCCACATCCTAAGCCTTTTTTTACACTTCACAGAAATCTTCTGCATTTACATATTCCAATGTTAGCAGCTCTGCATAGGGGGTGTATGGATTTCAACTGGCAATTTTTTACTATGGAATTCAACTTACTAATCTAGGGATATGTCTTTTGTGATGTTATGCTTTACTGTGTAAATGAAGTTGTCTTAAAGAGAGTGAGGTATTACAGGCCTTTGTAACTTGTTTCTTGTTGTTGTGATTTGGAAAATAAAGTTGCTTTGATTTGATTCGATTTTAGTTGAACCTAACCAGCCATTCTAATGGACAGGTAAAAAAAATCAATTTTTTACACATGTAGCAGTAAATGTAAATAGAAAGCAAAATTATACTTCTACGCTACTCAAATTTGGTACACTCACTGGAGCGCTTTCACCGGGTGAACCGGCATCTTCTGCGGATGTTATTGCTCTGAAGATTTGTTTTTGCTAGTGATGTTGTAGGAACACCTCCGATAATGTCTCAGATGTTGATGACATCAAACAGGAAGATGTTGTGGCGCCCCTTGGTTTCGGGGGTGTCAGGAGGTTGTCCCAGACAGGGTTAATGTCCAACCCTTTGTCATGGGAGAACGTAAAAGTGTTAGAGAGGGAGTCCAACAAAGGGTTAGACATTGACCCTGTCTGGGACAACCTTCTGACCCTGGAATTTGTGATTCATTTTCAGTCATTTAGTTTAGATTCAGGCTGGATTTTGATTTATTGATGGCTCTTATTTTCATGAAAATGTGGTTTCACATTTCTTAACAAAATCTGTAGAAACAATGAATCCAGAATTTAACAAATTTACCTTATTATTACAACACTATATGGCGTCTTACCTTACTTATCAACAGAAAATTCCTGAAAATTGGTGTAAATTGACTAAATTCTCTTTTGTCAAACATGGGGGTTTAAATTCTGGGTAAGTTTTTTGAGACCCAACTGCACATCAACACCAAAACAAAATTTGAGCCCCTCACCAGGTTAATGATGCAAAGAAGGGTGTACACCTTGGATTTCAGATATTGTGTTTGATAAGTAATGTTACTTTTTATGTTTTCTTATGGAAATCTCATAGTCTGAGAAAGAACTGGTATGCATGCCATTAGGAATGAATGGTGCTTAATATTATTTTGTCCAAAAGTTTATTGGGAAGAAAAGGAGACCTTCCTAAGTTCCTATCACTCTTACAGTTTTCATATAGCACCAAATCCAAAGTGGCATCATATACACCTTCACTAAGGGTATCCATAGAGTATTTTGGCATCTATTTATCAGTAGTACTCATGGCAAATCATTTGCCTAAGGGGGGGGGGGGGTAAAAAGTTATACACGTTTTGTGCACAAGTGAAAATTATGGACGGCCCCTTACGCAAATATATTCCGCACATGAAAAATTTTGTATATGAGCCAAGTGGCAGAAGTTTCCAATTTGTTTTAAGTACAATTATGCAGCAAGTATGTTGTATGCAAAATTTGGCAACTTATGGCATTTTTGTTTACTTTTTTTTAAAAATATTTGGGTCAGCATCTGCTGGGAAAGCACAAAGCATTATTTAAGCCCCCCAAAAAAACTTGTTTTGTTGCTCTTTCATGAAAGTTTTTGGATAGTGCTGTTTTTTTAAAACTTTAACCCTAACCCGCCAGGGGCTTTTTGGGGACGGGAAGGGAAAAAAGGAAGGACTAAAGAGAGAAAACAAAGAAAGATGTTGTTTGGTGTGGATGGGATTCGAGCCCGAGACCCCTCGCATGCCAAGCACTGGGTCAGCAACACTTTGCCACAGGTCTTGGGCTTTGCTGGCCAGCGAAACCGTGCCTATATATCACTTTGGGCGATTGTGTCATCACACCACGTGGGACGCAGGCAGAAACAGCGCATATATCAAGTAGTATTTTGTAGTATATGAGCGTGTTAGGGTTAAGAGAGCCTATACTGAGTTTTGATAGTGGTCACCTAACCCTAACCCGCCAGGGGCTTTTTGGCAACAGGATGGGAAAGAAGGAAGGTATAAAGAGAGAAAACAAAGAAAAAAGTTGTTTGCTGTGGGTGGGATTTGAACCCAAGACCCCTCTCATGCCAAGCACTGGGTCGGCGACACTTTGCCACAGGTCTTGGGCTTCGCTGGCCAGCGAAACCGTGCCTATATATCACTTATGGCGATTGCGTCATCACATCACGTGGGACACACGCACGAACAGCGCATATCAAGTAGTATTTTGTAGTATACAGGCGTGTTAGGAAAGCACATTGTTGACTGTATTTTCTATTCAGGCTGCTTTCAGCAACAAATCTCATTAAACATTTCATCAAATTCTGGCATTTTAACCAATTTTTTCCCCAAATGTTTTAAATTATTTTTTTTTATATGCCAATTCCTGATTTTTGGTTTTGTCAGGTAAGGGCAACACAACAGATTTTTTTGTCCTAATTACTATCCCAAATTAAAAAATCCAATTATGCAGAAAGTCAATTGTATATAGTATTTTATGTAGTATGGCATTTTTATTTACTTATTTTGCATAAATTAGTTCTGTTTTCTACAGAGGGAATGGCATTTATATAATGTCTGGCTGATGTCCTGCTAAGACACAGCAGATAGGCCAACCCTCTCTTTATAGCATTTTTATAATAATCGCTATCCCCATATTATTGCATGTTGCTCACAACTTCATGTATATGAATATGCAAGTTTGTAATGTAGTTATTATCTGTTCTGATGTTTATTTGATCACAGGTGGAGTTACTGAATAGGGTCAACCAGGTAGCCATTAGCTTAGTTATATGACAGTATATAGTTTGACGTTTTGTGTGTGTTTTGCAGTTGTAACAAAATTGGGCTATTCCAGTTGTGAAATCTGTATACCCTTATGAAAGACAAGACCTTAAACTTCCACACAGGGAGTTCAAATGGAGTCACCCATTCAGGTAACCCCATTTGAAATTCACACTACCTGTGTATTGGAGATTGGATCATGTCTTCCATAAGGGGTATGGATTTCAACTGGAATAGCCAAGTGCAGCAGTAATTTTGCCAAAGCATTTTTCTGCCACAGTCAAATTGTGTCCCAGCAATAAATGTCACAAACAACAGAGCTATAGTTTGATCAGATCATAATGGATGGGAATTGCTTGGCTTTTACAACTACTGCTGAAAAGTAGCCCCAGGTTATGAGTGATATAATTGACCTATCTGGTCTATATTGTGTGTGTTAAAGAAAATAGACAACATATAGGACTTGAATGAATAATTTGTGATGCTTCTGGCAAGATGTTACAAGACAATTCTCTAAATAAATTCTATAGATATTAATCTGCCGATTACGAGCTGATCAAACTAACCATTGAGTGGACAATTGCAGCAAGCAAACGCTGCAAAGGAAAACAGAAAATGCACCATTTGTTGCTATTGAAAAGCACAGATATCAGACTATATACTGGCTGTATGGGGATGCAGGAGAGATTTATGGCAAGAATTATTTTAACTTAATTTTCACCATATCTTGTATGAAGTAAGAAAAACATATTGTCTTTTTTATCCTAAATGTTTGACCCCCCCCCCCCCACCCATTATTTAAAGCCAACACTTATACGATAAAAGTAGAGACAAAATTCTAGTGACTACTCTCAAAAATTTGAAATTATAAGTATGTTGAGAATCATTTTTAAATTAGACTTCAACACTACTTGTTTATTTCTCTTACTTTGAGGAACTTTCTTGTCGTTAGCTAACATTGCTAGCTCTGACAAATTTGGATGAAAAATCCACATTAGGCCTAGGTGTGATTTTTTTTTGTTTACAAAAAATGACTTTTATTATCTGGGTTCTTGTGCCATCCTTTTCCAAAGATTACTACTAGTTATGTCACTTGTAATGATATGGTGAACATTAAATTAAAAATCCAAGATACTAAATCGTCCTGCATTCTAGGTGCCAAGGTGTAGCTAATAATATTGTTTGTCTAACTCCTCCAATAATTGAAAAATGGGTGGGATATTCCATTTGAAGCTCACACTCCCCTGTGGAATATTTAGCTTAAGTCTTCCACAGAGGGAGTATGGGTTTCAAAAAGAATAGACAATTGGGCAACTTTCATTTGAAATACTCTCTCCAGCAGTGGAAGATAGGTGAAGCCATATTGCTGAGGGAGGATGCGTTTCAAAATAATTAACCTCGGCCAATTCCATTTGAAAAACCTACTCCCTCTATGGAATACTTTTTTAAAATCTTCCACAGGGGTGTGACAGATTTCACATGGAATAGCCCAATGAGCACAAATAAAATCAATTGTTCTCTTATTTGCAAAGTAAATTAATTACAACGAATAATAATGATATTGTCATTTTCCTCCATATCATAACATAATGTAGAAGTTGTCTATTAACATCTTGTCCTTTTATGACACTTTTTAACCTGTATTTCACATTTGTTTTCTTAACACATTAAAGGTCTCTTAACTGCACTCAGTCAACCGATTCATGTAAAATTATCGTATAAGATTCAAAATAAGCAAAATGTTTTTTAAAGTTTTAGATTCTGATGCCTATTTCTCAACTTATGTCCAAAATCATTCACCTGGTAATTTTTTCTGGGACACCATGTACATGTACATGTACCATTTATCTTAATTATATTGGGATATTTCCAGATGCAGTATAACTGAATTATATTAGGCAAGTGAAAGTTGATGTTGAGTTTCCCGTTGCATGTTTTTGCCGAATGATGAGGTGACTCTCATTATTCATTATTTTTTGAACATTCATTATTTAACAGGTCAGGCTTCTATCAAATTAATAAATAATAAGAAGCCATCGTCTGCTTCATGTTGCAAGAAAAATGACAGGTCAGTTATATAATAGCTTAGAATATTGACCTCTTTGTCAAAAGTAGAAAAAAAATAATATCAAAATGAATTATTTCTGCAAAATGACATTCTGATGCAGCATAAAAAAGGTGATGCTGGCGGCGGACGTGAAACTCAATATCAACGTTCAATAGCCTTATAGATTTCATTAGGAACAAGTTAAATGATATAAGATGATGTGTTTTCAGTTGCACCCATGCGCTGATTTAGAGGGGGCACAGCCGCCTGCCCCCCCTTTGGCGGATCCCAAAAAGAAAAAAGAAAAAAGAAAAGAAAGAGAAGGGAAGGAGGGAAAGAAAAGAGGAAAAGAAAAGAAAGGGAAAAAAGAAAAGAAAAGAAAAAAGAAAACGGAACAACGTAAAAAAAAGAAAGAAAATCTTCGGACCTGTAGCCTAATAAATCTGTAGTGAGTATCATACACCGGGTGGCACTCCAGGCACGGATTCAGGGGCGGCGCCTTTCCTCCCCTCCCAAAAAAAAAAGAGAAAAGAGGAAAAGAAGTATCAGAAGTAGGCCCTATAGTACTTGTTGATTTCTTCTGGCCCGCCGATGATGCAGGGCCCGTCACATTTTGTCACCAAAGTCAGTATTAATACGGACTCCATGCTGGCTTCGATCCATGCATGCTTTAAATTGCGAATCTCCGAGTCTAAGGCCTATTAAAGTGTCAGTGTAACATTTTACAAATTGAGTTCGGGCCCTGTTTTGTTTTAAAAAGCAATGATATACTCTCGTATAGTGTAAAACAGATGCACCAAAAGGCTTCAATTGAACTTTCATTTTTCCAAATTTCGGAGGGGGAACATCAGACAACCCCTGCCTATATAAACAACTGCCCGTTTTAAGCTTCTGTATTTCACACCCAGCACTCTGAATTTATACAATAACAGTGAAAACAGGTGGCTTCAATTGGCCTGTCATTTTGCAAATTTCATATTTTCGGCTTTTTCAAACTCATATTTTACACCATAATAGTGCCAAAATGGTCCACCAAATGGCTTCAATTAGGTTTTTATTTTGCAAATGTTTCTCATTTCTGAGGGGGCATCCCCCTCAGACACCTCCCCCATTTCGCGCAACGTTATGGGTACATATAAAGCAATAATTTTACAAGAGGTCAAAACTTGTCCATGAATGGCTTCAATTGGGCAGTCTTTTTGCAAATTTTACGCTTTTTTTTTTTAAAATTTTACACAATAATGTTGACAAAATGGTCCACCAAATGGCTTCACTTGGGTCTTCATTTTCCAAAAGTTTCTCACTTCTGAGGGGGCACATCCCCTCAGACACTCCCCTGCGTCAGCAAGAAGCACTCATGATGACGCTTCATGCCATTTCATACATTTTTTTTAATTTTCAGGAGTGTGCCCCCCTTTCTCGAAATCCTGTATCCGCCCCTGGTTGCACCAATCATGGTGGGCATTGTACAGGTGACACAACTTCGAAGTTGACATTTCTAAACTTGTAGGACGGGGAAGCCTATAAAAAACTTACTAATTGTTATGAACACCTGTCGTAAAAACTTGTTAGCTCTCTCTAACAGATGTTTGAATAAATCAATATATTTTTAACCAGTACCAATGTTGTGCATCTTCAGTGTTAAAATCGTGCAAATTCTTTAATGCTATCACAAGTTACAAGCAGTTGAACAAAATTTGACCATGTTTTAAAAGTTGCAGTACATGCTCTTTTAAAACTGAGAAATCATTTGCTGTTTTCCTGGATTTTTAAAATTCAAAAACCTAGTTGTAGAATGACCTGTAATGGACATTCAGTGAGTGTTAAAATCATACAAATCTATTGATGCTATCATCACATGTTATGAGCAGTTACCATCTTTCACAAGTTACAAAGTAAGGGCTGGGGTATGAACGTTTGGACAGTATTTATTTTGGGACATTAGAGCACATCAGACATATCGAATTGCATTCTGAATACGAAGAATGTCATTCTGATATCAAATAATTTCGATTTTTTGAAATTAGCAATTTAATACACATTTTATGGCAAATCATTAAAATTGATATTTTTGATATTTAACAGTACTTGAAGTAAACTTTATAAATCTGATGATTTATACTTAAAGTGTATGTAGGTGGGATGAAAAGCCGACGATCAATTGAAAATTTTGACCTTTCAGTATTGAAGATATGGATTTTTTTCCCAAAACACCAAAAAAATTTTGGGAAAAAAATCCATATCTTCAATATGAAAGGTCAAAATTTTCAATTGACCGTCGGCTTTTCCTTCCTGCTACATATACTTTAAGAATATATCATTAGATTTATATAATTTACTTCGAGGACTGTTATATATCAAAATTTGAAAAATATCAAATTTTTATAATTTGTCATAAAATTTGTATTATATTGTGATTTTCAAAAAATGAAAATTATTTGATATCAGAAAGACATGCTTCAGATTCAGAATGCAATTCGATAGGTCTGAGGTGCTCTCATGTCCCACAAAAAATACTGTCGAAACGCAATAAACGCCATTTTAGATCCCTTAATGGTAATTTTCAATCAAGGTATTGATCTAAAAAGAAATCTAAAATTTGTTAATACAAAACATTAACACTTTGGCACACGCTTTGAACAATGTTGAAACATAATTATTTTAGTCCCACCTTTCATGTCCAACAAAATAGATCAGGCAATCAGTCAGGCTGATAACCCCATTTCTCTTTTCACAAATGTTCTGTTTGCCTACTAATGCAGAAATTTAGTTAGCATCCATGTTGGAAGTAGGCATATCATTCAAAAAAGATGAATTTTGGTATTCATTAATCATCATCATCATCATCATCATCATCATCATCATCATCATCATCATCATCATCATAATAATAACATGCACAATTTTCGCTCTGAAGATGCACAACTTCTCTTAAATGTTGAAAAGTTATTGATTTATTATTCAAACAGATGGATAACTTTTGAGCATTAAACATGTTAAAAGATGTTTTACTCTAACTTTTAAAACATGATTAAATTTTGTTTAATGGCGATACTTGTGATAGATAGCATTGATGAATTCACACAATTTTAACGCTGAAGATGCCCAACATGCCATTCTATAACTACATGTTTAAGATTTTTCATCTGATGAAAAAATATTGATTTATTCAAACATTTATCGGGGAAGTTGTGTTACCTGTATATTGGATTGTGGTGGTTGATGTTTTGTGCAATCTGCTTTGTTGTGTGTATACTTTACAGGCTTTGAGTTTCAGGCATGCGAGTGCACAGGAGTGTGATTCGTAGCACGCCTACAAACTCAAAGCCTGACTTTAACAGCTTTGTAACAATGAAACAGCTGTAGAGAATCATGTCAACACAGCCAGATTCCTATCAGTTATATCAACTAGCTAAGTGCTTCTCTCTTGTAACCCTGGGGTACCTCTATTCATTTTGCTGACAGTTATGGGTCCTAGCTGGGTCACACAGATTCAAACTGATTCAATCAGCCAATTTGGATGTCCTTTGTCTTAATTGTGCTCTCATAGCATACAAATACAATAGAATTGCGATAGGGCCTCTGAATGCAGTGTGTACTTCTTGAGTAGCTACGGTGTATCTCTAGTACCCCACAGTGTAGGCATACTCTGCTAAAATACTCATGATGTATCAGTTGATGTGTACATTGTAGGTGACAGATTTCACCTGCTAGGGGGTTGGTTCCATAATAATATGCAATGTAGGGGTGGGAACAAAGATTTGTTGTCATAACATTTTGAGAATTCCGCAGGGTGCACAAAATGATTGCACAGCTTTGCAGTAGATGATGAGTAGGGGTTAACAAGGCTAGTTATACTCAAAACTTGCATTATTTTGATGATGCAGTGTGAGTAATTACTGCTTTGTTGAATCAGATGAGATTAAATCCAGGCCTGTAATGCAATTTTCAAATGTGACCTTTTCCTCTTAAAATCACTTGCATGCAAAAAGTGGACAATTCTTTTTAATTTGGACTCGCTTGGACATTTCTGCACTGTTTTACCCTGAAAAGTGGACTTTTTGGAGGAACTTTTGGGAGGGGGGGGGGGTGCAGCTTGCCTCTTGCTACACCCCCATACTTGAGTGATTACATCCCATGTATTATCTGTATCTGTAAAAAAGCAATAATGTGAAATAAACATAATAGAAAAGTACAAATGAAGTCACTAGATTGTTAAATACACTTGTAGGCTCTGGCTGTGTATATTTGATTCGCTATGCTGGTTTATTTGATGTACTTCTTATTCATCTATATTTCAATGCTTGAAATGTTGTTTTGAATTTCAGACCACCAAAGCATTGAGTACAGACTTTGAAGGCTGCATTGCTAATGTGATGTTTGGCAACCAAGAGTTTGACCTGTGGCGACCTGATAGTTTGGAAGGATCCACTTCATGTTGTGAGGGACCCAGTTTACCTGAAGAACCACAGCCTGACATTATTCCTGGGCTCGGATTTGCTGGATTTGGTTATTTGCAGGTATGATTTTTTTAAGTTGCAAATAAGCATATCAAAACCTTTCTATGTGAAAAGTAACATGTTTTTTACCCAAAATAATTAATATTCACTGCACAATGAAAAGCGAGCTTGGCCTTGATCAATGCGAACTCTGTGTGAGTCATGCTAAAAATAAATCGTAAAAAACATAGTCTACGCAAAGACTACGCTTGGTCGCATTTCACTGTAATGCGAATTATGCTGTGGCATATTGGCTGTGACTAAGACTAGCGGACCCAGCCACGACCCGGCCAGTTATCGAAGGGACTGGAATTGACTTCTGATTAGGGGGTACCCATAGTTTTTTGTATGCGACGGGACCAAATTCTGGTCTATCATAACAATTTTTAGATAACCATTAGGGAAAATGTCTATACAGTCGATAAACCCGAGGACATTTTTAATAGCATAGCGCTATTTCGTAGAGTGACTGTGGGAACAGGGCAGGTTTGACAGCAAAACCCAGAAAAACTTGATTGCACGCAGGAAGGGAACCAAATATAGTGAAAATACGGAATAAATAAAAATTCACCACAGGTTCGTGGAAGCACATACAGCTTCAAACAATTAATTTTAGGGATAAGGAATATCTCACGGTCATAAAGACTTGGGCATAAAATTCTGAGTTCACTACTTAGAAATTGACGGCGATTTAAAGAAAAATTGGGCCATTTTAAACCAGTTTTCTGTTGCGTTTTGAATGGCACAAGTCTGCCGTGGATTCACTGATTCTGAAATGTTACTAAAGGTTTTGATATGAGTTCTAGAATATCTAGGACCGTTGTGACTTTATCATTGGGCTCTATAAGTAGGATGCATTCAAACATACAAGCATATCTAGGGTTGAGTGCTTAAATATTTGTGTATCCACACATACAATGAGTGTAATGGGTATGTAATGCTTTTATCATGAGTAAATATTTCCAAGAAGCTTTCAACAATACATACTAATGCATGTGATATTGTTACAGGTGAATCAGGACACTTTTGATGTTTACAACCAAGCAGCTGTGTCCTTTGAATTCCGCACCTTCCTGCAGGATGCCGTCCTCTTCCTAGTCTCCAGAGTGGATCTCATCTCTTACATTGGTGTCTATGTAAACGAAGGCAAAGTAGTGTATCAGATGACAACATCAGGAAATGCCAAGTATACCATAGCTAGCCTGGGGAATTATAATGATGCTAATTGGTATAAGGTAGGTACTGGGCCTGGCCAGTAGGGTTGCAGGAAATGCCAAGTATACCATAGCTAGCCTGGGGAATTATAATGATGCTAATTGGTATAAGGTAGGTACTGGGCCTGGCCAGTAGGGTTGCAGGAAATGCCAAGTATACCATAGCTAGCCTGGGGAATTATAATGATGCTAATTGGTATAAGGTAGGTACTGGCCTGGCCAGTAGGGTTGCAGGAAATGCCAAGTATACCATAGCTAGCCTGGGGAATTATAATGATGCTAATTGGTATAAGGTAGGTACTGGGCCTGGTCAGTTGGGTTGCAGGAAATGCCAAGTATACCATAGCTAGCCTGGAGAATTATAATGATGCTAATTGGTATAAGGTGGGTACTGGGCCTGGCCAGTAGGGTTGCAGGAAATGCCAAGTATACCATAGCTAGCCTAGAGAATTAGAATGATGCTAATTGGTATAAGGTGGGTACTGGGCCTGGCCAGTAGGGTTGCAGGAAATGCCAAGTATACCATACCTAGCTTAGAGAATTATAATGATGCTAATTGGTATAAGGTGGGTACTGAGCCTGGCCAGTAGGGTTGCAGGAAATGCCAAGTATACCATAGCTAGCCTAGAGAATTATAATGATGCTAATTGGTATAAGGTGGGTACTGAGCCTGGCCAGTAGGGTTGCAGGAAATGCCAAGTATACCATACCTAGCCTAGAGAATTATAATGATGCTAATTGGTATAAGGTGGGTACTGAGCCTGGCCAGTAGGGTTGCAGGAAATGCCAAGTATACCATACCTAGCCTAGAGAATTATAATGATGCTAATTGGTATAAGGTGGGTACTGAGCCTGGCCAGTAGGGTTGCAGGAAATGCCAAGTATACCATACCTAGCCTAGAGAATTATAATGATGCTAATTGGTATAAGGTGGGTACTGGGCCTGGCCAGTAGGGTTGCAGGAAATGCCAAGTATACCATAGCTAGCCTGGAGAATTATAATGATGCTAATTGGTATAAGGTGGGTACTGAGCCTGGCCAGTAGGGTTGCAGGAAATGCCAAGTATACCATAGCTAGCCTGGGGAATTATAATGATGCTAATTGGTATAAGGTGGGTACTGGGCCTGGCCAGTAGGGTTGCAGGAAATGCCAAGTATACCATACCTAGCCTAGAGAATTATAATGATGCTAATTGGTATAAGGTGGGTACTGGGCCTGGCCAGTAGGGTTGCAGGAAATGCCAAGTATACCATAGCTAGCCTGGAGAATTATAATGATGCTAATTGGTATAAGGTGGGTACTGAGCCTGGCCAGTAGGGTTGCAGGAAATGCCAAGTATACCATAGCTAGCCTGGAGAATTATAATGATGCTAATTGGTATAAGGTGGGTACTGGGCCTGGCCAGTAGGGTTGCAGGAAATGCCAAGTATACCATACCTAGCCTGGGGAATTATAATGATGCTAATTGGTATAAGGTGGGTACTGGGCCTGGCCAGTAGGGTTGCAGGAAATGCCAAGTATACCATACCTAGCCTGGAGAATTATAATGATGCTAATTGGTATAATGTGGGTACTGGGCCTGGCCAGTAGGGTTGCAGGAAATGCCAAGTATACCATACCTAGCCTGGAGAATTATAATGATGCTAATTGGTATAAGGTAGGTACTGGGCCTGGTCAGTTCGGTTGCAGGAAATGCCAAGTATACCATAGCTAGCCTGGAGAATTATAATGATGCTAATTGGTATAAGGTAGGTACTGGGCCTGGCCAGTAGGGTTGCAGGAAATGCCAAGTATACCATAGCTAGCCTGGGGAATTATAATGATGCTAATTGGTATAAGGTGGGTACTGGGCCTGACCAGTAGGGTTGCAGGAAATGCCAAGTATACCATACCTAGCCTGGAGAATTATAATGATGCTAATTGGTATAAGGTGGGTACTGGGCCTGGCCAGTAGGGTTGCAGGAAATGCCAAGTATACCATAGCTAGCCTAGAGAATTATAATGATGCTAATTGGTATAAGGTGGGTACTGGGCCTGGCCAGTAGGGTTGCAGGAAATGCCAAGTATACCATACCTAGCCTAGAGAATTATAATGATGCTAATTGGTATAAGGTGGGTACTGAGCCTGGCCAGTAGGGTTGCAGGAAATGCCAAGTATACCATACCTAGCCTAGAGAATTATAATGATGCTAATTGGTATAAGGTGGGTACTGGGCCTGGCCAGTAGGGTTGCAGGAAATGCCAAGTATACCATAGCTAGCCTGAGGAATTATAATGATGCTAATTGGTATAAGGTGGGTACTGGGCCTGGCCAGTAGGGTTGCAGGAAATGCAATGTATACCATACCTAGCCTAGAGAATTATAATGATGCTAATTGGTATAAGGTAGGTACTGGGCCTGGTCAGTTGGGTTGCAGGAAATGCCAAGTATACCATACCTAGCCTAGAGAATTATAATGATGCTAATTGGTATAAGGTGGGTACTGGGCCTGGCCAGTAGGGTTGCAGGAAATGCCAAGTATACCATAGCTAGCCTGAGGAATTATAATGATGCTAATTGGTATAAGGTGGGTACTGGGCCTGGCCAGTAGGGTTGCAGGAAATGCCAAGTATACCATAGCTAGCCTGGGGAATTATAATGATGCTAATTGGTATAAGGTGGGTACTGGGCCTGGCCAGTAGGGTTGCAGGAAATGCCAAGTATACCATAGCTAGCCTGGGGAATTATAATGATGCTAATTGGTATAAGGTGGGTACTGAGCCTGGCCAGTAGGGTTGCAGGAAATGCCAAGTATACCATACCTAGCCTGGGGAATTATAATGATGCTAATTGGTATAAGGTGGGTACTGGGCCTGGCCAGTAGGGTTGCAGGAAATGCCAAGTATACCATAGCTAGCCTAGAGAATTATAATGATGCTAATTGGTATAAGGTGGGTACTGGGCCTGGCCAGTAGGGTTGCAGGAAATGCCAAGTATACCATAGCTAGCCTGAGGAATTATAATGATGCTAATTGGTATAATGTGGGTACTGGCCTGGCCAGTAGGGTTGCAGGAAATGCAATGTATACCATACCTAGCCTAGAGAATTATAATGATGCTAATTGGTATAAGGTAGGTACTGGGCCTGGTCAGTTGGGTTGCAGGAAATGCCAAGTATACCATACCTAGCCTAGAGAATTATAATGATGCTAATTGGTATAAGGTGGGTACTGGGCCTGGCCAGTAGGGTTGCAGGAAATGCCAAGTATACCATAGCTAGCCTGAGGAATTATAATGATGCTAATTGGTATAAGGTGGGTACTGGGCCTGGCCAGTAGGGTTGCAGGAAATGCCAAGTATACCATACCTAGCCTAGAGAATTATAATGATGCTAATTGGTATAAGGTGGGTACTGGGCCTGGCCAGTAGGGTTGCAGGAAATGCCAAGTATACCATACCTAGCCTAGAGAATTATAATGATGCTAATTGGTATAAGGTGGGTACTGGGCCTGGCCAGTAGGGTTGCAGGAAATGCCAAGTATACCATAGCTAGCCTGGGGAATTATAATGATGCTAATTGGTATAAGGTGGGTACTTGGCCTGGCCAGTAGGGTTGCAGGAAATGCCAAGTATACCATAGCTAGCCTGGGGAATTATAATGATGCTAATTGGTATAAGGTGGGTACTGAGCCTGGCCAGTAGGGTTGCAGGAAATGCCAAGTATACCATACCTAGCCTGGGGAATTATAATGATGCTAATTGGTATAAGGTGGGTACTGGGCCTGGCCAGTAGGGTTGCAGGAAATGCCAAGTATACCATAGCTAGCCTAGAGAATTATAATGATGCTAATTGGTATAAGGTGGGTACTGGGCCTGGCCAGTAGGGTTGCAGGAAATGCCAAGTATACCATAGCTAGCCTAGAGAATTATAATGATGCTAATTGGTATAAGGTGGGTACTGGGCCTGGCCAGTAGGGTTGCAGGAAATGCCAAGTATACCATACCTAGCCTAGAGAATTATAATGATGCTAATTGGTATAAGGTGGGTACTGAGCCTGGCCAGTAGGGTTGCAGGAAATGCCAAGTATACCATACCTAGCCTAGAGAATTATAATGATGCTAATTGGTATAAGGTGGGTACTGGGCCTGGCCAGTAGGGTTGCAGGAAATGCCAAGTATACCATAGCTAGCCTGAGGAATTATAATGATGCTAATTGGTATAAGGTGGGTACTGGGCCTGGCCAGTAGGGTTGCAGGAAATGCAATGTATACCATACCTAGCCTAGAGAATTATAATGATGCTAATTGGTATAAGGTAGGTACTGGGCCTGGTCAGTTGGGTTGCAGGAAATGCCAAGTATACCATACCTAGCCTAGAGAATTATAATGATGCTAATTGGTATAAGGTGGGTACTGGGCCTGGCCAGTAGGGTTGCAGGAAATGCCAAGTATACCATAGCTAGCCTGAGGAATTATAATGATGCTAATTGGTATAAGGTGGGTACTGGGCCTGGCCAGTAGGGTTGCAGGAAATGCCAAGTATACCATAGCTAGCCTGGGGAATTATAATGATGCTAATTGGTATAAGGTGGGTACTGGGCCTGGCCAGTAGGGTTGCAGGAAATGCCAAGTATACCATAGCTAGCCTGGGGAATTATAATGATGCTAATTGGTATAAGGTGGGTACTGAGCCTGGCCAGTAGGGTTGCAGGAAATGCCAAGTATACCATACCTAGCCTGGGGAATTATAATGATGCTAATTGGTATAAGGTGGGTACTGGGCCTGGCCAGTAGGGTTGCAGGAAATGCCAAGTATACCATAGCTAGCCTAGAGAATTATAATGATGCTAATTGGTATAAGGTGGGTACTGGCCTGGCCAGTAGGGTTGCAGGAAATGCCAAGTATACCATAGCTAGCCTGAGGAATTATAATGATGCTAATTGGTATAATGTGGGTACTGGGCCTGGCCAGTAGGGTTGCAGGAAATGCAATGTATACCATACCTAGCCTAGAGAATTATAATGATGCTAATTGGTATAAGGTAGGTACTGGGCCTGGTCAGTTGGGTTGCAGGAAATGCCAAGTATACCATACCTAGCCTAGAGAATTATAATGATGCTAATTGGTATAAGGTGGGTACTGGGCCTGGCCAGTAGGGTTGCAGGAAATGCCAAGTATACCATAGCTAGCCTGAGGAATTATAATGATGCTAATTGGTATAAGGTGGGTACTGGGCCTGGCCAGTAGGGTTGCAGGAAATGCCAAGTATACCATACCTAGCCTAGAGAATTATAATGATGCTAATTGGTATAAGGTGGGTACTGGGCCTGGCCAGTAGGGTTGCAGGAAATGCCAAGTATACCATACCTAGCCTAGAGAATTATAATGATGCTAATTGGTATAAGGTGGGTACTGGGCCTGGCCAGTAGGGTTGCAGGAAATGCCAAGTATACCATAGCTAGCCTGGGGAATTATAATGATGCTAATTGGTATAAGGTGGGTACTTGGCCTGGCCAGTAGGGTTGCAGGAAATGCCAAGTATACCATAGCTAGCCTGGGGAATTATAATGATGCTAATTGGTATAAGGTGGGTACTGAGCCTGGCCAGTAGGGTTGCAGGAAATGCCAAGTATACCATACCTAGCCTGGGGAATTATAATGATGCTAATTGGTATAAGGTGGGGTGGGTACTGGGCCTGGCCAGTAGGGTTGCAGGAAATGCCAAGTATACCATAGCTAGCCTAGAGAATTATAATGATGCTAATTGGTATAAGGTGGGTACTGGGCCTGGCCAGTAGGGTTGCAGGAAATGCCAAGTATACCATAGCTAGCCTGAGGAATTATAATGATGCTAATTGGTATAAGGTGGGTACTGGGCCTGGCCAGTAGGGTTGCAGGAAATGCAATGTATACCATACCTAGCCTAGAGAATTATAATGATGCTAATTGGTATAAGGTAGGTACTGGGCCTGGTCAGTTGGGTTGCAGGAAATGCCAAGTATACCATACCTAGCCTAGAGAATTATAATGATGCTAATTGGTATAAGGTGGGTACTGGGCCTGGCCAGTAGGGTTGCAGGAAATGCCAAGTATACCATAGCTAGCCTGAGGAATTATAATGATGCTAATTGGTATAAGGTGGGTACTGGGCCTGGCCAGTAGGGTTGCAGGAAATGCCAAGTATACCATACCTAGCCTAGAGAATTATAATGATGCTAATTGGTATAAGGTGGGTACTGGGCCTGGCCAGTAGGGTTGCAGGAAATGCCAAGTATACCATACCTAGCCTAGAGAATTATAATGATGCTAATTGGTATAAGGTGGGTACTGGGCCTGGCCAGTAGGGTTGCAGGAAATGCCAAGTATACCATAGCTAGCCTGAGGAATTATAATGATGCTAATTGGTATAAGGTGGGTACTGGGCCTGGCCAGTAGGGTTGCAGGAAATGCAATGTATACCATACCTAGCCTAGAGAATTATAATGATGCTAATTGGTATAAGGTAGGTACTGGGCCTGGTCAGTTGGGTTGCAGGAAATGCCAAGTATACCATACCTAGCCTAGAGAATTATAATGATGCTAATTGGTATAAGGTGGGTACTGGGCCTGGCCAGTAGGGTTGCAGAAAATGCCAAGTATACCATAGCTAGCCTGAGGAATTATAATGATGCTAATTGGTATAAGGTGGGTACTGGGCCTGGCCAGTAGGGTTGCAGGAAATGCCAAGTATACCATAGCTAGCCTGGGGAATTATAATGATGCTAATTGGTATAAGGTGGGTACTGGGCCTGGCCAGTAGGGTTGCAGGAAATGCCAAGTATACTATAGCTAGCCTGGGGAATTATAATGATGCTAATTGGTATAAGGTGGGTACTGAGCCTGGCCAGTAGGGTTGCAGGAAATGCCAAGTATACCATAGCTAGCCTGGGGAATTATAATGATGCTAATTGGTATAAGGTGGGTACTGGGCCTGGCCAGTAGGGTTGCAGGAAATGCCAAGTATACCATACCTAGCCTAGAGAATTATAATGATGCTAATTGGTATAAGGTGGGTACTGAGCCTGGCCAGTAGGGTTGCAGGAAATGCAATGTATACCATACCTAGCCTGGGGAATTATAATGATGCTAATTGGTATAAGGTAGGTACTGGGCCTGGCCAGTAGGGTTGCAGGAAATGCCAAGTATACCATAGCTAGCCTGGGGAATTATAATGATGCTAATTGGTATAAGGTGGGTACTGGGCCTGGCCAGTAGGGTTGCAGGAAATGCCAAGTATACCATACCCTAGAGAATTAGCCTAGAGAATTATAATGATGCTAATTGGTATAAGGTGGGTACTGAGCCTGGCCAGTAGGGTTGCAGGAAATGCCAAGTATACCATACCTAGCCTAGAGAATTATAATGATGCTAATTGGTATAAGGTGGGTACTGAGCCTGGCCAGTGGGGTTGCAGGAAATGCCCAGTATACCATACCTAGCCGAGAGAATTATAATGATGCTAATTGGGATAAGGTGGGTACTGGGCCTGGCCAGTAGGGTTGCAGGAAATGCCAAGTATACCATACCTAGCCTAGAGAATTATAATGATGCTAATTGGTATAAGGTGGGTACTGGGCCTGGCCAGTAGGGTTGCAGGAAATGCCAAGTATACCATAGCTAGCCTGAGAATTATAATGATGCTAATTGGTATAAGGTGGGTACTGGGCCTGGCCAGTAGGGTTGCAGGAAATGCCAAGTATACCATAGCTAGCCTGGGGAATTATAATGATGCTAATTGGTATAAGGTGGGTACTGGGCCTGGCCAGTAGGGTTGCAGGAAATGCCAAGTATACCATAGCTAGCCTGGGGAATTATAATGATGCTAATTAGTATAAGGTGGGTACTGGGCCTGGCCAGTAGGGTTGCAGGAAATGCCAAGTATACCATAGCTAGCCTGGGGAATTATAATGATGCTAATTGGTATAAGGTAGGTACTGAGCCTGGCCAGTAGGGTTGCAGGAAATGCCAAGTATACCATAGCTAGCCTGGGGAATTATAATGATGCTAATTGGTATAAGGTGGGTACTGAGCCTGGCCAGTAGGGTTGCAGGAAATGCCAAGTATACCATACCTAGCCTAGAGAATTATAATGATGCTAATTGGTATAAGGTGGGTACTGGGAGCTACTGGGCCTGGCCAGTAGGGTTGCAGGAAATGCCTAGTATACCATACCTAGCCTGGGGAATTATAATGATGCTAATTGGTATAAGGTGGGTACTGGTCCTGGCCAGTAGGGTTGCAGGAAATGCCAAGTATACCATAGCTAGCCTAGAGAATTAGAATGATGCTAATTGGTATAAGGTGGGTACTGGGCCTGGCCAGTAGGGTTGCAGGAAATGCCAAGTATACCATACCTAGCCTGGGGAATTATAATGATGCTAATTGGTATAAGGTGGGTACTGAGCCTGGCCAGTAGGGTTGCAGGAAATGCAATGTATACCATACCTAGCCTGGGGAATTATAATGATGCTAATTGGTATAAGGTGGGTACTGGGCCTGGCCAGTAGGGTTGCAGGAAATGCCAAGTATACCATAGCTAGCCTGGAGAATTATAATGATGCTAATTGGTATAAGGTGGGTACTGGGCCTGGCCAGTAGGGTTGCAGGAAATGCCAAGTATACCATACCTAGCCTGGGGAATTATAATGATGCTAATTGGTATAAGGTGGGTACTGGGCCTGGCCAGTAGGGTTGCAGGAAATGCCAAGTATACCATAGCTAGCCTGGGGAATTATAATGATGCTAATTGGTATAAGGTGGGTACTGAGCCTGGCCAGTAGGGTTGCAGGAAATGCCAAGTATACCATACCAGCCTGAGAATTATAATGATGCTAATTGGTATAAGGTGGGTACTGAGCCTGGCCAGTAGGGTTGCAGGAAATGCCAAGTATACCATACCTAGCCTAGAGAATTATAATGATGCTAATTGGTATAAGGTAGGTACTGGGCCTGGCCAGTAGGGTTGCAGGAAATGCCAAGTATACCATAGCTAGCCTGGAGAATTATAATGATGCTAATTGGTATAAGGTGGGTACTGGGCCTGGCCAGTAGGGTTGCAGGAGTAATGCCAAGTATACCATACTGCTAGCCTGGGTTGCAGGAAAAGAATTATAATGATGCTAATTGGTATAAGGTGGGTACTGGGCCTGGCCAGTAGGGTTGCAGGAAATGCCAAGTATACCATAGCTAGCCTGGGGAATTATAATGATGCTAATTGGTATAAGGTGGGTACTGAGCCTGGCCAGTAGGGTTGCAGGAAATGCCAAGTATACCATACCAAGCCTAGAGAATTATAATGATGCTAATTGGTATAAGGTGGGTACTGAGCCTGGCCAGTAGGGTTGCAGGAAATGCCAAGTATACCATACCTAGCCTAGAGAATTATAATGATGCTAATTGGTATAAGGTAGGTACTGGGCCTGGTCAGTTGGGTTGCAGGAAATGCCAAGTATACCATACCTAGCCTAGAGAATTATAATGATGCTAATTGGTATAAGGTGGGTACTGGGCCTGGCCAGTAGGGTTGCAGGAAATGCCAAGTATACCATAGCTAGCCTGAGGAATTATAATGATGCTAATTGGTATAAGGTGGGTACTGGGCCTGGCCAGTAGGGTTGCAGGAAATGCCAAGTATACCATAGCTAGCCTGGGGAATTATAATGATGCTAATTGGTATAAGGTGGGTACTGGGCCTGGCCAGTAGGGTTGCAGGAAATGCCAAGTATACCATAGCTAGCCTGAGGGAATTATAATGATGCTAATTATAAAAGGTGGGTACTGCCTGGCCAGTAGGGTTGCAGGAAATGCCAAGTATACCATAGCTAGCCTGGGGAATTATAATGATGCTAATTGGTATAAGGTGGGTACTGCCTGGCCAGTAGGGTTGCAGGAAATGCCAAGTATACCATAGCTAGCCTGGGGAATTATAATGATGCTAATTGGTATAAGGTGGGTACTGAGCCTGGCCAGTAGGGTTGCAGGAAATGCCAAGTATACCATACCTAGCCTAGAGAATTATAATGATGCTAATTGGTATAAGGTGGTGGGTACTGGGCCTGGCCAGTAGGGTTGCAGGCCTGGCCAGTAGGGTTGCAGGAAATGCCAAGTATACCATACTAGCCTGGGGAATTATAATGATGCTAATTGGTATAAGGTGGGTACTGGGCCTGGCCAGTAGGGTTGCAGGAAATGCCAAGTATACCATAGCTAGCCTAGAGAATTATAATGATGCTAATTGGTACTGGGCCTGGCCAGTAGGGTACTGGCCTGGGGAATTATGATGCCAATTGGTATAAGGTGGGGTAGGGTTGCAGGAAATGCCAAGTATACCATACCTAGCCTGGGAATTATAATGATGCTAATTGGTATAAGGTGGGTACTGGGCCTGGCCAGTAGGGTTGCAGGAAATGCCAAGTATACCATACCTAGCCTGGGGAATTATAATGATGCTAATTGGTATAAGGTGGGTACTGGGCCTGGCCAGTAGGGTTGCAGGAAATGCCAAGTATACCATAGCTAGCCTGGGGAATTATAATGATGCTAATTGGTATAAGGTGGGTACTGGGCCTGGCCAGTAGGGTTGCAGGAAATGCCAAGTATACCATACCTAGCCTGGGGAATTATAATGATGCTAATTGGTATAAGGTGGGTACTGGCCTGGCCAGTAGGGTTGCAGGAAATGCCAAGTATACCATAGCTAGCCGAGAGAAATATAATGATGCTAATTGGTATAAGGTGGGTACTGAGCCTGGCCAGTAGGGTTGCAGGAAATGCCAAGCTACCATACCTAGCCTGGGAATTATAATGATGCTAATTGGTATAAGGTGGGTACTGAGCCTGGCCAGTAGGGTTGCAGGAAATGCCAAGTATACCATACCTAGCCTGGGGAATTATAATGATGCTAATTGGTATAAGGTGGGTACTGAGCCTGGCCAGTAGGGTTGCAGGAAATGCCAAGTATACCATAGCTAGCCTGAGGAATTATAATGATGCTAATTGGTATAAGGTGGGTACTGGGCCTGGCCAGTAGGGTTGCAGGAAATGCCAAGTATACCATAGCTAGCCTGGGAATTATAATGATGCTAATTGGTATAAGGTGGGTACTGAGCCTGGCCAGTAGGGTTGCAGGAAATGCCAAGTATACCATAGCTAGCCTGGATGCTAATTGGTATAAGGTGGGTACTGAGCCTGGCCAGTAGGGTTGCAGGAAATGCCAAGTATACCATAGCTAGCCTGGGGAATTATAATGATGCTAATTGGTATGGTGGGTACTGAGCCTGGCCAGTAGGGTTGCAGGAAATGCCAGGTAGAATTATAATGATGCTAATTGGTATAAGGTGGGTACTGGCTACTGGCCTGGCCAGTAGGGTTGCAGGAAATGCCAAGTATACCATACCTAGCCTGGGAATTATAATGATGCTAATTGGTATAAGGTGGTACACTGAGCCTGGCCAGTATACCATAGGTTGATGAATTGGTATGCCTGAAGTATTGCACCATAGCTAGCCTGGGGAATTATAATGATGCTAATTGGTATACTGGGCCTGGCCAGTAGGGTTGCAGGAAATGCCAAGTATACCATACCTAGCCTAGAGAATTATAATGATGCTAATTGGTATAAGGTGGTCACTGAGCCTGGCCAGTAGGGTTGCAGGAAATGCCAAGTATACCATAGCTAGCCTGGGGAATTATAATGATGCTAATTGGTATAAGGTGGGTACTGAGCCTGGCCAGTAGGGTTGCAGGAAATGCAATGTATACCATACCTAGCCTAGAGAATTAGAATGATGCTAATTGGTATAAGGTGGGTACTGGGCCTGGCCAGCTTTTTTTATTAGTCGACTTGACGGCACGAATAGTCACAATGACTAAATGCATGTTAAAGTTTGAGCTCAAAGTAACTTAGTGCCTGAAATGTAAACATAGGGTATGGTTATTGGTACACAATGTTGCAAGTAATATTTTACAAACTCCCAAAACATAAAAATATTGTTTAATTTTGCTCACAAAAAAATTGTATTATAAACATGATATAGACCAGCTTCAATAACATTTACATGGCAAGTAGCTGCATTTTATGGAAAATACTTGATATTTATGCTTCCTATATTTGACTAAAACCGGGTATATGATACACTATTGACCTGTTGCATGTACCAGCCACTGGCTATGCATATTGATTGGCAAATGAGGTGCAGATGTGATGATGACGTGATTAAATTAGCCAATCAGATCCCACCTTTACGTTTACGTCGTAAACTCTGCCAAACCAGGCAATGCAAAAGGTCCTTTCCGAATACTGCTAAGAGTTGTGACTGACTATAGTCGACTTAGTTGTGCAATCCTAGGGGTCAGAATCCTCAGTATAATATGATGTTGGTGGAGGGAGCTAGTCCATTTACATTACCTGTATATGCAGTATTCATAAAAGGACCTTGTGCATAACATGATGGCACTACAAACCTGGTCAAACCAGTGTCCATTTGCCACTATATTTTACTATCTGGTAGGTTAGACATTTTTTATTTGAGGAAGTGTCATACCATTTCTCCAATTGTGATATTTATCAGGTTTGTGAAAATATTGTGCTTATGCAGGATTTTGCTCCCATTGTGTAATTTCAGCCATTGTTTCATTTCAGTCACCATTAATATCAGACTAACACTGACAATAACACTGATATCAAAACACACTAAAATAACACTGAAATGGTTATTTTGTTATTCAGGCATGCAAAGACCATTTATCCAAGAGCACTGAAAAATGGATGGAAATATCTGTATTAATTACACTAAAGAGCTGGCCAATGCGTCAATTATTATAGCTTGAACTGTAATACTTTTCTTCTGTTCTAATTTATTTTCTCAGGTTTACATATCCTTCAATGAATCTCAACACAATATGGACATCTACAATGTGAGTGATGGGGACAGTTTGTTGGAGAGTTTCTCTCAGAGAACACTAGCACCATTAAGATTCTCCAATTTGCAGTATTCACCCAAGATCCTATTAGGAGCACACATATCAGCGCTACCTCTCTTGCCAGGAACATCACCGACACAATTTACGTAAGTAGTATTTATTTAGAGGAGCTAGGGGGTTGAATGACCTCACCCCCACACTCTAAAGCATTTTCCACCCTGATGTGGCAGTGACGGCCATAAGCATTTCGTTGGGCTCGGCTACAAATCGCTAGTGTTCCCTGAAAGCGCGACGTACACACTAGGGTGGGCCAAAAAACACTTTTTTTCTCGGATCGACTTGGAACTGTCAGAGAATTTTACTGGGGTACAAAGTAGTATTGTGCTGAAATAGTAATATCGGAACATGTTTCGCCCAGGCAGTAGATTTTCACAAAATCCCTACTTTTTTGCTATTTCTTACTGTACAGGGTGTCCCATAAAAAATTACCGGGCGAATGAATTTGGACGTAAGTCAAGAAATAGACATCAGAATCCAAAAATATAAAAATCAGCGTGTAGCCCATCTTACCCTGCATCTTATACGCTAATTTTGTTCGAATCGGTTTACTGATTGCGAAGAAATCAGCGATTATATAACGCATGCGTCAATTCACTTCATTCCAAGTTTGAAAGAAAGATCATTCATCACAATGCGCACTAGTGGTTAATATTTGTCAATAGGCTTCATATTATGGTCGTTGAAATCCTTTTTGTTCTTTTTAAACAATCTGTTTCTTGTAAAACATTTAATTAGGTTTTGTTCAAATTTGAAAATATGCACGATATTGAAAATGAAAGCTTGCATTTAAGATGATGCTAGGTACTTGCAGATATGTTTTTTCGTTAATATTGATATAAATGTTGCAAGAATTCCAGCTGGCTTAAAAAAAATTCACACACATTAATGTTTTTGGAATATTTCCAAGAAATTGTAATGCAAAGTTTAAATCTTTTAAAACTTCAACATTAATGTTGCATGGTATCAAAAATCACACGTAAAGCTGTAAGCACTTGATAATTGTCATTCTTGGCTCAAATGTTCTTTGGAAAGTTAAAATGTAACATATTTGCACAACCTAAAGAATTAAAGTTGGACAGTTTCCAACCCGGGGTGTCCAATTGCAGATATCAAAGTTTTCTCGGACAAACTGTTATTCATCTTCAATGAAAGCATAAATAACATAACAACCCCGTTGGATTATAAAATAGATAATGTGGACTAAACTTTAGGAAGCGGTGAGCGAGTACGAAAAAAGTGCCTGTTAATCAAACTTGGAATGAACTCCATTGATGCGCGCATTATATAATCAGTTATTTCTTCACAACCAGTCAACCTAATCAAATAAAACTTTCGTATGTGATGCATAATAAAATAGGTTATGCGCTACATTTTAGATTTTGATGTCTATTTCCCGACTTACATCCAATTTTATTCGCTCAGTAATTTTTTCTGGGACACCCTGTATAACTCTATATAGAGAAATCAGTAGAAACATTCTGGGAAAATAGGCATTCAGATGCCATCCTAACCAATATTAAACACTTTGGGTAGTTTGTTTGGACCCTCTAGAACATCACCAAATAGCAAGCCGTCTCCAATTGGTTACCATTATTTTTGCTAAAGACACGCATGTAAGTCAAATATTAATGATATTTGAGTTGCTATATTAAGGAGTAGGAGTAGCATTATGGAGAATTTCCCCAGTTCTACTCAGTCAAATTTCCCAAATGCGGTATTGTTGCACAGATATGAACTGCAGCATTGCCAAAAATAAATGCTCTCTGATTTTTTGTTATCCATGTTTAGCCTTGAAAATTACTACAAATCAGGCGTCACATGACCCTGTAACCCCTGGTCATGTCAGAGCTGCTCTAAATTCATATCTCGAGTATTGTTTGTACTTTTGCAGTTCATATCTACCCAACAAGACCAAGATTGTGAAATTTGACTCAGTAGAACTGGGGAAATGCTCCATAATGCTACCCCTACCCCTTATTTTAGCAACTCAAATATCATCAATATTTAACTAAATACAGGTCTCTAGCAAAAAATAATGGTAACCAATTGGAGACTGCTTGCTATTTGGTGATGTTCTAGAGGGTCCAAACAAACTACCCAAATTGTTTAATATTGGCTATGATGTCATCTCAATGCCTACTTTGCCCAGGTTGTTTCTACTGATTTCTCTATATAGAGTTATACAGTAAGAAATGGCAAATAAGTAGGGATTTTGTGAAAATCTACTGCTTGGGCGAAACATGCTCCGAACTTACTGATATTTTAGCACAATAGTAGTATGTACCCTAGTAAAATTCTCCGAGAGTTCCAAGTCGATCCGAGAAAAAAGGTGTTTTTCGCCCCACCCTAGTACACACGCACATGCCTAAAGACGCCGCATAGATGCGTGCGTGAAAAGCTGTCTCAACGCTTTGACGTCACTGCCACACCAGGGTGCAAAATGCTTTAACTATGGAGTTTCACACCCGTAGTTCAATCCTCTTATGCAAAAGCCAAAAATGTGACCGTCCACCACAAACCGCTCGTAAAGTCGGCAAATTGTATTCTGAGTTACAGTGCAAAATATGTATCAAGGTTCAATTCATCTCTTTTGATCTATTCCACAAGTTAATGAAGAATGCGGCTGGACATTTTATTAATAATGGGTTTATTATATTTATTATAACATGTAATATGACTTAGGCAGTTTGGTTATGAGGGTGATGATAATATTGTGGACTTGGTCATTGCTAATGCTTTTATGAATTGTGAGTCATAAATTTCAATAGTTTTCTCTGACATTTTGTTTCAGACATGGTCCCAATGGCTTACCATTTGCAGGTGCTATAAATAATTTGATGATGTCTAATGGCTCATCATGGGATCTTGAATACAGAGTGTTAACCAATGACACTGTACAACAGTACCTGGGAGTCTCCTTTACTGGTGTTATAGCTCAGGTTGGTATATCACATTCAAACACAAAATAGTATAAGGGCTCTGTTTGTTTTCTTGATTCAGCAGAGGAAAAAGCAGAATACTTGACACTATTCCAATCCGTTTAAAACCATATTATAATATTTGCTGACGAAGACACCCTCAAGCATTCCTCGATGATAACTTTATAAAATAACAAACTTTATCTGGGGAATGGGCTTTACCAGATGGCCTATGGGCTATGGATTGTGTTAAGTGTCATTAACTTGTCGGCAAAATGGTTATGAGATGGGACTTCTCTTGCTATACTTGCAATTATTTTTTCTTAACAACTGATTGTTTATTCAGTGCAGTATTTTTGTGCAGCCGGTCAATGTGTGAAAACTACAGTACTGGTGCAGCCAGTCACTGTGTGAAAACTACAACAGTACTGGTGCAGCCAGTCAATGTGTGAAATGGTCTGAAATGAGGGGATTCGAAATAGGTTCAAAACTATACAAATAAAATATCATATGGTGAATTTTGAATAAGTGGTTTTATTGAACAGAGGGTGCGAAATATGAACCAGTGTCCCAGGGAAATTTGATTGAAGCCCCTGTTGGTATGCCACTGAGTTCAATCTACTTTATACTGTCATAATAACAAGTACATGTTTATTCTCTTTCTGTACAGGTGGCACCTGGTATAGCTTTTAAAGGAGCTTATGCCTATGCCAAACTAAAAGTTCCAGACCTCTTGAAGCTTACTCAGACAATTACCTTCTCTTTCAAAACATTTGATCCACATGGTATTCTGGCTTACAGTTATGATGGGCAGAGTTTTGTAAGTATCCACATGGTATTCTGGCTTACAGTTATGATGGGCAGAGTTTTGTAAGTATCCACATGGTATTCTGGCTTACAGTTATGATGGCCAGAGTTTTGTAAGTATCCACATGGTATTCTGGCTTGCAGTTATGATGGCCAGAGTTTTGTAAGTATCCACATGGTATTCTGGCTTACAGTTATGATGGGCAGAGTTTTGTAAGTATCTACATGGTATTCTGGCTTACAGTTATGATGGGCAGAGTTTTGTAAGTATCCACATGGTATTCTGGCTTACAGTTATGATGGGTAGAGTTTTGTAAGTATCCACATGGTATTCTGGCTTACAGTTATGATGGGCAGAGTTTTGTAAGTATCCACATGGTATGCTGGCTTACAGTTATGATGGGCAGAGTTTTGTAAGTATCCACATGGTATTCTGGCTTACAGTTATGATGGGCAGAGTTTTGTAAGTATCCACATGGTATTCTGGCTTACAGTTATGATGGGCAGAGTTTTGTAAGTATCCACATGGTATTCTGGCTTACAGTTATGATGGCCAGAGTTTTGTAAGTATCCACATGGTATTCTGGCTTACAGTTATGATGGCCAGAGTTTTGTAAGTATGCACATGGTATTCTGGCTTACAGTTATGATGGCCAGAGTTTTGTAAGTATCCACATGGTATTCTGGCTTACAGTTATGATGGCCAGAGTTTTGTAAGTATCCACATGGTATTCTGGCTTTCAGTTATGATGGCCAGAGTTTTGTAAGTATCCACATGGTATTCTGGCTTACAGTTATGATGGGCAGAGTTTTGTAAGTATTAAGGATTTAAATGGAAAGAGAGCGATCAAATCTAAACCATCGGGTGATGCTGGGACTGTTTGTGGTTAGTCTGTATAGTCCATGCTGTAAATACTGTCGATAATAATGGCCGCCCATCCACATGGATATCGTGAAACCAGCAATCGATGTTAAAAAATGTGGGTACTGTATGGTATATTGACAGCATTTATGGAATAGTTTGGTTGAAAAATGGTGGGGGCATTTATTAGAGGGAGCTTTATATACAAAGCATATTAAGGTATACTAAATTAAGAAATGCTTCACAATGGCAGGGAATAAGACCAAAAGAGACACAAATAATATGTGTGGAGATCACAGACTAATAATGTTTAAATAGGCTAAAATTGAGAAGAGACCCTATGGTGCAAAAGTACCGCACACCAGTCGTGCGTGTACTTTTAAAAAGTCACACCCCTAACAGCAAAAGTACATGCCATTGGCGTGCGGGCATGTGTAAAAGTCTATCCCTGGTCAGGGGGGAGCTTTGTGTTACCTGTAATCCTTGATGGGCATTGAACCAGCACACTTCCAATATCCAGTCTAGAACTCATCCAACTGCACTACAAACTGAAATAAAATCCCACTGAAACAAAGATTAACTGTTACAGCGAATAAGCGATGGGACGTTTTGTTGTTTTCACTATTACTCTCCCATGTGATAGACGACAGGCAGGTCCAATAATTTGAGTAGTGGATTCCAGGACAGCCAGTATACTATGATCAAATATTGGACCTGCCTGTTGTCTATCACATGGTCGAGTAATAGTAAAAACTTATTCATATCATTTCTTCTCATTCTATAGTCATGTAAATATTATTTTAATAACTATAAACTATTTTATTGAGCAAAAATGAAGTTACCATCATAAAGACTCCCCTTATTCTAAAATAAACAAAATCTTTTTCACCTTCTGTTGCGAGTACTGCAAGTACGTGTGGGTATTACACACTATAGGTCTACACATACAACATGCACCTTTACAAGCATGTTACATGTTTTCAATACTTGTGATACCGTAGGGTCTTCAACGGCTTGATAGAAGACACCCAAAATCATACGACTATCCAATCAGGTTATGTGTCCACGAACTCAACTAGACCATCAGCTCCCACTGAATAAGAATACACTTCCAACCATATCTCAAAATTAGTTTTACATTATACCAAGCATACATGATTAGCATCATCCATGCATCCATCACACATACCCCATGTAATTACATTTCAAGATAATATGTTGTGTCTTTCTTACAGAATAAAATATTCTATGTTGTGCTCTACCATGGTAATCTCTTCTTACAATACAACATTGGCAATGGCCAATCACAACCATTACAGACTAGGGGTCTAAGGCTTAATACGGGACAATGGCAGACTGTATCCATCGACTTCTCTGGCATATCGTAAGTGTGGATTTATACATGTATAGAGGCTATGCAATACGATGTTACTCATGACAGAGTCATCCTCATTCACTGGGAATTCCCCATGATAATACAATGAAACCGGTATTAATTATGAATGGTTGTGGAATCGAACTAGAGACCTGTCCCTCTGTCCTCCAACATCTGGCATTTCAATTATTATACCATTTGAGTCATGTGAGTTGCTTTATTACATAGCCTATTCGTCTATTTGGTATGATTAAGTTATAGATGTTGACCTCAGTTTTATTTCTCCATGATTGTCTGTGCCAAAGCTATTAACCTCATCTATGATGGCACTAGACCCCAGAGTGAATTAACCCCCTGGACACTACTAGTCATCTAACAGCATTTCTGATTGGTTGATAACTTGAAATGCTCATTTCAATTGCCAATTATGACTAGGCTTTAAACAATTTATGGTCAAACTTGCATTTGCAGATGATCTTTAATATTAATACCCTCCTCTATTGGTTCAAAATTTGACATAATATACATTATGGCCAATCGGCAGGTGGTTCTCATGGGGTTAAGCTGTTGAATTGCATTTATTGCAATGAAGTTGAAGAATACTGATAGAGCAGTTTAATTTTGGGATAACATAACATATGTGATTTTTTATCTGTGTTACCTAGCTGTTTAAATGTGTAACTAACAAGTGTCTACTAATGTGTGTTGACAGAGCATCTCTGACAGTGAATGACTTGCCAACCATATATGGTAATCGGCAGATAGTACCTAGAGGCATTCCAATCACAGCTACTAATAGTTATCTATACGTGGGAGGTGTACCTGAAACTACACCTGTTCTGCCTGGTGGACAATATCCTGTACGAAATTCCATCAACAGTGGCATTAAGGATTTTGCAATTAATGGAGTGTAAGTATCTCTGTCCTGTACATTTGTAATACAGTCTGCAAAACAATTAAGGTACCAGTTATTGTTACCCCTGTATATCCTAAACAAAGGCAGATATGTTATAATTAGAGCCAAAAACTAATAGCTGCATCTTTCAGCTTGGATTTAAGACACCATTCGTTAAAATCGGTTAAGAAATAAAGCCACAATAATCCAAAACCCAAGGAAGATGCAAATTCAAAAGTTGCAGTTTTGCTCCATTACATGCTCTATTGATTTGTACACAAAACATTCAAGAGAGCCCTGTGCTTCCATTGATTAGTACATTAAAACTAGTGCCGTGTTTTCCATTTATAAGAACATGAAAGTGAAACTTTTGATTTTGTTACTTCCTTGGGTTTTAGATCACAGGGTACAGGTATTGGCTGCTGGTTTTACTGTTGCCATATTTATCTTTGTGTAGGATATACAGGGGTGAACATAACTGGTACCTTAATTATTTGGCTTACTGTATTTGGAAATTGATAGGTAAGTTACTTTGTACATGCATCAATCATGGGCCATATGTTAAAAGTTCCTCACAGGACATATCATAATTAGAAATAAAACTTTTTTTTTACAAAATGTCAGGTTTTTAAATAATGAAGAATTAATCATGGGTCATGTTCTTTTAACCATACACACTTGTAGAGCAGTTTTGCACATCTGATTTCTGAATAGCTATACTAAGCTTCCAGAGAAGGTCGGATTAATGAGCACACCCTGTTAGTGAGCGACATAGACGTGGTTTTGTATTCCCTCTGCGATAAGTGTCAAATGTAGCTTTGATATGTAATGAGCCAAGCCAATCACCAGTGTGCTGAGATGATTGTAAGACAATCAGGATCCCACTATCCGTATTTACGCTGTCTGCGTGCTAAAAAGAGAAATAAATGAGTGAAAGATGAATTGTTCAATTTCACGTGCCAATATGGTTTGTGTCTTGATGTGGATCACATATTTTCTAGTAATTGGTCACCAACACCAGCCAAGGATGTGGAAGATCTGAAAAGAGCCGGCTCCCTGAATACAAAGTAGTGTAGTTATTATTTAGTGCTATGAATGCACAACATGTTGTGAATGTAAAATTTGTTTTTTGTGTTTACTACAGTTTATCACAGTTTACCATTGAATTTGTTATACAAGTAGAGGCCTTGATGTTTGTTAGAAAACCTACCACTAAATGCTTTAATGAAACCTCTTGAAATTACCACAATTTAAATTGGTTTTAGTTTTATAACCTAATAATAAAGGCAGATCTTTTTTTGTATTTTAATGTGCTAGGTTTGTTCATAATCACTATAAAATGATGATTACCAATAATTTTGATAGTCTGTAGGCCTACATATTGACCTCAGCCATTGAAACATGCAGAGAGTTCAGACTGTTTATCCTTCTTAGTATCATTACCTAAAATTGGATATTTGGGCTATTCCAGTTGAAATCCATACACCCCCTAAAGAAGACATGATCTTAATCTTCCACACAAGGGTGTTGGATTTCAAATGGGGTTATTTGAAATCTACACCCCCTGTGTGGGCGATTTAGATAATGTCTTTCCTAGGAGGTGTATGTCTTTCAACTGGCCCATTGTTGTCAGTGTTTCGGGGGGAGGGGGGCATTGGGGGGAAAAGTGAATTTCAGTGGGGGAAAAATTGACAAATTTTGTGCACAGTTGCTGCAAAACGTGAAAAGTTATGTAATTTGGGGGTTTTGCCTCAAAACTGGGGGGCAACAATTCCCCGGTAGCGCCATCACTGATTGTTGTAACCAACCATTGTCCATCATATTCAGGCTCATCAATTTCAATGATCCAGAAGTAGTTGTTGCTCAGCTTGGCATGGATCTCTCTGGGATAACTCCTGAGGTTGTCACCTTACCACCACTCCCATACCCAACTCAACCCCCACCAGATGATGAGACACCCCCTGCTATGTCTTGTGCTGCACCTTTCCCTGTTTCAACTAGCCAGGATGTGAGATTGGGGCGGGTACCACGTGGCTACTTGGCATATGACTTAACGGCAGCTGAAAGAGCCAATTTTCAAAATAGGTAAGTGAAATATATAGGCTGAAATGAAAGCCATGATTTTTGTTTCCTGTATAGGTGGAAACCAAGATGTCAGATGCATTTTTCCCTTTCTTTGTTATTCATTAAAGCAAAATGTGCGATTTGCATTAAAAACATATTTTTCCCCCACATATTGTTGGTTTTCGATATCAGAACATGTCCTCTTTTAATAAGGCCAAAAAAAAAAAAAAAGGTTTGTCTTAAAGCTCACGAATGGTTTGAAAACAAATGCGAAATGTCACAAACTTTTTTTTTTGGCCTAAGGTAAAACAGAGAAATCGCTGTTTCGGGAATTCATTAAAAATACGGGCGTATGTTTTTCCTATAACAAAAAAGGTTTTCATCAGTGACCAAAAAAAAAAATTCCTGTTTCAAAACGGCTGCATCCATCTGCGTTGTTGTATAAATGTATGAAAGAGACTAAATTGCAGTTGCATGCATTGTAGGTGTATATGAGACTATATAATACACGAATGCGGTAGCAGTCATCTTTACATGTGCGTGTGTATCTATGTTCACTGAAAGTTGCTGTGCGGGTGATGTTGATGGCAGCCATTGCTAGATATATTGTTAACATGGGCAATCTTTTTGAATCATTTTACAATCCAAGTCTTCCAATGTCTACAGAGAATTATGTTTCTTCCAAACATAAGTTATGTGGAAAAGGAAGGAATATGCCATCTACGGATCGTAATTTTATTGAGCGGTGGACAAAGATGGATTCAGAATCGCTCGTCTCGGAAAGGAGAAAATCATGCACGTTTGTAGTGTGGATTTTCAGCATCGCTCTCACACTTACAGTGGATTGTATATTGTACATAAGCTCGTCAATGCTTGATATTTTTGGAAAATAAGTATTTTTAATGAAAAATGCGACTTTGGGGGTTTCAGAATACAGCTTTCTGAACTCAAAGGTTGGCAGGTCTGACCTAATATCGTCCAATGTATGTATCAATGCATCAATGTTGATGGTGTAATTTTTGTGTGGGGCTTTATGACATAGATGGGTGGTCGTCTGCCCAGCTGTCTGCCTCCAAGGTCAAAGATCATCTAGATGTCAAATTGTAAATTGCTCCGATTTGACTGAAACTTGGTGGAAATACCCATGATGAGAACATATCACCTTATTGCCCTGGATCAGTGTCTGATATCAGTGACTTGGTAATGCAGACATGCTAATTAATACGCAAAATCATGTGCATATTTTTTTTGGGGGGCTTTTGGAGCGCAAGCCCCCACCCTCGGGTAAAAGCAGGGGGCGGTCGAAAAGAAAGGGAGATGGAAGATGAAGGGGCAGCAAGAAAAAAGGGCAGGACAGAAGGGGTTGCAAGAATTATCAATGAAAAAGGGCGGAAATTATGGAAAACTAATGTACCTTTTTGACCGGCAACAGCTCTAGACGGTGGTGGTAATCTGGGGGAGGGGGTGATAATCCTCTAATTCTTTAACCAAAAAATAAATAAATTGGTGAAAAATGTTTTACTTCTACCCCCCCCCCCCCTCTCCACTTTTTAGATTTTCAAGAGCCGGGCTGTTGCTGCAAGGGGCGGCAAAATTTACATTTTCTTTAGCCCCCAGGGTAGGAGTGGCCATGATATGCCACTGAAAATAATAATTACAACAAGGTTACTGTTTCCCCCAAAAAGAGCTGAGCCAAAAGAGTAATCAGTATGGAATTTGAGAATCTTGAACAAAATAATAATCTTTCAAGCCTCAAAATATATGGCTGCAGTTGTAAGCTATTGCGAATAATAAATAAATTTTACCAATCAACACGCTAGTCTTTTAAGAAGCGTGTTTAGCAGCGTTTAACACTACAATGGTTCTATACAGCTTTCAATCTTTCACCGCCATTTAAATACAGACTAAACAATTGAGAGGAACCTAGTGGAAAGTGTACCAGTATTTACGCTGCAAACAAAGCACAAACATGTGGTGTGGTTGATTTTCTGTTGGTTTGAGACTTGTGTGATCACTAAAAGATGGGAAGCCAAAATACAGTTTTGGTTTAAAACACATTTTTTTTTTTGTCTTCTGAAGGAAATTGGATTACAAAGTTGCCATGTCTGTTAATGCACTAATTGTTTTTATAGATCCCATTAGTGATAATCCAATATGGCAAAAATTCCTCAGCTATATCATGCAATATGTAGACATAGAGGCATGATATAAAACATTGACAATACTGGCACATCTGGCAGTGTAATAAAACCTCTATACATGCTTTATTTTAGATTCTGCTGTATTCACTAGTATCTAAAAATGTATGTATAGGTTTTATTAAGAAGATGTGCAAACTGAAATATATTGATGATACAAGAATGTGATCTACTGTTGATATTGTTCAAAAATCTCAAACTTTTTAATTGTCTCCCTTTTGAAAAAAGGAAATGGAAAAACAGAAAAGTGACACATACCCACAAAATTGTGCTCCCAAACCCACAAGTGTAAATTCATTTAAAAAAACCAGTAATTGGCAACAAATAGTGTGTAACAGTGGCATAATTTTGTTTCTTCTCTCATAGCTTTATAATCACTATGGCGTTCCGGACCGTATCTTCCAATGGAGTGCTGCTGTATGTAGTGGATTCAGCAACCAGTGTGGGCCAGTTTATGGCACTTGCAATGTTAGAAGGCAAATTGCAGTTTTCCATTAGGACAAGTACGCAGCAGATATACAATATTACCACAACAGATAGATATGATGATGGCTACTGGCATGAAGTAAGTAAAATATTGTAGTGGTATTCACAGAAATATTTGGGGATTGAATCTTTGTATGAGGGGTGCAAACCTGATTTTAAATATACCAGTAGGCAGCTCTTTAATCAAGAGATTACCGTACAGATCATAAACAAATTCTTAAAGTGGCACGCAGCATCACCTGACTCAAAGTCGGAAATTTAGACATTGTTTTATACGAGGGTCATTCAAAAGTTCTACCTCCATCGTTACATCTCTGTTATCTTATGTGCTAGGAAATAGAAATTACCCATGATTATTCTCTTAAATCTTAGCTACAAAATAAAATTTTATTTGATTAAAATTTGATTTTTGGTTGTTAAGAGTTGTTGGTTAAAACAAATACAGATTTAGTACATCAGAAATGGTCTGAACAGAAAGGCTAATTTTGATTAAATAGGTTGCCCACATCTATGTGGAAATTGTTACAGAATTATTTCTGAAAATGATTAAAATTTATTTTTTTATTCAAATAATTTAATCAATATTTAATGCTTCCAGATAGCACAGTTTTATTGGGTATAGTGTCTTTTGCATAATAACACCGATGCACGTTCCGAATAGCCTTCAAAGCCCTTCATATTTACCCTTTGATCATGTGTGCACTTGTTGGTTCAAGTCATTGGTTCATAAGTTAAACTCAAATAAGTTGTATGCACAGTTTTTGTATTTTGAAACTATGTATATACAAGGTTATTAACACACTGTTCATCTTATTTCCACGTCAAGATGCATCCATTGCTTAAAAGAAGTACATAATTACGAATTAGGCTTAAACAGCCATGTTGGCTTTCCTCAATGCAAACTTTTTAGAAGTTGTTCATATGACGTATCATCCCGTAAATATGGCTGACTACTCAAATGCATCCATCAAAAGCATGATTGCAATCTACCGCGACATTTCGTCTCACACATAACAAATGCACTCAAATCAATTAGGTTGATGACAACATTTGATTGAATGGACTGCACTAGGGGCTTTACCCCTGGACCCCAACAGGACCCTTAAGGCAGGCCCCTGGACCCCACCCATTCCGCTCATTAATTATCTTTCTTAAACACTTGAGAACAATCCTGCAATCTTATTGGTTCTTACCCATGTGATATGACACGATATCACACGGGTAAGCGCGTGTTCATCGACGCGATACACATACTCGCTATTTGAACCAATCGGAGGCACATAGCAACAACAGGACTGATCGAGTTTAAGCCCTAGGTATTTCCTTGCAAAATGTAGGATTTAATTTGATTAAAATTTGTAATACTTATGATATTTTTATTTGAATTGAAGTGTTTAAGAATGAGAATAAAGGTATTGTTTTTAGCCGGTGTCATGCATCTATCGTCTCATATAACACGGGCAACATCATTCTTTTTGGCATAAAACAACGCGTAAAATAATGATGTCGTCTGTGTTATATGAGACGATAGATGCACTCCAGCTGCTAAAAACAATATCTTTATTCTCTAAATACAATTCAGGGTGTCCCTATTTTCAGAATTCCAAGTAATTTGCTCTCAGGCCCCACAAAGAATAATGATATAATATTGGATGGCTGAGCATGATACCATAACATATCGGATGAGTCATAAAAATATCGGACTAGCCAACGGCGAGTTCGATATTTGTATGACGAATCCGATATGTTATGGTATCATGCGAAATAAGCCATCCAATATTATCATTATTAGGTTTTCTTAACTCCTAATAACCCTGAAAACATAATAATGATATAAAATTGGATTGATTGAGCCCTAAATCATTAATCCACTCTCCAGCTTAAACGCTATCACCGATCAACTTCATTATTATGTTTTCAGGGTTATTAGGAGTTAAGAAAACCTAATAATGATAATATTGATGGTTTATTGATGATACCATATATCGGATGAGTCATACAAATATCGAACTCGCCGCTGGCTCGTCCGATATTTTTATGACTCATCCGATATGTTATGGTATCATGTTCAGCCATCCAATATTATATCAAACTTGGTACGGAGATATGGTATGGTGGCCTCATGTGCTGTATAGTTTTGTGTTGCATTAATTGCATATTTATGAATATTAATGAGCTCATTAGCATATTTTGCCTACATTGTCCTTAATCCACTCTGCAGCACAAACGCAATCACAGATCAATTTCAAACCATAGTATATGGTTGCCTCATGTGCTATATACTTTTGTGTCGCATTATTTGCATATTTATGAATATTAATGAGCTCATTAGCATATTTTGCCTACATTGTCGTTAATCTACTCTGCAGCTTAAATGCAACCACCGATTAACTTCAAACTTGCTACGGTGATAGTCTATGGTGGCCGCACATGCTGTATACTTTTGTGTCATGTTATTTGCATATTTATGAATATTAATGAGCTTATTAACAGAATGTTCTTCTTGTCAAAACCAATTAATTTTACTGACCTGACAGTTTCGGCCATCTTGGTCGAAGGCCATCATCGGAGTGATGGTACTTGATCCTTCCTTCTGGTTGATTGGTCATCCAACAGAGGGCGCACTAGCGCCCAGAAGTGGATCGTATACGTGCCTGAGAAAATGGGCCCGCCTCATCTCTGTTCATGGTGTTTGGAGCTCTCTTTCTTATCCACATGGATTCTTTGATGCGGCGTGCCCCTAATCACATTCTTTGTCGAGGATTTTGGCGCCATTCCCCAGTTGATAACATGATTATGCTGAACTGCGTGGTCTCGCGATTGCTGATTTGGATTGTTCGCTTTGAGATTGTTTCCTGGTTTGTCTAGTAAAGATACCTTTACTTTTTGCTACTTTGTCCGATTCCTTCTTATGTTCACCCAATCTGGTTTCAAAACGATCGACCTGTCTCACCCACATAAGTAGTGTCACAATTGGCGCAAGGTATTTCATACACGCAATCGGTCGCATAAAGGGGGTCTCTTTTGTCCTTGGGGTGGACTAACAATTTCCTCAGGGTAGTATGAGGGCGTGCATCGCTGGTGGCGATGCCATGCTTTCTAAAAATGCGAGTGGTCGCTTTCAGACAATTTCTCAACATAAGGAATGATGACAAATCCTTTGTTTTTCTCTGTGGAGTCCTTGTTCTTGTTCGGTTTTGCCACCTGTTTATTGTCCATTTTGCGTTTTAGGGCGCGTTTGATTTTGTCCTCTTCCTGTTCTATATCCTTCTTTTCCGTAACAACACAGTTAATCCTATCCAACAGCGTGCGGACCACACCTAGCTTATGATGTATTGGGTGATGCGAAGCGAAGTTGAGGTACTGGTCTGTGTGCGTTGCTTTCCTGTAAACCAGCAGTTTTACGGTACCATCGGGTTTATGGACGATAAGTGTATCGAGAAACGGTATTGACCCATCATGTTCTTTCTCATATGTGAACTTAATATTGTCCGTAGGGTCGGTTTGATTCAGATGAGTGGTTAAATTATCAACCTGGTTTTCGCTTGACAATCTCCAAAATGTCATCGACATACCGCTTCCAGAGCCGTGGTTTACAGTCTAATGGGGCTGTCGCAATGGCTTGTTGCTCTAAAAACTCCATATACAAATTCGCAACCACCGGGGACACCGGGCTCCCCATCGCTGCACCAAATCTTTGTTTGTAGATTTTCCCTCGAAACAAGAAATAGGTGGTGGTGAGTACAAATCTCAGTCACGTATACGATCCACTTCTGGGCGCTAGTGCGCCCTCTGTTGGTGACCAATCAACCAGAAGGAAGGATCAAGTACCATCACTCCGATGATGGCCTTCGACCAAGATGGCCGAAACTGTCAGGTCAGTAAAATTAATTGGTTTTGACAAGAAGAACATTCTGTTAATTGTATCACACAAACCTGATGAATTTCTTCAAGAATTAATGAGCTTATTTGCATATTTGGCCTACATTGTCATTAATCCACTCTGCAGCTTTAACGCAATCACCGATCAACTTCATTATTATGTCTTCAGAATCTTGCATCCTATACCTTTGTACATAACCCAGCTGTCCGATAAATTTGTGTATCGGTCACCTGGAGCTACAGGGTTTTTTCATATCTGTAGCCTCTTCATAGAGTGCATAGTTCATATACTTTATGTGTAAAAGTCTCTTTTGGTGTGATTTTTTTTGTTAATGTGACAAGCCATGACCAAAAATCACATTTTTGACCCCAATCATATTTTTGAACCAAAAATCACATTTTGACCAAAAATCACATTTTTTACCAAAAACCATATTTTTTAATAAAAATCATGTTTTTGACCAAAAAAAGATTCTGAAGACATAATAATGATAAAATTGGATGGATAATTTCGCATGATACCTGAATTTATCAGTCTCGCTAGAGTTTTCAAATATCACGCTCGACTTTGTCTCGCATGATATTTGAAAACTCTAGCTCGATCGATAAATTCAGGTATCACACTCAATCCGGCCCAATTTTATATCAAACTTGGTACGGTGATAGGATATGGTGGCCTGATGTGCTGAATAGTTTTGTGTCATTTTATTTGCATATTTGAATATTAATGAGCTCATTTGCATATTTTGCCTTCATTTCCATTAATGCACTCTCCAGCTTAAACGCAATCACCGATCAACTTCAAACTTGGTATTGTGATAGTATATGGTAGCCTCATGTGGGGCCACCTTAATTACGAACCGGGTAATTCTAGTTTTAATCTTTCACAGAGCCAAAAGGCTCTGTCATTTATTGCATCAAGTCATACAAAGAAAATATATCACAATAAAAAATAAGAATGCAATATAACTGAAATAAGCACATGAACGACGAAACATCCGATTATATTTACACTAATCAATGGAAACCACTGCGGCACTAGTTCTCTTGTTCGAGAATGCTTTGTGTACAGTTCAGTATAGGGCATGCAATTGAGCAACTTTTGAATTTGCATCTTCCTTGGGTTTTTGGGTCAGCATGTCTTTATTACTTGAATGATTTCAACAAATTAGATCTTCTAAGATTAAAAATCTGAGCTAAAAGATGCAACTATTGGGATGCTGCTGGTTGGAGTTATGTCATATCTGCTCCATTCATACTAATGTCCTCTTTCAAATCTCCAATCCTTCATGATTTACATTGGCTACCTGTGAAATACTGCATTATATACAAAGTTCTCCTCCTCACTTAGACATCTTCAAGAACTCGTACAACATTATGATGTAGTCTTCGATCTTCAACACAATTTCGTCTAACTAGCTCATCATCTTTTACTCAGTATGGTCATTACTCATTTACTATTGCTGCCACTGAACTCTGGAACAGTTTACCATTACATGTGAAAAACTCTCAGACTGTTAATCAGTTTAAAACATCTCTGAAAAGTTATTTATTTGAAATTGCATAACAATGTTTTGTTATGTTTTTTGTCTATGTATAATTTGTTTAAGTACTTAGGGACTTTGGTGTAGCACGCTATATAAGCATGGTTTATTATTATTATATATCTCCATGTTGTTTTTATTTGACAGGTAGTAGTACTAAGAATCAATGATTTTGTAGCCATTTTGGTTCAATTGAATAGAGACTATGCCAATAATGCAATCTCTTCAAATACACCATCAACACTGACCCTGGGAAGCAGCTTCTATGTGGGAGGCATTGCTAATGGAGTTGACACTACAGATTTGCCGGTAAGAATAAACTTATTTGATATGTTAGGAAAATAGAAATATATACCACTACATAGGAATTGTATGCTTAACAGCTGAAACATACAGGGTGTCCCAGAAAAAAATATCGGGTGAGTGAATTTGGTCATGAAAATATTGTAACCAATGAGCTATTCCAATTTAAATTCATAACCCCCCCCCCCCCCTGTGGAAGACATGACCTTAATCTTCAACAGTGTGAATTTCAAATGTTGTTACCTGCATGAGTGATGCCATTTCAAATCTACACCCTCTGTGTGGGAGATTAAGGTCATATCTTCCATGGTGTATGGATGTCAACCGAAATAGCCCAATCAATATAAATGCTTGTAACATACTTGATGACACCTCTGCACTACAGGAACTTAATTCAGAATGTTTGGAAAGCAGTCTGTTGCTATTGTAAAGTGATATCCCCACTGCTTTCGCTATTCAGCTCACTTGGCAATCACTTACCGCTACTCAAAAAACCGTGCCGCAACTTGCCTAAAATTGGGCTACTTTGCAAAAGTCAGGTCACGGCAGTAGTTTGATGTATTTTCCTTTCAATTTAGCCGATTTATAAAGGTTTTGAGTCTCTGAGGCTCTGAATTTCAATTACAAAGGGTTTTGTGATTGATCGGTCCGTAATTTCCCATTAACTACATTTTAAGTCAAGTGCTTTTCTGCCTAATTGGGTGATTTACGTTCTATAAATTCGGGTAAACCACCCAAATATCCAGTATTGGAGTATTTTGGAAGCTTAAAAATTGGGCTACTTGAGACCCCTTTACCATGGCCTGGTGAGCCAATGTGCCGCGCCTTGGCGCTGAAAAGTTTTGGCAACACTATTGCTATTATGGAGTGTAGATTCTGCTTTACGCGAACTGTCATTTTACTGGGCCAGTTTTATATGTGATAAATTTATTCTGCATTGTCTATATTTTGTTATGCTAATAGGTTAGTGACACATTTGATGGCTGTATAAGAAAACTGGAAATAAGCTTCACAGACACTAGTCAAAGCTTGGATTTGAATTTAGGGTAAGTATTACTATAGACAGAACTACACAGTAAAACCATAAGGAAGGACAGGCGATTTGCGCGGAAAAAAATAGCAAATTGCGCGGAATTGCGCGGAACTCTTTTTTCAGTGCAAATCATGTATCCCTGCCCATAGGAAAAAAATAGCCAATTGCGCGGAATTGCGCGGAAAAAAGTTCCGCGCAAATCGCCTGTCCCTGACCATAAGGAAGCGAATGACAAATGAAATCGATATCCGAGCACACGACACAAAGATGTTTCAGAAAACTCTTGAAGATAACAAAAGCTACAAGAAAGCAATGCAAGGACTTGCCACTGGAAAATCTCAAATTAATAGCCCTGAAGGGGGAAGACGGAAACATAATCTCAGACAGCGAACTAGTCATCAAGTGGGTAGAAGAGTTCTACCAAGATCTCTACTCTAGCAAAGTCCAAATAACTCCACCACTTATAAGAAGAAAATATACCACCGATTGGAGAGGATGAAGTTGAAAAATTTCTCAATGACATGAAAAGAGGTGTGTTTACACGGTTGTGGACAAATGAGCTTTTATACGCGTGTGTACATGCCCCGCAAGATTAGGCTAGCGTGCAAAATCCAACATGGCATTACTTTCAACTTGAGACAAGACAGACTTTAGCCTATGTGATATTTTTTACCGTAAAAAATTATCTTGTGCTGGGTGCCAATTATTGGGCTGTGAATGTGGTCCAGGAAACTATTCCATGTCGGTACATTTTGCTATTGTGTCATTTGGATAACTGCTTGGTTACTGACACGTGTTTAGAGTAGAGTATTGAAGTAAAACCTGTGCCTAATTTTGGTTGATTTTGATGGACAGGATTTTAAGATAGGACCTTGTGAAAAGTTATAAGTTTCTTTTTGAGCTCAGTTTATGTTGGATACACATATCGTCACTGGGCGGGAAAAACCTCATAATACTTTTTGCCCTTGAACATGGATAAAGCAAACCATTCAATATAAAGTCTACACCTACAAGGCTTTATCCATTTTCAAGGGCCAAAAGTAAATATGAGGTGTTTCTTGCATGCACTTTTGGCCCTTGAACATGGATGAAGCAACCTCTTCAATATAAAGTCTACACCTACAAGGCTTTATCCATTTTCAAGGGCCAAAAGTAAATATGAGGTGTTTCCTGCATGTACTTTTGGCCCTTGAACATGGATGAAGCAACCTCTGCAATATAAAGTCTACACCTACAAGGCTTTATCCATGTTCAAGGGCCAAAAGTACATATAAGGTTTTTCCTGCCCAGTGACGATATGTCATGCTGCTTATTAATCAAGCAGGTGTTCACATGAAATAAATGAACAAAATAACTTAGTGGTATACTGTCGATGTTTCAGTGGTGTCATATCAACTTGGCCTAATATGTTTAATACATTTTTTTCAGGCACCCTACTGCCAGCAGAGGTGTACAGTCATGTATACAAAATGATATAGAGCCAGGGGCAAGTTTCAGTGGAGTGGGGTCATGGATTCAACTAGGTAATTAATTAGAGGTTAATAACTGCGCATCGGTTATTTGGAGGGCATTGTGAAAAATGCCCGACATATTACCGATGCAAAGTTATTAACCTCATTCATAACCGTCACTTTCATCTCTTCACTTTACAAAATAACACACAATTTTCCTCTAAAATAAACAATTTTTACGCTTTTGCCTTTCCAAAAATCTATCAGGCTAAAACAGGACGACCAATAACAGAAGTGCAAATCACAATCTGTGCAAATATGGTAGCGCGCAATCCAAATATGGCGACCGGTGCTCTCGCAATTTGTTCGACGCACAACACGTCGCGCATGGAGGTTACTAATATTTACGCTGATGGCGCGGAGGTCCACTCTTGAATATTAGTGACCGCGTTCAGCGTTTGCGTTTTGGCAAATAAATAAAAATGATTGGATCGCATGTATCGCATATATTAATGAGGTTATGAATTGATCATCATCATCGATCAATCGATCGATCGATCGCTCGATCAATTAATCAATCAATCAATATTTGTGAAGTTGTCTACTCATCCATCTGAGGCTAACTAAGAATATTTGATGTAAGATATCCACATTATTTAATCTATTCCCATTCTATTTCCAGTAATGTTTCTGTTTGATGACGTAAAATTGATTATATGTTAAGTAGAATATCTGGTAGAAATATGTCATCAAACATTTGTTAGAATTTAACATAGATACATGTATGTCACAATGAATATTCTACATGCACTAAAAAATGGGGGAGTAACACAAAATTTATAAACAGAGTTAAAAACCAGACGTTTCGAAAAGACAAAACTTTTCTTTTTCATTTCAAGGAGCAAAATAGGAGACCTGCTCTCAATATAGTGGAGACCAGCTCCACATTATTGAGTGGTCTCCACTAAATTGGGTCTCCTATTTTACTCCTTGAAATGAAAAAGAAAAGTTTTGTCTTTTCGAAACGTCTGGTTTTTAACTCTGTTTATATATTTTGTTTTACTACCCCATTGGATGTTGTGTCATATTTTCCTGTTTTCGCCAGCCCATAGGGCTGGTACCTGTTTCTGAGATGGGGTTTGTGTACACTAAAGATTAGCTAAGATTATAGCCTTCTTCTATTGGTATGAATTTTTTTTTTACTTCTCGTGGTGGAAATGTTTTTGATGTCTGCTAATTCGATTTGCAAGGAAAATAAGTACGTTTTGCCGTTTCTACGAACGAAAACGAGTATTCTCGAAGTTATGTTTGAATTAATTATGACTTAAAAACTTATCATAGGTTAGGCCTACACATATAAACATAAACTTGTTCAGCAATCAGCATATCAAAAAATGACATGGTCAAAGCGGGGGAATGATCACGAGGTCATATCAGTGGACTACTGAGCATAGCATGATGTTTGGTTGCCTGTGAGTGCATAATTGATATGTTGATAACAGATAATAATGTTGTAAAACAATCTTCATTATCTATCCTATCCTGTATCGTTTTATGGATAAAATTGACTCAAAATGTTATTGATGATATTATTGCTATCTTAAACATCAGTTTTGTCTTTTCAACGGGAAAAATCCGATTGAAAATAAAGTTTTTAGGGGCTAGCTATAATATTGAACAATATATCCCATATTTTGACATGCACTTATAGAAAATAAATAAATTATTGTCTTACTTTATAAATTATAAATACTGTAAAATGACACATAACTAAAGTGAGGCCAATTTCTATCTTTTTTATTTGATTCATAAAATTACATTCAACAAAATGATTGAAGACTGAGAAAACACACAATGCAGACTATTACAGAATGGAGTAGGTAAGATGCCATGTCCATAGCTTTGCAGGAGTTTCGGACTAACAGTCAACACATTCAAAAAATACAGTTTAAAAGTGAAGATTGTAGTGAATGATCAGTCCTTTATCATGTGCTTGCCACTATCTACTTTATAGTAAACTATACATTGCTAAATAATATAAAATCATTTTAAAATAAAATGTGCATGTAAGTTGAGTTTACATAGCTTAATTAACTAACAACTGCAGTGTATTTCTTGATTTTAATAACAAGCATGGGTAAAAAGCAGTAAAGACAAAATGCAGAACAATTTGGAGTAATGAGTTGACAGGAGTTATAGGAGTTAATGTTTTTTGCTGTTTCAGTGTGCATGTTCTCGCCATTGATGGTTTGGTGAACTGTCATGTATTCACATGGATGTAAGCGTGATCCTAAAAAATGCCTTTCACGGTGACCCAAACTATTTACAAGACCTCTTCTGCATTGAGGCTGGCCTTCCCTTTTAAAGGGAGTTTTTATTAATTTTATCCATTGCTAGTGTGACACTGTTAACGTTGTATCCTTTTGGATCCATCCTTTGGTTCCCTGCTGGTCAGTTGGAACAGATTTTCCCTGTTTTTATATCCACTAAAAAGTCACGGCACAGACCCTAGAAGAAAGGGTCTGTGGTCAGGGTCCTTAAGGCTTGATCCCATTGGGCTATTCCAATTGAAATCCTAACGCCCCCTATGGAGACATGACATTAATCTCCTATGCAGGGGTGTAGATTTCAGATGAAGTCACCCATTCATAATCTCATTTGAAATTCACACTCCTGTGTGGAAGGTTATGTGTTCCATAGGTGGTGTATGGAATGAGGGTTGCCAAACCAGCGATTTGGTAGCCCAATTGGGCGACTTTTGAAGATTTTTCCCAACTTTTGACAATTTCCTGTCCCATAGAAACCAATGGTTAAGAAAAAATGTGGGCGACTTTTCAACATTGGCTCCCGCGACTTTGGATAGTTTCCTGCCCCATAGAAACCAATGGTAAAGAGAAAAATTGGGCGACTTTTCGATTATTTGACCCGCGATTCGGGCTGAAATCTTTTGGCAACCCTGTATGGAATAGCCCACTCTATGGACAAGCTTATACATCTGCCAATAGCCAGGGTTTGTAAAATATTAAACAAATATCTTATTGGTTTTATAAAATATAAAACAAATATATGGGTGAATAATGTGAGGAACAGAGCATTAATTTCAAGGGTCATTAGTGTGAATAGGGTTAAGTCAGGGCATTTTATGTTAGGGTCAGGGATAAGGTTAGGGTTATTGTCTCGCCTGAACTATGTTAAGAGGGAGACTTAGTAATCACTATGGTGTGTGGGGGTGCATACGTGTTTGCCGACAAACGAGGACACACACAAGATTTTTCACCCTAAACTGTGGACCTACTTCCAACCGAGGACTGTCCTCTGTCTCAAACTGCTGCAAAAGACCTCAAATGCATGCTAGATGCTTTAAACGCTATTTGCCCGAAACCGAGGACCACACGTGTAAAAACTACCGTCCATCTGCAGGGTGATGGCTAAAATTCCGTTTCAGATTATACACAAAAAAATCCGCCATTTTAGCCCACGGTTAGGCGATGAAAACATCATGCACACGTCCTCGGTTAGATAGCAAAACACAATGTCCACGTTTGGAGGCAAACACAGACAGGGGTGTGTGTGTGTGTGTTTGGAAAAGCTTGTGAACATGGCATCTTAAGAACCGTACGTAAGTGCTATGATGTTGAAACTTGGTAGGAGTAACATGACCAGAAAGTCTCAACCTGATTAGATTATGTGTATTTTTTTCAAATCGGCAAATCTCGGGTTATGTCGTTTTGCCATAGCAGGGCCATAAACAGGGGGTGACAGGGCAGACTACCAGCTTTGGTAATGTTTTCAGATGAAATTGAGACAAAATCACAGAAAAAAATGAGAATTTTTGTGTCACATGTCCTCCACCTGGGTTATCTTTGTAACAAGAGGACTCGCACTCAGAGTCACAGGCAAATGTTTCTGTCATGTCTGTCACCATCCCCCACCCCTTCAGTTCCATTGCCGTGGACCTATACTGGCCAAAATTTCGGACATTTCAGAATGACTTGACTGGGACAAATGCATGTGATGCGCATGAATATATGCAATGTTAATGCTTAAATGGTCAAAATAAAAAAACAGGTCCTACATATTTTTATCTAGTTTTTAAAAATTAATTTAATTTTAATTTTAATTTTAATAAAAAATCTCCTATACCTTAGTAGTTATGAAACAAAGGTGCCCTATCGCCATCACCCAACAGACTATGCCACTATCTATTGAGTGCATGGATGCAGTTTGTCTTCTGTTTTGTGCAAAACATGTTTGCAATTTACACATTTTCTAATTCAATAATAAATGTTTCCCACAGAGAACGACTTTGAAGTTTCCGTAAACTTAGAGATTACAATCATGCTTCGGACGAGAGAGCGAGGCTCAGCACTCCTGCTGGCTGTCTCTGCCAGTGCGCGGAATTTCTTTGCTATAGACATCTTTGATGGCAGTGTGAGTATTACCCATTACCTTAGATGACTCTTCATACCTTTATTTAGACTTATACTTTGATCAGCTCGTAACCGGCGGGCCTTATAACATCGCGGATTAATATCAAAATAGTTTATTTTGAAAAAAAAAAAAAAAAAAAAAAAAAAAAAAAAAAAAAAAAAAAGTTTATTTTGAGAATGTTCTGGTGACATCTCGCCAGAAGCATCACGAATAATAATTCAAGTCCAAAATTTTGTCTGTTTTCTTTAACATCCATAATATAGACCAGACAGGTCAACTATAATAGCACTCTTCACATGGGTCTACTTTTCAGCGTAGTGGTAAAAGCCTAACATTTCCCGCCTATTACGAGCTGATCAAACTATAAATCCTTATTCCAGAAAAATACAGCACTAATATTTTTGTATTCAAAAAATATTATCCTGTTTTGCCAAATGAAACATATCTAAACCCTAATCCTTTAGTTAGTTCTAACTGGCAATGAAAGTCAATTTTTTATTTTTGGTCAATTTTTAGAAATGAGGGCCAAAAAACATGCATTTTTAGGGTATTTTTCATCTGCTGTGACAATCAAGCCCAAAGACTTGTACAAAGACTAATTTCAAGTTATACATTCTAAATTTTAGAAAACACATTTTCTAATCTTTTTCATAACCCAAAACATAAAATATTAACATTATGAGCTAACTCTTAGCCTATACTCAAGATTTTGCATGCTTAGACTTTATAGCCAAGTCAAAATTTACCTCAAAAATTTAATTTTTTTGGAATGGGGAGTAGAGTTACAGTATCTTGATTGCTTGGTGTTTATCACTGTACCCATAGACCCTGTAATTTTTTCTTAAGGAATTGTAGCTACTGCGAGAATGCTATTTCAATCTTAACTTTATTTCAAAGGAGAATTGGTACCATTTTTTTTATTATCAATTTTTATCATAAAAATTTAATATATAGAGGAGACAAAAGCTGATAAATGCCATTATGTTTCAAGTAAAGGCCACAAACATACACACTTATAATGCTAGCTTTGAATTCACACCCTATTTAAAAATTCTAAAAGTAGTACATAATTATTTTTTTTAATTTTTAATTTTTTATATTTCTATGAATTATATTAGAGTTTACATCTGGACTCTTCTTGTGCTATTTCTAATGTTTTTTGCTTTAAAATGTCTCTGATTAAAAAGTGTAACAACTTCAAATAACCTAAAAACATTTACTTTTGATACTTCACGATGGAAATGATTGGTTAATGCATTCACCTGTCAAGTGATATCGCTCTGAAGTTAAGATTTCTTCAACTCGCAAAAGCAACGTCGTTTTTGCCTCAGCGCATTGTATCAATTGATCAGCTTGACGCTCTGAAAACGGAAGTAAACATTGAGCCCCGGGGGGGGGGGGTACTCAGTACAAAAGGCCATACGGGACGTGCCGCAAACATGGGTCGCATTTTCGTCGCTTGGTATATCAATGACCCCTTATTTTTCCGCTTTTGTGGTATACGCATGGGTAGTAAGTTGAAATTGGTATTCAAATGGGGTCTAAATCAGATTTTGGTATATCAATGGGTCGAAAATCTTTAAACTCACTTGCATGAATGTCACAAAAATAATTGTCCAAATAAGGTACATCGCTATCCAAATAAGGCAAATCAGAATAATAAATTCAGAGCTGGGCAAATCAATTGATAGTCCAATTAGCAAAACGTTGAGTTGTCATTGCAAACAGATGGCGACACTCTTCCGGTGTAGTATATGCGAGCCCAGCACTACTTCTGTTTACCCCAGCCAATTTTGATAAATCACTGAAATAATATCGTTATCGAAGTTGCAACAGCAATTTTTGCATCGCTGTTTTTTAAGTTAGTTTTGCCTCTCAGAACTCGGGATCGCAAAACTAAAGTAAATTAACTGCCGATTTTTAAATGCATCGAATCATATAAATAGGTTTTTTCAACAATCGGGTAAGTTTTTAGTGAAAAGTTCAGTTTTATTTTTGGTGCCGAATTCAGCTGACATGACACGCGACAGCACTGCCAAGATCATACACGATCGATATGCATGGGTCAAATTGATGTTGTTTTGGTTCGATAATTCCATGATAATTGCAATTGCATTGAACAGAAATGCATGAATATTAAATTCGCTTAAAATTTCAATAAACCATGAGTAGAAAGAAAAAAGCTACCGCATAAAAAAAATATATTATAAAAATTCATGTTCAAAATTTCTATTAATTTTTAATTTTTTCTGTTCTTCCGTTCACCATGCAGGGTACAAATTTATGATTGCTCACCCAATTTTTTTCTCTGACATCTTTTGTTATTCGACTGCCTTGCATGAACCAAAGGCCATGATGAGCGGGGGGTTGCACTGGTTGCGCCACTGTTTTCGTGGTTTTTGTACATGTATGTTGTTAAATAAAACTTAAATATAAGTGCAAGAATCATCTTTCCCTACACAATACTTGTTACAAACTAGTGGCCCCTACAAGACAAACAAACATAAATTTGGAAATTGAGAAAACAAAACAACAATAAATATATTTTGGATTTGTATTCATTACAAAATAAGGGGTGGTGCAACGATTATGTGTACCCCGGAGACCGGGCACCCCTAACAAACAAAATAATAATAATTAATAAATGATAGACCCTTGATAGTTCTAATAAAAAAATACAAAATACAGTAAACAAGAAAATAATAAAAAATATGATCTGAATTTTTTTTACGGTATTCTAAACGTATAGTGGTATATGGATGGGTCTGTATATGGGGTTGGTATATCAATGGGTGGTATTTTTGTCTTTTCAACTGGTATAGTCATGGGTGTCTATTCTGTGTTGGTATATGCATCGGTAGTAAAAATCAGGTTTGAAGTGGTATAGACATGGGTCCTACTTCAAAATCTTCGAGGCACACCCCTACCCAAAAAAATTTGAGTACCCCCGGCATTGAGCATACGTGAGAATTGCTTTTTTGCAAATTCAGCTTCAGAAAGATGAGTAATACATAATTCTGTTACCTATTTGTGACCTTATCTGAATCTATTATAGGATTAAACACAAACAATATCATATTTTGAGTAATTCAACAACTTTTGATATGCATTTTTCCGACATTCAGAATAGATACAATTAAAATATATCACCCTTAACGTTGCTCTGAAACAGGTGCGTGTGGCTGTTGGTCACCAGACTGAGCCGGCTTACTTTGTACGTTCCAGCCAGATGTCCAGTCTGTATGACATATGTAATGGCAGGTCACATGAGATCACAGTGAAGTATACATCTAGTCAGCTACAACTTACGGTTGATGGCAAGATGGATACAACAACCTTAGCGGACACACCTGTGATCACTAGTAACCCATTGTTCATTGGAGGTGTACCAGGTAAGTTAACATACCAAGGGCTCAGTTCAACATTGCCAGCCAGTGGCATACCGTGGCCGCTCCTACCCCGGGGGGCTGAAGAAAATTCAATTTTGCCGCCCCTTCCTCAACAGCCCGGAAAAGGTTGACCCCCTTTTTTTGTGTGTGGTTTGAAAAAGTGAGCAAAAAAAAGGATTATAGGAGCTATTTCCCTAAAAGCAACACAATTTGAGGTATAGTACAATTTTTTCACAAATGTTTATACTTTTTCAATTTTTTTCTGCCCTTTTTTCTTTACTAATTCTTTTTGCAGCCCCTTCGCTTTTGCCAGCCTTCTTCTTCTTCCACCGCCCCATCATTTTGACCGCCCCCAAAGCCCCCCCCCCAAATACTCGCATGCCAGCCTGGTGAACTAGATTTTGGTACCAACTTTCATCAGGAAATAGTGGATTTTGTGTGCTAGCAAAGAGTTATGTCCAATTCTTTTAACCCCAATAAAACCACAGACCAGTAAAATATAGCCTTAGCTGCAACTGGCCCAAATTGCTATTGCAACACAGACCTGATGGGGGTTCTTTTAAGAGTTTGGTTTGTGTAGGAATGTGCCACAGATAATTTGAAAGAGAACCCATCCATGTACCAATTTTTCAAAACAATTGAACCCATCGCTATACCAACATTTAAATTTTTTGCAAATTTCAAAAATTTTGGCTACAGTTAGGCAGAATTGGGTTATTTTTTGTCAAATTTGGGATCATGTGATGAACGCCAGTCTGTAGTACATTGGTTGGCGGATGCTCCCGAATTGTAACCGTTCAGTCTTCATTTTCATTACTCATTTCCCAAGATGCCAAATCATAAAGACTCAGGGACAAATAAGAGAACAGCTTCAGAAATATTTCTCCTTTTCATTTTGTTTTACAGATCCTACCAGCATCTCCATTGGTGGTATGTCAACTAACCCCTTCCTTGGTTGCATCCAGGCTTTGATCATCAATGGTGTAAGTCGTGATTTGGGAAGGAATGTCAACAAGGCTGGTATTAGCACCGGTTGCCCTCTGCCACACATATAATGGGCTATTCCATCTCAAATCCACATTCCCTCTGTGGAAGATTAAGCCAAAAGTCTTCCACAGAGGGAGTATGAGTTTAAAATAGAATAGACAATTGGGTAACTTCCCTTTTCAAATATTCACTCCAGCTGTGGAAGATTATAAGGTAAAGCCATAGTACAGGGGGAGTATGGATTTCAAAATAATTAACCTCTCTAGCCAATTCCATTTGAAAAACATATTCCCTCTGTGAAATACTATTTTTTGAATCTTCCACATGGGTATGGTATTTTTTTCTTTAAATGAAAGCCCAATAGACCACCTCATCATTGTAAATTTATCTCTGTTTGTACACACCACTTGAAATTACTTCCTTTTTCCTAGGCACCAAGACACTTCAAATGTCTCAAAAGTTATAGATGCAAGTACTTGTTAGGTACTTAAACTTGTAGCTAGTGAACTGGACTTAGTGTATATGCCATATAATGGTTGTTGGAAAACTGAAATAATATAAAGAGAATGGTATACATGTTCTATATTTGATGCGATCAAGCAAAATCAGTCGGAACTCAGAAAAAGTAAATTTTCAGTTTCTTATAGGAGAGTAAAATTCATTACAGAGCTGTATTTTGCTGAAACCCTTATTGAAATTGAACAACTAGTTCCAAAGACATGAGCAATTAAAGAGTTTCCAAAACACATGAAACAAAAGGAAATATATTCTTTGTTTGGCTATATCTCAAAATCAATATTTTCGAGTTCCGACTGATTTTGCTTGATCGCATCACATAATGTTAAAGCCATAATGTACAATCTTATAATATGTGACACAATCTGCTCCATGGGGGCCAAAGAAGGTATTTTTAAAAATCGAGTTCCTAAAATTATTACCCTATACAAACATTAGGCTATCATATGCTGAAAACATTAAAAGGCTGGTTTACTTGATTCTAAAGTTTTGTGATGTCTATTTTCTTAAGTATTTTACTGGTTTTTTTATCCCATATTTTTACCTTGATCTCAATTTCAAATTTGCCACCTTTGGCCCACATAGACTAGATCTAATCACATAATTATGACATCATGCAATAGAACTTCATGTTGAACACCAAAATAGATTGGTTTCAATATACCTTGAAATGGATAGAAACCGTTCTTGGTTTAATAATTATTTCAACATTTTGAGTAAAAATTAACAAAATTAAAATTTGATGGAAATTGTACATTATGGCTGTACAGTTTAATTGGCTAGTATGAAAGGTCACTAAATCTGAAGATTGGCTGTTAATTAAGGTGACATAGTGCCTTAGTACCAAATTGGATTGTGGGTTCGAGTCACTACAACAGTGCTCCCACTAGCGCAGGCTTGTAAATATCACCAATACATTTTTACAGAAATATAGATGGTAGTTTTATGTTTCCTTTGGGTTTTGAAGTGTTTTCTTTTCTGCATTAGATTAAATTTCTTAGACAATTTTACTTTTCTATATTGAATTGAATTTCTTTAAATGTTTATTTCTTATCAAAGGAAATTCAAGTATTTCAAAACTGTTACATCATTTATAAGTGTGCTATTCTTATGTAAATGCAGATGTATTGAAAAAATATACAAGTATTGGTAGGGTAAATAGAATTAAGTAAAGATCACATGTTTGTACTTATATTGTTAAATCATTAGTTCAAAATATGTATTTATATTGAATTTTTAAAGTTTTATGCACAATTTTAAACTGACATTCCAAGTATTTTAAGATCAACATTCCAGTTATAAGCAATAATTTGTATACTGTATAATTTATTTACTTAAAAATCATTACCAAAGATGTCACAAATACGGTTTTACATGTATGTTACCAAATTTGATGTTATAAAAGCAATTTATTGAAGTGTTGTTATTTATATAAATATTCCAATTCAGAAAATATGTTATTGTATTTATATCATGTATTCAATCTCCTTTTTAAACATTTAAACATTTTTAAACATTTATGAAATGATGTTATTTTGCAGACTGTAAAACAATTAAGGTACCGTACCAGTTAATTTTTACCCCTGTATATCTTAAACAAAGACAGATATGTCATAATTAGAACCAGCAACAGACCAGCAGATGATCCAAAAACCCAAGGAAGATGCAAATTCAAAAGTTGCAGTTTGCTCCATTGCATGCCACAAAGCGTTCTTGAACAAGAGAACTAGCACCATGCTTTGCATCGGTGGTGTAGCCAGGTTTTCGAACCGGGGCGCACAAACTTGTTAATTTTATCGGAAGTTGTGAATTGTTGACTCCATTTTGCCTGGTGCACAGGCTCAAAAATCTATAAGTGTGAGGGGGGGGGCTCGGACCGAAATTTTCCAAAAATTTGCAATGCACATATGTGACCCGCTCTGACAAAACCAGGAACAAGTTGCATTTCATGATTTGAATAAAAATGTAAGCACTAGACAATAAGCTTTAAATGATACCAAAATTATATAAATAGCACCAATACTTTTCAAGATATATATTTTGTAAATGATATCTTGATATATTTGCTAAATTGCTATTCTGAGTAATGGGCCAATTAGTTTCCTACCTTACACAGGATTGAATAGGGATTATCATAGTTCAACTGTTATTTATTGATTAAAGATACCTCTTTTTAATAAGCACTTTCAAGGATTTGAAAGTCAACTTAGTCCTACAGTCAAATACTATGAAATTAAGAATTCCAAAATTTGATTTTTTTTTTAATGCGAATGTATGTCGTCTTTAAAGGCCTTCAACTCAAAAACATGTCTGGCGACTTGTTCCGGGTTTTGTTGGAGCTGGTCACATATGTTATTAAGTCATGTAGGCATGTACTTTGTTTCTTCACATACAAATGCAGTTCATGCAAAATTATTGTCTATTGTTTACCCATATATATTTTATGCCAAGCCCCGCCCCCTAAGATATACCAACGGCCATGATTGGGGGGAACCTGCCACCCACAGGCAATGCCACTGCCTTCCAGTGCTTTACATTGATTAGAACATAAAAGTGCAACTTTTGATTTTGTTCCTTCCTTAGGTTTTAGATCACAGTTTCTTTAATTCTCAACCAATTTCAACAAATGAGCCCGGTTTCAGGGTTCGAATTCAGTCAATTTTTTTGCATAGCTGTTTGTGCGATGCAAAACGCATGTTTGTGTAGCAGTTTCCAAATTTTGCATAGCAGTTATTTTGCTATGCAAAAAAAGAAAAATGTGTAGCATTTTGCGATGCATTATTTATATTTGCGTGGAGCGATCTACAACTTCTGTCATTGTCATCAAATCTCAGCTATAAAGCCCCCAGACGATTACATGTCACGCTCAAGGGCAGAGTTTGAGGGCAATTTACCATATTTACCGGATTTACCATAGGACCAGATGGGCCCGGGCCCAGGGCCCCCAAATTTTTGGGGGCCCCCAAAAGTGCCCTGTGCAGTGTGCATCTTCCATTTTAGTTGAAAAAGACCATGCTTTGGGCCAAAATAGGATACAAAAACTGGCATGTTATATAGCAAAATTCAGCTTCAATTGGGCTAAAATAGTCTAAAATTTTTTTTTTTTTGCGCGCTTTCACGCACGAATGTCCTAGTAAAATCTAAAAACTTGGCCACTTGAGTGCACATGCCTTCCTATAGGTGCATTTGGGGCCTCCAGATTTTGGTCTGGCCCAGGGCCCCTAAAAAGGTAAATCCGGCCCTGGTCTTCAGTAAACTTTTCACCTAATTTTTGTTCAACATTATCCTGACATTATCTCATCCCCGTAAAAATATTGCAAGCTTCCGAAGGTCGCTGATCTTATGGTTTTGGTAACTCCCTTCACCAGGAACACGTGTTATGATTTTGTGTATAGTTAGTGCGTGCAATGGCGACATTGTCTCGAATAATTGGGGGGAGTAACGCTATAAACATAAGCATGACATAAGCAATCAACCACGACAGATTCCGCAATATGGTACCCAACATTGTTTTGTCTTATTTTTGCAATGGAATACAGCATATCCGAGATGTAACGAGAATGAGCAAATACCAACTGCGTGATGTTTTTGATTTTCGGGGAATTTGGCTCGCAAATAGCGATGCATTGGGGGACTTTTGAGGCAAATGCGACATGAAATATAGCTCAAATTTATGTATAGCACTTTTAGTGATGCATTTTGGAAAAGTGCATAGCAGTTGATGGAAATTGCATCGCAAAATGCGATGCGATACCATCGAATTCGACCACTGCCCGGTTTTGTCACAAAGGCATAACGCAAGATTGTTCCCAAAGTAAAAAATACCCCCCTATTTTGTGTGGTTTCAAGAACATTTTCAGCATTTGTTACCCCTATTTTACACAAAATCGGGTACAAATTAGCCTTGAAAATTACCCCTATTTTTTGCATTTCAAGTACACTTTTACAAAAGTACCCCTTTTTTAACATTTCAAGAACACAGCGACCAAGCTGGGTAAGTCCTTAGTGACGTAATCGGTGTAATCAAACCCCAGAAACAAACTAGTGAGTTGCTGAATATTAGGAAGGCACAAAAGTTTCACAACAGTGAAATCCGGGAGTAAATTGAGCAAGAAATGTTAAGATTTCTTGGGATTTTAACATTCTCAGGATTCACAAAAATATTCCCCATTTTTTAATTTCGAGTACACCGTCGTAAAAAACAAGCCTATTTTTTAAATATCGCGAACATTTTAGTTTAGAAATAACCCCTTTTTTCTCGAAATTGGGAACGATCATGCGTACACATAGTCAATGTTATTGTGAGGTTTTAAATCAGAGGTACTGGTTATTTGTTTTAAATTTGACATATTTATCTTTGTTTAGGATATACAGGGGTGAACATAACTGGTACCTTAATTATGTTGCAGTCTGTATAGTACCAAGTGTCAATTTGTAACTAGCTTATACTGCTTCATGTAAATATTCAGATATTAGGTGCTCTACGGTGAAAATTACATACCGTTATAATCCCACCCAGCTAACTACTGTAGGATTACGTATACGAGCATATATGCCTCCGAGGTTTCTTTTTGATGAAAGAGACAAAATGCAGACACCTCCACATTACAACATATTTACACAGCCAAACTCAAACTCCAAATGTTTTGTGGAGGGTGTCTGCCCTCATTTAGAGGCATACATGCTTGTAGGTGAAATTCTACGGTAGTGAAATATGACTGCATGGGCGTGAAGTTATGCAGATTCCATAACCAGTAAGGTATAGGACATTTGTTTTATTTTTGCTATAGCCCCCCCCTCTCATGAAATGTATCCACAAAAATTCACCCAAAATGCTTTTTGAGTGATCAAAGATTCAAGGGCTATATATTAAAGTAAAGGGTCCTTTCACAATAAAATGCAAATCCTTTGAATATTAAATTTTATCAAAATTTTGACAAAGAAAAATGCTTTATCTATAACCACAGCAGCTGATAAGTCTGTCCAATCATGCTTTGCAGTACCATTGAATAAACTGCACATGTACTTATTTTTTGTATGGAGCAAGCAGATGCATGATGGGACACTCCCTTCTGCTGCTGTGATCTATATCTATTAAGCCACTTGCAGTTCCGCCATTATGCACTATGTGCGGGGAGAGCCTCGAACTGGCAGCATACATGAATGGGAATTGAACCAGTCATATAACATTCTGTGTAAGGTTACGTAATTCTTCCTTTCATGTATGCTGCCAGTTCGAGGCTCTCCCGCATATAGTGCATAATGGCGAACCGCAAGTGGCGTAATGGAGTCTAGATTTCATGTCATGAAGGTTACATTTACTTATGTTTGTTGAATGATGCTAGGGCTTACACATTTTTTGTATTCATCAGTAATTTGAAACACAAATAATTTGATATTATTTTGATTCAATTCCAAGCATTGACCCATGACATTGTTAATTAGGCATGACCACTGACTTGTTTTATTCCTTGGGCATCGGTTGTGATAACTTCAAAGCATTTTCATGTGACCTTTGACCTAAAACTCAATTTGCTCAAAAGTGCCTTCTTGGTACCCGCCAGATTCTGAATCTACATACCCCAAAAAATGCCATTATTACGCAACTTGACGGTTGTACTGGGTCTTCAATGATATCCTGTATAATGCTTGCAAGTGTCTAACACCCTTCTGAACAACATATCCAAAAGGACAAAAAAGGGGGAAAATGTTCATTTGTATAGACCAAAAATGGCCACTAATGCAGAATGCAAATTTCAAAATTTCTCTCATTATTAGAATTCAGATGTATAAATGTCATTGTCCTCGGAGGTAAACGAATTAATATAAAATTAATATATATTTATCAAAGTTGTCTCAAATTAATTATTCTGCTTAGAAAAATGTGTTAATTAGTCAATCATGTTAAAACACATTTATTTAAGTCTGCTTGTGCCTTTAAACTGTAAAAAAGAAACTAGACAAATAAATCTGTTGTGGTTTTATTAAAAAGTTGTGTTATTTATTTATTTCCACATAAGTCATTTATCAGGGAAGACTATATAGGTGTGAATAGAATACCTACAAATCAATTGATTTATAATCATTATCATAGTTACACAATGCCTCAAACCATGCACACAACAATCCTCCATCAGCAAAGTTTGAGAAATCCACCAGCATTCTTCATCATCCGAATCAAACTCAGCTGAGAACAATGGCACCCGCTTTCACTGCAACTTTCTTGTATTCCATGGAGTGGTAAATCCCAGTGTAATCTTGCTGTTATTGAACCACCACTGTCATAAAACAGTTGTCACTATGCAAGTTGTTTTACTACTCACACAGAACCCTGCACACAAATGTCCTTACTAACATGTCAGTCATGTCAGTAAATTGGGGAGTGCTTACTGTAAAACAACTTAATTTCGCTAGTGCCTTCAATTCGCTTAATTAAATTGCCGCTAAATAGTTCATTTATAATGGTTTTACATAGCAAGAGGATGCAAATTCTGGAATTTAAATTACCATAAAAAGATGACTTTCTGCCAATTCGCCAAATCACAGACCTTTTTCTAGGGTCTATGACCAAATTAAGTTGCTGTGAAATTCAAGTGTTTTACAATATCCACTGAAAATGAGAAAATACCAATGCGCTATTCCAGTTGAAACACATACACCCCTATGGAAGACATGACCTTTATTGTGAATTTCAAATGGGGTTACCTGAAGGGGTGAATCCATTTGAAATCTACACCCCCTGTTTGAGAGACCATGCAAGGTCATGTCTTCCATAAGGGGTGTACGAATTTCAACTGGAATAGCCCAATTAGACTTTTGGAGACATGGCGGACACAACTGGATGGCGCTGAACAAAGTGGTTAAAGGTGAACCTCATTGAAAATAAAGTTATATATCAATGGAAAGCTTATGATGTCAGGAATCAGAAAAGAATATTTTTATTTGCATAGCGTACCAGGCTAGACATAATCTCCATGCAAAGATTGGATATTGGCACCCCCTAAATTACAAAACGAAATCGTTCAAATTGGGCGCTTTAGTTGATGACGTCAGCCCAGGGACACACAGTTACTTCGGGTTTGATTGTAAACACAATGTCCGTGTATTACTGTGGCATGCATCGGGCCAATGCACGCAATTCAGTCATTGTCAACTTACTTTACATGAAAAATATCTTCAATAAAATAAGAATAACATGAAGGAAATATCATGATCAAATTAAGAATGAAGTTCCTGAATAAAGTGTGTGGATTTAAAAATGGGAAAAGAGCCGGGGTGCGTTGGGATAGGCAAAGCCATCCACGATATGCATAGGGAATATTACAGTAAAGCACGAAGAGCGAAGATTCGCCAAGAACCGAATGAAAACAGATTACAAAAAAATAACTGCTAGTGCTACCAGTACGGATCGTCACACCAAGTTAAGATGAACTTATCACAATGAGAAAATGAAGGAATAGAATAAGGTACATGTACAGGATTTTTAATTATTTCTTAGCTTTACAACCAGTCATGGCGGTCATGTATGATAGGCGAACTCAGATAGATACATACGGGATGAGCTCAGTGACTGACTGAGTCTCACTACGCCGAGTGTTCAGTATCCGCGACTGTACTGAACTTGCAGACAAAATGACCGATTTGATATTCACATTCTGATATTTCCAACTTATTGCTACTTCATCAGCAAAATTTATTCCTGTAAATGTTCCAAATATAAGAGAACGATTGATCAAATCTGCTGAAACACCCCATGAAACACGGAGGACGAAGCCCGAAGCGAGTCGCTGTGTTTGTGCATATCCGTCCCTGCAATTCAGCAGCAATTTACGCATCGTGTTCGGTATTCCATAAAACATGAATGTTTCACTTTTTCAGTACCGTACACTGATTGTACTATCATTAAAGAATCATGACACAAGTGACAATATTTTAATTTTATTCAGATTTCAGAATTCCATCAAATAACGGCATACTAAGCCTAAATTGTATTTATTTTATAATAAAGTATCTGCCCGAGTATCTGTTTCTTTCAATCGCGATTGTGTGGAAAGAATGTATTACCGTAATACGCTAAATATGAAAACCTTTTATGGGCTGGATTTGATGAAATCGGCGGTGTTTTATTAATTTTTTTATTACTGCAAGACGATATTTTTTTTAAATCAGACATTTTTAAAATGAATCAAGAATATATAGGGAATGTCACAAACAACTATTTAAGAGGGACCCCACCTAACTATCATACATGGTTGGCCAAGGTCAAACAATTTTATGGTGTTGGTCGAAAGGGCTTTGGGTGTAGATTGTAAAAATCCACTTTGCTCGCTCATATGTTACCCGTTGCCATGGTAACGACCGAAATGTATTTTAGGTGATTTTAGCTCATTTCAGGCTGAAAATGCTGAAATTTGCCTAATAAAGAACGGGCCATAGCTCCATTATTCGAGAAGATAGAAAAAATTGATTAGATCCTTACAATGGACCATCTTTTTACTTTCCAACAAAAAATAAAAATTATTCATGTGGTGTTCGGTTGTATCTTTTTTTGACCTGACAACACTTATAGTTTTGCCCTTTTGAAAAAGTGACAATTTTGACCTATTTTGAGGTGCAAAAAACTATTGGCCATGACTCCCAGAATATTGCAATTGTGGTTGTGAACAAAGCAGACCATGCCCCATTCAAAATTGATATAAATTGCTTGGGGGATTATATCAGTAAATCGGAGTGTTGCCAGAAAATAACACATTTGTTGAAAAGGGCTAAATTTGATTGGGAGTGTTTTTCCCCTGTATTTAAGTAATACTGAACATATTTATTATGTTTGTGCATCATGTTATCTCACAATTGAATGTTTTGGATTTAGATATTAAATATTAAACAAACTCAATTTCTATTTTGATATTTAAAGTGTTGCCAGTATTCAAAAACTGCATTTTAAGGTATTTTAGTCAAATGACTAGTAATTGGCACATATTTAAAAGTCTATAACCAAATGATAAAAGTATAATCACTTGGATTATACTTCTGAATATTGATGTAGCAGGCCTTTCAACTCATTCAACAATAAGCTATATGGCAACTGCAGTGTTGCCATAAAATAAGCAAATTTAGTACTTTCTTTCTACAGACTACATTGTTATACCCTGATTTTTGGGAATTTGAGAATTCAATTCTAAACAAAGTGTATGTTTTAATGTACTATATACACGACCTGTGTTAACAGAAAAAAGACACACTTCTGAGCTCTTCTGCATTGCAAACATTACAAATAATATGAATTTGTCTGCCCTATTTCTCCTAACAAGAGTTATTTAACATGCTCATGATCGGGGTGAATTTTGGTGGAAAACATGCTCCTTGCGCCGTTTCTTTCTTTCTTTTTTCTTTTCTTTCTTGCTCTCTCACTTCTCTTTAATTTTTTTTCTTTCATTTTTTTTTGGTCAGGGGGCACTCTTCTCCCTGTCCCCACCCTTAGCTACGCTACTGCAAACAGAACAAAATGTTGACCCCGTTTTTTCACCCAGGCTTCAGCCTGGTGATATTACATTCAGTTTAGACCTTGTCCTTTGAACCCAAATTGGCTACTTTGAAACGAAGTAGCCAAATGCATTTGCTTCATCCTCATTAAAATTATTTTACAGGATAATGCAGAGTATCTAATGGATCTGCAGGCTACTAAAAACTAACCTCACTCCCCATGACAAAATTCATAAAACTATATTCAGTAGTGCTTGACTTTACCCAGGAATGGATGGAATATTAACCTCATTCAAGTCCCCATGACAATTATTCGTACAGCTGTTCTGTAGCCTATGAAGTTATTTTTTGACATATAGGGATGATGTTGCAATATGAAAGTTGACCGGTGAATGACCATGGCCACTAATTCATGAACTTGGCTAGCTGGCTGGCTAGTCTGAGGTCACGCTTCTTAAACATCTATGATTTGAATTGCATTGTTGTTCTCATCACAGACTGAATTAGAAGGAACCATTAAACTACTACTATTAAAGTCTGCTATTATAATCGGACACTAAATTAATTGTAAAAAATCCTCCTGCTCCCATCATGCAAGTTATTCCACTTAGACTGTTTGATATAGGCCTACTTTTATCAAAATAATTAAGCATTGATTAAGCATTTGCCAGTGAAACATTCTCACTCACAAAAATCACAGATACTCAACATGAGAATCTGTGCAATGTTTGACAGAGAAGGTCACTAAATCTGGCCGTCTCAAGTTCATAATTAGTTTTAATTGATCTTCATGTACCAAATCATTTACTTTAAATTGATATCCTAGCTGTGACCTCTGAGCCAAATGTTCTATAGCATAGTAACACCACATGCATTCATATACATTTATATACAAACATATTGGCATAATGGGGATTGATGTTCTCTGACTGCAGTCAGAGGGCTACATGTAGTACCAGTATGGCTAGTAGTAGTAGCATACAGGTAGTTCATATACTTATTCAGCAATCATAGCTCAGTTGTGGAGTACTAGTTCTTTGGTTGAATCACCACCTTCTTGACTGATCAGAAGACCTGTGTTTTATATAGGCTTACTGCATACACTGCCTACCTCTTTGCAGCTATGTGGAGCCAAGGTGGGGCAGTCCGGGGGGGGGGGGGGGGTTGTGCAGTCATGTGACCTCCGTACGGCCTGGGTACTCCCTTTTAAAGGGATTTTTATTTAGTCAGTGCATAACCACATAGTTTTATTTTTGATGCCTCTATTGAACAAAGAATTGTCCAAAGGTGAAAAGCATCAAAAGTTTCCCAATCGCGGATTTGCATCATTCGGCTTTACGCTGTATTTTATTGGCTCTCTATATATTTATGTTTAAATAATGTGAGTATATTTGGTTGAAACACAGCACAGGCTATATAGACATTTCCCAATAAATTTTAAACACTTCTTTTAAACACTTCTTTTCTCTTAAATGAAAAAAAAAACATATTAGGAACGGTAGAAACATTTCAACTTTGAAGAAAAACAAGTTCAAATGAACATTAGGAAACATATATTAAAAGGGATAAACCAATAATCTGAAAACATCAAAACACCGTAGTGCGGATGGCGCTGGCATGCGTATATATTGAGAAAATATTGAAGATAAAATTAATGCTAAATTGAACCCTTGAAATATAGGCCTATTGAAAATCTAACTGGCAAAATCATGCAACAAATTAGAAAACAATGGAATTAAATTGCGAATATCATGAACATAAGAGAAAATAAGAGTAACATGAGTATCAATGTATCATTGCCCTCTATCCCACCTTTGTCCAGCTGATACAGTAGCGTAACCAGGATATGTTCAGAGGGAGGGGGGGGGGAGCATATTTGGGGGGGGGGGAGCATATGGGGAAAATAATATTAATTTCTTCAAAAGAGTCACAACTGTTTCCATTAATCAGGGACTTAAATTAATTATAGCAGTCACGTACTCGTAATTAGTCGGAGCATGGAAGAAGCTATGCGGTTAATGCATTTCTTCAATGTAGCGTTTGTTTGAAGTAATAAAAATGGAATAAAAATAGTGTAATTTTAAAATGAAAAAATAATTCTCTGTAATTCTTACAATTATCCTAGAATATATAAAAGTGTATTTGACATGCTTTGTACCAGGGGCGTAGCAAGCGGGGGACATGGTGGACCAAGTCCATGGGCCCCGGGGTTCAAGGGCCCCAAGCAAAGAGAAAATGAAATAAGCACTGATTAAGTAGCTGCTAAAAGGCAGGGCCGAATTTACCTTGGTCTGGCTAAAATTTGGAGTCCCCAAACTCACCGTGAGGAAGGCATGTGCTGCACGCAAGAGGTCAGTTTGGGTTACAAATTGGGTGCCTTCTATAAAATCGACAGTGGTGGCAGAAGCATTGCAAATTAGAGGAAGATAAACATATTTTGTTCCGATCTTACTAGAACATTTATGTTGTGAAATTAATTTTAATTTCGGACCATTTTAGACCAAAATGAAGGTGAAATTTGCTATGTGAAGCTGGTATGATATGCTGTGAAGTGCGCAAAATTTTGCCATATTTTGGTCCCAAACATGCTGTTGTGGGCTAAGAGAAGATACACAGGGCAATTTTTGGGACCCCTATGGCCCAATGGTAAATACGGCCCTGCTAACATGTCGTCCCTAACATGCATGCTATATTGAGTTAGTAAAATAATTTTGACACACCCTATATGTTCTATTCATTTTACACATGAAATCTATGGAATTGACTTGAATACAATAAACAATGCAATAACAAGATTTCAAGTGGTAGATTTAACTGTCACCATTTCTGCTGGGAATTTGGCCACTCAAGAATAGCATTTCACTCAGTCTACGGTAAAATTTGGCACACCCTGTATAAAAATAAGCAATCATTTTAGTAGTTTCATGTCATATGAAATCATTCTGTTTTCAGACTAGTATATGCAGCTTATGCTTTTTTGCACACCCTGTAATATAGTGATTGTACAGATAAGTAATTGACATAAATGTTGTAATTTTAGAAAGGGCAAACTGTACTTTCTTTAAAAAAAAAAATTATAGTTACTGGGAAATGATGAGATTGGCATAATACTATTCAACTTTTTGTGTGAAATTACTTTGTTACAACCTATATTACCTATCGATCACCCTGTATAATTATTCAAATGCTAACTAATGTAATGGCCATCTTTGAAGCATAAGATTTCCAGAAATGTATGGGTTTGTATACTTTTCTTGAACTACATTTGAGATATAACCAAAAAGGTGCAAAAGGAGGTGATTTAAACCAAATTTCCAAATGTGCACCAATGGGGTACCAACTTAAAAATGTGACCAAGTACTAAATTTGATTATTTTATGGCAACACTGCAGTTGCCATAGCTTATTGTTGAATGACGTAAGGCCTGCTACGTCAATATTCAGACGTATAGTCCAAGTGCTTATACTTTATCATTTGGCAGTTTTAGACTTTTAAATATGTGCCAATTACTACATGACTAAAATACCTTAAAACACAGTTTTTGAATACTGGCAACACTTTAAATATCAAAATAGAAATTGAATTTGTTGAATATTTAATATCTTGATCAAAAACATTCAATTGTGAGATAACATGATGCACAAGCATAAAAAATATGTTTAGTATTACTTAAATACAGGGGAAAAACACTCCATGTCAAATTTAGCATTTTTCAATAAATGTGTTATTTTCTGGCAACACTCCGCTTTACTAATATAATCCCCCAAGCCATTTATATCAATTTTGAATGGGGCATGGTCTGCTTTGTTCACAACCACAATTACAATATTCTGGGAGTCATAGCCAATAGTTTTTTGCACCTCAAAATAGGTCAAAATTGCCACTTTTTTCAAAATGGCAAAACTTTAAGTGTTGAAAGATCAAAAGAGATACAATCGAACACCTCATGAATAATTTTTATTTTTTGTTGGAAAGTAGAAAGATGGTCCATTGTAAGGATCTTATCAAATTTTTTCTATCTTCTCGAATAATGGAGCTATGGCCCGTTATTTATTAGGCAAATTTCAGCATTTTCAGCCTGAAATAAGCTAAAATCACCTAAAATACATTTCGGGTCGTTACCATGGCAACGGGTAACATATGAGCGAGCAAAGTGGATTTTTACACTCTACACCCAAAGCCCTTTCGACCAACACCATAAAATTTTTTTGACCATGGCCAACCATGTATGATAGTTAGGTGGGGTCCCTCTTAATTTGTTATTCGATCATGTTTATTCAGTCCATGACATGAACGGTAGCAGCATTTGCGCATGGGATTGATCCCAGCGCGAAATTCAAACTCAATTACCCAGTTATACCCAGCCAGTTATGACTGATTTTGTCAAAATGTACGGAAAATTTATGTGTTGACAATAATTCTATTATTTCTAATATATATAGAAGGAACCAGCAATTTGAAGATTCCTCTAATTTCAAGCTTTATTGTGAAAATCAGACTTGCCGGGCAGCTTGCAAAGTACAGGAAGCAAGTCTTGTTTACATGTTTCGAATAGGATCACGTGACTCACGAACCCTGAGCTTACGTCCACGAGCATTCCCAAGGTCATAGACGATTGATTTGGGTGCTTTTTGGGCGCCTTAAAAAAGACCAAAAATTCAATCATTTTTTTAATTTTTCAGCTTTATTAGCAATCAAAAAAATCGGAAAAAATAATTTTTAATATCCTGACATCATAAGCTTTCCATTGATATATAACTTTATTTTCAATGAGGTTCACCTTTAAGGCTTTTGAATTTGCCGGGTATTACCCA